>NC_139603.1:16139156-16886706 GCF_964270895.1 Podarcis filfolensis
ACCAGTTCAGTCACACTGGGTACAGAGCCCCAGGGGCACCACAAAGGGTGCTACAACTATGAAGAAGAAGAAGAGTTTGGACTTGATATCCCACCTTTCACTCTCCTTAAGGAGTCTCAAAGCAGCTAACAATCTTCTTTCCCTTCCTCCCCCACAACAAACACCCTGTGAGGTGAGTGAGGCTGAGAGACTTCAGAGAAGTGTGACTAACCCAAGTTCACCCAGCAGCTGCATGTGGACGAGCGGAGATGCGAACCCGGTTCACCTGATTACAAGTCCACCGGATTTTGGTGTCACACAGGGTGTCACTGAAATTTGAGACTCCAAGGTCTGCCACTGCCCCCTCCCACCTATCTGTAGATAATTTGGAGAGGAACACACACAACATGTGCTCCCCCCCATCCCAAAGTTGAGAGGGCCCTGTTCTTGGACATTTTGCCTCTCATTCTGACAAGTCATGTCAATCTGGAGCTAAACCCAAGGGTTCCTATTTTTCTGGGACAGTCCGCGGATTTACAGAAGCTGCCCTGGTTTCTGATTTGATCCTGGGATGTCCTACTTTTCATTAAAGGTAAAGGTAAAGGGACCCCTGACCATTAGGTCCAGTCATGACCGACTCTGGGGTTGCGGCGCTCATCTCACTTTACTGGCCGAGGGAGCTGGCGTACAGTTTCTGGGTCATGTGGCCAGCATGACTAAGCCGCTTCTGGCGAACCAGAGCAGCGCACGGAAACGCCGTTTACCTTCCCACTGGAGCAGTACCTATTTATCTACTTGCACTTTGACATGCTTTCAAACTGCTAGGTTGGCAGGAGCAGGGACCGAGCAACGGGAGCTCACCCCGTTGCGGGGATTCGAACCGCCGACCTTCTGATTGGCAAGTTCTAGGCTCTGTGGTTTAACCCACAGCGCCACCCGTGTCCCTTCACTTTTCATTAGGACATCCCTATTTCCATTGGAGAAATGTTGGAGGGGAGATCCCTGATTCGATCGTGGAATGTCCTGCTTTTCCTTAGTATGTCCCTTTTTTCATTGGAGAAATGGAGGGTATAGGTTTATGCGACCCCTGAGCCAAGGAGATAAATAACTATCTGAAGACATCTGAAGGCAGCACTGTATAAGGAAGTTTTCCTTAATGTTTTATTATGTTTTTCTATATGCTGGAAGCCATCTAGAGTGGCTGGGGCAACCCAGTCAGATGGGCGGGCTATAAAATTGTTGTCGTTGTTGAATAAGATGTCCCTATTTTCATTGGAGAAATGTTGGGGGGTATGTGAAGGATCAGGAAACACCAACATACAACATAGATGTATGATCTAGAACAGGGGTATGGAAACTTTTTCAGTCCGAGAGTCACCTTCCTTTCTAGACCAATGCCTGAAAGCCACATACCTCTGGTGAATGGGGCCAGAGGAAAAAGCAGGTGGAACAACAAATGTACCGTATTTTTCGCTCTATAAGGCGCACCAGACCACAAGACGCACCTAGTTTTTGGAGGAGGAAAACAAGAAAAAAATAATTCTGAATCTCAGAAGCCAGAACAGCAATAGGGATCGCTACACAGTGAAAACAGCAATCCCTCTTGCTGTTCTGGCTTCTGGGATAGCTGTGCAGCCTGCATTTGCTCCATAAGACGCACACACATTTCCCCTTACTTTTTAGGAGGGAAAAAGTGAGTCTTATAGAGCAAAAAATACGGTATTCCCCCCCGCCCCCGTAAACTAGGCAGGTTTCTTCATACCTCTATTCTCCATCCAGATGAAAAAGGATTTAGGGGATCACGACGACAGTTCAAAGACACATTCCAGTTCCCAGGCCTGAGGTTTCCCAGGCCTAGAATAACCCAGTGAATTCAAGTACATCAGACATGGGATTATACTGATGGGCGCTACTACTCGTGTTGTTTACCAGTCTTGTGTGAATGGAAGGTTTTTGTCTCTTCTGCCTACAGGCAAAAGAGAAAGAGAGAGATGGCATGCATCTAACGTTATTGTATCCAAAGATAGTTAGGCACTGAGAACTCTGTCGGAAACTTTTACTGGAAAAGGCAGAAGAAATAGTAACCCAAATGGAAGCGTCTCCCTTGTCGTGTTTCCAGACAAAGCAACCCACGGATGTTCAGAGTCCGTTTATGCCCTTCGGCAGCTCATGACTCATGCCTTTTGGGATGGCAGAGGTCTCTAACTGAAGGCCTACAGATCAGCAAAACCTTCCGCTTTCCATGTCAACTGCTGCTTTCTCGGTTTTAAGTTCTGCAGCTGAAAATGGGATTCTCCACTTCTCTCTCTCTCTCTCTCTCTCTCTCTCTCTCTCTCTCTCTCTCTTTTTCTCCCCTGCCCCAAATATAAAAATCACATATAGAATAGAAAGAACTGGAAGTGAATGCAGAGCTGGAGAAAATATGGTTGTTCCACAGTTTTCTAGCTCCTATACCACCCACATTGGGCAGGAGACCTTTCCCCAAGACAGAATTGCTGCAGTCCTTAATAAGTCCCTCTCAACTGGATTCTCAAATGCAATAATGGAAAGGGAAAGGCAGATTAGGGATTCCATTTGACCCAAGGCCGAGCCCTTCAAAAATGTGTGGGTCTTATGGAGTCGTCTGACCCTGCCATGATGCTAAGGCTTTTGGATGATTTAGGGGACAATAGCAACCCCAACTTCTGCCTAGTAAAGGTAGAGGACCCCTGGATGGTTAAGTCCAGTCAAAGGCGACTATAGGGTTATGGTGGCGTTTGTCCACAAACAGCTTTCCAGGTCATGTGACCAGCATGACTAGACTGTTTCTGGCACAATGGAACACCATGAAGGAAACCAGAGCGCATGGAAACACCGTTTACCTTCCCTCTGCAGTGGTACCTATTCATCTACTTGCACTGGTGTGCTTTCGAACTGCTAGGTTGGCAGGAGCTGGGACAGAGCAATGGGAGCTCATTCTGTCGCAGGGATTCAAACTGCCAACCTTCTGATCGGCAAGCCCAAGAGGCTCATTGGTTCAGACCACAGCACCACCTGCGTCCCAATGTTGACAATACTTGGCTAGATGCAGGGTTGTTTTTTCAGCAGCAGCTTGGGGGAACTGAGTTCCTGTACCTTTTTTTAATTAATTAAATTAGATTATTATTATTATTTTGGCCAGGGAAGGGAGCTGGCAAACGCCTTCCTATATCTGTAATCAATAAAGTTGTGACCATTTTTAATCCAGACCATTGCCTGCTTGAGTTTATTAATCACATCTTACATTTAGTCACTTCCTGGGTATGCGTGAGTGGGGGACACTGTGACTGAGCCCACAATAGACAAACAAAGGAGCAAACTTTGTGGTGAGTTCCCTCCAGCATTTCCCCCGGAAAAAAACCACTGGCTAGATGGACTAATGTTCTGACTAGGTATACAGCAGTTTCCTATGTTCAGGAAGGAGGTGGGCAGATAAGGGATGTTTAGGAGTTTGGGGACATTGGGCTGAGGATGGAAGGGGCAAAGTGTTGTGAAGCCCTGACAGGAGAATCCCACCAATTTTATCCCTTTTTCCGAAACTGAAGTGTTGTGACTTAATAACAGAATGGGGCAACAAGGGCCAAAATGGTAGGGCAGACTTGTCTTTGAAGGACAGAGTGATGGGTTGGCCCCAATGTGTGACCACTTCTGTCATGGAAAAAGAAGCATATTAATTTGAGCTAGCCAGCTGGTTCTTGGGCTGCCTGCTTGTGATCTTTCAATAATCCTTTAAAGGAGAACTGGCAGGAAGTGGCGCGGGTGGTTGGTAGGGCAAATTCATAGAAAAAAATAAATCTAATTCTGAACCATCTTATTGTGGGGATACAATTTCCAAAAGAAGCCTTTGGGTATTATGCTTTGGGGTATCTTTGGCTACAGGAAGGCCAAAAATAGTGGCTACTCATTATTGACTACAGCGACACAATGAATTGAATTGAGGATCTCTTTCAGCAGAAGTCTCTTAAACAATCACAAAGAGCTGGATAAATGCTTTCCCCTCTCTACAAGGAATGTATAAATATGCTTTTTTTGATTGCATAGTTTATGGTTATTTGTTCTATCTTCTTTCATGTTGTCCCTGCAAATTCTGCACAACAGTTTTTATTTCCTGTTTGGTGCTCCAGTGAGCCATTCTCTGAATTTGTGGGGGGGGGGGACGACGACTTGGGACGCGGATGGTGCTGTGGTCTAAACCACAGAGCCTCTTGGGCTTGCCGATCAGAAGGTCGGCGGTCTGAATCCCTGTGACAGGGTGAGCTCCCGTTGCTCTGTCCCTGCTCCTGCCAACCCAGCAGTTCAAAAGCACATCAAAGTGCAAGTAGATAAATAGGTACCGCTCCGGCAGGAAGGTAAACGGCATTTCCGTGCGCTGCTCTTGTTCGCCAGAAGCAGCTTAGTCATGCTGCCAACATGACCCAGAAGCTGTACGTCGGCTACCTCGGCCAGTAAATCGAGATGAGCGCTGCAACCCCAAAGTCGTCTGCGACTGAACTTAACGGTCAGGGGTCCCTTTAACTTTACCTTGGGGGGGGGGGCGAATAGGAACAAGAGCATCATTTAGTTTCTCTTGACATCATTGCTGTGTCCTTTTGTTCATGACAGAAGTGGCCACATACTCTCCCCACTATTCCGTGACTGCCAGAGAACAGGAATTCTGATAAGGTACTTGACTTCCAGAGCACTTGAGAATTTGTTCCCGGGGTGATGTCATGATCAGGAAAGGTGGATCAGTGTGGAAATGCACTTTTCAGGGAAGAAAACAACCAAGTGAAGAAGATTCCTTTAGGACCAATCAGAAAGGGTCCTAACCCTAACCCTACATTTCTGAGCACAATTCAAAGTGTTGGTGCTGACCTAATAATAATAATAATAATAATAATAATAATAATAATAATAATATATTTCTATTCCGCCCATCTGGCTGGGTTTCCCCAGCCACTCTGGGTGGCTTTCAACAAAAAAGATTAAAAATACATTAGAACATCAGTCATTAAAAACTTCCCTAAACAGGGCTGCCTTCAGATGTCTTCTAAAGCCCCAAACAGTCTCGGCCCTGAAGGAGCGTCTCCACCTCCATAGTTCAGCCCAGACACTGTGGTCTAGATCCAAGGACCTTCTGGCGGTTCAGCCCTGACACTGAGGTAAAGCACCGAGGGCCTTCTGGCAGTTCCCTCCCTGCGAGAAGTGAGGTTACAAGGAAACAGGCAGAGGGCCTTCTCGGTAGTGGCGCCTACCCTATGGAACTCCCTCCCATCAGATGCCAAGGAAATAAACAACTATCTGACTTTTTAGAAGACATCTGAAGGCAACCCTGTTTAGGGAAGTTTTTAATGTTTGATGTTTTATCATGTGAAACCCAGTCAGATGGGTGGGGCATAAATAATAAATTATTATTATTAGGTATAACCTGATGCTTTCAAGGTTCTTCTCAAAACAAAGTAGGAATATTGAGTGAATAAGTTTTATTTCAGCAGGAGAAAAAAAGAGAGACTTGGATAAAGTCAATATTTGTTCTATCCAGGGCTGACTCAAGACATTTTTCTGCCTGAGGCAGAGAACAAGATAATGCCCTCTCCCAAGGTACACACAGAAGCCAATTTGACTGGTAGTTGTTTCTCCAGTACTGGTGAAACCCATACTGTGGAAAAACCCATCAAGAGGAAAGCCTTTGTCAAGCTCATTTCACCTTGATTTTCCTGTGTCCACCTTGTGAGCTGCAACCCCTCTCCTTTTCCACAAAAAGGTTCCTGTGGCTGTTGGTGTGTGGGGTGCACTGGGCTGGCAGTTAGAGTGGTATTGTGATCACCAGCAAATACTAGAAAGGGGTTAAGGCGCGCATTGCATAGGGTTACCAGGCGTCCCTCTTTCCCGCGGACATTCTTCAGATTTGGGAATAAGTCCCCAGACAAATTCCATCCCCGGAATGTCCCCAGATTTCATCTAATGTCCCCGGGAAACACAGCAGCAGCCGTCTCAGCAGCCCAGAGCAGTTGGCTCTGGCTGGCTTCAGGAGCTGCTTGGAAGTCCACATATGATGATGGTGCAGGGGCTCTAAGATGCAGCTTCCGGGCTGCCTCCACCTTCCCTGACCCCAGCAACTAAGCTGTGAAGGGAGGCTTCATGCTGCCTATCAGAGCTTGTGTGCAAGCAGGAGAGGGCAGGGATCTCTCAGTTAGGCAACGGGAAGCCTCCCTTCCCAGCTGAGGGATCCCTGCCCCCTCCTGCTTGCACGCAAGTAGGAATGGGATTGGGGCTGCTCCAATGGAAAGGGAGGCATTGGGCTGCCTGAGCCTCCTTCTCCGCCTTCCATGCCTGATCCACCGCACACCGCTTCCCCACCACCACTACCGAAGAACCAACAACTCAAGGGTTGCCCAGGCTCATGGAGAAAGGAGATAGAAGCCTCGGAGGAAGGGGAAACATGGCGGTTGAGGTCAAGGCAGCGGCTGTCCGTCTGCCACCGCCACCACTGCAGCATCAACATCCCGAACGTGTGGTAATTAATTAATTAATTAAAGTGTCCCCGGATTCATTGGGGGAAAAAATCTGGTAACCTTAGCATTGCAGTGCTAAACACCAAGCAATCTGAAGGGAAATTCCTGCATTTGAAAAAAAACTTGAAGCCAGTTTTCCTTTTGAACACAGGCTGCACTATTGCCATTGTTTATATAGCTCCTGTTAAGAGCTTTAAATGGGGGGGGGGGGAGAAACTGAAATGAAGTGTCCATTTTCACAAAGAAATGTGTTTCCAATATGGCATATATGCCTCTGTTTAGGGCCTCCTTTGTCATTCTGAGAAGAGAAACTGAGACTACCTGCTGGGGATTCATACTTCAAAAGGGTTGGCTAGCTGAAGTCAAATATTGAGAAGAGAAATCTCAAGTCAAGGTTTGTTTTTCTCAGGAAGATGTGTTTCTATGTAATGTAACCTGGGTATAATGCAATGTTTGCTTCAAAACAGAAACTAGATTGTATCGAGCCAACAGTGAATTGGTGAAAGACAGATAAGTCAAAGGAATTCTCCCACATAGCTCCACTGTCTATCATTTTTTAAAGGGGGGAGGCTCTAATTCAGCCTTCTCCAAGCTGGTGCCCTCCAATGTTTTTGACTACAACTTCCATCATCCACAAACAGGACGCTGGCTATGGATGATGGAAGCTGAAGTGAAGGCCTCTGGAAGATACCAGCTTGATGAAGGTCGCTGTAATTCCTTGAGTGTCAGTAACAGGGCACACTTGACATTTATTCCACACAGTAGTCTGAAGGCAGAATTCTCCTTCTGAAACCTAACAGGCTTGGCATTGTAAGCTGCTTGGATGGAAAAGGTAAAGGACCTATAGATGGTTAAGTCCAGACTATGGGGTTGCGGTGCTCATCTCGCTTTTCAGGCCGAGAGAGCCAGCATTTGTCCACAGACAGCTTTTTGGGTCATGTGGCCACCATGACAGAACCGCTTCTGGTGCAACAGAACACCGTGATGGAAACCAAAGCACCCAGGAAAAGCTGTTTACCTTCCCGCCACAGTGGTACTTATTTATCTACTTGTGCTGGTGTGCTTTTGAACTGCTAGGTTGGCAGGAGCTGGGACAGAGCAATAGGAGCTCACTCCGTCAAAGGGATTTGAACCTCCAACCTTCTGATCAGCAAGCCCAAGAGGCTCAGTGGTTTAGACCATAGTGCCATCCGCGCTGGGAGATCACCTGGGACCGATGAGCTACATGGAACTCCACAGTGAGCCATACAAGTAGGAAGAGGGGAAGTCCAAAAACAGGAGACCTGCATCAGTGTGTTGAGGTCTGTTATGATTCTCTGGCACAGTTCTAAAAAAAATTATGTTAGTCTGCTGCTGCTTCAGCCAGCAACAAAGTACCTTGATGGACAAATATGTCTAGAGCAGTGTTTTCCAACCTTTCTTGGGCCATGCCCCACCTAAGCATCTCTAAAATCCTGATCCCCCCCCCATGACATATAATTCTTATTATTCAAAAAGTAAACTCCTATTCACCTGGAGGAAGCCTAAAAGGCCACTCACTGTTAATAACCCATTCTTGAATTGCCCCCCTTAAAAATACAATTGCCTTCCTGTGGGGCATGTGCCCCACATTGGGAACCACGAGTCTAGAGTATGAAAAAAAAGCCTATTTCTTCTGAGGCATGTTTGTGAGGGCAGAGAAATGTGTATCTCCTCTTCACATAATACATATTCTCTATACAGAATACCTGTGTGGGGCAAGCCAAATATTGCTTCTGCCACAAAGTGTTAATTGGCCCTGCATGACTTTAGTTAACTCAGCAATTGCTCAGCCTAATATATCTAACTAGGATTCTTCATGGGACACATACGTTTAAAACTGTAACAGCCATCTGTAATGCCAAAAAGTGGTCCATAAACCAGTTCCAGGATTTTGTGGAAGGCAAGGAAACCAACCCTTTTCTCAGAAAAGTCATCAGAATAGGGACTGAAGGGTCCATCAATTTCATTTCTCCCAATTTCTTATTTTTCGAATCTCCAGTTCCTCATATTTCTGCAACAATTTGTATTTTTTTCAAAAACAAACAACCAATTCATGAAAAGTCACTTGCATTTCAGTGTGGTTTCCCCCAATAAACATATTTTTGCATGTAGTTTTGTCTAAGGTACACATTTTCTGCAACAGTTTCCCCAAATGTTATGCATTTTGAATTTTAAGAAGCACATCTAGGAATTATTATTGCAAAATTCGATTCTTTTGGTCACATCCAGGATTCAGGAGTAGGGCTGGAGCAGTTTAGAAATACTGTATGCTTCCAGAAAGTGACTTAATACGCTACAAGGGTCATTCAGATATCATAAAAAGGTTACTGACAGCAAGCATTCTTTAATTAAATATTTTACATTCAAGGGGGGAAAAGCATTAAAAGGAAGAGGGAATTTTGCATAACAATAGTTCACTATATTTATCTTGCTGGGGTTGCTTACAGCTTTCTTTTCGTATGTTAACTTTGTCCTCATAGCTAGCCATTTTTCCCTCAACCACTTTGTGAAGGCTGAAGGGTTTGTGTTCATCCATTCTTGGGTTAATGTAGAGTTTAGTACAGGTAAATAAGCCAGTAAGGGACATGGGGGGGTGTTGTGGTTTAAACCACAGAGCCTCTTGGGGTTGCTGATTGGAAGACTGGTGGTTTGAATCCCCACCATGGTGTGAGTTCCCATTGCTCTGTCCCAGCTCCTGCCAACCTAGCAGTTCAAAAGCATGCCAGTGCAAGTAGATAAATAGGGACCGCTGGGTGGGAAGGTAAGTGGCATTTCTGTGTGCTCTGGTTTCCATTACGGTGTTCCGTTGCACCAGAAGCTGTTTAGTCTTGCTGGCCACATGACCCGGAAAGCTGTCTGTGGACAAATGCCATCTCCCTCGGCCTGAAAGCGTGATCATAGAATCATAGAATCATAGAATCGGAAGAGACCACAAGGGCCATCGAGTCCAACCCCCTGCCAAGCAGGAAACACCATCAGAGCACTCCTGACATATGGCCTCTGCCTAAAGACCTCCAAAGAAGGAGACTCCACCACACTCCTTGGCAGCAAATTCCACTGTCGAACAGCTCTTACTGTCAGGAAATTCTTCCTAATGTTTAGGTGGAATCTTCTTTCTTGTAGTTTGGATCCATTGCTCCGTGTCCGCTTCTCTGGAGCAGCAGAAAACAACCTTTCTCCCTCCTCTATGTGACATCCTTTTATATATTTGAACATGGCTATCATATCACCCCTTAACCTCCTCTTCTCCAGGCTAATCATGCCCAGCTCCCTTAGCCATTCCTCATAAGGCATCGTTTCCAGGCCTTTGACCATTTTGGTTGCCCTCCTCTGCAGTGATGAACACTGCAACCCCATAGTCGCCTTTGACTGGACTTAACCGTCCAGGGGTCCTTTACCTTTTTACCTTTTTAAATAAGCCAGTCACCAGTTGAACATCCACTTTTTAAATATGTGATCATAACATGCAGAGGAGTATTGCTTTCAGATCCCTGGGTGTACATCTTCTGTTATTTCCTGTGTTGCATTCAATGCTGTCGTACAACAATGTTTTATTTTCATATCAGTCCAGAAAATGTGCATATAATCAGCTTTGCTCTTCTTACATCCCTAAAAGAATCCATCTTGCTGATATAGTTTTCTCATTCTATGTATATCACTGAAATCAATTTTAATCCAATTTTCAATAGATCTTTTGAACTTTTGCAGAAAAGGTAAATCCTGATTAAATGGGGGGGGGGGAATATGGGCTGGAATTTTGATACTGACAATGCTTTGTGGGTGCTGTGAAAAATCTGCATGGATGAGCAGCACCAATCCCATAATAATCACCAGTCTGGAAGCACTCACTCTCTTCTGATAAAGCCCTAGGGCCCAGTCCTCAAGGCTGTTTTGTTGCATTTCAGCTCCACTGAAATGAAGTGCAAACAGTAGCATTCTTGTGTGCCCTTCCACTCATTTTCCATGAGTTTGTAACTCAAAGGGAATATCCCGGAGGACTGTGCCGCAAAGGAATAGTGAAGGAATGCCCATAAACAAATTCAAGGAGGAATGATGGTCTGGCTTTAATGTTTCAAATTTCTGGCACTCATCCTCCTGCTTCACTAGTGCAGTGAACTTTAAATAATAAATAACGAAAGATTAAGGTTTTTCTTTGACTCAATCTTTTGCCTGAGGAGATAATTAAAACATGCTTCCCACAGAGGTGTGAGGAACTTAAAGATTTCGCCTGAAACATTGATGCAGTCTTTGGTTCATCTTCTGATTATTATTATTTTGTGGGGTTCAGAATATGAGCAGTTATGGATTTGTTGTTTTAAAATAGGTCAGCCCAGAGTAGAACTGAAATGAGGCATGGCTATTATAATCAGTCCTTTTTCTCAGGAATTGTGTAACTCAAGGTTACACAATACTTGCACCCCCTTTTTGTTGTTAAAAAGTGTGGCACTTACTGTAACAACTTCCTGGTGAGTACTGGCACCTATTTTTACATTTTAAAAGCCCTGATTATTATTATTTATCACAAGTCAATACCACCCTTCATCAAAGGATCACAGGACAGTTTGCAATATAAAAGCACAAAGTGCATAACATAGTAACAAACAAAAAAAGTTCCAGTTACAGATAGGTAGCCGTGTTGGTCTGCCATAGTCAAAACAAAAATTTTTTTTCCTTCCAATAGCACCTTAAAGACCAACTAAGTTATTTCTTGGTATGAGCTTTCGTGTGCATGCACACTTCTTCAGATAGGTATCTGAAGAAGTGTGCATGCACACGAAAGCTCATACCAAGAACTAACTTAGTTGGTCTTTAAGGTGCTATTGGAAGGAAAAAAATTTTTTGTTTAAACAAAAAAAGGACATCCCACTCCCCAGTTTAAAAGGCCATAGAATTAGCCAAAGGCCTGTGAGAAGAGGGACATTTTTGCCTGGTGTACAGTGGTACCTCGGGTTAAGAACTTAATTTGTTCTGGAGGTCCGTTCTTAACCTGAAACTGTTCTTAACCTGAAGCACCACGTTAGCTCATGGGGCTTCCCACTGCTGCTGCGTGATTTCTGTTCTCTTCCTGAAGCAAAGTAATTAACCTGAGGCACTATTTCTGGGTTAGTGGAGTCTGTAACCTGAAGCGTCTGTAACCTGGAGCGTCTGTAACCCGAGGTACCACTGTATAATGAAGGTGCCAGGCGAGCCTTGCTGGGGAGAACATTCCCCAAGGGTTGTTGTCCGGGAATCTGCTGCTTGCATGATGCTGGTGCAACGTCTCTGCTGGCCAGCTCCTTGTCTCTAGACTGCAGGCCTAGACAGCTTATCTTCTCTTTTGGACAGCTCCCTCACCTTGCTAGCAAATGGGAAACCTGAAACTGGTATCTTCCATATTGGCAGCAGTGGGACACTAATTCCCTGTAGCTAAACCTGTTCGATCTAGGCCATGATGTTCCGCAAAAGGAAAAAGATGAACTTCTGTAGCCTTACTCCGAACACCTGGCTAATTTTGAAAATGGACCTAACCTGGAGCCTGTTTTCAATAAGAAGTAGTAATAAGTTGCTTTTCTCACCACAACCTGCCTCTTCATCTGGGATTATTGGGAGGACATTGGGCCCCAAAGGCATGGCTTCCAGGGGCCAGGGTCAGTCTCTCATACCACTGTTCCATGGGATGCGGGTGGCGCTGTGGTCTAAACCACTGAGCCTCTTGATCTTGCCGATCAGAAGGTCAGTGGTTTGAATCCCCGCGACGGGGTGAGCACCCGTTGCTGTGTCCCAGCTCCTGCCAATTTAGCAGTTCAAAAGCACGCCAGTGCAAGTAGATGAATAGGTACTGCTGTGGTAAACAACATTTTCATGTGCTCTGGTGTTCCGTTGCGCCAAAAGCGGTTGAGTCCTGCTGGCCACATGTCCTGGAAAGCTGTGTGTGGACAAACGCCGGGTCCCTCAGCCTGAAAGTGAGATGAGTGCCACAACCCCATAGTCGCCTTTGACTGGACTTAAATGTCCAGGGGTCCTTTACCTTTTACCTCTACCTAGTGAAGCTAGCCACATTTCCCCTGGTGTTGGGGATGCCTTGGCTTACCAAGCACATCCTATCCATAGCGGGGGGTCAGAGGGGGAGGAGAGTCAGCAGGACTGGGTCTGTCTGCACACATGCTGTGACTCTCAGCTTCTAATCCTGTCCTGCAAGGTCCTCCTTCATCACTTCTTCTCCCAGCTTGTCCCTTCTGCTGACTGCTCCTCAGTGTCCCACCACCTGGCTCCAGGCTCTAAGGTGTTGTCTTCATAGCCCTCCCTGGGGGGTTATTGGGAGATGGGCTTTCACCACTCTTCTTCATACATCTAGTCTGAGCCCTTCCTGCGGGGCTCTTGAGCTGGTGGCTTTGACCTCTCCTCTTCATCCACTAGGCCCTAACACAAGGTAGGCTTTTCTCTATCCCAGTGGCTCTCTTCTATCACTGACTACAAAATGGCACCTGAGAATCCCTGCAGGCCAAATGCCTGCATGCAGTTTGTTTCACTATGCCTTGCCACCTTTTCTTGTTCAGTAGCCTTGCCTTCTCTGTACCATCACAAAAAAGGCCCAAGACCCTCCGAGAGGGGCCAAGGACAGGTTGTGTGCCAAGAGTCTCATGTCATGGAATATCTTCCCTTCCCTAGAGAAATTTAGCAGGTAAATCCTCTCTTTCCTCTCAGAACAATTCTCAGCAAGGCTTTGGGGATGTGATCTGAGTAGTTTGGCCAAAGTGATCGATCCACCCTGAATGGAGAAATTTGTTTGCAGAAACTGGGATCAGTGCATTGTAACACTGCTTTGGCTATTTCATTCCTTGCACTTTTGTGTTCGTTTTTTTTAAAAAAAGTTTGCTTTAATATTTTAAAACAATTTTCATATAGGTCTGATGATTTCTGTTTATGGGGGAAGAGTGCAGAAATTATTTAGGGATTTTTTTCACCAACCATTTTAAACTACAGTGGTACCTCGGGTTAAGTACTTAATTTGTTCCAGAGGTCCGTTCTTAACCTGAAACTGTTCTTAACCTGAAGCACCATTTTAGCTAATGAGGCCTCCTGCTGCTGCTGCACCTCCGGAGCACGATTTCTGTTCTCATCCTGAAGCAAAGTTCTTAACCCGAGGTATTATTTCTGGGTTAGCAGAGTCTGTAACCTGAAGCATATGTAACCCGAGGTACCACCTCATACCTAATGGTAGTTGTCTGTAGTCCAGAGCTGGGATCAATGTATATATTTTAATCACACGGTCACATACTGGAACAGCTTCCTTAAAATAAAGCAAACTTCACTCTCTAAATCTCACTTGAGAAGGTTTGCCTTTGTGTGTGTGTGTTTATCTTTGTTCCAATCTTAGGTTTCATGTTCTTTATCCTTTAAGTTGACAGATATTGGATTACTTTTTGCCAAGTTATTCTTTAATAAAAATTGAAAAGAGAGCCTTACTGCCCTTAATGCTATTAAGGGACTTTAATATAGTGTAATATGATTGCATGGTACTCTATTTATTAAAACAATTGACATAAATGTGTGTAAGTTCAGGGCTGCTCGTTTTGCTTCTTAGGCGCAACCCTTCATTGTGGTGTGGTGTGAGAGAGACAGCAACATAACATTGATTATCCCATTCATTCCCAGAACAAATAAAGTAAAAATGGCAGCCTTAGAGAAGAGTTCCTTGCCAAGAGACAGATGAATTACACTTCCCCCTGCAGTTCTCATAGTCTGCTTTATGGGCAAAGAATAAACAACTGATTTACCAAGGTGGATTTTAAAAGAAAACCACCACTATCTCACAATAGTGTGATTTGAATTGGTTCATACATTGGCTGAATATGCAGACCATGTGGGTTGGAGACTTGGGCTTGTCTACATGTAGAACATCATGCACAAGCTAAAGTGTTGATCTGTTAAACATCCGAACATAGCAATCTGCATACTTTGAGACAGACCAATGGTCCATTTAGCTCACTATATTCTACACTGCCTGGCATGCAAAGTACTCTCCCACTGAGCTGAGGCATTTAGGATTTGCCCTTGTTACTGAAGAAAACTGGCCAAATCCAGAGATTAAATCATTGTCAGAACTCAGAAAACCCAGACTCCAACTGTCTCTATTCACCTTTCTCCCTCCAATGACTCTCCATTGTAAATAAGTCTGTTTCCCCTTTTGGGGATGCTTTTAAAGCTGTCACTCTTCAGAATTTTACCCCTCTCCCCCGTAACATCTTTAGATGTTAAAGCACTAAGGGGGAAGTGATGTGGTTGCCTCCTGATGCAATTAAAGGTAAAGGGACCCCTGACCATTTAGGTCCAGTCATGACCGACTCTGGGGTTGCAGCACTCATCTCGCTTTATTGGCCGAGGGAGCCAGCATACAGCTTCCAGGTCATGTGGCCAGCATGGCTAAGCCACTTCTGGCGAGCCAGAGCAGCACACAGAAATGCCGTTTACCTTCCCGCTGGAGCGGTACCTATTTATCTACTTGCACTTTGACGTGCTTTCGAACTGCTAGGTTGGCAGGAGCAGGGACCAAGCAACGGGAGCTCACCACGTCACGGGGATTCGAACCACTGACCTTCTGATCGACAAGCCCTAGGCTCTGTGGTTTAACCCACAGTGCCACCTGCGTCCCGATGCAATTATGAGGGCCCAAATAGGCCTATTTAGGGGTCTGTATATACTGTACATACCTACAGGCCCACAATCCAAATAATGCCACACATGAAAAAGAGTGTTTGCCAACTGGTAACAGCTGCCAGGAAGTGGGGGTTAGTGCTGCACTCCAGGGCCAGACAGCCAGGGCCCCACTTGGCAGAATGAGAAGGAACCACACAGTCCTGAAATGAAGAAGAGCAGACATGCTACCTTTTGAAGTAAGTGAATTTATGCACATCACCATCCAAAGCTGCTCCCACCCACTGTAATAGCACTTGGACAAAAGCCTGGAATTACCTGACAGCATCACAGCAGTCAGGCCACGAATATGAGAATAGAGGCATTCCAGCAAGTACTCAAGACTGTGCGTATCGCCTGTGAAACTCAGAGGTATGAAAATGTACCTTGAAATTGGCTTGCGTGTGGTGGCAGCTATGCACAGGCACAACCTGCAAGCAGAAATAGTTTTTGTCCAGATTCTCATGCTGGTTCAGGAGCGGTCCATACTAGCCAGAGGTGGGTTGTGGGTATCTAGCGCAACTTCCATGTGCACTACAAGGTATAGATGGTAATATGTCTCCATCCATGTTGCAGTGAGGTTGAGAACTCATTTCCCCAACAAATGCACCAAGTTGCATGTTCATTGTGGCACATCTGAACCCATCACACCATGAAAGTTTTAGATATAAGACACTTTGCGGCACTATCACTGTTCCTGAAATCCTTGGCTTAACATTCTTCCCTGCGTAGAGAAAAACCAAATGACTACATACTCAGAGAGATACACATTTTCCTCAAACATCACTGTTTGCCCTTTAATGAACAATTTCAATTAATGGATGCATAGCCTGGACTTATCCTCTGTATTAAAAGCTTTGCTATTTGGTTCTGCTGGAGTACAAACCTTGCTGCTGAAGAAATGATCTTGTGAAATCGCTCCAAGCTCTTTGTTCCTATTTTTACCACCAAATTTGCCTGCAGCTGCCAGTTTGAATTACTTCCATTTACTCTATGCTGAGAACATGCACGATCTTTTAATGGAGGAAAGTAAAAAACTGAAGGGTGGAGGGTTTCATTTACTAAAGTGCTATGTAGAATTCTTTTATTATTATTATTATTATTAAATGCAAAAAGTTTATGTTCAGGTTTTTTTGCTTGACAGTTTCCTTCCTAGAACCTCCCACCCCACCCCCACTTTTTAGGAGGGGGAAAATCTAGCTGACTGTCACCCAATTACTAAAATCTAAGTCAGCAAAATGAATTGTGACATACATACATGTAAGGTCTAGCAGTGCTTTTTCTTGAATATTGTGCACTATTCCTTTGCAGGGTTGAAGAGTTCATCTTGAGATTACTTTTATTCCTCCTCCCTCCCCTGGGTGGAGGATAAAGATTGCAATTGCATAGACAAAGTAAACTTTTCACTTTTCACTACTGTCCATGGTGCAGCGGAAAAACAGTGGTGCAAAACATTGGGTGTTCTGCAGAAAATAGAAAGCTCGAATATTTCATCGCTGTTACCTTCGTTTTTAAAACAAGCAAATATATAATTGTTCTGATGCAGCTAGGTGATCCTACTTGGGTAATGAACTGTGCTTCCAAACTTATTCTGTGCATGGATTTCTCTGGCTTAATGCTAGCTAGGATTTAGGGTATCATGTGTTTACCCCCGGTTAAATATTTGCCCACCATCTTGTTCAAAAAGGGGCAGCTGCCTGCTCAATCCAGCCAGACCTTTGCTGCACAGATGACTGGTGACGTTGCCTGGAGCAGATTTCAACATAACTTGGGAAATGAGTAATAGCTGAATAGTCACATAAGGCAAGCTGGCGTAAATTATGGCCTACCAAGCCAAGCACAGGTCACATGAATTCATATCCAGAGTTGACATAAACAAATTTGGGCTGAATAGAGACTAGTAGTAGCTAGCTCACTGCAAAAAAAATCTCACTGCAAACAATCATTGTATGTCTTAGTTATGCATCTTGCTTTGCCAATTCATTAGCAGTTGGGAGTGCAGGTCATACCCACACTGATGGGATATTTCACTATTTTGACAGGTTATCATCATCATAGAATTAAATTATTGTAGAGTTGAGACACGAAGGGTCATCGTTCAGCCCGTACATTGAGGTCCAGCTCCATGGGTCTTCTGGCGGTTCCCTCTTGAACTATATACCCAGTGCATGGAATCTTATGAAAGGACAATACGAGTGGACTCTTTGTGCCCTTACCACAGCAAAAAGACTGACACTGATGAATTGGAAAAATAAAAATGTGGCTCCCTTCTATGATTGGATGAAAGACATATACAAACTCACAACATATGAACAATTTGCATATAAACGCAGACTTGCCATGAACAAATTCAATGATATTTGGAATCCATTATTACAAATACTGTAATAGGTTAAGATCTGGTGAAGTACAATAACAACTTTGTAAAATATATAGTTTTGGGTCCCCCCCACTTTATTTTCCCTTGTACGTGGGTTCTCTTTTTCATTTTCTCTCTTTTATTTACGTCTCACCATGTTTGGTGCACATATAGTTCTGTACTTTTTGAATTTTCAGTAAATATTTGTGTGTGTGTGTGTGTGTGTGTGTGTGTGTGTGTATATATATATATATATATATATATATGGACTTTTTCTAAAGGCTTCAGAAGCACTCTCCCAATCTCTACCTTTATCGCTATCTCCACTTTTGATTTCCAATGCCAATTCAGAGATATTGTTGCCTAAAGCAGCACTTCTTTATAATTGTGCAATACCTACAGCATGTTTGTTCTGTTATAGATGAATAAGGAATGGAAAACTCAACAGTGCATATGATAAATGGCATCCTTTTCTTCTTCTTAGATCTATCAAAGACTTCCCCTTCTCCTCCTCATCAGTCTTATGGTGGAGACAGTGATAAGGCTAAGATGAGGTTAGTTTTGAGATAGATTGAATCTGTCAGTGTATTGTAAACTTTGGCGAGGCTCCAAGCAGCCTGAAAATTGGTGAGCGGAACTGAGGAAACGCTCTGTGCAGCCATAAACTAAAGATGTGTTGGCGAGATGATGTGGCAGGCAGAAAATTTGTGAGCTCTCTCTCTCTGTCTCTCTCGCAAAAAAGGAGGACGTACTTTTCATATATAATGTTGCAAGCACCCACTTCGATATTGGGTCTAGGATTATTATCAGTACAACAGGAGTGCTGCTAGGAACTCCATAAAAGAATAACCAGATGGGACATCTTTCTGCACTAATAATAAGAAGAAGAAGAACAAGAAGTTAAAGGATCCCTGACAGTTAAGTCCAGTCGGAACGACTCTGGGGTTGTGGTGCTCATCTCGCTTTACTGGCCAGAAGAGCCGACGTTTGTCCTCAGACAGTTTTTCTGGGTCATGTGGCCAGCATGACTAAGCCGCTTCTGGCGCAACAGAACACTGTGACGGAAACCAGAGCGCATGGAAACACTGTTTACCTTCCCACCACAGCTGTACCTATTTGTCTACTTGCACTGGTGTCCTTTCGAACTGCTAGGTTGGCAGGAGCTGGGACCGAACAATGGGAGCTCACCCTGTCACGTAGATTCGAACCGCCGACCTTCGAATTGGCAAGCCCAAGGCTCAGTGGTTTACACCACAGCGCCACCTGCGTCCCTAACAACAACAACAACAACAACAACAATAGCAAGAGGTGGCATGAGAGCTGAATTGGATCAGGACCACCATGCTGGCTTGTAACACCTCCACACCCCATTTCCTCAGTTAACAGCGCCTTCCTGCCAACTTTCTTAAACAGTTGTTTTCTGTTGTGAGCTTAATCGCTTGGCTGAGCTTCCATGGCTCCTACACACAACAGCCCAACAACACATTTGCTATAGGGCAGGCAAATACATTAAAAATATATCAACAGCAAAGATATGTGCTTACTTTTCCCACTGAAATGAAAGGGACTGAAAAATATTTGGTCTTCCTAGTTTCTAATTCTTCTGGTCATTTTTGCCAATTCAGCATAATCCAGGAAGACCAAAATTTTAATAAGGAATGGGGGAAATCTATAACTTACCTTGAATATCATCGTAAACAATTAATATGATAAGTAGGATTGGAATGGTATTTGTAGCTTAAAGTTGAACTATGGAGGTAATGGAGATTTAATAGAATTGGATTAATAGAGAAGACGCAGGAGGGGAGAAAATTAACACAAGGCCCCACAACTATGAGGAGGGAAGTCTAGGGGTATTTTTGGAATTCTCTTTCTATTTTGGTTGTTGGATAATTGTTCATAAATTTGAAAAAAGAAAAAAAGAAAAATATTTAACTCTGAGCAGAAAGTATTCCTTCTATTTGCCACCAATAAGCAGGGTGCACAAGGTTCTAGGAAGAGAAGCATAGCTTTTGTGCTTTCTTCCACGTATCTTGGATAAGGAAAATAAGTTGTGCAAAACCAAGCCAAATATACAAATTTATGCAACCTTCCTTACCCTGGTGCCCATTCGGGCATCATTGAACTACTGCTCCCATCAGATGCCTCCCAACTCAGGTTGGTCAGTTGTTTGGAATGATGGCAGTTGTAGTCTGTCAACATCTGGAGGGCATCAAGTTAGGGAGGGTTGACCTTGCAGAATCCAGCTGTTCTTTGTGCAGAAATTGAGTTGCCTTGATGCAGAATTCTGCTATATAGATATATTAAGTGCAGAGCTACGCTTGGCCTTGTTTATATTCATTTCACGTTACACTCAGTCGTATTCATTCCAGCTGGAAAGCCTTGAGCAGTCATTAGCAATCATGCCTGTCCATATACAAGTTCTCCTTTGATGTTTCCAGGACTTCGCTATGATAAGACCACCCATATCACATTAACTTGGGTGATCTCAACAGAGGGAAGAAGCAACTTTTCTTCATCAAAAGGCAAGAGAGGGCACAATTTTCTTTCCTGGAATTGCCGGCATCACCTGTCATCGTGTCGCTTCAACTTTTGCTGTCACATGAAATGATATATGACGGCAAAATGAAATACTGTGTCTGTTTTGCCATCGAAAGCAAAATGGTTTTTTCAAGGTAGGTATCTGCCTTTAATTTGGAATGCATAAACTTGATCCAATCTGACTGCATAAGCAGGGACAGTCTCACTTCTTATCTTTCTGGATCAGCATGTATTCTGACTTACAAACATTTTTTCAGTTATTTCTGGTAAACTTTGTCCAAATCTATTTCAATCAAGTTTTCCTTCTAAACGCTGGATTTATATACTGTACACAGTATCTGGCATGCACACACACACACACACACACACACACAGTTTTCCATATACAGTCATACCTCAGGTTGAATGCGCTTCAGGTTGCGCGCTTTCAGGTTGCGCTCCGCGGCAACCCGGAAGTAACAGAGCGTGTTACTTCCGGGTTTCGCCGCTCATGCATGCGCAGACGCTCAAAATGACATCACGCGCATGTGCAGAAGTGGCAAAACGTGACCCAGCCACACGCAGACACGTCATCACATCTTATGTTCTATTCAGGATGCGAATGGGGCTCCGGAACGGATCCCGTTCGCGTCCCGAGGTACCACTGTATGTGTGTGTGTGTGTGTGTACACACACACACATGTCATACCTCGGGTTACAACCACTTCAGTTTGCGTTTTTTTGGGTTATGGACCGCTGAAACCCGGAAGCACTGGAACGGGTTACTTCCGGGTTTTGGCGGCCGCGCATGCACAGAATTGTTTTGTGCATGCGCGGAAGTGCCAAATCGCAACCTGCACGTGCGCAGATACACCACTGCGGGTTGCGAATGCTGCGGGTTGTGAACGTGCATCCTGCATGGATCACGTTTGCAACCTGAGTGTCATATGTGTGTGTGTGTGTGTGTGTATATACATATATATACATATACATATACATATATATATATATATATATATATATATATATATGAGCAACATTACATTTAAAAATCTATCATAAGGAGGAAACAGGAGCAGAACTGATTACCAAAGCAATGAGCTGGAAAGTTTTAAAAGAAACATATCGGAACACATACATGCCACGCCTTTGGCTAGAGTATTATTATTTTATTCTATGATTGCTTATGGGTTCCAAGATATTGAGTTCCTATTGCACTTAAATGATGTTCTGTTGGTTTTAGGCTGAAACCCTATATTCACTAACCTGAGAACAAGTCCCATTGAACTCAATACGGCTTACGTCTGACTGGACTTGTGTTGCATTGTATTATAAGAGAGGTTGGTGAACAGCACCTAGCTAGAGATAAATAATGAGTTCCAGCTTTTATGTTGTCAGAAATGTTTAAATATTAAGAATAGAGGACATACCATTCATCAAACTGAAAAATGACATGTGACCAGCCCCTTTTCATCAGAACTCCTTTTCGCATCCCTTTAGGATCTGCCCCCAAAGGGCTATTTTGGGGTGACGCCCATAAACATTGTTTTTGGGGTGTGTCGCCAGGATGCGCTACATACAGAGTAGACTCGTTTATTTCAATAGGTTTTGTCAGGCTTTGGAAAGCAGCTTCTTCCCTCCCTCTGGCCGTGGATAAGCAGAATAAAGCAAAAATAGTTTTTTACCATTTTTTTAAAAAATAATTTTTATTTATTTTAATATATAAATTATAAAATGTACCACAAAACGTATTACTTCTACAATCTTTTTGGACTTCCATCAGCACCTCTGATGATCCACCGTTTTAACCACTTCTTATGCATTTCTTAACTTTACATTGCCTTTACATCTCTTAACAAATCATCCTCCCCCTTCTCCATTTTTGCAATACTTCCAATAATACTCCTCACAAAACTTCTTGCAAACCTACAAACGTCGTCTGATCTTCACAAATACTTTTCAAATAGTCCGTAAATTTACTCCAGCCTTCCGTGAATTTCTGGTCCCGCCGGTTTCGAATCCTTCCTGTTAGTTTATCTAGTTCTGCATAGTCCATTAACTTCATCCTCCATTCTTCAATCGTCCGTAATTCTTCTTGCTTCCATTTTTGGGCCAGTAATATTCTTGCTGCTGTTATTGCATATAAAAAGAGCTTACATTCCTTTCTATTTATTTCACTCCCCACAATGCCCAGTAAAAATGCTTTTGGTTTCTTTATAAATGTATATTTCAACATTTTTTTCATCTCATTATATATCATCTCCCAGAAGCATTTCACCTTTTTACATTCCCACCACATGTGATAAAATGTTCCCTCTTTTTCTTTACATTTCCAACATTTATTACTGACTTTATATATTTTCGCTAACTTGACAGGTGTAATATACCATCTATACATAATTTTTATCACATTTTCTTTTAGGGCATTGCATGCAGTAAATTTTAAACCTTCTTTCCATAATTTTACCCAATCACTCAGCTGTATATTATACCCAAAATCTTTGGCCCAGTGAATCATAACCGACTTAACCTCCTTGTCCTTCAAATGCCATTCAAGCAGCAGTCTTTTATCATTTAAAGAGGTTTTCATGAACACAGCGAAAGAAGCAAGAGTTCCTTCTCGGAGTAAAGGTGCTCCCAATTAAGCTTTCCACCCACTTCCCCCGTCACCCTAGTTACTTCCTCGTCTTGCAACCTGATCTCGCAACCACTTTGCTTTCTGTGCAGCCACCTTATCTGCTCTTTGTGACCTTGGGCTGGGCGGATGTAGGCTTTTGAGCAAGAGTGAGTCATTTAACTCTCTCCCCCCCCCCCCAGTTCTTCTTCTCCTAGCTGTTCACCACCCAGTTCTTCCCAACTTCTGCCTTCTAAACTATGACCCTCTGTGAACCACTGTCCCAAATCTATACAGTGGTACCTCGGTTTAATGCATTCTGGAGGTCCATTCTTAACCTGAAACTGTTCTTAACCTGAGGTACCCCTTTAGCTAATGGGGCCTCCCGCTGCCACTGCGCCGCCACCGCACAATTTCTGTTCTCATTCTGAGGTAAAGTTCTTAACCCGAGGTACTATTTCTGGGTTAGCAGAGTCTGTAGCCTGACGCGTCTGTAACCTGAAGCATCTGTAACCCGAGGTACCACTGTACTGTCCCACTGCTCCTGGGAAGATTCAGGATCAGGAAGAGGGGGAGGCCGCTTTCATTTCTCATCTGTACAGCCCTCCTCAGCACGGTCTCTGACAGGTTTACTCCAAGATTTAGTTCGCTATAACTCTACTGTAGATTTCTACTTCCTTTACCAGCCACCCAAAGTCACTAGTCATTGCAGCCAGGTCGGGCTAAGGAGGTCACAAAGAATCCAGAGCAAAATGTTCAGGTTTTTTGAGGATTTTATATCTCTCTCCCCCCCCCCCCAATTAAGAGCATGGATAGGGTTTCCATTGTCTTAACTGTAAAGCCTGAGAAAGTTTGCCCAGCTTCAGCCCAATCCTTTTGTATTTTCCTTTGACAGTACATCATTTTGGGTTCAACCATTTACTTGTAAGTAAATGTGTGCTTAGGATTGTGTGGGTTTACTCATTAATAATTCTTATTTAGTGTATAGGCTTATTGCGGCTTTTCTTTTCTTTTCTTTTATAATTTTTATTAGAAATTTCAACATAACAATTTATCAAAAACATATCATCCTCATTTTTCCCCCTGTCCCTCCCCCCTCCCCAAAAACAAACCACCCAGACTTCCCTCAGCTCCTCTCTCTGGTTTTTCAGCACATGTTATTCTCTGCATATTATAAAATTGTAATGATCCTTAAATTATCTGTCTAGGTGTTAGCAATAATAAATTTGTGTTTGTTTATTCAAAGCCTTCCAAGGAGTCCAGTTAATTTTGTTGTTTCTTAAAATACTTTGTAAAAGGTTCCCATTCTTCTTTGAAGTCACAGTTGTCCTTTTCACGCAGTTTGTGCATCAATTCCGCCAGTTTCGCATAGTCCATCAATTTCCCTTGCCACAGTTCTTTGGCTTATTGTGGCTTTTCAACCAGATCCTTTGTTTATTCGGGAGGAAGTGCCAACCTAATCCTATTTAGCTGGATGCAAGCTTCTTTGAATTCAGTAGGACTTACATCTGAGTAGATCTAGTTAGGATTGCATTGTAGCACTTGCTTACACAGTGTTTAGTCAGCCTACCTGCTCTCAGATCACTTTACCTGCCCACTGTCAGCTCACATTTTTTGTTTAGATGAAAGTGCCATTCGTTTAAATGGAACTCATTCCAAATTAAGTGGGCTTGTTGTTGTTTAGTCGTTTAGTCGTGTCCGACTCTTCGTGACCCCATGGACCAGAGCACGCCAGGCACTCCTGTCTTCCCCTGCCTCCCGCAGTTTGGTCAAACTCATGCTGGTAGCTTCGAGAACACTGTGCAACCATCTCATTCTCTGTCGTCCCTTTCTCCTTGTGCCCTCCATCTTTCCCAACATCAGGGTCTTTTCCAGGGAGTCTTCTCTTCTCATGAGGTGGCCAAAGTATTGGAGCCTCAGCTTCACGATCTGTCCTTCCAGTGAGCACTCAGGGCTGATTTCCTTAAGAATGGATTGGTTTGATCTTCTTGCAGTCCATTGTACTCTCAAGAGTCTCCTCCAGCACCATAATTCAAAAGCATCAATTCTTCGGCGATCAGCCTTCCTTATGGTCCAGCTCTTACTTCCATACATCACTACTGGGAAAACCATAGCTTTAACTATGCGAACCCTTGTTGGCAAGGTGATGTCTCTGCTTTTTAAGATGCTGTCTAGGTTTGTCATTGCTTTTCCCCCAAGTGGGTTTAGGCAACAGTAAACAAATGCTGTCTATGTTAAAGTCTGACGGAACTGCAGCTTTTTCAGTAGATGAAGGGAAGTAGAAGAATGTTAAGGAGAAAGAAGATGAAGCAAAAAGTATTTGAAAACCTAAAGAAGCAGAAAGGAAAATGGAAGAGGCCAAGAATGGGGAAGGAGTCTAGTTTGAAAAGGAAAGAGAAGGGATGAGGCAACTGAAGATTGCCCTGCTTTTTGCAATTTTCCCCCTCCCAAGATTGCACTTTCTCTCCATACCCCTTTCTGGATATCATAATTTCATCTGATTTATTTCACAGTGGTCAATATTAGAACTTGTGTAACAATTAATATATGCATGTGGGATCTGTTACATATAGCAAATTAGGGAAGAAAAGAGTGGGCATCTGTTGATACATGCTGAGCAGCTAGCTCATGTATTTAACTTCTTCTGACGCCCTAGACAGCATGATGTTTGAACAATTTCCTGAGGACTCGCTGTAATATTCATCAGCCACTATGACACATTTTCTCTTGGAGCAATGTCAGAGAAGGATGTCTTGAAAGGAAACCCAACTGCAGTGATTAAAAGAAGCATTCACACTCACATAAAAGCGGGTATCTGGAGATTCAGCACAGCACTGGAATGCACAATTGGTTTATTTTTTTAAAGAAATATTTTTCAAAAGGCAAGGAATTTTACCTTCAATCTATAATTTAACATACAGGTGTTTTTTTTTTTAAAAAGCATATCTGTGACCGTTCTGGATTATCCTTTCTTAGAGGTATAGTAAATAATTATGAATGTGTTGCTATTCCACATGCTTTTAAAAATTCAAGGGTGGTTAAAGAAGAACAAGCCGTGCATCTGAAGGTACCCAGATAGGAAAGTTCCAGGTTGAAGGTGGCAGCAGAGCAAAAATAGTTGTGAAAATGAATGAAGACTGGATGTCTGTGGCCATAGATCTGACTGGTTATTCTCCAACAGTTTCTCAGGGGTAGAGCTCACCATTAACAGCTGCAGTATCACAGCTTCCTTCCTTCCTTCCTTCCTTCCTTCCTTCCTTCCTTCCTTCCTTGGCTAGTTTTTTTTTTTTGGCTGTGTTGGTATCCCAGCCACCATTTTGCATGCTCCAGACCAAAGGTCATTCCAGGGCATTATGGGGAAATGGGGGGAATTGGCATCTACTGCACACATGCAAATAATAGTGGAAAATACTCTGAGAAACTTTGGAGAAGTGGTCTTTTTCTAGTCTGGTGAGAAAAAGAAAAATCTCAGAAATCTGAGTATGGCGAAAACAAAACCTCAGTGTCTTCCGAGAAATTTCAGTTCAGCACTAGAAAAACAAAACAAAAAAACTACTCGACTTGGAGATGAATAAATGTAAGTTGCAAAAGAAACTGCACTGGAAAAAAACAACAAAGCAAAACAAGATCTAAAAACGCCTCTTTGTTTTACTTCCTTGAAACTTATTCTTGCCACATATTTCTGATGCATTTCTGTTGTCTGGCCTCAGCTAAGGTCAGATGCTTAAACTTTGCTTGTTATCAGGTGATCTCGTGAAATGTCCAAAGCTGCTAAATTTGTCTACATAAACACTGGCGTGGAAAACATTTACAGTGTCGCTTGCAAAACTGTACTGTGCTTGCAAAACACACATTCTTGTGGACTGATTGCCAAGTGCATTTTCTGTCACAAAGCCAGCATCTCTCCACAAAAATCTTTCTCCTGGGAAACATTATAAATAAATAATTGCCCATCTTTTGTGAAGCAGATATGTTTGTAAGCGCTTGTTCGGCAATTTGAGGATACAATATCGACTTGTGGTCAATATGGTGATGGTGAACAAAATTGAATGCCAGAATTGAAAAGGTCTGGCAACCCAAGTCTTGTTCCTTCTCCTCTAGTATGAGAAGGTTTAGCTGATGGATGGATTTCCTTTATATAGCACCTTTTGTGCCAATGAGCTCAAGCTGATATACATGGTTCTCTTTCTCCTCATTTAATCTGCACAAGAGTAAAAAAAAAAAAAGGTAAAAGTTAAAGGACCCCTGGATGCTTAAGTCCAGTCAAATGTGACTATGAGATTGCAGCTTTCATCTCACTTTCAGGCTGAGGTAGCTGGCATTTGTCCTCAAACAGCTTTCCAGGTCATGTGGCTAGCATGACTAAACCACTTCTGGAGCAACAGGACACCGTGATGGAAACCAGAGTGCATGGAAACACCGTTTACCTTCCCACCACAGTGGTACCTATTTATCTATTTGCACTTTGATGTGCTTTTGAACTGCTAGGTTGGTAGGAGCTGGGACCAAACAACAGGAGCTCACCCTGTCGTGGGGATTCAAACCACTGGCCTTCTGACTGGCAAGCCCAAGAGGCTCAGGGGTTTAGACCACAGCACCACCCACATTTCCCAACAGTAACAACCATAGGAGGTAGGTTAGGCTGGGAGGCAGTGACTGGCCCAAGCTGAGCTTCATGGCTGAGTGGGGATTTGAATCCTGGCCTCCCAAGTCTTAATCTGACATTCTAACCACTACACCTCACTGGGTGTCAGGTTGAGGCCGTAGTGTGTGAGTAGCCTTGGAGCCCAGTACAGCAATATCTGGTGCCAATTGGGAAATTATTATAAGAAAGAAAAAGCAGACAGCAGAATATTACCATGAAATATGTATTGTACAGCCCTAAGACCCTGCAATTTCTTCTGAGCTGTCAAGGTGGGGGGGATTAGGCATTAGGAATGCTTTCAAGAGACACTGAGTCTGTTAGCTGTCTTTACCCTAATGCTTCTTCTTCTTGCAGCTCCCCCAATATTTCCCAGCTTCTCCTCTCTGCAGCCTCTGAACTGTGACCTTCTGCAAACCACTGTTCTATTTCTATACTGTCCTCTTCTTCTCGGGAAGCTGAAGAGAGAGGGGTGGCGGTTCCCACCATTCCTCCATAGTCTAGCCCCTGACATCAGGGGAGGCTTGGGGTCTGCTTAGTACAAAGCTCCTTCCTCTAGATGTGCATTGAGATTTTTTTGAGGGAATATGTCAGCCTTAGATCTTTTACACTCACCCCCTCACCCTGGTTGGGATCAATGCGAGGGAGTGAAGGTTAAAAGTGAACAGGGGATGCTAAAACCTGCCCCCTACCTTTTGCCCTACTGGTGCAAGCTTAGCAGGACTTAGATCCTCCACGAATTCTTCCTCTACCTGAGTCACGCACATAAAATGTCATAACTGAACTTTTGCTGAATTCATGACGGAAATTCAACTAAACTTAAACAATAATCAGAGGATCTAGTGTAAAAGCATATGTATATAAATATGGAATAATAACAACCCCTTTCCAATCCTGTTTTTCTCCAATTCCATTCTTTTTTTATGGGAAGAAGCAGAAATCATGAATTGGTCAGCACTGTATGTTTGCAAATATACTGTACCCCAGCTAGTTTTACTTCTGCATTTGAGTTCTGTTTATAGGTTTTTATTTCTGCTGCATGGAAAGAACTTGCATTCGAAAGCTCTGGCAGCATGTTTTTGCTTGGTCATCTGTACAGTTCCTTTTGGTATATGACTAGTGGTATGGTTGGGGGGGAGTGTTAGGGAGTTGGTGGTTTTTTTTTTTTCAGAGTGAAAAGTTCATTCTATTTTTGACACAGTGGAAAGCCGTCTCTTCCTTCTGTAATTTTGAACCTGGAGCATTGCTTTTAATTCTAGAGACAAAGCAGCAAGTAGTGATTATACTCTTGCATTATAACATGTGCTGCGGCCGAATGGGGAAAAGTTGCCTCCAAATATGGAAATTAGTATCATAAAGTTTTTTTGCCAACGGAATGTGTAGGGTTGGCATAATACGACTGTCAGCGGGAACCAGCCCGTTTCCCTCGAATGTGCTCTTCAGATCTGAAATTATAATGCTCTCTTGGAAAAGAAACCACTTTGCTCACTGGTAAATCTTTAGATAAGCGAATAAAGGGATATTCACGTGAACACTACGGTACAGGGGACTTAAAAGGAAATCCTTGGCTTGAACAAAGAACAAACCTGTATTGGTTTTACAGTTTGTAAGGGGAGTTTGTGGCTCCCCTTAAAGATTCCTGAAAGTATTAGTTTGGTGAGCAGAAGTGGCTTGCTGTGTGGGATGGAGGTGGATTCATAGAATCATAGAATTGTAGAGTTGGAAGGGATCCCTGGGGTCATCTAGTCCAACCCCCTGCAATTCAGGAATCTCAGCTAAAGCATCCGTTGGGCCTTCCGGAGGCCGTAACAGGCCTCCAGAAAGTAAGGAGGTATGCAGTGGGGCTGGTAGTGGAGGCGCAAGGAGCCACTCCAGGGCCCCTAGGGTAGGCTGCCCCTCTCCTCAGCTGGCCTCAGCAGGCTCCCTCAGGGGCATGCTTGGCGAAAGCATATGCTCCTCCGCTCGGTGTGTTGAGGTCAGGCACACATGCCTGCGTGGCTCAGGTGCAAAAATCTGTTGGTTCTCTGCCCCTTCATGGGGAATGTTGTAGGGCTGGAGCTCCTGCAGCCCTGCACACTCAGCATTTATGACAGATATGCTTACATCTCCCTGTCTCTCTCATAGGCCCAATCCATCAGGCCCAATACTTATGTTCTCACAGGTTCTTACGTTTTGTATTACTACCACTACTAATTTCTTATTTAGATGCTACCCATCTGACTGGGTTTGCCCAGCCACTCTGGGTGGCTTCCAACAAATAAAAACACAATATGACATCACTCATTAAAAACTTCCCTATGCAGAGGTACCTCTATATGCTTCAGGTTACAGACTCCGCTAACCCAGAAATAGTACCTTGGGTTAAGAACTTTGTTTCAGGATGAGAACAGAAATTGCGTGGTGGCCATTAGCTAAAGTGGTGCCTCAGGTTAAGAACAGTTTCAGGTTAAGAATGGACCTCCAGAATGAATTAAGTTCTTAACCCGAGGTACCACGGTACAGGACTCCCTTCAGATATCTTCTAAAAGTCAGGTAGTTGCTTATTTCCTTGGCATCTGATGGGAGGATGCAAACTACTGAGAAGGCCCTCTGCCTATTTCCCTGTAAGCTCACTTCTTGCAGTGAGGGAACCACCAGAAGGCCCTCGGAGCTGGACCTCAGTTTCTGGGCTGGCTCCAAGTGGGGAAAGCATGCTGACTCAACTAGGTCAGCCTCTACATTCATGACAGCATCCTTCAACTCCTAAGTAAATAATTTTATGTCCCCTTTGAACATTTATGTCCAAGATGGACATTTGTTTCCAAGGTGGCATCATCACGCAGAGTCAAATTTATCCAGAGGAATTGTCTATTGCTCCGTAATCAAATTGCCTTCTCAAGTGTTACTTGTGTCAACCTGACCTAAATTAAGGAGTAATGAATTATAATGGAAAGGAATTTTGCAGGCAAAATTTACAAGTAGGTTTTTTTTTTTTTAAAAAAAATATTTTATTAAACTGAACTTGAGACCTCAAAAATACATCAGCTTTAGTACATTTTTTTGTTGTAGTGATATTTTACAAATTTTTTCAGCTGCTTTACACAATGAACGGTTGGCTTTAAATTTAGCTTTTTTGATGCAGGTCCATAAAAGTTGAAGGCAGAAAACAGGTTACCTTGGAATTGTACTCTTCTTTTCAGGGCAGATAACCATTCCCCCTGTAAACATTCATTATCATGTTAGTTGCTGCAGCTGCCAGGCACTGAGACAAAACATGCAGTTGTCCTTAGCAGCTTATTTTAAAACAAACTAGGTAAGCAGGACATGGGGGGGGGGGCGAAATTCAGGAGAAAGGTATTCTTTTTAATGCCTGTGTATGAGTGAGAGATTACCCTAGAGCAGGCTGGGTCACTGTGTTCTCCTCCTGAAGTAAATTCACAAAGGTCCAAGGCCGATTTTGCAACCTGAACTGTAATGTAACTGCATTTTAGAAGTCTCAGTAAAATGAAGAACAGCTTTATTATTATTATTATTATTATTATTATTATTATTATTATTTCTAATTAAATTAGAATACTAATTAAAATTCTATGTTGCCATTCACCCAAAGATCAAATATATAAAAACACAAAAATACATACCATAATAACAAAAAAAAACAAACAATACCCACCCTGTGAAGAGCATTCTAGAAGCAGGGAGCCACTGCAGAGAAGGCCCGTTTTGTGTTGCCGCACTCTGGGCCTCTTGTGGAGGAGGCACACTAAGAAGGGCCTCGGATAATCATCACGGGGTCCGTGTCAGTTCATGTGGAGAAAGGCAGTCCTTATATTGCGATTCTGAGCCATTTAAGGCTTTATAGGCCAAAACCAGCAGTTTGAACTCAGCTTGGAAACTAATTGGTAGCCAGTGCAGTTGGGCCAGGATTGGTGCTATATCTTGAGCCGTCTTGCCCCAGTGAGCAACCTGGCAACCAGATTCTGTATCGGCTGAATTTTCCGAACCATCTACAGAGGCAGCCCCACATATAATACGTTTCAGTAACCTAATCTAGAGATTACAAGAGGATCCAGTTATGGGTGCAGCTGGGCCACCAGCCAAAGCTGATGGAAGGTACTCTGTGCCACTGAGGCCACCTGAGCCTCAAGCAACAGTATAACCAAGCTGTGTCCCCATTCCTTCAGAGGGAATATAACTCCAGCATGGAGCCAGCATGGTGTAGTGGTTAAGAGCGGTGGACTCATAATCTGGTGAACCGGGTTCCCTTCCCTGCTCCTCCACATGCAGCTGCTGGGTGTCCTTGGACTAGTCACACTTCTCTGAAGTCCCTCAGCCTCACTCACCTCACAGAGTGTTTGTTGTGGGGGAGGAAGGGAAAGGAGATTGTTAGCCACTTTGAGACTCCTTAAGGGGAGTGAAAAGTGGGATATCAAGTCCAAACTCTTCTTCTTCTCCTCCATCAAGAGCAGGTCACCTCTCATGCATCCAGTCTAGGGGATCACCTACTAACAGTGCCTCAGTCTTATATGGATTCAGCTTCAGTTTATTGGTTCATCTAGTCCAGATACAAAGAAGTGTAGATGTTAACAGCATGAAGGATAAAATCGACCCCTGAGGAACCCTACATTCAAGGTTCCTTGGGGCCAAAAAGTACTCTCCAAGCATCACTCTCTGTAAATGGCCATCCAGCTAGGACTGGAATCACCACTAAATGGTGCCACCCACTCCTAACTTGGGCAGCCATTCCAGCAGGGTACCATGGTTTATGGCATCAAAAGCCACCGGGAGTTTGAGGAGCATTAGCAAGGGCAGTTTCTGTGCAAAAAGCTGGGCCTAATTGAAACAAAAGAGGGCCCATATTGAAATCGGTCTAGAAAATCAGTTTTCCCCTAGATCTGGGCCATGACCACCTGCTCAGGAACCTTGGGCATGAAAGAGAGATTGGCAACTGACCAATAATTCCTAAGGTTTTGTGAATCCGGGGAGAATTTCTAAAGGAGTGGCTTCACCACTATCTCCTTCAATTAGGGACCCTCTTCCAGAATTTAGTGGAGAGCAGCAAGAGCTGAGGCAGTGAAAAGCTTGGGATTCTGTTGCCATAGCAACTCTATTTACAGTGAGGAAGAAAGAAGCTCTGATGCAGTCATGTAATCTCAAAGGTGAAACGAGGATATCCTCTGTGTCAGAACCACTCCCGCCCCCAGGCCAACATTTGCTGTGATGCACTCCTCTAGAGTTTTACCACATCTTAATGGACCCCCTTTTTTCTGTTGGAAAATTATCCTGTGAGTGAGTTTCTGAATACTCATAGAGTGGAATCCCATGCTTTTCCTCCACTCATACAGGCAATACTAGGGATGTTGAATAATTCTGTGGGAGCAGAAGCAGGAGCAGAAATTACCGTAATGCACGTTTGTCCCTTGTTGCTCTTGTTGGCTTCCGTCTGTCTCCAGAGACAATGGAGTGTGCCTTCGAAAGTGAAGTCAAACCATTGCATTAGCAGCACCAAAGTAACTTCCTCAGTGAGCAAGCCTGGGCAGTGTGTATCTTCTTCTTCTCTGGCGATCACTCATAGCCGAGTAAGAGTGTCTTCCATAAACACAGTTTTAACAGTGAGTCTGTAAGTCCCTGTGGAGGCCAATTCTGGATCTACATTTCCTTCCACAGCAGGGACATAGGTTTCTAGGAGTTGATCACGGTGAGGGTTTCCAACCGTACCTTCCTCTTAGCGCGTTTCTCCCTTTCTTCCTGAGTTTGAGCATCTTCAAAACCCATGACACCTTTGATAAAGGCTGTTTTCCAATTGGAGCACTCGCAGGCCAGTGTTTCCCAGTTGTCGGTGTTTATGCTACATTTTTTTAGATTTGCCTTCAGAGAGTCTTTAAATCTCTTTTGTTGACCACCAGCATTATGCTTTCCATTTATAAGTTTGGAATAGAGTAGTTGCTTTGGAAGATTATAATCTGGCATCCGAACAACATGACCAGTCCAACAAAGTTGATGTTGAAGAAGCATTGCTTCGAAACCGGTGATCTCTGCTTCTATTACACTGGCATTAGTTCTCCTGTCTTCCCAAGTGATGTGTAAAATTTTTCGGAGACACCGTTGATGGAATCTTTCAAGGAGTGTATGGAGGTCCAAGGCTGCCCAGATGACAAGACTTCCCTCTTAGCTTTGCTGATGTGGTACGAAGGAAAGCACAGCACTATATTTGCCACCAGATTGGCTGCAGGAGTTGCCGGTAGGTGGCATGCAAGATGCCATCTAACCATCTTTGGGACTCCACTCTGGATTTGTGTAAGGCAGGCATGACCAAACTTGGCCCTTCAGATGTTTTGGGACAACTCCCATCATCCCTAGCTAACAGGACCAGTGGTCAGGGATGATAGGAATTGTAGTCCCAAAACATCTGGAAGACTGAGTTTGGCCATGCCTGGTGTAGGGTATACTCCTAAGCCTTCTCTGAAAGGCAGTGGAGGTTTAGGATCAGTTTCCTTCTTCTAGATGGTCTACCTTTCCAGGTTCATGAGCCCCGTCTGTCCCTCATTTCTCTCTACAGCACATGCAGAAACTTCCTTCCTGAGTGTTGGACGCACTATTGATCCCGTCTGTTCAATCTGCCAGAGCCTGTCTTCGAATGCGGAACAATTCCCTTACTCACCAGGGCTAGCATAGGTTTTTTTGTGTTTTGTTTTTTGGAATCAGAATCATAGAATCAGCACCATAGAACCATAGTTCTACAAAAAGTAGAACTGCATGTTACATGTGACAAAGGGATAGCACTAATACTGCAACCATATATGGAGGACTTCCTCCTCCTGGTAACAGATCGGACTCTTATCTCATGTTCTGTAATTATCCATTTGTCTCTATTACTGCCCCTGTGCCACATTGTTTCCAGGGAACTGGCTAATCAGATGATGGGGAAGTGATCTTACCCATTGTCCTAATTTCCCCCTATTACCTTAGTGCAACATTAACAGTTCTTGTTTTGAGATGATATAGAAGTTATTTGGGTCTCAGTCATGATAGGATGCAGTTGAGATGAACATTTCTGACATCCAAATGAGTTTTATGGGTTGTACAGGAAATGTATATTTTAAAGTTACTGTTTCTGTTATACTGTGATAGTATACGGCTGCCAGGAACTATGAAAATAGATTGCTCATCTGGCATGCTCAAAGGTCTTTTATTCTTTTTACAGGGAATGATTATCAAAAAGAAGTCTAGTAACCTCTATAAGTAAGACAAATAGACTGAACCAAATGCTAATTAAGGCCCATGACTTACAACACCTTTGTGTTTTACATTGGGCTGCCTCTGAAGATGGTTCAGAAGATTCAGCTGGTGCAGAATTTGATGGACAGCTTGCTCATTTGATGGACAGGTTGCTCACTGACTGGTTGGAACATACTATATTGATCCTGGCTTGACTGCACTGCCTGTCAATTGCCGTATTTTTGCTCCATAAGATGCACTTTTTTCCTCCTTAAAAGTAAGGGGAAATGTCTGTGTGTCTTATGGAGCGAATGTGTGGTTGATCGCGGTCTCTCTTTCCGGCCCTGCCCCCTTGCCCATGCCTCCATTGTTGAATGTTCTGCAGACGGAGGCTGTTTGTTTCCCCAGCGACATGTCACTGGCTGATTAGATTATCTGTATGGAAACAGTAGAAATGGCTCCCTTTCCTAAAGAAGCTGCAGAACTGTGTTGAACCCCATAAAAACAGGATTTTTCCCTTTGCAAAGTAAGCCCAACAACTTTGAGCTGATCCTCAAAAAAAGGGGTTTTCCCCTTTGCAAAAGAAGCTGCACAACTGTGAGCTGACCCCCCCCCCCCATGAGGCTTTTCCCCTTTGCAAAAGAAGCTTCCAAACTTTGAGCTGATCCTCAAAAAACCGGGGCTTTCCCCCTTTCCTCCTATTAAAATTAGGTGCGTCTTATGGTCAGGTGTGTCTTATGGAGTGAAAAATACAGTAGTTTCTGGGCCCAATGCAAAGTGCTGATTTTGAGCTATAAAACCTTAAACTACTCAGGACCACAATACCTCAAGGACCACCTTTCCAATATGAACTGACCTGGACCCTGTGATCATCATCTGAGATCCTTCTTCATGAGAGGCCTGGAGAGCAGCAACATAACAAGGAGCCTTTTCAGTGGTGGCTTCTCACTTGTAGAATGCTCTTCCCAGAAAGGCTCACCTGGCACCTTCATAACATACGGTCTCCCTTGGGAGGTGATGAGCTTTCCTTCCTCAGAAGTTTTAAGCAGAAGTTGGATACCCATCTGTCATGGATGCTTTAGCTGAGAATCCTGCATTGCAGGGGAGTTGGACTCGATGACTCTTGGGTCCCTTCTAACTCTACTATTCTCTGATTCTATGATCTTTAGGCACCAGGCAAAAACATTTCTCTATAACCAGACCTTTGTCTAATGGATGGCCTTTAAAATGTGTTTGTGGAAGGGGGAATTTATTGGTTTGATTTGCTTAGTTGTGTATTTTGTGTTCTCATTTTGTATTTTATGTTGTGAACATGTTGTGGACTATCCAGTGATCTGTTATATTATACAAATATAACAATGTTGTTGTTTAGTCATTTAGTCGTGTCCGACTCTTTGTGACCCCATGGGCCAGAGCATGCCAGGCACTCCTGTCTTCCACTGCCTGCCGCAGTTTGGTCAAACTCATGCTGGTAGCTTCAAGAACACTGTCCAACCATCTCATCCTCTGTCATCCCCTTGTCCTTGTGCCCTCAGTCTTTCCCAACAGTCTTTTCCAGGGAGTCTTCTCTTCTCATGAGGTAGCCAAAGTATTGGAGCCTTAGCTTCAGGATCTGTGCTTCCAGTGAGCACTCAGGGCTGATTTCCTTAAGAATGGATAGGTTTGATCTTCTTGCAGTCCATGGGACTCTCAAGAGTCCCCTCCAGCACCATAATTCAAAAGCATCAATTCTTCGGCGATCAGCCTTCTTTATGGTCCAGCTCTCACTTCCATAAAATATAACAATAATTTTATTATTTATACCCCACACATCTGGAGTGTAAATAACAACACCTTATTCGCTTTATACCTGAATGTGGTGTTCTTTCTGTTGCTATCTTCTACAATGAGATTCTCTTCCCCAGACAAATGGCTGTTCCTATGAAAACACACTGAGAAGTACGTTTCATCTGTGGGCATGCAGAAAGCTGCGTGTTCAATCTCCAGCATTTGCAGGTAGGGTTGGGAAGTCTCCTGCCTGAAACCCTTGGAATCATAGAATTATAGAATTGGAAGGGACCACAAGGGTCAATTAGACCAGCCCCTTGCAGGGCAGGAATCTTTTTGCTCAATGTGGGGCTTGAACCCATGACCCTAAGATTGAGTGTCTCATACTCTACCAATTGAGCTATTGATCTGGGGAGTCACTGCCCAGACAATACTGAACTAGACAGACCAAAGTTCTGTCCCAGTTTAAGACTGTATCCTACGTTCCTAACTTCCCACCTGGACACTATTATTGTGCAGCAAGAATAATGATAATGCTATGGATACAACAGAGAGTCTGGATTTCTTTTTGGGTTTTGATTTGATGTCTGGAACGTTCTCCTTTGTAACTGTTTCTGAAATTGTATCAACATGTTTCTTTGACATATGGCCAAATCTGTATGCTGGCAAGTGGCTGTATTTGCGAACCCAAATCGATGAAGAATAGCAAATGCAGACACATTGTATCAGTTAGGGGTGTATAAATTAAGGCTGCAACTTCTGCATTGCAGGCCTATTCCTGGCTCCCAGAACTCATCTCTATTGAGTTCAATGGGCACCATTTTGAGGTGAGTTGAGGATTTCAGCCTGCCAATTAATGAGTTACCTTTTTCTGCTAAAAAAAACTTTGATGGATTAGAAGGGTAGCCCTCATTAATTAAGTAACAGCTTCTTTTTAGTGTTACTTTAATTTCACAACTGCATAGCTCAGTTGGTTAGAGCATGTAACTATAGAAACATAAAAGGCATGTGTGTATATATTTACATACACTGAAAACATTCCTCTTCTTTCTGAAACAAAAGAGATACCTCTTCTAAGATGTTATATCATACAATGGAGAGACTTCTGTGGTTATTAAATGCTAACAATAAAACACACACAAATAAAATCCAAAAGTGAATACCTACCAGAAAGCATGATTCTGAAGAACAGAATACGCCATTCATTCACAACTGAGTTTGGAACTGCGATGATCTTTAATTCTTTTTTTACCCCTTCCATTAAATTAAGCTATTGCTGATGAGATCATCCAGTCTAACAGTGCAGGAAATGGAAATCCTTTATTCACCCCTAGCAGAATCAGCATCTCTTTCGCTTTGTCTGAACAGTGCCTCAGACCTGACCTTGATAAATCAAAGTGAGCTGAAGCAGTCCTTAAGGTTTTCATGCCCTTCCTGGATCATCTGACAAGGGCGAGGATTTAATTAATTGATTAAATCTGCATAAATGTGCATAGAAGCAAAATACAACCATGCATTTCTGCAGCTAAAGCTAAGGCAGTATAGCCCTGTAACCTGCCTGGGTGGGAGATCACCTATGAACCAGATACAAGCTGCCTTGAACTCTTTGGAAGAAAGAATGGGTGTAAGTGCAGTAATACAAATTGGGCAACACTCACAATTACAGCCTAGCCACATTTCATCAAAGCTGCAGTCTTAGTGTTGGGAAGATATTAAACCTATCCAACACAAGAGCTGTCTTGCATCCACTATAACAAATTAATAACAGTGGTGCATTTATTGTGCAACAGCAGAGCTACTTAACAGTCAAATTAGAAGATATGTGGCATTGCATCTTGTTTGGAGTGGAAAAGATCTTTAAATGAAGAGAACTATCAGGCGTGTGCATGATTTGGGCCATTCATGGATTGGATTGCAGCTCCATCATATGATCCAGAACTCTACAGACATTGTTTTCCATAGAACCACTGCTCATCCTGGGATCTGGGGCGAGTTCTCATCTGTATGCTGCTCTGCTTCACAGGTGTTTAGCGAGACAGATAGGGCTCATGCAGCTGCTGGGTGGCCTTGGGCCAGTCACACTTCTTTGAAGTCTCTCAGCCCCACTCACCTCACAGAGTGTTTGTTGTGGGGGAGGAAGGGAAAGGAGAATGTTAGCCGCTTTGAGACTCCTGAAGGGGAGTGAAAGGCGGGATATCAAATCCAAACTCTTCTTCTTCTTCTTCTTCATCAACCTGGGAAGGTAGCTCTTCTAGGAGAAGGAAAACTCTGATCCTAAACTTCTGATGCCTTATGGGATATCTTTGGGAGAAGAAAAGGCTAAGAAGTAAATTCTACACAAATTTGGAGTGGAGTCCCTAAAACAGTTGGATGGCACCTTGTACACCTCTTTCTGTCAACTCCTGCAGCCAAGCTGGTGCCAAATATATAGCCCTGCTTTCCTTTTGACCTCATCAGTGAGGCCGAGATGAGGAGCCTGTCATCTGGGCAGCCCTGGACCTCCATACACACTGCCCAGGCTTGCGCTCTGGGGAGGTCTGCTGGCACAGTAGTGCTACCAGCACAGTAGTTTGATTTTGGTAAAGGGATGCGGGTGGTGCTGTGATCTAAACCACTGAGCCACTTGGGCTTGCCAATCAGAAGGTCGGTGGTTCAAATCCCCACAGCCGGGTGAGCTCCCATTGCTCTGTCTCAGCTCTTGCCAACCTAGCAGTTTGAGAGCACGCCAATGCAAGTAGATAAATAGGTATTGCTGTGGCGGGAAGGTAAACGGCATTTCCGTGCGCTCTGGCTTCCGTCGTGGTGTCCTGTTGTGCCAGAAGCAGTTTAGTCATGCTGGCCACATGACTCAGCAAGCTATCTGTGGACAAACGCCGGCTCCCTTGGCCTATAGAGCGAGATGAGCGCCGCAACCCCAGAGTCGTCTGCGACTGGACCTAATAGTCAGAGGTACCTTTACCTTTAAGGAAAGCAGGGGCATTCTGGGATCGAATCCGAAACCGGGACAGCTTCCATTAAACCAGGACTATCCCTGGGAAATAGAGACACTTGGAGGGTCTGCAATCACAGGAGATGTATGCAAAAGCTTTAAAAGAGAGAGAGAGCCAGTTTCTTTTTGCTGCGTGAGATCTTCCCCAGCTTCCGTCTGAGATGCTGAAACAATTTAGCTCTTTCTGAGACGCCAAAGTAGTCTCAGTCAGCATGGATGGATGATGCCCTGGAGGGAAGGCAGCGTTTCACTTCAAATATGGATTCAGATAATGGCTGCAGCATGTGGCAGTGAATCTGGAAAGTCTCCAAACAGCAGTCAGCAGAGGCAGGGGGCTCTCCCGTTGGGGGGACAGAGAAAGGAAGAGGATTTGCATTGAAGAACGGTTTCCCAAATATATTTGTTTTGCACAGAGGCAGCTTCACGAGCTCGGTGAAACGTTTTGAATCTCGAGGCAAAGATTTTGCCTCTATCTCAAATTACGTTAAAACTGCCCAGGAAGTCACTTACAAAAGGAGGGGGGGAAGCAGAAGGAAAAAATGTGTACATATAAAGGTGCGCTTGCTCTCCCTTCAAAGTCACCTTGCCACAGCAGCAAGAAGCCTACAGATTACAGGTATTTATTCTGCGCCACTTCACAAATGCTACATTCCTCCAGGAAGCTAAAGCTTTAATGTTCTTGTGTCGCTGGAGCCCCATTGATCTGGTGCTCAAGGGATGCACTTAGGGCTGAGCTCAATGAAGTCCTAGTTCTTTCTCTTTCTAAGTCATATACATTACCCCATCTAAATGGGAGAACATTTCTCTTCTGGTTCTAGCTTCTTGTAGTTTTTACTGCCCCAATTCAGTGCAATGCCTTTTTATTTTCAACAAACAAAATCTATACAGCTAATAATAATAATAATAATAATAATAATAATTCCACTAAGGGAATGCAAGAAGGCAACATCACACATCACAAATAATTTTTAAATAAAGGTAAAGGTAAAGTGACCCCTGACATTAGGTCCAGTTGTGGCCGACTCTGGGGTTGCGGCGCTCATCTCGCTTTATTGGCCGAGGGAGCCGGTGTACAGCTTCCAGGTCATGTGGCCAGCATGACTAAGCCGCTTCTGGCGAACCAGAGCAGCGCACAGAAGCACCATTTACCTTCCCGCCAGAGTGGTACGTACTTTCAGTCAAGCAATTGCACTCATAGCTAATCGGGAGACCTTACAAAAAGAAAAGAACAGCACATTTCATATATATATGCAGATAACAGACTGTTGCTTATAATGAGCACTCACACTTTACATTTTGGGTGCTCTTTGCAGGATCACGCGTGGTGCTACAGTTCCCAGGGGGCTTACTGGCAAACAGGGGCTGGCTTGCCTCTCAGTGTTAATTTTTGGAGGTTCATGCCCAGCCTCAGTAATCAGTCAGTCGGTTAAGTTTATTGTTTATAGCCAAAGGCTGCTGCAATGTATACAATGTCATTCAATAAAATATATACTAGTTTGATACAAAAACTTAAAACATTTACATTGTCAAAACATGACCTAATCTGCACAAAGCTATAGTAACTCCTTAGTAGACAAATTGAAACATTAGATAATAAAATTTATAAGCTAAAATCACCGCGGGGCCACTAATATATTAAAAGCAATATTAAATAATACAATAGACAATTATGTACAAAGTTTAGTGAGAAAGATACAGCTTGGTGTAAGGTAAAGGTAAAGGGACCCCTGACCATTAGGTCCAGTCGTGGCCGACTCTGGGGTTGCGGCGCTCATCTCGCTTTACTGGCCGAGGGAGCCGGCGTACAGCTTCCGGGTCATGCGGCCAGCATGACTAAGCCGCTGCTGGCGAACCAGAGCAGCGGACGGAAACGCTGTTTACCTTCTCGCCAGAGTGGTACCTATTTATCTACTTGCACTTTGACGTGCTTTCGAACTGCTAGGTTGGCAGGAGCAGGGACCGAGCAACGGGAGCTCACCCCGTCGCGGGGATTCGAACCGCCAACCTTCTGATTGGCAAGTCCTAGGCTCTGTGGTTTAACCCACAGCACCACCCGCGTCCCTATAATTGTTAAGTAGAGACAAGCAAATCAGTTTTGGTCTGTGAATTTCTGTTTCTCTCGGTTTCTATTTCTTCCAGTTTTAAGTTCACTTTGCTACCTTCCCTTACCACTCTGCAATTTTCTTAAAAAATAAAAAAGTCCTCATGAAAATTGATCCGCATTTTGGAGAAAATGTATCCTGATATGCACATTTCTGTATGCAACTTTGCCTAGTGTACTCATTTTTGCAAAGCAATTTCCAGGACATAATGCATGTTAGTATGCTATTTTCATGACTGCATAGACGTTTATGCACACTTTGTCCTTGGATATGCATTTTTTCCCTATGCATTACATGGCTGGAGAAGAACACTGCAAAATCTGGAGAAGTTTGAAAGTTGGCTGTGATTCAGTTCACGTATTGTTTCGGAAAGTGTGACTTGGATAAGTTTGCCTTTAAAAATGAACAGAACTGAACTTCTTCCCCATCCCTGCTTTTAAATGCACAGGTTAATCAACAAGTCTTTGCTCTCTGTCTAAATAGAGATATTATCTCTGTCTAAATGAGATAACATGGGACTAGGCTTCCCAGGAAGCTGATTTCAGAAGTATGGTGTCCAGACCCACCAAGTGTCCCCATTTTCCAGGGCCATTCCCAGATTTACAGAAGCCATCCCGGTTTCTAATTTGATCCCAGAATGTCCTGCGTTTCCTTAAGATGTCCTTATTTTCAAAGGAGATATGTCAGGGGGCATGGAGTTATGCGACCCCCAAGATAAGGGGATAATTCACTATACATCCTTTAGAAGACATCTGAAGGCAGCCCTATATAGGGAAATTTTTTTGAATGTTTAATGTTTTATTATGTATATCTATATGTTGGAAGCCACCCAGAGTGGCTGGAGCAAACCATTCAGATGGGTGGGGTATAAATAATTAAATCACCATCATCATGGAATAAGATGTCCCTATTTTCATCAGAGGGTATGGGTTCCAGCACCAAGTATAACCTGCCTAGAGACCATCAAGAGGCTATTTATTTATTTATTCATTCATTGCATTTCAGGCTATATAAACCAATCAATATTTAAAGATTACCTGAGCAATGTAAGAAAAGTAGAATATAAAGCATGTATCATGATCAGGTGATGATCAGTGGAGAAAAGTTCAGTGGATCTCTTCTTGCAGATGGGAAAGGAAATGGATTCTGTTCTCTCTTAATGTTTGGCAGTATTCATTTTTCTAAAAGAAAATCTATCTGATTCCTAGGCTGGCGATATCTCGACATGGATGTCATGTATATAATTATTGATTAAGCCACAGATACAAGGACCATGTGAAATGTGTGAAGGCAAAGTAAACATTGTAAACTGAGCTGGAGGCTGTCCTGGCTATATTCCCCAGACAAATACTTGTTCTCCTCTAGTGAGATGGATATTTGCTAAGTCAGACTCTCACTGGAATAATTAATCTCTCTGCTGCAATTCTACTTGAAAAAAGCAGCTTGTTTTTGAAAGACAACGATTAGGCCTCCAAGGTTTTTGGGAAATCACTTATATCCACCCTGTGATTCATAAAAAAAAATGTTGTTTTGAAAGGAAAGAAAAGAAAAGAGTAGGAGTTACTTTCAGTCAAGCAATTGCACTCATAGCTAATCGGGAGACCTTACAAAAAGAAAAGAACAGCACATTTCATATGTATATGCAGATAACAGACTGTTGCTTATAATGAGCACTCACACTTTACATTTTGGGTGCTCTTTGCAGGATCACGCGTGGTGCTACAGTTCCCAGGGGGCTTACTGGCAAACAGGGGCTGGCTTGCCTCTCAGTGTTAATTTTTGGAGGTTCATGCCCAGCCTCAGTAATCAGTCAGTCGGTCAAGTTTATTGTTTATAGTCAAAGGCTGCTGCAATGTATACAATGTCATTCAATAAAATATATACTAGTTTGATACAAAAACTTAAACATTTACATTGTCAAAACATGACCTAATCTGCACAAAGCTATAGTAACTCCTTAGTAGACAAATTGAAACATTAGATAATAAAATTTATAAGCTAAAATCACCGCGGGGCCACTAATATATTAAAAGCAATATTAAATAATACAATAGACAATTATGTACAAAGTTTAGTGAGAAAGATACAGCTTGGTGTAAGGTAAAGGTAAAGGTAAACCCCTGACCATTAGGTCCAGTCGTGGCCGACTCTGGGGTTGCGGCGCTCATCTTGCTTTATTGGCAGAGGGAGCCGGTGTATAGTCATGTGGCCAGCATGACTAAGCCGCTTCTGGTGAACCAGAGCAGCGCACGGAAATGCCGTTTACCTTCCTGCCCGAGCAGTACCTATTTATCTACTTGCACTTTGATGTGCTTTCGAACTGCTAGGTTGGCAGGAGCAGGAACCAAGCAACGGGAGCTCATCCCGTTGTGGGGATTCGAACCGCTGACCTTCTGATAAGCAACTCCTAGGCTCTGTGGTTTAACCCACAGCACCACCCGCGTCCCTTTCTACAGCTTGGTGTAGATGGGGTCAAATAAATCCATCTCCTTTACAGTTGATAGCTATCTCGGCTATATAATTTTTTCTAATTTTCCTGGTGGCAGTTGCAAAAAGTGTTACACGCCAGGTCACATACTTATCTACGTCTGTGAGGAGATAAAGAATCATGTCAGATGGATTCTGGCCAGGGGACCTTGTCATTATAGGTGTCAAAAACCGTTCTCTTGCTTCATTATATAAGGGGCAGCATGAGGTATAATGCGTAAGGTCCTCTAATTCAGGGCATCCCTTAATTACCAGTTCATTTACTGGTTTGCCTCTATGTCTCCCATCATCAGTAATCAAGTTTCTTGCTGGGAGGTGGGGCCAGCCCCATTTATAAACAGGGGGTGGAGATGACAATAGCCAGGCAATCGACTCTGGAGATTTATCCTCCCTCCCCTCCCTTAGTTTAATGTTTTCTTGTTTGCAGGTTAACTTTTTCTTTCTGTTTAGCAGGCGCTGCTACGGTCTTTGACTGGTTGCTGTTGAAGGACCGGGAAGAAATTTTCCTGCATTGGCAGTGAAATATACTCAGAGTCGAGAGTGGATTTCATGCTCTTTATTCAGCTCATAGTGGTGAGGAGGAAGGGAAGTTCCCCCAGAATGTCTGCTTTATATACATTATTTACACAATGGGCCCCCCGTGATTGGCTAATTCCGGGATTCACCTGTAGGCCAATCTGGTTGCGGATTCACTTCCACCTGGAGCTGGATTGGGTGGCTCCTGTGGACCAATCAGACTGCTGCATTCTGGACCCTATTGTTCTAGGACCAATCAGACTGCTGCATTCTGAATCCTATTGTTCTAGGACCAATCAAACTGCTGCCTTTTGGATCCTATTCAACTCAGTACACAACATCCTGGTTTTGTCTTCCCCGTAGCAATTCGTCACAACTTTGGGGGTTATGGCCTTGGGTGGAATCCTTTAGTCTTTTCTTCCCTATATGGGGGGTGGGGGCGTGAAGTGGTGACTCACCCCCTTGCGGCAGCGATTCCAGGGTCCCCCTCTTAAAGGGGTTATATATATGGGTGTCACTGGCCATACACTGAAAGGTCATCAGTGAACTACCCTGCATGCGGGGATATGGGCTTGGCTGCCTGCTATACTTATGTCTCGCAGAGCACCCTCATATCCCATTTACTCTGATGAGCCCCAGTTCCCCCCGGCTGGGGGCCTGTGAGGGATACACACCCAAGGCCTAAGCCAAGGTCTTCATACATTTGGAAATTTAATAAAGTTGAGGCCTAATTTTCATTCCACATAACGTTGTCAGAGTCTTTATTCCTTCCTTATGATCCCTGGGGGCTGGGGCTGTCGCCGCCTGGTCACACAATGGAGAAAAAAGGACTATATTCTGGCCATTGATGTCAATGAACAATGCTACTGTAATGTAAGAGAGAAGAAATTCATAGCCCTGACAGGCAAGCTTTCTAAAGTATGAGATGGATCATATCCAAGTGGCCATGCCTTGGTATGTCTTCTGTATCTAGTCTCTTGAACTAGGAAACTAGAGCCAAACCAACATTTCTCAGAATATGTATTTTTCCTGAGAAAACATCTGAGATTTTTCTCCTCTAGAAAAAAGATGGCCACGACAAGGTTAAAGCGCATAAAAGTTTCAAAAATCATATTGTCAGAAAAGCACTATTAAATGTCTGGGTCAGATATAAGGACCTGCTGGAAAATAAGACTCCAAGATGGCTATCACCAATGGAAGCCAAGGCAGTCAAAAAGCTGAATATGGAGTCGAAATGGCCAAGATATTGGGAAATTTTGGAAAAAGAAGGGGACAAATTGAGATTGCAGAGTTTTGAAAAAATAAAAGGGAAGGTGAGAGACTGGTTACATTATCATCAAATAAATGAAGTGTTTAAATTAGACAGTAAAATAGGCTTCCAGGTGGAAAAATCAAAATTAGAGACTGAACTGTTAGAATCTAGTACTAAGAATTTGTCAAAAATGTATGATCTGCTGTTGAAATGGAATACACAAGATGAAACGGTAAAATCAAGTATGATTAAATGGGCTCAGGATATCGGTCATAACATTATGTTCGCTGATTGGGAAAAGTTGTGGACCACCGGGTTGAAGTTTACGGCGTGTAACGCCCTAAGAGAAAACATAATGAAAATGATTTATAGGTGGTACATAACCCCAGTCAAGCTTGCAAAGATCTATCATTTGCCTGATAATAAATGTTGGAAATGTAAAGAAAAGGAAGGTACATTCTTTCACCTCTGGTGGACGTGCCCGAAGATTAAGGCATTCTGGGAAATGATCTATAATGAACTTAAAAAGGTATTTAAATATACGTTCCCAAAGAAACCAGAGGCCTTTCTCTTGGGTATCGTCGGCCAGGGGGTGTTAAAGACGGATATAACTTTCTTTATGTATGCTACAACAGCAGCTAGAATACTTATTGCAAAGTACTGGAAGACACAGGATCTACCCACACTGGAAGAATGGCAGATGAAGGTGATGGACTACATGGGTTTGGCAGAAATGACGAGCAGAATCCGAGACCAGGGAAGAGAAGCGGCGGAAGAGGAGTGGAAGAAGTTTAAGGATTATTTAAAGAAATACTATAAAATTAATGACAGTTAGAATGATGTTGGGCCTAAAATAAATGGTTACTATTAGTAATGGTTAAGACAGAGAGAATAAGGACGATTAATATAAATCTATAATAAAATAAGGGAAGATTCGCTGAATAATTGTAAGAACTTGGAATACAGAAACGGGAAGCAAGAGGAAGTCGAGGAAGTAAGGTCTAAGAAATTAGGACATGAAATTGTACTTGTTTTTTGTTTTGTTAACGTGTGTTCTTTTTTGTATGTTTTGTTTGTGTTAATATAAAAGCTGTTTAATAAAAATATTATAAATAAAAAAAAAAAAAGAAAAGAAAAAAGATGGCCACTTCCCAGAATTTTCTCTGAGCATTTTCTACCATTTTGTGTCTGTGGTGACTCAGTTAACCCATATTCTGTTTAAAACAAGAAAAGGAAGATTTCTCTCTCTGACTGATTCAAGTCTGTGCTGGAACAACTCAGGAATGTTGTTTAATTGGAATAAAATACCTTGTTACTTTGATCCGTTGATATCTTTGCCTACCGCTCAATTTGACGTGTTTCCTTTATTTCTGTTTGATTAAACTGGAAAGCAGACGTTCATGAAAAAACCTCCCCTCCCCAATTTTAAAACTTCGTACAAATCATATATTAATGGAGGACTAACTTTTAATTAGGAGTAAATTATTAAGTGATATAACCAGAGAGAACCAATCAGAATGTGGCTGGAGATTTGAAACAAGATTGGGTTTTATATTAGGAAAACACTCAGTACAGTGGTACCTTGGGTTACAGACACTTCAGGTTACAGACTCTGCTAACCCAGAAATAGTACCTCAGGTTAAGAACTTTGCTTCAGGATGAGAAGAGAAATCGCGCAGCACCAGCGGGAGGCCCCATTAGCTAAAGTGGTGCTTCAGGTTAAGAACAGTTTCAGGTTAAGCACAGACCTCCGAAACAAATTAAGTTCTTAACCCAAGGTACCTCTGTACTCTCAGTCTTGTTCTTATAATTTATATTGGTTTTCCTCAGTGGATATTTTTTCTCCTTCCCCCAACAACACCTTCCCTGAAGGCATGCTGACTTTATGTGTTTGGGAGATGCAGAGTAGATCTGCGCTCTTTGCGTTTTCTTGGCAGACTTGTCTTTTTTGTTGGAATAAGCAACCGTGTTTAATCAATACTGGATAATTCCATGCCTTCCAACATTTCTCTGATGAAAATAGGGACGTCCTCAGGGAAAGCAGGACATTCTGGGATTGAAACAGTTACCATCACCTGGTCACCCACTGCCTTCCCCACTATGGTGAGATGCGTTTCCATCTAAATTATATTAATCATTTCTAAATATATGCCTATACAGATCACCATATACTGATTTCATACAAATTGGTGTCCTCATTTTTGTTGATGCAAATCCTGGGAGTGGTTGGAGAAATATATAATTCACCAGGATTGCTCAACAAAATAGCTTCCTGAGGTCATGAGGTCTGCAGTTTAAACCAGAGAGTCCCTAATTCTGAGAAAATAGTCAGGCTTGACATCAGAACCTGCCATCCCAGCTTACACCTGCCCTGAATCTCTCAGTGTGCAACCGGTGGCCCCCAGTGGTGAACCGCCATTTTAATTGTCCAAAATTATTATTATTATTATTATTATTATTATTATTATTATTATTATACTGCCCTATACCCAGGGGGATGCGGGTGGCACTGTGGGTTAAACCACAGAGCCTAGGACTTGCCGATCAGAAGGTCGGTGGTTCGAATCCCCACAACGGGGTGAGCTCCCTGCTCCTGCCAACCTAGCTGTTCAAAAGCATGTCAAAGTGCAAGTAGATAAATAGGTACCACTCTGGCGGGAAGGTAAACAGTGCTTCCGTGCGCTGCTCTGGTTCGCCAGAAGCGGCTTTGTCATGCTGGCCACATGACCCGGAAGCTGTACGCCGGCTCCCTCGGCCAATAAAGCGAGATGAGTGCCACAACCCCAGAGTCGGCCACGACTGGACCTAATGGTCAGGGGTCCCTTTACCTTTACATTTCTGAGCACAATTCAAAGTGTTGGTGCTGACCTTTAAAGCCCTAAACGGCCTCAGTCCTGTATACCTGAAGGAGCACCTCCACCCTCATTGTTCAGCCTGGACACTAAGATTCAGTGCCAAGGGGCTTCTCAGGCTGCACACCTGGTCCTTCAGGGGCACAGTTACCCCATTCAGGACCAGGGAGTCCCCCACGCCCACCTGCCCCCTGTCCCCCCAAAACAGTACTTCTGTCTTGTCAGGATTCAACCTGTAGGAATAGCGAACAAATTACACCACTTAAAGGAGACCAAATAAGGAAATGGAAGGTACTCTCCCCTGACTGCTAGGAGTAAAATACTGATGAGAAACTCATTTGATCATTCCAAGGAGTTTCTGGTGCAGTGAAGCTCAATGACTTATGCTGCTTTTTCTGGAACATTAGATAACTGTCAGTTGAGGATGGTGATTTTATGATGTGAAAGATCTCTTTGACTAAAGATGGGAAAGAATTCCCTTTAGATGAGTACTTTGCATGGCGAAAAATATCACTCTTTGCAGTAAGAGTTTAGTCATGACCAGTTTGACATTTTTTAAAAACATTCCAAAATAATTCTAGCTTCCACAGAAGTAATTAGTTATGACTTCTGAGTTCTGGTAAGAGCAAAAAAGAAAGAAAGAAAGAAACCCTATAGATTGTCTTGACTAGGAAAAAATTGGCTGGTTTTAATAAGCAGAGAGGGTTATTCTTGCACATTGTTAAAGCTGTCTAAAAACTTCTGTAGAGACATTTCTTGTTTTCATAAATCTTGAGCATCCACAATACCTAGTGGAGTGCACGTATCAGAAAACATGTGGCATCTCGGCAGGAAAACAAATTTTACTCTGTGAAATGTTGAGACTGTTATTTGGTAAAGAGACCCGCTGCCCCAATTGCTCAGTAATATTTTGGTGCTTGAAAATTTCTCAGTGAATTAGAACTCTACCAAATCTGCCTGCATTTTTCAGAGTTTCAGCAGGATGAATCTCTCACTGTAAAATCATTTTCACTTCCATTTGACTATGCATAACATCCATGGTCTCGTTAGATAGTAAAATTCATGTTAAATTGCTGCTTTAGGGGTTGTTTTTAAAAGTCTGGACCGGATTAATCCATTTTGCATTACTTTCTATGGGAAAGCGCTCCTTGGTTTTGGAATGCTTTGGTTTTGGAACAGACTTCCAGAACGGATTAAGTTTGAGAACCAAGGTACCACTGTACTATCAGGAATTTCATACAGAGGGTGGGCTGTGTTTGTACCTTTCCTTTTCCCCTTCTCCAAGCAAGCAAGCAAGCTTTGCAAGCAATTATTTCCTGACTCTGTTGTCACCTTGTCCATTCCCCTGACATTAGTGGTAGCATTATTTATCCTTACGATTCACAGATATTGATGCAGTTTATAAAAAAATATCTTCACACGTAGACAACTAGCAGGTCAGAGAAAAGGCTAGGTTACTAGAACCCTTCGTCATCACATTTAATTTTCTATGGGTGGGGATTAAAAGAAAAACATTTTGTTTTTGACAAACATTTTGTTTGTCAAGGATGAGCTGCTTGGCAAAGCGTGTTCTCCTTCATGGAGAGCACATGTTGCGGTGGGGGTCTAACAAGACATCCCACTGTTGCTGGGTGGGTAAAGGTAGTTGGCCACCATTGCAATTGGGCTCCTCTTGTCGTTGGGGAGAATTTGATGTTGCCATTTTATGATTGACAGCCAAGAAGCAGAGGCTTGACAACCATATGTCAGGAGTGCTCTGATGGTGTTTCCTGCTTGGCAGGGGGTTGGACTCGATGGCCCTTGTGGTCTCTTCCAACTCTATGATTCTATGATTCTATGATTCTAAGGTTTATATTTCCTGTGCGCAGCGTTGAGATTCCTCTTTTCGCTGCGCGCATCGGAACACCCACCCACCCTCCCTCCCTATATTTAGGGTTGTTCGCATTGACCTTGCTATGCCTGTCATGGGGTCGTCTGCTTTTGGGGCAGGGGCCTGGTAGGAATTTTGTCCATTTGGCAGAGTGGCTAGTGCCATTTGGTTTTTGCCTACTGCGTAGCAAATCATCACAACTCGTAAAGTTGTGGTTAGGCATTGGTTTTATGAATTGGTTGGTGGAGGTGCATGGATTGGCTGTGCCTGCCCCTCTAATGCTGTTGCTGCAAGGGTATTCCATTAGAGGAATCCAGGGGCTCGCCATGCTCTTGTCCGAACCCCTGTCAAGGGGCTAGGGCCATGCAAGAGCCCCTGGGAGCATTTGGGGAGAGGTGAGGGCATGGTTCCCAGCTCCATCTTTCTCCCCAAAATGTTTTCCCTTTCTGATTTTTGCAGGCGTGCAAATGCCAGTCTGTCAACGGGCGGGGACAGATAGTCGCAGCCAATGCCTAAGCAACCACTCACATTTTTTGTATTTTAATAAAGTTGTGGCCAAAATTATGCCAAAAACCTTAAACAAGAATTCTGTTTATTGGGTTGGCTTGGGGACCTCGACATGAAACCTCTGTAGGCTTCCTCTAAAGGTGTTTCTTGTCTGAAACCAGAGGTAGGTTTCCCTGAAATCTTAGTCTCCCCTCGTGGTTGCTTGGATTGCTTCCATTGTTAGGCTGCCCTGGCTCGCTGGTGAGCCAGAGCTGAAAAGATCGCCCTGTGTATTCTCAAATTACTATATTCTACATGGATTTCCTGCGGCCTTTGATCATAAAAAGATGGGAGCCTGTGGTTTCTCCTTTGTTCTCCAGTGTCTTTCCCTTTTGTACACAAGCGACTGAGTCACTGCTGAGTAATCCCAAGGGTTGCGCTGTCTAACAATGGACAGAATCAGACACAACAACAAAGCATCTCCCCACACCCACCCCTTTTTAAAGGCATTGCATGCATATTCAGAAGTGCCCCAGCCTCAAAAGGCCATGTGCTTACATTGTCGACTGTATGCACCACTTGGCAAAAGGAAACTGACCTTCAGCTGATGACACACACACACACACACACACACAGAGAGAGAGAGAGAGAGAGAGAGAGAGAGAGAGAGAGAGAGAGAGACTGCTTCTGGTGCTCTTGAATATGCATGTTGAAGCCTGCGCCACAACTTGGCAGCAAGTCATTAGAGGCATACAAGGAGGCAAGGCAATGACAGTGAAAGGGGGCAGGTCCTGCTGGAGGGGGATGTTGCCATTGCTATGTCAAGAGTCTGACTACGGGCAAATTTAAGAGAGCTGTTAAACTGGAGTCATTGCAGCAGAAGAGCATGCAATCTGTTCATGAAAGGAACTGGTAGTGAAGAAACTCTGCTTGCTTTAATTCAGCCACTGCTGTAGGAGATAAAGGCTCGCTTCCTAGGCCAGGAATTGCCAGCTTCTAGTATTCTTAGGGTGCTGCCCTGTATTCCAGGAAGATGTTCAGTGATAGAAATATAAATCAATCTTTTCATGGGAGGTCAAGCTGCACAGTAGAGCATACCCTCCAATATTTCTCCAATGAAAATAGGGACATCCTATTCAACAACAACAACAACAATTTTATTATTTATATTCCACCCATTTGATTGGGTTGCCCCAGCCACTCTGGGTGGCTTCTAACATATAAAAAAATAAAAATAAAATATTAAACATTAAAAAACTTCCCTATACAGGGCTGCCTTCAGATGTCTTCTAAAGGTTGTATAGTCACTTATCTCCTTGGCTTGCCCTCCCTAGGAAGTAGTTGTCAGGATTATATGTTAAATAGATTTGGGATATTTGTTTTGTGAAGTGTTGTCCAGGCGGAGATCCGCTTATTCTGGGAAAGGCACCAGTGACCAGTCCATCTATTCTAAACACAGTGTTGGTCTTGCCTGTTTATCTTTACTCTAAATAGCAGCCACTTGGGGGCTGGATGGGAGAAATCACCTCTCCCCCCCGCAGCTGCTATTTGCTGATGGGTCAAACTATGCATTTATTGTAATAATTTTGGCTCACAGATAGCTGCTATACTAACAAGTACACTGTAGTAACATTACCCTTGGAAAAATGATCACCTGTACCTTCTTTAATTCTTTTTTTAATAATAATTTTTATTACTTTTCAATTGCAATAATAGCTTCATTATAAGAATGCCAAATAATAATACAATTACTAATACCAATCATTCAGATACTAAATTATATAATTTAGGTGGCCCCCTGTGTGCTAGAATTGATGGTTTGCTGCTTTACTTTATTTCTGCATTTGAAAATCTTTTTATTTTCAATTACCATATTTTTCACTCTATAGGACGCACTTTTTCCCCTCCAAAAATTAAGGGGAAATGTGTGTGCGTCCTATGGAGTGAATGCAGGCTCCTTGGCTTCAGCAATAGCAATGCGAAGCCTCCGAAGCACAGAGGGAGAGCGAGAGGGGTCGCCTGAAGCCTTTGGAGTGCAGCGCAAGTTCCCGCTGTGTTCCGGAGGCTTCAGGTTCCTTTTGCTGAAGCCGGGAGAGCAAGACTCTCCTGGCTTCAGCAGAGAGGGAGAGCTGTGCAGTGCCCCTTCAGCTAAGCGGGAGGAGAAATGGAAGGGGCTCTGTTTCTCCTGCTGCTTTGCTGAAGGGGCACTGAGCAGAGAGGGGCAGATTTTTTCCCCCTTTTTCTCCCCCTCTAAAAGAAGGTGCGTCCTATGGTCGGGTGCGTCCTATAGAGTGAAAAATACGGTACACTCCGGTCAAAATAACAATTCCTTATGCAACAACTGCAATATTAACAACTTCCATTTGTTTTGAGACATTAAATGATTTATAAAACTATAGGTGAGGCACTCAAACTGCATCCTTGTTCTTCCTGTGTGTGGCAATTATTCTGTCCGTGCTGTTTCTTCCTGTCCTTGTAAAATATTATGTCTATCTTTTCCTGTTACAGATAGGTAGCCGTGTTGGTCTGCCATAGTCAAAACAAAAAATTTTTTTTCCTTCCAGTAGCACCTTAAAGACCAACTAAGTTAGTTCTTGGTATGAGCTTTCGTGTGCATGCACACTTCTTCAGATACTTCTTCAGTGTATCTGAAGAAGTGTGCATGCACACGAAAGCTCATACCAAGAACTAACTTAGTTGGTCTTTAAGGTGCTACTGGAAGGAAAAAATTTTTTTTGTTTTATCTTTTCCTGGTCGTTGGTGTCCTCCATCATGCCTTTGATGGAGCTAATATCCCATTGTTGTTTCTGCAATTCTCCCCTTCTTTAATTCTTACCCTGAAATGAGCGGGTTTCCTTTCGAATAAACATGGTTAGGATGGGAATGTCCAGATACAACCCCGATCCTAGAGAAATTAGTGACAAAATCTCCCATGTCCAAAATCTTCATGTCCAGGTTGTGAACCTGCCAAGTCATCTGGCTGTTGGGCGTACAACGGAGGATGAAAGGACCTGGATGTGAACTAACAAGGCAATAGCCATCAGGAGCTTCTCTTTATATGCAAACAAAAGTAGCCCTGATGTTACACCTGCCATCTACCTACAGCTTGGCCTTTTGTCAATATTAGCCGGTTTTCTCATGCTTCAGCACCATTAACATCCGGCAAACAATCTTCCCATGCACAGCTCGTGTTTCAGGTTTTGCATAGGAGAAATGCACATCCTGTCATATTGCAAGGCAGAACTGAAAACAGGACTGCTGCTAATACTTTTATAAACTGGACTGGGCTTTAGGGACTCGGTTTGTTTGTGATTGGCACTAATTCAAAAGCATAATATTTTCAAGGGACAAAATGGCCAATCTGCTTGAGCAATCAGATCTTCTCAACATCGCTGCTCGATGCTGTTTCATAACTCTTTGCAGACCATTAGAGGATATTAACGAAAACACTGCTCTGATCTCAGCAACAGTAGCTGTTAACAGCAGGAGTGCCTTTCCTGGAGATATTGATTTCTTTATCTGGGGTCTATTCTTAAGTGAGGATATAGACAGAACTGTTAATCAGAGATAGACAGAGAGAGAGCACGTGAAACTGCCTATTTCTTGGGCTGTAAGATATGTTATTTATAGCGTTCATGCATCAAAAGATATTCTGCTGTAACTATTTGAAAGGAAATATTCAGGGTGGAATTCAACTACCTTTTATTGATAAATAAAATAGACTTAGCCATGTTTATTAATTTCAATGGGTCTTCTCTGAGGAGATCTAGCATTTAATTCCACCCTCAGTGTTGAATTTATCTTTGTGAATTTATGGGATGAGTACAAGATGACTGGATGAAATGTTGAAGTGGTTGGCAGGAGCTGGGACAGAGCAGGGGATTCAAACTGCCAACCTTCTGATTGGCAAGCGCAAGAGGCTCAGTGGTTTAGACCACAGCGCCACCCGCATCCTGAGGATCCAATCATATACGGTGTGGTGTAATGGTTAGAGTGTTGGAGACCAGGGTTCGAATCCCGACTCTGCCATAAAGCTCACTGGGTGCCCTTGGGCCAGCCACCATCTCTCTGCCTAACCTACCTCACAGGGTGGTTGTGAGGATAAAAGGGGGGGGGACCACGAACACTACCTTGAGCTCCTTTGGAAGAAAATGTGGTATAATAATAATAATAATAATAATAATAATAATAATAATAATACTAATAATACCCCACCCATCTGGCTGAGTTCCCCCAGCCACTCTGGGCAGCTTTCAGCACATATAAAAACATAATAAAACATCAAATATTAAAAATTTCCCAGTACAGGGCTGCCTTCAGATGTTTTCTAAAAGTTGTTTCTCTCCTTGACATCTTCTGGGAGGGCATTCCACAGGGAGGGTGCCACTACCGAGAAGGCCATCTACCTGGTTCCCTGTTACTTCACTTCGCACAGTGAGGGAACCACCAAAAGGCCTTGGGAGCTGGACCTCAGTGTTCGGGCTAAACAACGAGGTTGGAATTGTAATCAACACAAATACACAAACTCAGGCAAAAATAGCACTAAAATAAAATAAAATCAGAAGGAATGTTCAACAAACAGGTCATCTGGCAACTCCTTATGACAATTTCATACTACACTTCAGTGTTGTTGCTCAGACTTCAAATGTTCAGCTGTCTTTTTAGCCCTTACAACAGCTCAGTGAGGCAGGGTGGGATTTGCCAAGGGATGTAAGGTTCTCAAGCAGGGATGAGAAAACTGAGGTACGCCAGGTATTGCTGGAGGGCAACTCTCATCATCTCTTACCGTTGACCCTGCTGACAAGCTGAAATGTGTGCAGAGGAGGGCAACCAAGAAGAGTTTGGATTTGATATCCCACTTTATCACTACCCAAAGGAGTCTCAAAGCGGCTAACATTCTCCTTTCCCTTCCTCCCCCACAACAAACACTCTGTGAGGTGAGTGGGGCTGAGAGACTTCAGAGAAGTGTGACTGGCCCAAGGTCACCCAGCAGCTGCATGTGGAGGAGCGGAGACGTGAACCCGGTTCACCAGATTACGAGTCTACCGCTCTTAACCACCACACCAAACTCTCTCACCAAGATGATCAGGTGTCTGGAAACCAAGCCTTATGAGGAATGGTTGAAGGAGCTGGGTATGTTTAGCCTGGAAAAGGACAGACTGGGAGGAGATATGATAGCCATCTTCAAATATCTCAAGGGCTGTCACATGGAAGATGGAGCAAGCTTGTTTCTACTGCTCTGGAAGGTACGCCTCAAACCAATGGCTTCAAGTGACAGGAAACGAGATTCCGACTAAACATCTGGAAGAATAGTAAGAGCTGCTCAGCAGTGGAACGGACGCCCTCGGGAGGTGGTGGACTCTCGTTCCTTGAAGGTTTTTAAGCAGTGGTTGGATAGGCATCTGTCATTGATACTTTAGCTGAGATTATGCAGAGGGTTGGACGTGATGACCCTTGGGGTCCCTTCCAACTTCAGTTCTATTATTCTAATTATTTAAAGATGAAGAACCATAAGAAAAAGCAGGATCCTTGTTGTTAGGTTGTGGGTGAACATATCAGACGACACAGCGATTCTCCAAACAGCTCTTGTTTATTCATAGGTCAGAACAGAACTGAACTGAAGGGTTCAGCCAGCCTGCTTATATAGAGCTCCAATACAGCGTAACTGTAACAACTTTCTGTATCTATCCAATCACTGAACGTCACTTTCGATCCCTTATTTGCATATGTGGACCTGAACTATCTACAGTATCCCCCTGCTGGCCCAGGGTGAGAACTTCAGTACATAACACTTGTCATTGCACTTGGACTGCAGACTGACGAGCTACATAGGTCACGGGATCACATTCGCCCCCACTATGATGAGATGTATCTCTATTTAATTATCTCATGCATGTCAGTCTTATACATATTTGCAACATCTTTTCTCTTGTTTTGCAGTAATACATTTGTTCTCTTTTGCAACGCTGTCATCTATCTTCTGGGCATAACAGCCACACCACAAATCTCCCATTTCTAGCTACAGCTATTTGGTTATGTTTTAAAACTCCATCTTTTATCCTGTAGATAGTCATACTGAATACAACAGAAGGAACCTTGGCTGGTCCGTTTCATCATTTTTAGGGAATGCCCACTGATAACATTTCATTTTTTAGAAATCTGCTATGAGAATTTAATTTCAGCCGTACTCTTATCTGAACATGCTAGTAAATAACAACCTCCCTTCCAGCACCTCCATTAGGGCTCATATAAATGGAAATTTCTTTCAGTGGAGAGAACACAGCCATTTGAGCTGAACTGCATGATCCTTTGCCTCTGGGGAGAGTGGAAAGCTCGCTATTTTTCATCATCCTATTTAATTTCTGTTTCAAATGAGGATTCAGTGTTCTTGGGATCCATTTATTTGCATGTACACCTTGACTGAAATGACAGCATTTCAGTTAAATAGGATGAACGATGTAAAAAGAGGTAATAAACTCAAGGCTAGCCATTAAAACAAAGGCTCGCTTTAAAGCAGGGAAATTGCATTTGTGCTCATTCAGTCCTAGCTTTCGTTGCCTCCTCCCCATCAGTGTTTTTTTGTAGGACCAAGCCGCACATAACAGGATCTCTTGATATATTTTTCTTTTCCTAAAAGCAGCCGGGTGTGTGTGTGTGTGTGTGATCAGGGCTGTGGTGTGGAGAGCAGGATTAACCCTTTCCCAGTCCAGGTCAGCTGTATACTAGCTACATCTGGTATGCTGGCTGAGACCTACCGGCCTGTGCACTGTCTCGCCAGGGTGGTACATGCTCTGGTCAGGATGAGGAGGGGCAAAGTGGTGGTGAGGGGCTCCCATTTCTGCACCCACCTTGGCCCAACCTCAACACCCACCCCTTGCCCCATCCAAGTAAGCTGCAGTTCCAGTGTTGACAGAAGAGTAGCATCATTGCTCCACCAACATGCCCTCCAACATTTCTCCAATGAAAATAGGAACGTCCTATTTAATAATAATAATATTTTTATTATTATTATTTATACTCCACCCATCTGACTGGTTTCCCCAGCCATTCTGGGAATCTTCTTTATTGTTTATATAATTTTATTAACTTTTCTGTTTTACAATTTAGAATACTCATTTAAACAACCTTAAAATATCAGTGACTTCCCTTCCTCCATGACGGGGTGAGGTCCCATTGTCTGTCCCAGCTCCTGCCAACCTAGCAGTTCGAAAGCACACTAGTGCAAGTAGATAAATAGGTACCACTGCAGCGGGAAGGTAAACGGCGTTTCCGTGTGCTCTGGCTTCCGTCATGGTGTCTTCTTGTGCCATAAATGGTTTCGTCATGCTGGCCACATGACCCGGAAAGCTGTCTGTGGACAAACACCAGCTCCCTCAGCCTGAAAGCAAGATAAGCACCGCAACCCCATAGTCACCTTTGACTGGACTTAACTGTCCAGGGGTCCTTTATCTTTACCTATAGTTGGATCCAACCAGAAAATAGTGGCAGTTTGGAAGCACCCACAAAGAAAGAGACGTGCTCTGAGCAAGCCAGACTCTTTACAGCAACAGTTTTTGTGAAACTGCATGTGAAATGAACATTCCTTGCATTACAATTGTGTAAGATCCTGGCTAATATGAAGGAGTAGTGATACATTTCTCTTTTGCACTGACAATGGTCTCACCCACATCATAAAGTGCAGTTAAAGCACATGTCTTCCCCCAAAGAATCCTGGGAATTATAGTTTTTTTAAGGGCGCCTGGAATTGTAGCTCTGTGAAGGGTTCAACTATAGTTCTCTTCCCCTGTGCTTTGAATGTATGTCTACAGATGAAACCAACATTATCAGTGTGGCTGTGATAATTACCACCACTTGAGAAATATAAAGAGAAGCAAGCAAACTCTTTGGTGCTGCGTTATGTAAACTGTTAAGTCTTACACCTTTTTGCCAACATCCTTTAGGGAAAGAATTAAGCCTGCATGTATGCGTGCGTGAGTTTTCCATCCCTCAAATATCATCCAGTTTTGCCTCCTTCCCCTAATGGCATAATTGAAGTCCTCTGCAGAAGTGTAATCACTGGAACTATTCACAGTGGTGAGTAGGTTTTAAATAATCAGATAGGAAATAGGAAATGGGCCCTTCTCTGCAGCTATACGGCTCTGCTCATTTACTAGCAAATCTGCAAATGAGCAATAAACAGGATTTCATTAGCTGGAAAGCAGCAATGTATCATTCAAAACTTAATTCGGGACTGCGGTTTTGGAATGGGCTTGCCATAAAGGTGGCTGGCATGCTATTAAGGTTGTGTCTTTTCCAGCCTAGCACGGCAGCAGTCTATAATTTCTCTTGATACATTCTAATTGATGGATATAAAACCGGGTTAGGAGGAAAGAGTGAGACTTTAAAAAAGCTAACCTTCTAATTAAATACGAAGCAGAACACACTTCTCCAACCTATGCTACTTACTACTTTTGCGCTGTTCAGTGGTTTATTTATTTATTTTTAAAACATGGTTTTGCATGTTCAGTTGCAGACCGGAGTTTGGAAACACGAGTTGTCATCATATATGGTGGTCGTTTAAAGTAATGAAAGCTTTCTGGGAAATGATATATAATGAAATGAAAAAAATATTTAAAATAACTTTTGTTTAAAAAACCCAGATGCTTTCCTATTAGGAATTGTAGGCACCAACATCCCAAAGGAGCAGAAAAGACTTTTTATAGTTGGTACGCGACAACAGCCACATGGATGCTACTAGCCCAGAGACTGAAAGAAGAAAGAGTCCCTACTAGAGAGGAACAGGAAGCCAAGTTGATGAACTACGCCAAAATGGCAAAGTTGACTGGAAAGCTCAGGAGCCAAGAGGACAAAAACTTTAAAAAAGAATGGGTAAAGCAAAATATTTTCACCAATATATGCCGTTCTATGCCTACTTTATCCATGTATATGCATTTTTATGCACAATACTTGGCCGGAGGACAGCACTGCAAAGTTCAGAGATGTGTAAATTTCCAAAGATGGCTGTATTTCAGTTCATGTTTTGTTTCAAAAAGTGCAGATTAAGTAGATTCATTTTAAAATGTGAACTAAATCAAATTTATCCCTTATCTGGACTTCTTCCTATCATATTTTAGCTGTTTGATGGCAACCCAGGTTCCCAAATCCAGATTTAAAGCCATTCACAATAAATATTTTTTTCTAACTTGCTGGTCAGACATAATACTTTCATTTTTTCCAGCCTGCCACAATATAATTTATCTTTTCTCTCCCACCTCCCTGCCCTTCTTATAGCAGCTCAGCAAAAAAACACACAAATAAAATGAAACATCAGTCCCAAACTTGGAAGTATTGTTACTGACATGGAATAATGCCTTTTGGTAAATTGACCTCAAGGGGTGCATACTCTAATATTGTCATAGATAATATGTTATCAGCATATAATTAGCAATGAATTCACCCAGAAAAACTGTAGGTTGTTAGTTGATATTGTCACGCAAGCTGCAATCCCTGGAGCCAAACCCTCTAAATAAATCCCCCGCTCCCTGGTGTGGGATGCTAAATAGAACTGAAATAGTCAGGTTACCTTATTTCAATCCTTTTCTTATTTCATCATCATTATTATGCTTTTAATGCCTTAGCTCAGTGTTTCCCAAAGTTGGATAACCAACTGTTTTTGGACTACAACTCCCATCATCCCTAGCTAGCGAGACCAGTGGTCAGCGATGATGGGAATTGTAGTCTGAAAACAACTGGAGCCCCAACTTTGGGAAACACTGCTAACTGAATAAATAGTTAACCATCTGCCACAATGAATGGCCATTTTTGACAATTTGGCAGGTAGAGTTTAGTGATCAAGCACCTGGTTCATGGGAGTTTGGCCCTAGTTTCATGACATCATATTCCTGTTTTAGAAAATCCTAAGGAATTAAAGTGTTTTCAAGATCTGAACCTGCCTGTGGTCTTGGAGAGTATACTCAGATTTAAGTCCTGTTCAGTTCCGTAGGGCCACCATGTAAACTTGTAACATTTACTAGGGAAAAATCTCCATTGAGGTCAGTGAGACTTATTTCCAAACCAATATGCACAGACTTGCCACCTTGGTCAGCAGTACAGTCTCCTATGTCAGCACAACCCTCTTCCTCAACTTCCTATCTTCTTTTAAAAATATATCCCTTCATCCTTTTTGTTAACTGATGATCACCTATTCTTCTTCTTTGGCGATCACTCGTAGCCAAGTAAGAGTGTCTTCTACGAACACGGTCTTACCAGTGAGTCTGTAAGGGCCTGTGGAGGCCAATTTGGGGCCACACGTCCTTCCACAGTGGGGACAAAGGTTTCTGGGTGGGAGTTGATCATGGTGAGGGTTGCCAAGAGTGCCTTCCTCTTAGCACGTTTCGTCTTGAGTTTGAGCGTCGTCAAAGCCCATGACACCTTTGGTAAAGGCTGTTCTCCAACTGGAGCGCTCGCAGGCCAGCGTTTCCCAGTTGTCGGTGTTTATACTACATTTTAAAAGATTTGCCTTGAGAGAGTCTTTAAACCTCTTTTGTTGACCACCAGCATTGCACTTTCCATTTTTAAGTTCGGAATAGAGTAGTTGCTTTGGAAGATGATAATCAGGCATCCGCACAACATGACCAGTCCAACAAAGCTGATGTTGAAGATCACCTATTATTGTTTGAACAAATCAAGGAAATCCCCTTTATTTCAAAGAAAGTCTATCTTTACTGTGTTCTCTATATAAAATTCTTTCCTGTATTGCCAGAGTAACAAGTTCCACAAACCAATAAAAGTTGGCACTCCTGTTATGGATCTGAGTTTTGCCCCAGGTACCCACACTGCTGTAGGACCTAGAATCATAGAGTTGAAAGGGACCCCAAGGATCATCTAGTCCAACCCCCTACAATAAAGGAATATGTACCTGCCCCTTACGGGGATTGAACCTGCAACTTTGGCATTATCAGCACCACACTGTAACCAACTGAGCCTCAAACGTCAGCGCCATATTGCCTAGTCTCAGAACATTAAATGTCAGATTTAAATTACTTGCACAATAATTGATTAAGTCTAGCCTTAACTTCTTACCCATATTTCTCTGTTGCTCACAGCATGCCAATTTAATGTGATACAAATGTGCTTCCTGCAGTTACCTTACTGGAGAGAAAGCCAATTTTTCTTGCTTGTCTTCTGCTGAAGTACTGCTATACACATAAACTGGTTTAGACTCAATATAGTTCAGTCCAACGGGGGCAAATGTGAGCAAATGTGTACACACACAGTGGCAAAATCTCCAAATGAACCCAATCTTCAGTGTCTAAAATCCCTGGTAGAGAACAAGGATCCTGAGATCACCTTAAGGGTAGCCAAATTTGGTGTGATTGCCATAAAACTTAGGGAACAAGCTGTGCTATCATAATGATTAAGGCCTTAAATGATAATTTTAGGTTATAGGCTAGTGACTAAGTTTTAATTTATATATTTTTTAATTGTTGCTATATCTGTATTGTCCCTGTTATAAAAGGTAAAGGTAAAGGGACCCCTGACCATTAGGTCCAGTCGTGACCGACTCTGGGGTTGTGGCGCTCATCTCACTTTATTGGCCAAGGGAGCTGGAGTACAGCTTCCAGGTCATGTGGCCAGCATGACTAAGCCGCTACTGGCAAACCAGAGCAGTGCACGGAAACACAGTTTACCTTCCCGCTGGAGCGGTACCTATTTATCTACTTGCACTTTGACATGCTTTTGAACTGCTAGGTTGGCAGGAGGAGGGACTGAGCAACAGGAGCTCGCCCCGTCACGGGGATTCGAACCGCCAACCTTCTGATTGGCAAGTCCTAGGCTCTGTGGTTTAACCCACAGCGTCACCCGCATCCCTGTCCCTGCTATACCTAATTGCAAATTCAAATGTATCCCTATCATGTTTTATGACTTCCTTGATATTGTATGTGGACTGGAACTAGTCTGTGAGCGAAATAATAAAATTCACACCGTGACGGAGCTAGCTGCTCTGGCACCCAGAGTGGCGTGCACCTGGGGGCGGGACTAGCAGCCCACGGGGAGGGGCGAGCATCCTAGGGGTGCGCCGCCCATGACAAGAGTCCCAGGGGGGTGGCACAGTGATGTCACCCCCTCACGGATGACACCTGGGGCAGACTGCACCCACCGCACCCACCTTGCTCTACCTCTGTACACACATATGCCTGAGCTCAAAAGTCAGACTCAGGAGCCTGGCCAGATTGCATTGAAGAGTCAAGCCACCTACCGTTGCCTTGCAGGGAGGTGTGACGAACATATCCAGCTTCTGTCCAGCTCTTCTTACACCTGAAGAAATGATCTGTGGTTGTTGGTTATTCAGGACAATCTGACTGGTGCCAAGCAGGTAGAGCATGAGACTAAAGAAAAAAAGGGAGAAACGTGCTAAGAGGATGGCACGCGGGGTTTGACTAGATGACTCTTGTGGTTCCTTCCAACTCCACAATTCTAGGATTCTATGTGCAGCCTGCAACTCTTACACTGGGAATTTTGGTCTGGGAAAATGCATACGTACAACACATTCATCCATGCGTTTCTCTCTATTGGAACAGGACAATCCTATGTAAGATATCAAAAATCTCTAGCACTGCAGACACACTTCTTAATATTTCTGCGTTAGGTCAATGGGCTGTGTGTGATTCTTTTTCTTTTTCTTTTAATGGAGTGAAAATGCCAGAGCAACAACTTCTTTCTTTGGCACTTCTTTCGACGTGTTTACAAACTGGTATTCATTTTATTTTATTTTTGTCTCGGCACTTCCAGAATAAACACAAGGGATTTCTTTGCAGTGGATGAATAGCTTCAGGGTCTAGCATCATGTGTCTGAAATAAATCTAATGGCCAATGGAGCAAGGATTTACAAGTTAAGCTGGGGCACTGTCAGTTATCTTTAGCTCGTGCTTATGAAATCGTGTAGATATAGATACTGCTGCGATTTTTGTGCAAAACGGATGTAAGGATGCAAAGATGCATCCGTTACTGAATATGAGCGATAGTGACTTCTTCTTGTTTCAGTGTGTAAGTAGAAGTGAATGAAGTGTTTGTGGTGGAGCTCTATCCGCTATTAAAATGAAGACACACCTCTCTCTCTCTCTCTCTCTCTCTCTCTCTCTCTGCATAGGAGCCAACTCCTATGGGCCGTGAGGGCCCCGGCCCCCGCAATAAAATATTTGAGGGGGCTGGGACCCCACAAAGTTGATGGGGATTCCCATTCAAATGTGTGCACTGGGTCATGTGATCAATTATGCAGGGTAGGGCTTATCTGCCCCCCCACAATATGTCGTTCAAGTTGTGTGTGTGCGTGTCAGGATGCTGTCAGAGGCTCCTGGCTGGTTGCCCAGGAAAGTATAAAGACAAGGAAGTGTTTCTTACCGTCCTTTTTTATTTCAATCTTTCCAAAGAGAGGCTATAGAACCCAGCCTCTTGGATAACGGAATTCCCCCGAGAGAATCTCCACACCACCGTCTCTCCTACTTCCTCATTCGTCACTTCTACAAGTGCTGCTACATGCCCTCTGTCTTTGAGATCATTGCTTTCCTACTTTTAAGGCTTGCTGGGATCTGGGAGATGGAGGGTCTGGGATGCTTTCTAATGACAACATATCAGCCAGACGTTGTTCTGGCTCTCCCATGATTTTCCAGCTTTCCCCCTCATCTGCCTCTGAGCTGTGACCTCCCTCAAACCCCTGTTGTAAATCTATACTGTCTTCCTGTTCCTCCTCCCCGGAAGGGTCAGGATGGGGAAGCGGTTTTCACCATTCCTCCTTTGCCCAGTCCCTGACATCACTTGCTCATATTCTTATGCTTGCTTCTCTTTTCTCTTCCTCTCACAGCTGAAATGCAGCCTGTAAATCCCCTGGGTCGGCAGGGACTACTCTTGCTTGTGCTAATTTGTAAAGTGCATTGATGCACACTGATAATTACAGTAGCAAGAGTAGTAATTATACCTGTTCTGAATAGACTTGACTGTAGGTTGCTTCATACGCGATGTTTTCCTTGCTCTGGGCTGGGGAGGGCAAGAACACCTTGTGTGTCACCTCTGTCACAGTCAGTCCTGCCCCCAATTTTGTTTTTGTAGAATCTTGTTTGTCCTCAGTAACCAAAATTATATCATCAACATATACAAGGAGAAAAGTTGTTTTCCTTCATTTGCAAGGAATCGTACAAAACAAAGTGGCACTAATAAAGAAAAGTTCCAGGGTGGCAACAGAAAGCAAACTAAAAATGCTTTTGCAGTTCATAAAAACTATCCAGCAATATTAAGTTATAGGAAAACTGGTGCTATTAACAGTAATCCTTCTAGTTGGTTAATTGGTTCGGCAACTTCCATGCACATGACATGTGGTGCTAATTATTTTCCCCAAGAGTTAAAAAGGTAAAGGGACCCCTGACCATTAGGCACAGTCATGGCTGACTCTGGGGTTGCGGAGCTCATCTCGCTTTATTGGCCGAGGGAGCCGACGTTTGTCCGCAGACAGCTTTCGGGTCATGTGGCCAGCATGACTAAGCTGCTTCTGGCGAACCAGAGCAGCGCACGGAAACGCCGTTTACCTTCCCGCCGGAGTGGTACCTATTTATCTACTTTCACTTTGACGTGCTTTCGAACTGCTAGGTTGGCAAGAGCAGGGACTGAGCAACGGGAACTCACCCCGTCGTGGGGATTCAAACCGCCGACCTTCTGATCAGCAAGTCCTAGGCTCTGTGGTTTAACCCATAGCACCACCCGCGTCCCAATTCCCCAAGAGTTAAATGATAACTAATCAGAGGCAGCTGCAGGAGAGCTATGAGATTCAGGTGAGGGTCAGATGCCTTGTCAATCCCAGCAGGTATATAAGAGGATGACTCGGCCTGCCCAGCATGGAAGACTTGCGTATAGTGCACAGATCTGAAGGGCCACAAAGGGTAAACCACCCAAAAGGTATGCTGAAGAGTTTGCTAAAACAGTAAAAGCAGATACAGCTGTTGTTAGTAACTCAGAGAAGGTTTGGGAACCTTAAAGCTTCCAAGAGATCCAAAGTTTAACCTCAGAGGATGCTGAGCCATGGTTAAATGCCATGAAGGCTGAACTTGATTCCTTAGAGAGGAACAAGACAAGGGAACTAGTTCCAGGCCTGCCTAGGCCACAAAAGGTCTACAAAGTTCAGTTATTGCAAAAGTTTTTCAGTGTTAATTTTATGCATTTTTAAAAATCACCATGGTATTTAACAATAATATCTTATGTCCTTTACATAAAAAACAACAACAACAACGAAGATCATGGCCACTGGGCCCATCACCTCCTGGCAAATATAAGGGGAAGAAATGGAAGCAGTGAGAGATTTTACTTTCTTGGGCTCCATGATCACTGCAGATGGTGACAGCAGTCATGAAATTAAAAGACACCTGCTTCTTGAGAGAAAAGCAATGACAAACCTAGACAGCATCTTAAAAAGCAGAGATATCACCTTGCCAACAAAGGTCCGTGTAGTGAAAGCTATGGTTTTTCCAGTAGTGATGTATGGAAGTGAAAGCTGGACCATAAAGAAGGCTGATCGCTGAATTATGAATTATGGTGCTGGAGGAGACTCTTGAGAGTCCCATGGACTGCAAGAAGATCAAACCTATCCATTCTGAAGGAAATCAGCCCTGAGTGCTCACTGGAAGGACAGATCGTGAAGCTGAGACTCCAATACTTTGGCCACCCCATGAGAAGAATACTTTTCCACTCCCTGGAAAAGACCCTGATGTTGGGAAAGATTGAGGGCACAAGGAGAAGGGGACGACAGAGGACGAGATGGTTGGATAGTGTTCTCGAAGCTACCAGCATGAGTTTGACCAAACTGCGGGAGGCAGTGGAAGACAGGAGTGTTTGGCGTGCTCTGGTCCATGGGGTCACGAAGAGTCGGACACGACTAAATGACCAAACAACAACAAATCTTATGACCTTTAGAGGAGAAATTGTGAATTGTAGAATTTTAAATACCCATCATCAAACTTGGCTTCACTCAATTTTGTTTATAACCCACTTCCATTTTCTTCTAGTTGTGAGAGTGGGGGGTTGGGAGGAGCCTCTCTTCATCCAAATCCAACCCTGGGTTAGGCCTCCTGTCACATATCTGCAGCCTTTGCGACTTCATCCTTTGTGGCTCCTTTTTGTGCTTAAAAACCCTGCAGGAGATCCCATCGCAGACCTCCCACTTCCCTGCTGAGTCGCATCCCAAATCTATGCTCACAAATGAGCATATGCACACATCCTTCTTAACCACTCCCCTTTACGAAGACGTGCTGTTCCCCAAAAAATCTCCTCCTAGTTTTGTTGCATAAAAATAAATGAGCAAATACATAAACAGGATGCAGCTCTAGACTTTCCAAAGCCCAAACCAGCCTCTGCTTTGTGCAGCCGACTGAAGAAAGCCCTCCGTATTGCGGGCATGGTTAATGACAGCGGAAAGAAAGCATCAATTTTGTTGAGCAGCATTAGAATACAGGACCTCCTGCCGCGCTCACCAGTAACTTGCTTTGCACAGCTGCTTTCTCAGCTGGGAGTTCTAAATCAGCGCTGCGAGAACAGACAGAAATGACCATTATGCATTTGCTCATGATGGCAATTTGCCTTGCAGTTATGGAAAGGTACTGTTCAATTAATACTCTAACCTTCTGCTTTCCTACAAGAGCCTTCCTTCCCCTTTCTCGAAACAAATCCAGTCTGCTGAGCTCATGGCTTTATAATACTGCTGCTGGATTGGATTTTTAAAATTTGTTTTCAGGTATAATATGTTGTCTTCAGTGCTAGTTCTTCTCAGATGACTGGACCTAATTTAGTCAGGTATATTATTTTCAATGAAGACAGGAGTGCCTGGCGTGCTCTGGTCCATGGGGTCACGAAGAGTCGGACATGACTAAACAACTAAACAACAACATTATTTTCAGTGTGTCTACTCTGAGTAGGAGTGGCACTGAATGCAACCTAGTGGGTGAGATTCAGCTAAAGTTGCCTGCAGCTGCTAACCATATGGTTAAATGGCTATTATACGGTTTGTGACATTTTGAATTATCCCCAGTGTGCACACATCTTGTTTCACAGCCCTCTGTCTTTGGATTATAGCAAAGCTTAATAGCAGAGCTTATATGCAATGTTTCCTCCTCTTTATATTGGCATACATAGGGGAACTGGCATCAAGTGGTCTATGGTCACTTCAAACCAAGTTGGGGTTGCAATCTTACACGCATGTATCTTCATAAGTCCCATTGAGCTCAGTGAGGTTTGCTTAGTAAACATGCACAAGACTGCACTGTGTGTTACAAGGTTTCATATTTCCCTTCCATAGGCATATGGCGATTGCCATGCTGGGCCAGACATATTGTCTAGCCTATCATCTTGCTTCCAACAGTGATGAGCATTGGATAGCTGTGGCTTCAAAGAAGATGAAAGAAATTAAGCGGTAGGTGGGACAATCCACTCCAGCTGAAGGTTTCATTCTAATCCTTTGGATGTAAGTGTATTGATTCAAAGAGTGAAGTGGTAGTTTGGTATAATTTCTCCCAAACCTTTCAAAATGGTTTCCAATACCGGTTGTTGGGGGGTTTTTTTGGGGGGGTCTACTTTAGTCCTTTGAGTATCAGTTCAATCTCTTTCAATCCTCCCAAACTGGTAGCCTTGTTGACAATTAATGTAAGGCAATAACAATGCTCTCTACAATTTTGAGGGTATGCTAGCACCAGCCTGCAACCTTTTTTCCTCCAACCCTAAAACTAAGCTCTGGCCTTCGTTTTCTAACTCTGAATTGAGGGAAGGCCTCACCCATTTGATGTTTGGCCCAGAGCTTTTGCTTTCTTAACAGCCCAGTACCTTCCCATTGTTCTCTTAATGGCTCATCGCCTTTCCTTTGTTTTCTTAATGGCTCATCTCCCAGGTGATCTCCTGAACATGGGAAGCTGGGTCCAGGGTTTAGGAGGCCCCCCAAACCTTGATTAAATTCTGAAACCTACTCAACCCAGGAATTTAGCGGAGCCTGGCACCTACAAATTCCCTGGCTGGGGAGTGTGGGGTACAAATTAAAATTTATTTATTATTATTAATCATACTAACAACACCAGTCCATAGCGACCCCAAAAATCTGTTCCCTTGTGGCTAGAACTTTCCTTTTTAGGAGAACAGTGAGGAAAGGGCTTTGATTTGTTCTAGAGAAAGGGGACGCTGCAAAACCAGGTGTTCCCGACCACATTCCTGAGGGGAAATGACTGCTCGTGAATGAGTGCAGAGAAAACAGGACCTGTTTAAAATGAGAGCAGGGTTTCCACTTCTGTTTTGTTGCCAGTATAGAAGGGGGGGAAACCCCACAAAATTTCAAGGCTGTGCTAATGTTCTTTCTTAAGCCACATCCCTGAAAAATTATTGAGGGCAACAAGCTATATTTTTGACAAAGTGTCCAAGGTAACTATTAGAGAGCTCCTGATACACATGTACCATATTTCTCGCCTGTCTAGCACACACTAATTTACCCACCTGTTCTAGCCTCTATCGGCTGCACAAATTAAATTGTCTCAGGGGAGGTTGCGCAGCCGATTGGTTCAGCCTTGCTACCAAGGCAACCATTTTCTCTCTGCTATGTGATTTAGACACTGCTTTACAACTCAGGTTCAGCTGGCAAACAAAGAAGAAGCAGAGTGGGGAAAGACATTGGTTCTATGTTTGAACACAGAGGCGGTCTGTATTTAATGAATATTCACAGTTGAATTTTATTCGGTAAAAGTCAAGAAACGGCATTTCCTAAACGTGAGGGAGAGACCCCCCCAATCAATTCTTTACAATATAGCAGCTATATAGATAGGCTAATGAAAGATGAATGAAACATTAGGACTATCCCCCCCCAACCCAAAAAAGTGAAGGAATCTTAAAGGGAAACAAATTAGTATATTCATTGCCTCACATTTTTTGTGCAATGAGGATTACATGCACAGTTGTCTTTATCAAAGTCATTTGTGTAGAAAAGAAACCTTCATTTGAGAAAAACCCACATGTTGCAAGCAAATATGCCTTTGTCGCATTTATCCTGTCCTTTCAGGACATGGGGACAGGAATAGTGTGTTCCACTCTGAAAATTAGATTCCTGAATCCAAATATTTAGTGGTGTATTTAAGATTTATATGTCAACGTTTCAGAACTCTGGAGGCTTCCAGCTCTTGGCTTTAGGCTCCTCTCCTCTTTCTAATTTTGCCTTCGCCTCTCTGGCCATCTCCTGTACTTGAGATTTCTCTGGGTAAGTCTGCTCTGATTTCCAAACCCCCTTCTTGAACACTCTCTGATTCCTTGGTCTTGCTGCCTATTACTTTCAATGGCTCTCCTGCCCTAACTCATAGCTGTCAACCTTCCCTTTTTTTGTGGGAAATTCCCTTATTCCAGCGCTGCTTCCCACCGCTTCCCGCCACTATCCAGGATTGTTAGATATCCCGTAGACTGTCCCCAGGACAGGTGAGGCTGCTTATCCCTTATTTTAAAATCTGAAAGTTGACAGCTATACCCTAACTGCTCTCTCTTAACATCTGAGCAGATTATCCAATGGCAACTGGAGACCACTGCTGGCCTCTCTCTGTGCGTCATTAGAGTCACTTGCAGTCCTGTTTACATTTAATTATTAGGATTTTTTTTTACTTGTAGTTAGGATAATCCATTCAGTTCAAGGAAGGGTATTTAGCAGTGGCCCTAAAGCCACCTTCTTCAAAAAGGAAAGCACCATTATCATTTGTAATTTCCACTAATACCCATGGAACTTTTCCAGTGTGGTATTGCGTCCATCAGAAGGGGTCCATGTGGAGTCCCTTTTTGTGTAACACTTTTTCGGTGGTAGTTGGTGGTCAGTGTTCTGTTGGGAGGGTGGTTGTTGTTCTCCAGTGGGTTGAGAGGTGTTGTGTTGTGGAGTTGTTGCTTGTTCTGCTTTGTCTTGTTGTTGTGTGTGTTGAAAATACTCCTTCAGGCGTAAACGGCGGAAAAATGCTTCCAAGTCCCCGTAGAACTGAATCATGTGTGGGGATTTGGCAGGGCAGAATGACAGTCCACATGAAAGGACTGATTCCTCAGCTGGGCTGAGTGCTTGCTGTGAGAGATTGACAATACTGTTGATCTTGTTTTGATTAGTAGCCTGTAGGTTGGAAAGGTTAGAGAGTTTCTTGTTTTTCTGTTTTTTCAGTAGCTCCAGTTGAGAGTGGTAAATGTTTTGTTTTTCCTTTTGGAACTCTTGCCAAGCTTGGTGGTTCCTGATAGAGTTGTCCAATACAAGGAGTTCCTCCTTTATTAGCTTCTGTTTAGAGTAGAGAACGCTGATCAGATGTTTGAGCAGCTTCTTAGAGAAAGTGTTGCATAGTTTTCTTGCATATTCAGTGGGATACGTGGATTGTAGAGGGTTCTTAATTCTAAGACCCTTGGGTATAATGTCCAGGTTCTTGCATTTAGTAAGAAAGAAGATATCAGTCTGTACCTGTGCAAGTTTCTTGGTGAGGTTGATGGACTTCCATTTCATGCGGCTCAATGTGGTGCCTTCCATAGTTCCAGTTACAGATATCTGTAACATGGAACTTTGCATGCTAAACTGGTCTCTGCTGGTTGGCATGGTGGCACTGACAAGCTTTGGATTGCAATTTATTTTGCATCTTTACTCACGGTTCCAGTTACTTTTAGGTTAATGTAGAATTTATATGTAGTGCGGTGAGAAGCAATTTGTTTCCCCCAATTTTACGGTACTTGAGCTTTGTACATATATAGTTAGCAAACATAATATCCATTACTGTAGACTGCTTGTCTGCTTCTTCCTACAGCTAGTCCCTATGGGTCTATTTACTGAACATGCCCAGCACCATAAATAGAACAATCTCTCTTGATATATCATCTGGCAAAAAGAGAAAACCAGGATGAGTAGTTATGAGCCTCTTCAATTGCCATTATGGGGAACTATGAGGTAGGAAGAGAGGAATCGAGAAACAACGCAACGGGGAACTTGGCATACACTTTATGCAATGCCTTCACTAAGAGGGGAAGCGGGGGCAATATATATCTAGTTTACCGTATTTTTCGCCCTATAGGACGCACAGTCCCATAAGGCGCACCTAGGTTTTTTGGGGGGAAATAAAGGAAACAATTTTTATTCCCCCCTCCCAGGCATGGGGCTGGGGTGGGGGAAGCCCGAGCTTCCCCCGAACCCAGCCCTCAGAACAGGCAACTCTCCGCAAGCCGTGGGAGCCCAGTGCCGGGCTCCCGCGCCTTGCGGAGAGCTGCGGGAAGTCTGGGCGTGCTGAGCTCAGCGCGCCCAGGCTTCAGCATGCAGGCAACTCTCCGCAAGCCGTGGGAGCCCGGCGCACCGACCCCTCTCGCTCTCCAGGCTTCAGCGAAAGCCTGCATTCGCCCCATAGGACGCACACACATTTCCCCTTCATTTTTGGAGGGGAAAAAGTGTGTCCTATAGGGCGAAGAACCAAGTGTTAAAAGATTTTCGTGGATCGAACTACTTTGGTCTGTAGATCGGCAGTTGTGTATTCAAATGCTATATCATGGAAAGCTTCTCTATATGTAGAAAATGAACAGGTTGTACTAAATGGCTTGGATTAACCTTCTCTTTGTCACATGATTTTTCTAGCTGCAAGGAATTGTATTTTTTTATAGAGGAACATTCAACGTCAAACCCATACCTGTAGCCTGAGGTGCAATAGCTCAGGAGAAGCTTTAAGACTTAATGCCAATGGAATTAAAAACAGAGGGTCATATATTAGGGCTTTTTAACGGAGCAACACATATCTCTAGCTGTTGATTCTTTGAGGATGGACCAGGAGGCATTGGTCATTTCAGATTCACGTAGGTGGCACCAGAGAGAGGTGAAGAGGAACAAGTGACAAGTAGCTCACTCTGTTTCAGGGGTGGGGAACCTGAAGAGCCAGTGTGGTGTAGTGGTTAAGAGCAGTAGACTTGTAATCTGGTGAACCGGGTTCGCGTCTCCGCTCCTCCACATGCAGCTGCTGGGTGACCTTGGGCTAGTCACATTTCTCTGAAGTCTCTCAGCCCCACTCACCTCACAGAGTGTTTGTTGTGGGGGAGGAAGGGAAAGGAGAATGTTAGCTGCTTTGAGACTCCTTCGGGTAGTGATAAAGCGGGATATCAAATCCAAACTCCATCATTCCTGACCATTGGCCGTGTTAGAGTCCAAGAAACGCCCCTGCTCAGTCTATCCTCTCCATTTCTGAGCTGCTGTGATCGCTTGAAGAAACAGGGCCAATCCTACCATTAGGCAGAATGAGGAAGTAGAGGAAGCTGTCCCCAGTGCTGAAGTAAGAACCAAATAAGTCAGCTTCTGTATGTGGAATCGGGGAGAGATGCCAACTTGTCCTTTTGCCTCAGGGAGCAATATGTGAAGGGAATGCACTTTTCTTCCAAAAAATAACTGAATTATAAAAAGGGAATTTGAAGAAGGCTGCAACCCTAAGCATACCAATTGATAACTAGCTGAGATTACTGCATTACAGGGGGTTGGACTAGATGACTCAATGAGGCCCTTCAAACCCAAGAATTCTATGGTGCCCGATGATAAGATCATTTTAGTGTGAGGTGAGGATATTTATAGCAAAAGTAATAAAAAGAAATTGTTACTTGGGGGAATTGAATTGAATTCTAAATAATATTCCGGAAATGTGGGAGATTGCAAGCGGTAAAAAAAAAAAAAATATGGATGTACTGTGCTATATTAGAAGGAAAAAAACTTGTTTTGATGAATTGCAAGAGCCGCAAAAAGATTCCATTGAGCACATGGATTGATAATATGGACAGATTAGCTACATACGAACGAATTGCATGTCGACACAAATTAAGAATGAATAAATATGAAGAAATCTGGAAGGAACATTTAAGTGATAAGGCGGATAGTGGTGGGAAGTAGGGGGAGGAGAGAGAGGTGGGAAAATATTGTTAAAAAGGTGTAGTCATAGGTATATCAGTGTATTCAAATCTGAATTGTCAAATTGTGTTATTAGTGTTATTATGTGTCTTTTGCGGTTGTTGTTTGTATTGAAAAAATGATTAAATATTTTTTTTTTTAAAAAAACAATTCTATGATTCACATCAGAGAAAATGTGTTTAGGAAAAGAGTGTAATAAACTCCATCTCCACCTCCCCACCAATCTAATATGTGAGGCCAAGCTTCAACCTCCCCAAAAGACTTTCCCCCATGTCTGTCTCTCTGTTTGTCTATCTTGCACATTTAGTACAGAACGGGGGGGGGGGGATATGAAATAGAAGTGTGAGTAAGCTTCTTACTGCTACATCTTGCAGAACTCGCAAGACTATTTCGAATGTTGACCTCTTGCTGCAAAAGTCTAAGTGTGTATGTGCACATTATAAATTATATTATCCTATGGACTCTTACTGTTTTTGCATTTTGCACTTAAACATTATTTTTCAGCTGCTTTCCGTGGTGAAGCCAAAAGCAATGAAATACTGATTCATGCGTCAAATCACATGGTCAGCAAAGTAGTGTGTGATGCAGGTGGAACTCGTAGGCTGCATTATTAATATCTCTGGACTAATGTACTCAAGGGAGCCGTATATAAAGTTGTGCTTATACATCATGTTGCAGCACAGGCTAATACTTTTTTCAACTCCAGCCTGAAAATGCCTTCAGAATGCCGGCATATTTGTCTTACCTTCCTTCAGGTGTCTCCATACACATATCTATTCATCAAGTTATCTACTACTGTGGAGAGGGCTTCCTTATCAGCTGAGGGGGGAGCTGTCTTTGGTACCAAGTTAATCTCTGTTTATAAAAAGGTAAAGGACCCCTGACAGTTAAGTCCAGTCACGAACGACTCTGGGGTTGCGGTGCTCATCTCACTTTACTGGCTGAGGGAGCCGGCGTTTGTCCGTGGACAGTTTTTTCTGGGTCATGTGGCCAGCATGACTAAGCCCCTTCTGGAGAAACCAGAGCAGCGCACAGAAATGCCGTTTACCTTCCCACCGGAGCGGTGCCTATTTATCTACTTGCACTTTGACATGCGTTCAGACTGCTAGGTTGGCAAGAGCTGGAACCGAGCAACAGGAGCTCACCCCATCCTGGGGATTTGAACCGCCGACCTTCTGATCGGCAAGCCCTAGGCTCAGTGGTTTAGACCACAGCGCCACCTGCATCTGTTTATACATCACAATAAATATGCAGCTATTACTCACCCATTGTCATCAGACAATTTCCTTAAGGTAGTTATGAGCACATTGCTTTTCTTTTCCCCAGCACTCAGCATCAAATATATTTTTTCCTGGGAAAATGATTTATGCATGCCCACATGCACATATGCATCCCAGCCTTGTTGTTACTGCAAGGTGGAATATGTTTGCACAAGTATTATATTGGATAGCGCCCATAACAGCTATGCAACACAACTCCAAACACCTGTGGAACTTTGAAGTACCACTAGGGTTGCCATACATCCAGATTTTCCTGGACAAGTCCTGGATTCCAATGACGGAATTAGTATCCGGGGAGAATCACTGAAAGCTCAACAACTTTCTCCAAAAAAGCTCAACAACTCATGCCCATGTAGCCTTAAGAAAAACAGAAACCCATAATGAACACCTCCATTTATTGAATGGGAATGGTATATTGCACTGATGAACCTAGTATAAATGTAGCAGTCAAAACTGTACAGCAGGGAATCAGTTTGTGATCTGTTGAGGCCCATTCATATGATTGTCAGCTCATAGTTAAGATTTTACCTTTGCTTTCACTAACTGCATTGTTTAGCCGAGTAAAATAGCAATATACTTTGGAAACACTTGAATTCTTATATATCCACAAAGTACCCACTATGAGAGATAGTGTGGACAGAGTGCTGGGATTAGACCCAGAAGATCTGAATTCAAATCTTGCTTCAGCTACGAAAATTACTAGGTGACCTGAGATCAGTCATCATCTCTCATATTCCTCACATTGCAGGTATATAATTGATGAAGGGCACTTGCCTGAAAGCTTATGTAAATATGTGTGCATGGGAGATCTGAGAAATCATAGCCCTTGTGTGCAGGCTTCCTGTGCATTTTCAGTCAGAAGTCACACATGACAATGCACACTATGAGAATAATCGGTGGGAAAAATTTGGAACTATATCTTTCCTGTAATGTCATAATGAGCCTTAGTTTTGCTTCAGAATGATGTTTCCTCCTCTGTCAGAGACAATATGTTTCTGAATGTCAGCTAAGAGGACTCAGAAGTGGGGAGTGTGTTGTTGCACTCAGGTCATGCTTTGGAGACGCGGGTGGCACTGTGGTCTAAACCACTGAGCCTCTTGGACTTACCGATCGGAAGGTCGGCAGTTCAAATCCCCACAACGGGGTGAGCTCCTGTTGCTCGGTCCCTGCTCCTGCCAACCTAGCAGTTCGAAAGCACGCCAGCGCAAGCAGATAAATAGGTACCGCTGTGGCAGGAAGGTAAACGGTGTTTCTGTACGCTCTGGTTTCCATCACAGTGTTCCGTTGCACCAGAAGTGGCCGCATGTTGGCCACATGACCCAGAAAGCTATCTGTGGACAAACGCCGGCTCCCTCTGTCTGAAAGCGAGATGAGCACCACACCATAGCTGTCAACCTTCCCTTTTTTGGTGGGAAATTCCCTTATTCCAGCGCCATTTCCCGCTGCTTCCTGCTGCTATCCCGGATTGTTAGATATCCCGTAGACTGTCCCCAGGACAGGTGAGGCTGCTGATCCCTTATTTTAGAGGCTGCTGATCCCTTATTTTCAAATCTGAAAGTTGACAGCTATGCACCACACCCCATAGTTGCCTCTGACTGGACTTAACCGTCCAAATTCCTTTACCTTTACCTTTAACCTAACATTTCAGTTTGAAAGTGTAAACGTATGTGATGTTTAAATGCTTCCTTAAGGGAAAAACCGATAAAACAAAACTCATTTCTGTATTGTAAGCGAGATAAGCGCCACAACCCCATAGTCTCCTTTGACTGGATTTAGCCATCCAGGGGGTCCTTTACCTTTTTTACCTTTACCATGCTATGAAGTTTCCCATAGGCATCTGGTTGAGAACAAGATGTTGGACTTGAGAAGCCTTTGGCCTGATCCAGGAGGCTTTTAATGACCTTCAGTTCTTAAGACTTGAATTCAAGAGGATTTCTTTCTATAGGGAAGAAGCTCAGAGCAAGCACGGCAGTAAGCCTGATAGGAGCCCACCAACCCTGGTTACGTTATCTTTGAGAAGCTCTCATGAATGAATGTATTTGTGCAGTTGTTCTGGTGTTTAGCGCCTAACTCATTCTCTGTGTGAATGGCAGCATGCAGGACATGAATGCACACAATATAAAACAGATACAGTTCATCATGTTCATGCCCACTATGGTTTCATTTTTTAAAAACAAAGAAACAAGGTTTCTTGCCTGTTCAATACCTTGTGATAGCATTTTGGTCTGTGTGGAAATCTGCTCTCTTAAGTTCTTCAGAAGCAATATGTATGCTAACCTGTCAACCACTCTTTTGTTCATTGAACACAGTTGCTAGGGAAACCAGCTCCTTTATATGTGCTCAAGGTAGCCATCTTTTCCTACTCTGTCTCTGGGAATTGCAGCCAGATTCGCAGCCCCAAATTCAAGACCATATACTGCAGCTTGCTTAACCCTTAAGTTGGCCAGAAATACACAACAAGACCTGGCCTGTCAAACTTAAGTGGTGCCCGCAGCTAGGATGTCTCTCTCAGCACAACCATTGCTAGCTCAACTGCTAGCAGCAGAGCTGAGCTCTATGCTCTCTGTGCACAAAGATACATTGCATCTCTGTCTCTATCAGTAGAGGCTAGGCCACCCTCTGCCAGGGGAGATGAATATGCTTTACTCCTCCCGCAACACTGTCCCCCGATGCAGTGTTTTTATTCATAGGAGCAAAGGGCAACCATTCTGCTAAATGGGATGCACTCAGGTGGATCAATTGCAGTTTCTCTTGGTTTCCCATTTTTCCAGTCTCAACATCAAATCCCCACATCAGTTTGTGCAATTTTTTAAAGCTCTCATGAAAATTCTTCAGCATTTATCATGGATTTTCTTCTCAATGCACACATTTTTGCAAAGCAGTTTCCCCTGACAAAATGCGTTTTTGTATTTTTTTTTTTTAATACTCATATATGCATTTCTATGCACACTTATCATAGTATGTGTATTTTTAAACCCACCACATGGTTAGAACACAGCATTACCATGTCTGGAGAAGGGTGTATTTTGGTTCATGTGTGATTTTGGAAAGAGTGAATTAAGTAAGTGGACATTTAAATGTATACTAAGTTGAATTCCTCCACCGTGAAGGACATAACTTTTCTCCCATTTGACTGTGTTCCAGCTTGCAGACCATTAAGTCTTTCTCACAGAAGTAATAGGATCATTGTTGTGAATTCTGTTTTTCGGTCACACTAGAGCAGAGATGGGAGCCTTCCTTTTTATGTCAGGTTCCACATAGCTTTGGGATTAATCTATCAGGACCACACATCTAGGGCAGATGTGTCCTGTTTTCCCCTGCCACCACTGTTGCCACCACTTGCACTGCCCACACTGCCACTGGTGAGATCTCACCCGATCTTGTGCACTCCAATGCTGCTGCTGCCTCAGGGGCCTCTGCTACCTGAAGCAATGGTCTCACCACACCTAATAGTTGAGGTGGATCAGTGGTAGACTAAAGTCAACAGTGTGATGGGGTGGAGGCCAAAAGCCTGTTATAGTAAAGGTAAAGGGACCCCTGACCATTAGGTCCAGTCGTGACCAACTCTAGGGTTGCGGTGCTGATCTCGCTTTATTGGCCAAGGGAGCCGGTGTACAGCTTCCGGGTCATGTGGCCAGCATGACTAAGCCGCTTCTGGCGAACCAGAGCAGCGCACGGAAATGCCGTTTACCTTCCCACCGGAGCGGTACCTATTTATCTACTTGCACTGCGTGCTTTTGAACTGCTAGGTTGGCAGGAGCAGGGACCGAGCAATGGGAGCTGACCACGTTGTGGGGATTCAAACTGCCGACCTTCTGATCGGCAAGTCCTAGGCTCTTTGGTTTAGACCACAGCTCCACCCGCGTCCCTAAAAGCCTGTTATAGGTGGAGCCAAAACAAAAAAATGAGTGGCACCATTCATTTCCTTCTGTCTTCCCCCTTTTCTCTTTCCTTCTCTCTGCTTCTCTCTCTTACTGCTTGATTTCTGTATTCATCAGGGAGGGAAAGGCTCCACTTTTTCCTCTTTTCAGCAAGACACACAGCAGTCTCCCCCTCTGTTCCTCCTCCAGTAACTTGCTTGGTTGCAACAGGAGAGGTTTAAGGGATGCGGGGCAAGGAAGTGAGGCAGGGATGTATAGTGGACCAGATATGGTCTGGGGTTGGTAGCCTTCCTCACCCCTCAGAGTGTGACGGTACCAAGGAAATTCCCAATTTGTTATTTGATCTTGGCTGCCATGTTCTCTGCCTTCCAGCAGTGAATTTGAGCAGGATCCCTTTAGGTAAGCCAGCTCCACACCCAAAAGAAACACAATGCTTTTATTATCTGCATAGCAGTGAGGTGATTGGCAGGCGTGCTTTGTTGTCTCACCCAAAGCATCCTTACAAAAGCAACTGTGCCTACTGAACTTCTTCCTTGCCACACAAGCTGTTAAAAACCTAGGAGATGGCTTCCCTCATCAGGTCAGGGTTTTTGCTGTTGCTGGGGTGGCGGCGGCAACAAGATGGCATGTATGACATCGTATCAAATATAACTGGAGAGAGCGTGAGCCAAATCTGTTGTCTGAGCGCAAGGATGGAGATGCGCAGGCACATCCTGAAAAATCATCTTTCTCCTTCACAGCTAGGAGTTAATGAGGGAATTGTCTGGATTTCTGTGGATGTATTTATTTATTTTTGGTCATCAACCATATGCTGGGGGACAAGAGCAGTAAAGAAAAGGCTGCTGAATGAGAGTGTTGATTTTTCATGTCACAAGGATGCGTGCTCTTCAATTTAATCCAATACAGTCACTTCTGGCTAATCTTGAGGTCCCAGAGCCATCTGTTATGTTGCACCAGATTCCATCTCCTGAGAGGAGGGGGTTGGGGGTCCCTGGAGATGCTTCATCTCCCATGAACTCGCATGTCAAGCCAGAATGACATCATATTTTTTGCAGAAGCTTGTTTTGGGGGTGGGGAAGCATCTGTCCCACCCTTTGCGTTGCCTTCTCTGTATTGCTCTGGGATTTGATCAGCCCAAGGCACGCAGCTCCTCTCCCCTCTTATTTAGGAACTACAATCCCAATCCTTTCCAATAGCAGTCATGCGACAACACAGAGAAGCATATTGATTAAGGAGTCATTTTATTTCTTATTAACCGTTTCCCTTTCTGGGTGGAGATGCCCAAAGTGGGAGACAAGGCATATAAAGAAGGGCAGAGCAAATACACACACACACACACACACACACACACACACACACACAGTGACAACAATCAGCCATGGTTAAAATTTCATTCAGAACATTGAAAACTCAGCACACAAAATAGCATACTAACACCATCAAAATAATGCAGAGAGGCCAAACTAAAGCACCTCCCTACACAGACCAAAATAGGTAAAGGTAAAGGACCCCTGGATGATTAAGTCCAGCCAAAGGAGACTATGGGATTGTGGCGCTCATCTCGCTTTCAGGCCGAGGGAGCCGGCGTTTATCCACAAAAAATTTTTCGGGTCATGTGGCCAATATGTCTAAACCGCTTCTGGCACATCGGAACATTTGACGGAAACCATAGAGCACGGAAACTCTGTTTACCTTCCGGCCTCAGCGGTATCTATTTATCTACTTGCACTGGCTCCTGCTAGGTTGGCAGGAGGTGGGGCAGAGCAATGGGAGCTCACCCCATTGTGGGGATTCAAACTGACCTTCTGATCAGCAAGCCCAAGAGGGTCAGTGGTTTAGACCACAGCGCCACCTGCATCCCCCAACAGTAACAACCATAGGAGGTAGGTTAGGCTGGGAGGCAGTGACTGGCCCAAGCTGAGCTTCATGGCTGAGTGGGGATTTGAATCCTGGCCTCCCAAGGCTTATTCTAACCTTCTAACCACTACGCCTCACTGGGTGTCAGGTTGAGGCCGTAGTGTGTGGGTAGCCTTGGAGCCCAGTACAGCCATATCTGGTGCCACCTGGGAAATTACTAAAAAAAAGAAACAGCACACAGAATATTACCATGTAATATGTATTGAACAACCTTAAGACTCTAGTTTAGACCACAACACCATCCACATCCCCTACACCAAAATAACCTATAAGCAGCAGGAGAATCGAAAGCTTGTTGGAAGGGAAAAGCCGAAAAGAAAATTGTAACACAGAGGGCAGTGAGGCATATAGAAGCTCACCAGATGGGCAAATTTCACTCAGCAGGTGGGCAAATTTATGTGGGCAGAGGTGGTCCTGGTCTTGCACTTTTTAGAGCCTAAAAGACGATAAGCTGCACTCTGAATTGGGCTCAGAAACAAACAGGAAGCGCTTCTTCTAAACCTGAAGCTGCTAAATGGGCTGTGTCAGATGTGTTCATGGGCAGCTACCCTAATGATACTGTTCATCCTGCCCGACTTGTTACCTAAGCTTGAATTCAGCCCAGCAGCTTTGTATGGCGGTCCAGCAGGGGCTTGACAGATGTCCTACAAGGACTGTAGAGAGTGGGGAGGAAGGTTTTCACACACCCGACAGGTCGCAGTAGAAAACTGATAGGTTTCATTTGCTTTAGCTGGCTGTGAGTTATCCAGCCCTGATTCCAGGCGTTCCTGCGCATTTGAGGCAGCTTGCATTCACGATAGATGCAGCGTATGCTCCCCCCTGAAATTCTTGCAGTTGGTTTCCCCTTTGCGAACATGAAAACCTTGCCTTATTTGGCACTCTCACCTGATTCTGACACAGAGGTGGCTGAGCAATCTCTATAGCCAGATGGTCACTGTTTGCTTACATTACCAGGCTCTCTTTCTCCCTTCCCTCCGGCTGGAAGATATTCAGTCACTGATCCTTCTTCAGATTTGCCACTCTCAAAATTTGCATGCATTATCTCAGCCTTCCTCACATTGGCTACACACAAGGTCCACCCCCCCCTCATGTTGAGTTTTCCAACCATCACATTTCCTACAATCTGTAATGCAAGTGTACTACACAGTGTACTATCTCGAGGTAAAAGTGCAGAAGGGTGCATTTGTGTATGTCTCTCTGTGTGGGGGAGCCTTTCCCAGATTAAAAAGGATTAAAGCCCAAAGGCATTGCAGGTGGCTGTACTTATCAATTTCTGAAAAAGCGAAACCATATTCGCAGGTGTATTTTAAGAGTAACCAATTATCTATGTCTATATCTATATCTAGGGACGCGGGTGGCGCTGTGGGTAAAACCTCACTGCCTAGGACTTGCTGATCGTAAGGTCGGCAGTTCGAATCCCCACGGCGGGGCGAGCTCCCGTCGTTCAGTCCAAGCTCTTGCCCACCTAGCAGTTCGAAAGCACCCCTAAGTGCAAGTAGATAAATAGGTACCGCTTTATAGCGGGAAGGTAAACGGCGTTTCCATGTGTGGCATGGGTGCTGGCTCACCAGTGCAGCTTCGTCACACTGGCCACGTGACCCGGAAGTGTCCTCGGACGGCGCTGGCTCCCGGCCTCTTGAGTGAGATGAGCGCACAACCCTAGAGTCGGTCACGACTGGCCCATACGGGCAGGGGTACCTTTACCTTTACCTTTATATCTATATCTATCTATATCTGTGCCATTCTGAAGACTGCATACGCACATGGCCCCCTTGTTGTGGGCTCATTTCAAGGGGTTTGGGGGATGGAGCAGCCTTTGGGATTCACCATATTGTGTCTATAATTAGATGCTCCAGATTTCTTTCTCTGCTTTGTTTTCGCCTGCAGGAGTCCAAGGCAGAAGGCAAAAGCTAATTTTAGCCCTAGCATGAAGAAGACAGAGCAAAATAGGCTGAAGTGGAAACTCAAACATGCTGAAGATGTATGAAATTCTGTACACAGCGGTGGTGATTCTTCCTATTCTGGCTTTGTGCATTCAGAGAGGACTCACTGTGTGTTGCATCTGAGGTGATATGAAATGTCTGTGGTGTTGGTCCACCAAGTGTTGAACATGTACGTGTGTTACTTTTGTCTGACGTTTGTGAAGCCCAAACCACACAGAACACATTTTATTACCACCCTAGAACTGACCTCTTGTTCTACATTTACTTTTGATACACTACTAATCTAGTAAGATACACAACTGATCCAGTGAGGACAGCTAGAAGAACTGCAAGGGATTTTCCACTCTAGTTTTGGTCTGTGAATAAATGCAGCCTTCTTTCCTAGTGAAATTCTTTCCATGACGTGACCCTGAGGCTGTATGCATTGCCCTGTTTCCTTACCATTGAGTGAAAACAATCAGATGTCCGGGTTGACCATGGCCTGGTTTGCATGTCAGGCTAAGCCAACCATGGTTCACTTCTGATGCGTGAGTGAGTGGGCTTTCATATAGGAGATTGTGGCTGCTTTGCTCCTCCCCAGTCATTCTGCTCCTGTGCCACCATGAGCTAAGTCATGGCTTGGTAAAGCTTGTTGTCAGAACGCAGGCTCATGGTTTAACTTTCCTGGACAAACCGCAAGCCATCAGTTGTTGTATAAACTTTGGTTATAGCTCATGGTTTGTTGGGAGAGAAGTAAGCCATGAACCTGGGTGTGGATGACACACTAAGTCAAGCCATGGCTTAATTCAGTGCTGCACAGGAGCCAAGTGACCAGGGAGAAGAAGAAAAAACAGCTGTGATCTCCTCTCTCGGAGCCAACATATCCACTTCATGCTACATCATAGGTTTGGCTTAGTGTGGTGTGATCCAGGCCAATATATAGGTGTTCAACTGAATGTGCTTACAATCTCACTTCAGATCTTCTAACTCAATGTGCAAATGTCTTTTTTAAAAATGATTTTTATTAGCTTTCAATTACAATCCAATAATAGCCTCATTAGAACAATACCAATTTATAATACAATTATTAATAGCAATAGTTCAAGTACCAAATTATATAATTTAGGAAAGGTGGCCCCCCACATGCTAGAATTGACGACTTGATTATTTCGTTTATTTCTGCAATATTATTTGCAAAGTTTCTGCAATATTAATAACTTCTATTTGTGTTGACACATTAAATGATTTCTAAAACTACAAGTGAGGAACTCAAGCTATTGTCTGGAGTTCAGCCTACACTTGAGTAGGACCCTGGCAGAGACACATGCCTGACTGGCATGTTCCCTCCCTCCTGGTCAATCATTCGGGAGCTTCATAAGCTTTCTTCAGCCCAAACATCACAGCGACCAATGCCAACCGACACCAGTACACTTAGGGATCTGCAGAGTTTGCGCAACTTGCGTGACAGATCTCAGCAACTCAGCATTTTGGCTAATCTACTTTAATTACATATAAACACACACGGAACACTGCAACATGGCTCCATCTCTCTCTAGCATCAGACAGCAAAGAGAAAAAGGACAAAGGACAATAGTCCCACTTCACGGAACACAGTAACACAAACATCCTGCCTCCGTCACATCCCACTCTGTGGATTCAAAACATATACTGTCATGTGAAAGACAAAAATCCCATGACTGCAATCATAGATCAGGAATTCTAACAGCTATATCCTTGTTCTTCCTGTATGTGGCAATTATTCTGTCCGTGGTGTTTCTTCCTGCCCTTGTAAGATGTTATGTCTTTCTTTCCCCCGGTGGTTGCTGTTATCTGCCAATGTGCAAATGTCTAGGACTGAGGTGTCAAGATTGGCATGCAAAAGCCTTTGCTCCCTCTGTGGATAGATGTGAGTCAACGTATGGTCAAATCACCTTCAATGTCCACCCACTGAGATCCTCTAACTGATGATTCTGTCTATTAATTGTTTTTTATACTGCCTTACACGACAAGGAGCGCTCTCAGTGCTGTTTTCAAATACAGTGGTATCTCAGGTTAAAGACGCTTCAGGTTACAGACACTTCAGGTTGCAGACTCCGCTAACCCAGTAATAGTACCTTGGGTTAAGAACTTTGCTTCAGGTTGAGAACAGAAATCGTGCAGCAGCGGCACGGCGGCAGTAGGAGGCCCCATTAGCTAAAGTGGTGCTTCAGGTTAAGAACAGTTTCAGGTGAAGAACAGACCTCCAGAACGAATTAAGTTCTTAACCCAAGGTACCACTGTAAAGTGTAAAACAAAACAAAAAAATGTTATATTCTATGTAATGAGTCAGCTAATTCTAAAGGAAACCCACATAAAATACTACCCTGAAGCTTTCTGAAACTCGCAGAATGGTGCTCTACAATATTTGGGGTCTGCACAATTTCACCCTCAGCCAGAAGGGATGATGGGAGATGGAGTTGAGAGGTTCCTGGGGGGCCAGAGATTCCTGATTCCTTTTGTACATCAAGCCACTCAGAGCAGGCAGCGCTGCCCTAAATAGGCTACTAGTCTCTGACTCATCAAAAGGCATATGTTCAAGAAACATCCTCTGCCTTTTTCACTAATCCTACTTGTATGGAAGCTGGTTGTAGCTTTTCAACAGTGTACAAGAGATAGTGTATTCATGCTGAAAGGCAAGATGTTCATTATTGCGTCACGTGCTCCAGAACCCAGAAACTGAGGATATGCCCCAGTGCACCTGTGAGCTCTACCAAATAACACTTAAATGTTCCAATACATTATAGCTAGCACTCGATAGGGCATTTGCAAAATGCTTTAGAAAGATCAATTTACCTTTGCAGCAGCTCTGCAGAACAAGGCAAGCTTGCTGGAATGACTATTATGAGATACTAACCATTAATTGTATTATCTTCAGGGAATAGTTATGCTTGTTTATCCAGAAGCAATAATTGTGGCTGCTAATACCTGGAAAACGAGAATAATTTTCATCTCCTACTTCAGTGGAAAATGACAGCCAGTTAATCATATTAAAAAGCAGCTCTCTATGTTTGACTTGCCTTCGGAGGTAGAGCAGGAGGTGAACATGATATCAGGGCAAGGAACAGGCATTTTTATAAGAAGTTTAAAATAAAGCAATGAAGCCAGAGCAGATAAGCAATGAATGACAGACCCAGTCAAACTCAGCTCTGGCTTAACTGATTTGCGGATAAAGATGATTGGAAGGTCGGCAGTTCGAATCCCCGTGACGGAGTGAGCTCCCGTTGCTCTGTCCCAGCTTCTGCCAACCTAGCCATTCAAAAGCATGCCAGTGCAAGTAGATAAATAGGTACCACTGTGGCAGGAAGGTAAACGGCGTTTCCATGTGCTCTGGTTTCTGTCACGGTGTTCCCTTGCACCAGAAGCAGTTTAGTCATGCTGGCTACATGACCCAGAAAGCTATCTGTGGACAAACACCAGCTCCCTCGGCCTGAAAGCGAGATGAGCGCTGCACCCCATAGTCACCTTTGACCAGACTTAACTGTCCGAATTACTTTACCTTTTACTTAGTATTTCAGACTGAAGGTGTAAATGTATGTGATTTTTAAATGCTTCCTTAAGGGAAAAACCAATAAAACAAAACTCATTTCTGTATTGTATCAGAGTTTTGGCATAATTTTCACCAAAATGTCCTACATGCAGGATTTTATTCCTATTGTTAATAATAATAATAATAATAATAATAATAATTAACATGATGGAGTATTTAGAAATAGAACTTGCCATCTGTAACTGTGGAGTTCCAAATCCTATAATGTATTTTGTACTGTATAGAATAGATTTACTGTGATTTCCTAATACCTAAACACCTGGTAGGATCTTGCCTGATTATTAATATTTTGAATGATAGCTGATTGAAAAAGCACACACCCTCATTAGTAGTTCTCGATGCTATAGAAAACAATCACATCTTTTATTTTCCCATCTTGCTTTCACTCTAGAGGAAACCTTTATTGGTTCCCTACCTAATGAAATGTTTTAATTGCCTTAGGGAAAAATATTAGTCAAGAAAAAAAAACGAACTCTGATTCCTGCTAAAGAAAAAAGTCAACGCCTAAATCTAAAACATGAATTGGTAACGAAAATTTCAATTTCTGTTATGTTTTGATCTAAAAAAAGAGCAAGTGAAAATAGTGCCTTTGATCTCTAACAGAACAGTAGTAACATGAAAAAATAACAAACCTAACAGGGTATTTAAATTTAATAAGAAACTATTTGTGTAGAGTATACTTTCGCTGTAATTTAAATTGCTGCTGCTGATGTATTCATCTTACTAATTAAAATTGCAGCATACGTCCCCCTTCCCTCCCGCCCCTGTACAGCCAGAAGTAATTGGGTAGTCTTGTGAAGTCTGATGAACGAGATCAAAAAGTTCTGTTAACAAAATTTGACAATCAACCTAATTTCCATGAATGGAAATAGTACTGTTGCTCTTGTTGGTACAGTGCTTACACCAGAGGTATCCAACACAGTGCTCTCCTGAAGTTGTTGGGCTGATGGGAGTTACAACTCTTGTGTTTGGTAAATTCAAGTGATCACTGGCCAGAGTCTTGTAAAAAAGCCCAAAAAACTAAAAGTGCTCCATTCCTCTATCAGCAGCCTACTTCATTTGTATGCTTTGTTGCGTTACTGTTTATTTACATGCTGCAACCTGTCTCACAAAATCAAATACGAACAAACCCCACAAAAATGGCAGAGAGAGCCAATACTTGAGTAACAGCTTCTCCTTATAAGGGACCTCATGTGCAAAGGAGGACAATCAAGATGACCGATGGGTCTGGAAACCAAGCCTCATGAGGAATGGTTGAGGAAGTTGTGCATGCTTAGCTTCAATAAGAGGAGATGGAGAGGAGATGTAACAGCCATCTTCAAATATCTAAAGGACTGTCATATGGAAGATGGAGCGAGCTTTGTTTTCTCCTTCTTTGGAGGGTAGGACCTGAACCAATGAACTCAAATGACAAGAAATGAGATTCCAGCTAAACTTCAGGAAATACTTTCTGACAGTAAGAGCTGTTCAACAGTGGAACGGACTCCCTCAGGAAGAAGAAGAAGAAGAAGAAGAAGAAGAAGAAGAAGAAGAAGAAGAAGAAGAAGAAGAGTAGTAGTAGTAGTAGTAGTAGTAGTAGTAGTAGTTTGGATTCGATATCCCGCTTTATCACTACCCAAAGGAGTCTCAAAGCGGCTAACATTCTCCTTTCCCTTCCTCCCCCACAACAGACACTCTGTGAGGTGAGTGGGGCTGAGAGACTTCAGAGAAGTGTGACTAGCCCAAGGTCACCCAGCAGCTGCATGTGGAGGAGCAGGGAAGCGAACCTGATTCACCAGATTACAAGTCCACTGCTCTTAACCACTACACCACACTGGCTCTCTCCTTCCTTGGAGGTTTTGAAGCAGAGGTTGGATGGTCATCTGTCATGGATGCTTTACTTGAGATTCCTGCATCACAGGGGATTGGACCAGTTCCCCCTCAGTGTTCCTTCCAGCTCGACAATTCTATAATTCAGTGAGGTGGGGCAAATCACGTGGAAATGTTTATCCCTTGATGGTACCAGCAGTCTGCAGTAATCATGGCGGCTGCAGAAGAGGGGCAGAATGTTATCTCCTTCCTGCACCAATATACTCTCTCACTCACATGCAATTCTTGTTACCTATGATCAATTCTTGTTACCTACGTTACCACCTTGATAAATCAAGGTGGATTTACCAATTGCTGGTCATTTACCAAGTAGTTACGAGAATCTTTTCACTCCACCACATCCCCAGATTTCTGCTCACATGCAGACATGTGGTAAAATGCATCTTGTTTCCTATTTTTTTGCATTTGAGTCTAAAAAACCCCCCAACTTGGCAGCTGTAGGAAGTAACTTTGCAAACCAGTCTATTCTGCAGAATTTTCATGTTGTAAGCAGTTGCAATTACTGACATTCTTTGCTTTGTTTTCCTTTTTTTATTCTTTTCAATTTACTGGTTTTTAAACACACAGTAAAGTGTTCTCTCTCCCACCCCCTTTATATATATAAAAAACAAAGAGCCAAATATTTATTGTTAGTGACACACAATATGTCGCGGGAACATGTAGCCTACGCTTATTTCTCAGCAAACAAAAAAAGGCTTGTAGAAAAGAAAACCACAAGAGGAATGGATGGTTAAATTGGAAAAACCTGTATTGTGTCTGTTGCTTCTTTATCTCATTTCAAAAGATGCCAGAAATCATTGCTTTACAATTCCTCAGGGAAATATTCCAATATTACATTTTGCAGTTCGCCAAGGAATTTTGCAATGCAGTCATACACCTCAGTCTTAAACACATTTATTGGAAGTAGTTCTTCTTGGGGCAACCTGCTTGCTAAAAAGCTTGTGGACACCCCAATCTCTCCTACTGAGAGACCAAGTTCCTGTAGGGCACAGCAATAAAATCCCCCTGACCACAGAAATATATTTCAATGTACTAAAATAAGTACCCAGTGGTGCACGGAAGTGTAATCTTATCATATTTATTTAAAATATTTATAGGCCGCCTTTTTGAGCAAATCTCTCCCAAGCATATTTGGAAAAGGGCTTAAATTAAACAGCAGTATTAAATGCCTTGAAGAAACACATTTTAAATCACACAATAGCCTTCCTTCAAATAAGGTCAATCTGTCTTTTGAGTATATCTCAGTTATTCATAGCTTTCTGTCTTAAAGCTGAAATCCAGCTTTCGTATTTTAGGAAGCAAAAGTGACGCTATTTTATTTTTTATGGTGCCCTGTACAGCGCCAGACCATGGCAAAACTGTGTTTCAAGTTTCCTCTGTCACTGATTGAAGGATTTTTTTAAACTTTGATTATTTCTACTTGTGCTTAAACTCTTCAAAAAATATTTATATGCAAACACTATATTTTGGGATTAAGATAGATGGATCATAATATTGAAAAGTAGAGACGTGGCCTAAGTCCAAACTATTTAGGCAGGAAAGGATGGTGTTTGGCACAAGAACTTGTAGCTGCACATGCAAAACAGTGGGAAATGCCGTATAAATTTTTTGAGGGGAAATTTTCACAAGATGTGCAAGCTGAGTTGTCTCAGCATCTAATCTGCAGTTGGCAGTGTCATTAGGCAAATGTGGTCTACTGCTGAAACCTGGCTAGAAAGGACTGGTTTCTCCATAAAATTCTTGAGTCTTCTTCTTTCTTTGGCGATCACACTTAGCCGAATAAGATTGTCTTCCATGAACACGGTCTTCACAGTGAGTCCGTAAGTGACTGCGGAGGCCAATTCTGGATCCACACGTCCTTACACAGTGGGGACATAGCTTTCTTGGTGGGAGTTGATCATGGTGAGGGTTTGCCAAGTCTGCCTTCCTCTTAGCTCGTTTCTCCCTTTCATCCTGAGCTTGAGCGTCTTCAAAGCCCATGACACCTTTGGTAATGGCCGTTCTCTAAATGGAGCGCTCGCAAGCCAGTGTTTCCCAATTGTTGATGTTTATACTACATTTTTTTTAAGATTTGCCTTGAGAGAGTCTTTAAACCTCTTTTGTTGACCACCAGCATTACACTTTCCATTTTTAAGTTCGGAATAGAGTAGTTTCTTTGGAAGACGATAATCAGGCATCTGCGCAACATGACCAGCCCAACAAAGGTGACGTTGAAGAACCATTGCTCCCACACTGGTGATCTTTGCTTCTTTCAGTACACTGGCATGAGTTCCACTCTCACATATAAGAAAATCTCTGCGAGTGCTGACTGGGACGGATAGCAATCATAGTCCAAAATATCTGGATAACACCAGGCTGGGGAAGGCTGGTGGACTTAATACTGGGCTAGTCTTGCCCTAGGTGGATATTGAAGCACTTCTTATGTAACAAAGCCCATTCCTCATGCTGTGATCTACTATATGTGAGAACTATTTCACACAATCAAGCTATTACTGATCAAGGCTTGTGGCACCTTGTTCTGCACCTTTGCCACTAGGCAGATCTTTCAGAGTAGAGGCTTAGGCCTGCGTTCAGAATGCATTAAGTCTTAGATTGTCTGGAAGTTGTGAATAACTCAAGTCAGCTCTTATTCTGCTGTCAAGTCTCTGCAAGCTGATTCAATCCATTTCACCTTTATTGCATTGGATTTCTGCCTAGTATCCAAAGGGTGCTGCCAACCAGATAGTTTCAAAGCAGAAGAATCTTCAAAAAGAGAATAATATTAATAAACAACAACAACTTCAATACAATTTTCCAGAGTTAAGTGGTCATTATGGACCAAAAAAGAAAGGTTTGCTTCAGCATCCTGTGGGCATTCTAAAAGTCTGTGTGTTCTAGTTGGAGATCAGAACTCAACTCTTTGACTTTTCCACAGACTTGGTGACTTTGTAAAACCAGTCCACTTGCTATCTCTTAGCCGCTTGCTATCTCTGGAAACCTTCCAAACTCCTAGTCTCTGTTCATACTTCAGGGCAAGTGGGGAGGACAGTTCTCTTGCATTGCCAATGGCCCTCTGTGGCCCTATATTGTTTCTTGATGGCCCTGGCTTGGTCAGGTCCTTTTTTTTGCCTAGGTTGGCCAAGGAATTCCTCTGCAACTGGAATTTCTCCTGTCACATCCCAAATAATCAAATTCCTACCATTTATTAATTTATAGGGTCCCAAAATCTATAACAATATTTAAAACATAAATATTTAGATGGCCTTTATGGTCAAAAAGCTGCTCCAAGTGTATTTGACTCCCAGTAAGTTATCAAAAATGTATAAGACAGGTACAAATATCTGTTGGAAATGTAAAGAAAAAGAAGGCATCTTTTATTATATGTGGTGGTCTTGCAAGGTAATAAAAGCATTCTGGGAAATGATATGTAATGAAATTAAAAAATGTTTAAATTAACTTTTATTTAAAAAACCACCACCAGAGGCTTTTTTATTAGGAATGATAGGGGCTGATATTCCAAGGGAGCAGAAAAGACTTTATATATATGCGACGACAGCCACACAGATGTTGTTAGCCCAGAGATGGAAAGAACAGAAAGTCCCTACCAGAGAAGAATGCCAAATTAAACTGTTGGGACTATGCCGAAATGGCAAAACTGACTGGAAAGCTCAGGAACCAAGAAGACCAAAACTTGAATAGAGAATGGGAAACATTTATAACTTATCTTGGGGACCACTCTAAACAGATGGAAACATTAGCAGGAATGCAACCTTTGTAATGTAGCAAGTACAGTACTATGGATACAATGATGTTACATAAAATATGGGTTATTGGAAAAGATGCAGTAGAAAAGGTTTAATAAAATGACCCATGGCGGGGAGGTGGGAAGTCCAGAGATTCAGAGGAATCTGTAAATGTGGATATGAATTGTTGTATTGTTATGATTATAGTCTTGTAAAATGGAATAAAGCTATTTCAGAAGAAAAGCTGCTCCACATGGCTCATAATATGGGTGGCGCTGTGGTCTAAACCACAGAGCCTAGGACTTGCCGATCAGAATATCAGCGGTTCCAATCTCCGTGACGGGGTGAGCTCCCGTTGCTCGGTCCCAGCTCCTGCCAACCTAGCAGTTCAAAAGCACGTCAAATTGCAAGTAGATAAATAGGTACTGCTCGGGCGGGAAGGTAAACAGCGTTTCCGTGCACTGCTCTGGTTCACCAGAAGCGGCTTAGTGATGCTGGCCACATGACCCGGATGCTGTCTGTGGACAAACGCCGGCTCCCTCGGCCTATAGAACAAGGTGAGCGCTGCAACCCTAGAGTCATCCGTGACTGGACCTAACAGTCAGGGGTACCATTACCTTTACCTGTACAAACCTAAAAGCCCAGATTCAACTAACCTGGTGTGCAATGAAAGGCAGAGAAAGGGGTCCTCCTAGCACTGCTCCTAGCACTGTGGGGCTTCCTCCTTCTCCCCACTGTTCACCCCCCCAATCTGCCCTGGAGGCTCATGAGAACCTCCAGAACAGCACAGGCAGGGAGGAGAGGGGAAATTGTTCTGCCCAGCAAGCAGAAATTCTTGCACAGATGGAATGATGAGAGACCGTGGAACTGAATTCCTTCCCAGATAATCAATAAAACCCAGCTGTAACAATGCCACTATACACAGCCTCCCCCAAATACCAAAATATAGTACCTGGCTAGCACATATATGTACCCAAGAAGACTAGGTGCTCATTTAAAAACAGGAATAAATTTATTGCATTTTATAAGGAAGCTCAAAAAGTAGATGCCGCATAAAAATTGTCGTGCTCATAATGGCTGCTTTGATTCCCTGCTCCTTGCAATGAATGGTTAGACAAGCCACAGTTCCCGGGTTAATAGGTAAGCAATCTTATGCAACTGCAATCAATAAATAATTAGGAGAGAGTTCCTGCCTCATGCCTTCTGCTTTTTAAATACTGTAGTAAACATTGTTTTTCCTTCTCTAAGCACTCTTTGGACGGATACCTTGATGTCGTTTCTGGGAATTTCCATATTATGATTCAAATACCTGGAGGAATAATTGTTCATGCTCCAGTAGGCCTGCACACTACTCACAAAAGCTAAAAATAGAACACGATTTCTTCCAGCATCTATGAGCATCTGAGGAGTACGAAGTTGTCGTGCTACGTTCTTGCGCCTGCACCACATCGCATACATTTTCCTCTGGTGCTTTATTTATTAATTTAAAAGCTTTCATAAGCAGCAAATTAGGTTAATCGGGGTTCCACAGCATCACCAGCCACTTTCTGAACAGCACAATCTACTTCTCTCTCTCTCTTAAAAATAAAATAAAAATCTCATTCATGGTATCTTGTTCTCAAGTAGTGATTCCTCCTGCTGTATCTATTTCAGTATACAGTCGTACCTTGATTCTCAAACGCCTTGTGACTCGAACATTTTGGCTCCTGAGCTGAAGTACCGTATTTTTCGCCCCATAGGGCGCACCAGCCCATAGGGCGCACCTAGTTTTTTTTGGGGGAAATAAAGAAAAAAAATTATTTCCCCCAAGGCACGGGGCTGGGGCGGGGGAAGCCCAAACTTCCCCCAACCCCAGCCCCCAGAACAGGCTGCTATCCGCAAGCCTAGGGAGCCCAGCGGGAAGTTGCGCTGGTCTCTCCAGGCTTGTGGATATCTGCCCGAAGCCCGGGGCATGCTGAGCTCAGCGCGCCCCCGGCTTTGGGATGCAGGCAGCTCTCCGCAAGCCGTGGGAGACCCGGCACGACTTTGCCCCGGGCTCCCACGGCTTGCAGAGAGCTGCGCGAAGCCCGAAGGCTGGGGCGCGCTCCACTGCGCACCCCGGGTTTCGGGATGCAGGCTGCTATCCGCAAGCCTAGGGAGCCCGGTGGGAACTCCAGCGGGCTCCCAAGGCTTGCGGATAGCTTCCTGAAGCCTGGAGAGCAAGAGGGGTCAGTGAGCACCGACCCCTCTCGCTCTCCAGGCTTCAGCGAAAGCCTGCATTCGCCCCATAGGACGCACACACATTTCCCCTTCATTTTTGGAGGGGAAAAAGTGCGCCCTATAGGGCGAAAAATACGGTAAGTGTTCCGGTTGGCGAACTTTTTTGGGAGGCCGAACGTCCGACGCAGCTTCCGATTGAGTGCAGGAAACTTCTGCAGCCAAGCGGAAGCTGCATCTTGGTTTTCGAACGTTTTTGGAAGTTGAATGGACTTCCAGAACGGATTCAAGAACCAAGGTATGACTGTATTTGAAATCACCAGCTCGGTGCATTGCTGTGTAATATTGAAACAAATGATACGCTTACCCTGGGAAGAAGTTGCTTTGGGCATCAATTTCCAGAGGGGGCATGATTTCCTCACCTCAACTATCTGTCCCCATTTAAAAATAAGAATAAATGAATTCCAGTCTAGAGTTCAGATGCATAAATATGTAAGGTTGACATTAGGTACAACAAGTGTGGTTCTTGTTGTCATTTACCCACTCTTCACACACTGTGGGTGTATCAAGGTTCCAGGGCGGGTTGCAACAAATTAAAATTAAAATGTTAAAAATGATTCAAAACAACTTATTATAGGGTGAGTCTTAAAAATATACATTTCAGGTGTCAAAGGTGAAGAGGTGTGTCTTCAGCATTCACTGAAAAGTAAGTAGGGAGTTCCACAACCAAGGATAGCTCAGTCAGTAGAACATGAGACTTCATCTCAGGGTTCTGTATTCAAACCCCACATTGAGCAATAGATTCCTACATTACTTTGAGTTATTAAACTACATGACCCTCATGGTCCCTTCCAACTCTACAATTCCATGATTCTATGAACCCAAATTCAGGAGGGGCCACATAGAATCATAGAGTTGCAAGGGACCCTGGGGATCATCTAGTCCAAGTGTAGGAATATGCAGCTGTCCCATGCAGGGATCGAACCTGCAACCTGGACACCATATGTGCTTTTTTCTGGTGGGAAACACTGGCCTGCAAGTGCTCCAGTTGGAGAACAGCCTTTACCAAAGGTGTCATGGGCTTTGAAGGCACTCAAACTCAATGCATGGGAGAAACGTGCTAAGAGGGAGGCACACTTGGCAAATCCACACCGTGATCAACTCTCTCCCAGAAACCAATGTCCCCACTGTGGAAGGACGTGTGGATCCAGAATTGGCCTCCATAGTCACTTACAGACTCATTGTTAAAACCGTGTTTATGGAAGACAATCTTATTTGGCTATGAGTGACTGCCAAAGAAGAAAGAAGATGAAGACATAATGGTGGGGGAGGGAGGTGGGAGACAGCGGCAGAAGAAGCTGCTCCCACCCTCCCCCTATTTGCTGGTGAATACCAGCACTTCATTTTCTGGGGGGCGGGGAGCACTGAGCACCTAAGGCTTACTGGGAAATGAGATACAATGAAATGAAAAAGATGTTCAAAATAATGTTTGCAAAAAACAACAACTCCAGAAGCCTTTCTCTTGGGAATTATAGGGACAGAACTACCTAAATTGTATAGAAACTTATTCATGTATGCCACTACAGCGGCAAAAATGTTCCTTGCCCCAAAATGGAAGGAACAAGAAGTCCCAGCAAAAGAAGAATGGATACCAAAACTTACAGAATACGCAGAAATGGTGAAACTTGCCAGAAGAATCAGAAATCAAGATAACAAACTTTTTATAAAAGAGTGGAAATGGTTTATTGAATATTTACGGATAAATTGCAAACAGATTAAAAATGTTGTAATAACCTGCAGTTACATAAGAGTATATTTTTTTTAAAGAAGATAAATAAATGAGTAAGTTAGCTGAATTTGGATATGCAGAAGATATTAAAAATAAATTTAAGGAACTGCAGAAAGGGGGGAAGGAAGTCAAGTTTTAAAATGTCAAAATGATTGTAAAATCAGTGAAATGTATATATGTGAAAAGTATAATTTTTTTTAAAAAAAGCACTGAGCACCACCCTCTAACCATTTGAACTGTCCATGTACAAACAAGCTACATATTAAAGGGAACAGGGAATGTCCTTTCCTGGGCCTCTACCACCCTTAGCTTTCGAGCGCAGTACAACTACCAGGCTCCTCTGCCAAATGTAACAGCTGAGAGGGTCTGCAACCCCATTTTTTGATTCAAAGTATAAGGAGGGACATATGGACTCCTATGTTTTGAACCCCCTCCTATTCTTGAGAGGCTGCTTAAATGGTTCATTTGTGTGGCCCTACAGTCCCCGCTCTTGCCACCCCATCACGGCTTTTGGTATAAACAGGATGGAAGCGAAACCTTTTATTTTGCTACATTAGCCAGCTGGTGCGCTGGGGAGCTGCTCTTGCTGCTGCTATTTCCCTGAATAGCAAAGGAAGTACATATGGTTCAGTAAGTAAGATGCATTATTATGAAAGGACTAGAAAGACCTGATTTTTCTCAAGTTTTTTTAGAAATTAAATTACACTTGACATTTCTGGGTCTAGCAGTCCAAAAGTGCTGAAACGTGATATTACATCCCAGCAGGAAGTTCTGTGTTTTGTTTCAGAACATGTTGTAACTACTTTCAGGAATATATAGAAGACCACCTGGAGGTTGTTATCCACTGTAAGGAAAGGTTTTGCTCACAAAGGTTATGGTATAACGCACACACAAACCTCTTTTGAACCGTCTTTCTCCATTAAGAAAGGCATATTATTTGTTAGTGGTGTGTGATCTCATTTGCACTTTCAACTCTGCTCTCCCAACTTTTTCTTTGTTCAGGTCAGTTTTCACTTTCATAGAGGTTTCCTGAACAATTTAATATCACTTTAAAGGTCCCTAAGAGGCAAGGTTGAAAGAAGAAATCAAACATGTTGCAAAACGATTGCTGGACAAAATAATCAAGATAAGCCTGGCACACACCCTGAACTGCTAGATTAAAGCAGACCTGTACCTTTGGAAGTTTGTTTAGACCAAGTTAATGGCCTTTTAGGTTTCCTCCACATGAATAGGAGTTCACTTTTTGAATAATAAGAATTATATGTCACAGAGGGCGGGGCATCAGGATTTTAGAGATGCTTAGGTGGTGCATGGTTGAGAACCACTGCTTTAGATGTTACGAATTTTACTAAACCTGATTATCAGGCAGATACTGCAAGACCTTGGCTCTCATGGAAATTAATTATGAGTTACTATGCTAAACCTGAGTTTAGCTAACATTTTTGATTTTAAAGCCATATCCTGCCAAAGCATTCTGTCTGTCAACTTTATTTTCACTCAATATTTGTTGGAAGGGAGCTTGGCTCCCTCAGTGTTGAGGGGACAGAGGAGACTGATCGTGGAGTTGAGTGTGGCACAGCTTCAGTTTCTAGCTCCATCAGAGTGCTTAGCATCCTCCAGATGATGCAACGTTGCATACACGTCAAACATGCGATGTCACACACACATACAATTGACTGAAGCTTGCCCTCCTTATCAGGTAATAATAATAATTGTTGTTGTTGTTTAGTTGTTTAGTCGTGTCCGACTCTTCGTGACCCCATGGACCAGAGCACGCTAGGCACTCCTGTCTTCCATTGCCTCCCTCAGTTTGGTCAAACTCATGCTAATAGCTTTGAGAACACTGTCCAACCATCTCGTCCTGTGTCATCCCCTTCTCCTTGTGCCCTCCATCTTTCCCAACATCAGGGTCTTTTCCAGGGAGTCTTCTTTTCTCATGAGGTGGCCAAAGTATTGGAGCCTCAACTTCAGAATCTGTCCTTCCAGTGAGCACTTAGGGTTGATTTCCTTCAGAATGGATAGGTTTGATCTTCTTGCAGTCCATGGGACTCTCAAGAGTCTCCTCCAGCACCATCATTCAAAAACATCAATTCTTTGGCGGTCAACCTTCTTTATGGTCCAGCTCTCACTTCCATGCATCACTACTGGGAAAACCATAGCTTTAACTATACAGGCCTTTGCTGGCAAGGTGATGTCTCTACTTTTTAAGATGCTGTCTAGGTTTGTCATTGCTTTTCTCCCAAGAAGCAGGCGTCTTTTAATTTCGTGACTGCTGTCACCATCTGCAGTGATCACGGAGCCCAAGAAAGTAAAATCTCTTACTGCCTCCATTTCTTCCCCTTCTTTTTGCCAGGAGGTGATGGGACCAGTTGCCATGATCTTAGTTTTTTTGATATTGAGCTTCAGACCATATTTTGCGCTCTCCTCTTTCACCCTCATTAAAAGGTTCTTTAGTTCCTCCTCACTTTCTGCCATCAAGGTTGTGTCATCTGCATATCTGAGGTTGTTGATATTTCTTCCGGCAATCTTAATTCCGGCTTGGGATTCATCCAGCCCAGCCTTTCGCAATAATAATAATAATAATAATAATAATAATAATAATAATAATAATAATATTTATACCCGCCCATTTGGCTGGGTTTCCCGTGCCACTCTGGGCGACTTCCAACCAAAGGGTAAAAATACATCAAAACATCAGTCATTAAAAACTTTCCTAAACAGGGCTGCCTTCAGATGTCTTCTAAACATCAGATAGTTGTTAATTTCTTTGATATCTGATGGGAGGGCATTCCACAGGGCTCCACTACCAAGAAGGCCCTCTGCCTGGTTCCCTGTAACTTTGCTTCTCACAGTGAGGGAACCTCCAAAAGGCCCTTGGTGCTGGACCTCAGTTTCCTGGTTCTTGCTGCCCTCCCACCCCAGGAGACTATGGTCTAATCATATGTACTTTCATTCTCCAAAAGTTCATGCAACAGTGTAAATATGTATTAGATAAAAGAGGGTCTCATAAGTTAGTGAGTCAATTATGATTGATTCACTACTTCGTAAGAGTTCTGATTGGCTGTAGAACATCTGCTTTGCATGCAGAAGGTTCTAGGATCAATAACTGACATCTCCAGTTAAGGCTGGGAGAAATCCATGTCTTCTTAGATCCTGGAGAGATACTTTCAGTTGTAGACAGTACTGAGCTAAATGGACCAATTGCCTGATGCAGTTCAGAGCAGCTTCCTATAGTCTTGTGACTAAAACCTTTATTACATCTGTTGTCTGTGTGGCAAAGCCAGTGCCAGAGGGCATGAAAGGCATGTTGAATCTGCTACTTGGCCACTTACCTGTGTCAATTGCTCCTTGCTCCGGATAGGAAGGTTGCAGACTGCATGGCTGGCATATTCATTAGCTTAACTAGACTGTAATTACTTGTTTTGTTGCTGTGCAAAAAGTAATAGACCCGTAGGTGGGCTTCAAAGGATGGGTGAGATATTTTCTTTTTGGTTTCAGAACGGAGCTCCTTAGACTGCACCATTTCCCTCTTTGTCAGCTCTGCCCTTTTGTGGCAATTTAAACCAATAATTAAGACTAGAGGGTTGTCGTCATGAGCTCTGCATGGAGTCGACTAATAGATCTATTTGCCCTTATTAGCTTGTTGTGTTAGCTTGTGCGGCTCTGAGGCTTAGCATTAAACACTAGAAGATATATTTTACCAGGATTCAAAGAGGGTCTAGACAAATTTGCAACAGAAGAGGAACCCAAATATTTTGCTGTTGTTGTTGAAGCAAACTTGGAAGCTACACAGTTGGTTTTCAAGTCCAATAATCAACCCTTTAAGGTAAGATATAACAAATCTAAACACCCTCTGGCAGTCAGCTGATTTGTTATCTTTCAAATGAGGGAGCATGTGTATTCAAGTGAGGATGAGAAGATTTCCCCCATTTGTTCCTGAAGCACAGGTGTGTATTGCTAAATACTGTAAAACATATTTGGGGTATTAGGTAAGGGGTGGTTCCTCTGGTGGTGTAGTGGTTAAGAGCAGTGGACTCGTAATCTGGTGAACCGGGTTCACTTCCGTGCTCCTCCACATGCAGCTGCTGGGTGACCTTGGGCTAGTCACACTTCTCTGAAGTCTCTCAGCCTCACTCACCTCACAGAGTGTTTGTTGTGGGGGGGGGAAGGGAAAGATGAATGTTAACCGCTTTGAGACTCCTTAAAGGTAAAGGTAAAGGGACCCCTGACCATTAGGTCCAGTCGTGACCGATTCTGGGGTTGCGGCGCTCATCTCGCTTTATTGGCTGAGGGAGCCGGCGTACAACTTCCAGGTCATGTGGCCAGCATGACTAAGCCGCTTCTGGCAAACCAGAGCAGCGCACTGAAACGCCGTTTACCTTCCCGCTAGAGCGGTACCTATTTATCTACTTGCACTTTGACGTGCTTTCAAACTGCTAGGTTGGCAGGAGCAGGGACTGAGCAATGGGAGCTCACCCCGTTGCCGGGATTTGAACCGCCAACCTTCTGATTGGCAAGTCCTAGGCTCTGTGGTTTAACCCACAGCGCCACCCGCGGGTAGTGATAAAGCAGGATATCAAATCCACACTCTTCTTCTTCTTCTCCTTCTGCAGTAATTTGTCCTCCCCATATTTTGAAGAGCAAAAAAGAGGACACATTTGCCGACTTCTACTATGGATTGCTATGACAACTCTCATTTTACATCATCATGAAAAAGAGGACATTTGGCAACCCTACCACTCAACTCTCACCTCCGGCTCCTAGAAACTGACAACATGTGACAGTGGTCACACCCTGGGCCAGCTAAACTAGGCGAGGGTAGCCGATGGGTCTCAATCCTTCAATGAGTTAGTGGCAGGCACTGGAGGATTGAGTGGACAAAAGCAATAGTGGGCCCAATGGTCAAGTTTTTGCATGTGTCATAGAGAGAAATGAGGGGCAGAGGGGGCTCATCATCTTGGGAAGGTAGCCCATCTAGGAGAAGGACAACTCTGATCCTAAATCTCCACTGCCTTGTGGGATATCATCATCAAATCTTTTATTGGCATCACATACAAACATCCATAGCAAATCAATACAGAATTCCCACCTTCCCAGTGACACAAAACATTTGTCAAATGATAGAGGTAAAGCAGTCTAACATTACATCTCTAGGTCTCCAGGGAGATCAGATGTCTGCAATGTGTTTCAACGACAAAAAACCAGATAAAGATATTTAGCCACTAACTTGGTGAGTTCCTGATTATTCCCCAATAATAGAAAATGTATGACCTCTAACTCTGGTTTCCATTTGGGGATGCAGAGTTAATCTAGGAACTGCTGGCGGAGATCAACATATAGTTTACATTTAAGAACCATATGTGTAGGAGTTTCCACCTGATGGTCTTCACATGGGCAAATTCTTCCTCCTTCCACCATTCCTGAGAACCTTCCCCATAGGAGGTTTGAAGGATTTGAATTAAACCTGGCCTGCGAAAATACCCTTCTTTCTCGAGGATTAAGCAAAAATTCAGGATAATTGTGGTTAATTTCATATGCCCAAGAAAGTTGAAAGTTAAGAGAGGAACATGTTTTCTCTGCTCCTGCTGTTAGTTCCTGGCATTCAGTGTCATTGTGGGATATCTTCGGGAGAGGAAAAGGCTATGGAGTAAACTCTTACACAAATCTGGAGTGGAGTCCCTAATACAGTCTGATGGTTCCTTGTACACCTCCTTCTGGCAACTCCTGCAGCCAGGCTGGTTTCCTTTGGACCACATCAGTGAAACCAAAAGGGGTCTTGTCATCTGGGCAACCCAGGACCTCCATACACACTGCCCAGGCTTGTGCTCCGGGGAGGTTACTTTGGTGCTGCTGATGCAGCAGTTTGACTTCGCCCACAAAGGTGCACTTCATTATCTCTCAAGACAGAGAAACGCCAACTGTGCAAAACAAAGGAAAAAATGGGTGGGTGGCGGGCGGGGGGCAGTCTTTAGGAATGACATTGTGCAGAGCACTGTAGTCTGATTACAACTCACATCAACCCCAGTGAGCATAGCCAATGGTCAGGAATGGTGGAAGTTGCATAGGTTTTCAACAACTCCCACCATTCCATATGTTGGAAATGTAAAGAAAAAGAAGGGACTTTTTATCATATGTGGTGGGAATGTAGAGAAGTTAATTTTTTTGGGGAAATGATATACAATGAATTGAAAAAAATCTTTAAAATGACATTTGTAAAAAAAAACCCAGAAGCATTTTTTTAGGGATTGTAGGACAAGACCTGCCAAGAAAAACAAAGAATTTATTTATGTATGCTACAACAGCAGCAAGAATCTTGATAGCACAAGGATGGAAGAATGAAGAAATCCCAACGAAAGAACAGTGGCAAGAAAAAATGATGAGCTATGCAGAGTTGGCTAAATTGACATATCAAGTGCGGGACAAGGACAACTGTGACTTTAAGGAAGAATGGGAGCTTTTTACAAATTATCTAAAAAGACAGCAAAATGAACTGGACTCCTTGGCAGGTTTTGAATCAACATACACACATTTATTGGTTGCTAATACTGTATGATAGATAGATAAGGTATGGATATGTATAACTTATAACATGCAGAGAATAATATGTGTAGAGAAATCAGAGAGGGAAGTCCCTGGTTGGGGGGGGGCGGGATGGATGGAAGGGGGAGTAGGAAAAAAAGGGGGGAAATATACGGTTTGATAATTTGTTGTGTTGAAATTGCTTAATTTTTTTTTTTTAAAAGGAATGGTGGAAGTTGCAGTTCAGCAAGCTCCGGAGGGCCACAGATATGCCCCCCCCCCCGCTTTATATGGCTGTGTGTTCAATTGCATTGAGATTCTTAGATACCCCCTTTCAGTGCTCCCTGCACATAGGGAAGGTTGCAGGCAAAGTGGGTAGGGCCTGCAGTTCATGGGTTTGTGAGACTCTGATACATTTTCATGACGAAGAAACAGGGTTTGGAATGGCTGCTGCTTGGGGTAGTAGGGAATCAGGGACATATTTTTTTTAGCTAAGCTGCAGTGGCTTAATTAATAATAATAATAATAATAATAATAATAATAATAATTTCTTAATAATTTACTACCAAGAAGGCCCTCTGCCTGGTTCCCTGTAACCACACTTCTCGCAGTGAGGGAACCGCCAGAAGGCCCTCAGAGCTGGACCTCAGTGTCCGGGCTGAACGATGGAGATAGGCTCCTTCAGGACATCAGGAAAGACAGAGTGATGGCAAGGTGGGTGGGGATCGTGAACATATGTGTTATTTACAACCCTACAACGGTTGTAGTAAATATCTCTTTCTGCCTCTGAGAAGAGGAATTTTGGTTCCTTCCCAATTAAACATCCTTGGCTGCACTAAACAGATCTGCAGTGGCTTGTAATAGTCTTGCAGAATATTGCACTCTTCATGAGAAACTCCTCCAAGCGCCTCTTGATGCTTTAGGATGAGCAGGTTGTTGGGTATGAGGCAGGCCTGCTTTAAAATAAATGGGTGCCTTGTGAAAGGGGGCAAGGAATGGGTCTTGCTGAAGCTAGCATCCTCAGAGGTCTTTTTTATTATTATTGAACATTGCCTGTGATTGTCAAAGCAGACTGTATAGCCCAAGCTGCTTTATATTCAGAGATTTGCAAAGGAAAGGTACCATGCTGTGCAGGAGGCTAATAAGGGATTACATGTTAATTAAGCGATCGTCTTGCGCTTGGTCCTCAGATGCAGGAAATGAATGGATTTTTCCAGTTGTCCCGAGAATATGAAGCATTGCTTCTTTGGGTTGTGGGAGAAAAATCCTCCTTTAAAATTCCTTGGACCTAAGTTAAGCTCCTTATTGGTGTTTAGGACTCAAATAAAGTAGATGTGATTGTTAATTGTGTCAATGGGGGAAGCAAAATTGGGACTCTGTCCCAGTCTAAATCAGTCTCTTCCCTACTGCCACAGTGGCTTGCCTTTGCATCCGTGGGGAAGCTTATATTGACAATAATGGCGATTTCCCTCCCAGGGCATATGTCATTAATGGTAATTACATAATGCAGGTGCCACCACAGAAAAGTCCCTTTCTACATTTTATACAAGTTGCAATTTCTAACTACTCTTCAAAGGCAACACATGTATTGTAATATAGCTTGGGTGGTTTAATGTGGTCAAATTATCTAAGGTGCTAGCCTGGAAGCCTTATTGCTGATTTCAAGGTTCACCATCAACCTCATCCAATGACAAAAAGTTTGGTGTATGTTAAAAGCTGACATATCGAATGAGTAGAGTCAAATAAAAGGCATTGTCTCTGCATTCTATCTCCTGCTCTGCATCTTGATTTGTGGAATCAACATGACTACAACAACGTCTTTATGCTTGGGTGTTTTTATTCTATTCTTTCTTCTAATTCAGTTTTTCCCACTTTCAAGGGATGGCTATATAAAGAAATCAAAGGATGCTATGAATTTGTCTCTGCTAAGTCACTCGATTGTGTCTGCAAGTCACTCCGTGTGATTTCCATCAGTTAAAATAAATATCATTTATAATAATACTTCTAATGATGATGCAGCTCCCTGTTTTGTAAGATGCAGCAACTTAGGATTGTCTAAACATAGGACATCGTCTCTGTCACTTTACTTTAAATGCTGGGAGCACCCCCTCAAGAAACTCTAAATTGAACAGTTTGAATACATTATATGAAGAAGGATATGTATCAAGGTGGCCACAAGAGGTTGGCTAAGCTATTCAGAAAAAAGGAAAGGAGCCTCTTTTTCTTTTTAGCTTCAAGATCTCGAGAAAATCACTTCACACAGTGATGCCTCTTAAGCAGACACAATAATTTACACATTTTGTTTGACTAAGATGTGTTTTGTCTCATCATTGAATGTGAAGAGACTGGGCCCAGGGAGGAAATCTTTGTTATTGGCTAATCTCTTCAGGGCTTTGTAGGCTGTCACTTTGAAAATGCAACTTAATGGAAATTATTGCACTGTGTTCTCTCAAGCAAAGTGGTTTACATAAACACTGCTGAGTCGCCTCTGGTTGGTCTGGTTTCCATTGCTGCTGTTTTTATGACAGGGCAAAAGCTTTATTTGCGGTGCACATGAAGGAGGCCTTGAGTCATTCACTCAAAAATGCCCTGCATATCCTGGCCAGCTAATACCAGAATACAAGGGGCAAATAAACTGCAACAAACATAAACATAAAATGCTGGATGCAACACTAAGCCAGGGACTGTCTGCCTTATTGGACCAATGGGTATATCTGGATTTTTGAGGGAGTGCTGTGGGTGCCAGCCCCTCTAGTCACTTATCCCCCCTCCCCCGTTCCCCAGATCAGTCCCTCCCATAGAGAGACAAGGAAAAGGAGGCAAAGACTTGGCTTTTTTCAGGAGATATGGGTAAATGTTGGATCCCAGACAAATAATCTGAGTCTTGAAAAGCATATAGAGCTGTGGGAGAGGGCATAATAATAATAATAATAAAATTTTATTTATATCCCGCCCTCCCCAGCTGGAGCTGGGCTCAGAGCGGCTAACAACAATAAAATAATACAGCATTCTAAAATCAATTCATTATAAAATCAGTTCAAATCAAATTCATGGCAACCATTGGGCTAGAGTTCTGTGAGGATTACCAAAGGAGGGGGTCAGGCTGCGCCTTGGCCAAAGGCCTGGTGGAACAGCTCTGTCTTGCAGGCCCTGCGGAAAGATGTCAAGTCCCACAGGGCCCTAGTCTCTTGTGACAGAGCGTTCCACCAGATTGGGGCCACAGCCTAAAAAGCCCTGGCTCTGGTTGAGGCCAGCTTAACCTCCCTGTGGTCCGGGACCTCCAGGATGTTTTTGTTTGAAGACCGTAAGGTCCTCCAGGAGAGGCGGTCCTGTAGGTAATTCTTCCATCCTTCTTCTCTATGTAGTTTCCAAAGGAGAAAAAGTTAACTAGCTTCACTATCTCATGGCCAAGGGGGCTGCCGCTACACCCAAAAGCACCATGTTGTCAACAGGGTTGTGCCTACCCACCACATCTGCTATGGGACCAGAGTTAAGTCCAGTCAAAAGCAACTATGGGGTTGTGGCGCTCATCTCGCTTTCAGGCCAAGGGAGCTGGCGTTTGTCCATAGACAGCTTTCCGGGTCATGTGGCCAGCATGACTAAACTGCTACTGGTGCAACGAAACACAGTGACGAATGCCAGAATGCATGGAAATGCTGTTTACCTTCCCGCCGGAGCAGTACCTATTTATCTACTTGCACTGGTGTGCTTTCAAACTGCTAGGTTGGTAGAAGCTGAGACAGAGAAATGGGAGCTCACCACCGTCAAGCAGATTCAAATGGCCAACCTTGTGATTGGCAAGCCCAAGAGGCTCTGTGGTTTAGACCATAGCGCCTTCTGCGTCCCTTATGGAGGACTAGAAACATGCTGTTAAGGTCTTACGAAACAGAACATACGGCCATATAAGTGTGTATGCTCAGTGGGTATGGTTTTATAGTAACTTATGGCTATTTAAGGAACGCGGGTGGTGCTGTGGGTTAAACCACAGAGCCTAGGGCTTCCTGATCAGAAGGTCGGCGGTTCGAATCCCCGTGACAGGGTGAGCTTCCGTTGCTCGGTCCCTGCTCCTGCCAACCTAGCAGTCTGAAAGCACGTCAAAGTGCAAGTAGATAAATAGGTACCACTCTGGCGGGAAGGTAAACGGTGTTTCTGTGTGCTGCTGTGGTTCGCCAGAAGCAGCTTAGTCATGCTGGCCACATGACCTGGAAGTTGTACGCCGGCTCCCTCAGCCAATAAGGCGAGATGAGCGCCACAACCCCAGAGTCGGTCACGACTGGACCTAATGGTCAGGGGTCCCTTTACCTTTACCTTTATGTCTATTTAATTTCTACATATCATGTATGATTACCATCTGTCCTCATTTCTTTACCGTTAACTCCACCAATCCTTTAATCTGTTGTGCATTGCTTGCTCCTGTATATATGTACTCTGTAAACCTTAATGGATGTCTGATTCCTCAACTGTTTACTCCTTTCTTCCTAAAAGCTGTTGTATGTTTGTCATGGATTTATTAAATGTCTTGGCTAGATCCATGGGTGAAATATAATCTGATACGATTATGCAGTAAAATACAACCAGGCATTGTAGGGTAGCGATCAATGATAGTAACTTAACAGTAAGTTGCTGATCTTATCTGTGATAATTTTGGACACTGTCTGATTCATTTCTCATTCTGTGATCAATAACAGTTTAGATTTATTTACCTTGCAACATGACTCTCAGTTGGCCTGTTTTAAAATCTCATCTTCTATTATTATTATTATTATTATTATTATTATTATTATTATTATTATTAGAATATATATACCACCCTATACCCGGAGATCTCAGGGCAGTTCCCAGAAAAGATCAACATAAAAACCACAATATATATAATCAAAATAAAACAGCAACCCAATAACACCACCCCCAGAAAAAGCCACATTTTAAAAGGGCATAGGATGTCAATCAGATCAACCAAAGGCCTGGTTACAAAGGAACGTTTTTGCCTGGTGCCTAAAGGTCTGACATCCGATGATGAACATGCATTTTAGTTTTGCATACCCTTAAATGGACTGACTAAATGAGAAAGCGGCCATTTTATTCTCTAAGAAATATTTGCTGAGAGAACTGTAAAAGCTCTGATGCTATTGGAGCTTGTTTTTATATGACCAGTCATCCTGAAATGGTAATCCTGTAACAGGCTTCAGATTCTAATTTGATTAAACTCCCATGGTGTTAATCAGAGGCTGGGCTGGGTGGGGGGAGCTGCTAGTTAATTAAATTCACAGGGTCAGTAAAAAGGTATATTTGCTACTACAAAGCAATGCTCCATCAATAGTCCGCCATGCAGTACAAAAGCTTTTGAAGCACAAGGAATTCATGCAAAGATTATGTCTAATTCAAAAGCTTGGGCTTTTTGTTATGGGCATTGTTTATTACCAATAAGGGTGGCATTTTAATTGACCCTGTAAATTTTGCTCTAAAAGGGTAAAAATAATTCACCTGATTTAAATTTAACCTTCTTAAATAGGGGCTTCTCTTTAACCTCAGGATAAATGACCATGTAAGCTCCCACTAGAATCTGCATGGGCAGCAACTGATGCATTTTATCGGACTAAACTGCTTGCTAAGCCAGTTAGAGGCTACCATCTTTGCAAACAGCATCATGGCTCAAACAGAGGCACAATGAAGCAAATGCTTGCAACATTTTGCCTTTTCTTACCTCTTGTGATTCAGTTACATATTCCATACAAAGTTGCCTTACTCTGAATGGGTTCTGTCTTGTTCTGCGCTGTTTACATTGACTGGCAGAGACTCTCCAAGGTCTTACAGCACAGGTGTCAAACACAAGGCCCGCGGGCCGAATCCGGCCTGCCAGACCTCGTCATGTGGCCCGTGTAGCCGCCGCTGGCCGCCAGCCTTCACCTTGTATTCTCGCTTTTTTTTTTTGACACAAGAAAGCCGCCTCTTCAGCGCATGCGCGGCAGCCTACAAGCCAGAGAACGTCTGCCCTCTAGCGGCACCAGCCGTTCTACACAGGAAACCTCCACTTTACATGTCCTTTACATAGTCCTACAGATACAACCGGCCCTTTGAGGGTGACCAAACTGCTGATGCGGCCCCCGATGAATTTGAGTTTGACACCCCTGTCTTACAGCATACCCCTAACCGTGACTATTCAGAAGTAAGTCCTATTGAATTCAATGGGGCCTGCTTCAAGGTAACTGGGGTTAGGATTACAGCCCCAAGCATGTTTTCCCCCCTGCTACTACCTGAGATCCTTGTAGCTAGTGAAACAGGACCTGGGTCCCTGATGAGGAGTAAATATGGGCCCTGGAATGCTGGCTGGGTGTTGGAAGGGGAAAGCAGGAAACTGGGAGGGAATGGAAACAGAAGGGAATGGAATGGTAGGAATTCTGATCCCCAGCAAATCACATTTGCAGGTCTCACCTGTGCTAATGTCTAATAATAACAAGTATTTTATAACTTGCTGAGCATGCCTTCTTTGTATTTATGAACACCAGTGTACTTGTGCATTTCATCCACTCCAAGTCATGTGGAAAAGCTGGCCTTTTTACATGACCAATGGAAGCGATCACAGATCAGAAGGTGCTCTGACATCTGCTATGGGTCACAGTGTGTTCAAGAGAATACATCCTTTCCTTTCCCATGAAGCCTTTGCCCATGCTTCTGGCTGTGTAGTGAAATGATTCTGAAAGGTACCATGGGTACCTATAGGCTTAAAGCAGGGACAAGAAAACTTGATGCTTGAACTACTTCCAACCCAGTCCTGATGCTGCCAAGGGATTTGTACTTGATATCCTGCCATCATATATTCTGGATCCTGAGATTTGTATGTGCGGCATTCCATAGTCGATCCAGAAACAACGCCAATTGCAGCATACAGACTTGTTCTTCAATGCACTGTTTTCTGTGGATTTGTGTTCATGCAGCTGTGACCTGCGGGATCAGAAGAAAAATGCATTTTTCGAAAGAAAGATTCATGCAGTTTTGCTTTTAGATCCGAAGAGTAGCTGGATAATTAAGAAATAAACCGAACGCCTTACTATCTCATTTACCATGACATCCAGCCACAAACCTGCGCCAGTTCTCTCTGCTACATGTGAAAAGCAAAATCAGCTCACTGAGCAGTTACGTAACGTCTTGAGAAAGCAAGCATCTACATCGAAGTGACAGCAGATTCATCTGACAAGATGCTGAAGCTGGAAATCTCCTGCCAGCTTTTCTTCATTGTATTGCAAATTTCTTGAAGTGCTGAAAGTGTAGGCAATGGAAAAGACAACATCACAGGCAGGCAAGCAGGAGTCCACCTTCCTGATATGCAGAAGACAACCATTCATACCAAAGCTACCAGTTAAATACCCACCCATCTCTACTCAATAAATGCACTGTGAGGTCCAACCATCCTTTCTGTTATTGCCGGCTAGTGTTCCTATACAGCTGTCCATCTGTCAGTTCAGCTAATGGGGATACGTTATGGCTCAGATATCTCAGATTAAGCCTATACAAGTGGGATCATCTTAATAAATGGTCCTGGTTGCGGGCAGGCCCTCAACCCGGTCCCCCCCACCCTGGTGTGGGTGGAGCCATCACCCACATGCCAGGGTGGCACCATGATCACCCAGAGCTATTGCCCAATCAATTTGAATGTGTGATCGTGGGGGAAAGTATAAAAGCAGCAGCACGACGTGTGCCAGGCACCTGCTTTGCGCTACCAAACACCCACCCACCCTCGCTTTAATTTAGGTGTCCTCTGACCTTGCTTTGGACTTCAGTTGGATGCCCATCTTGGGTCAGGGACCGGGTAGGAATTCTTCCATTTGGTGAATTGGCATGGGCCACTTGGTTTTTGCCTACCTCTTAGCAATCGTCACAACTTTGTAAGGTTTGACAGTTAGGCATTGGCTTATAGTTGAGTGGAGATGGGGAGGTCAGCCATCGCCTCCCCCTCCATTGTCCATTAACGGAATGCAGGGCCTGGATCCTGTCCGAAGTCTGCTTGAGGGGCTAGGGCCATGACAGGACTCTGGGAACACCAGTGGAGATGCAGGCGGGTTCCCCCGAAGCAGCTTCCCTTTGGGTGGTTTACCCTTACAGACTTCCTGTAAAGGAGGCAGGAGTCAGATATAGTCTTTTGCCAATGCCTAAGCCAATACCACACTCATTTCCTGTAATCAATAAAGTTGTGGCCAAAAAATTTGCCCAATAACCTTAAACAAAAATTCTGTGTCTGTGTGAATTTCTTTATGCTAATGGGGGGTTGGCTGAGGGTCTTGCCATGCAAACACCTCCAGAACTTTGATTGCACTGGTCTTTGAAACAACACTATTTTTACAGTGGTCTCAAAATTAATAAATATATCAAGAAGGCTTCCCACATTGTGTTCATCACCTACTTTGTGCACAGTTTGCTTTGAAATTTGATGTTGTGGGCCGCCCTGAGATCTACAGATGAAGGGTAGTATACTACTACTACTACTACTACTACTACTACTACTACTACTAATAAATGTCTAAGATTGCACTGTCAGATATTAGCACCCCTTGTTTCACTGTTTTGGCCTTGCAGGCATCAAATATGAGACATCATATATGAGACTGCATATTTCATCAGCTTTTGACTATCATCACAGATACTATGCACAATTGCTTGTCATCTGGGAAATAACAAATACCATTGCATGCCAATGGACCGATACATACAGATATTATATACCATTCCATGCCAGCTAACCAATACAAATACTACTGCGTGTTGTCTATCAAATTCTGTCAAATAGCAAATACTGAAGTAAAATATCATAAAATGTAAATTATTTGGGAATAATCTGAATATCTGAATAATATTTTATATCAACATTCACAGAAGATAATCTTGAGGGTACTTTTGGGGAACACATTAATTTCACTTCACATGAAGTCTTGAAGAGCGGGTCTTCGAATCAACGTTTATACTATATTAAACAACAGAATGCAAGATGTTGGCTGTGGATCACCAATAGTCAGGGAAGAGAAAATAATTAACATTTTCCAGCCATAACTGCTCTGGGTCTAAGTAAAGGTAAAGGTACCCCTGCCCGTACGGGCCAGTCGTGAGCGACTCTGGGGTTGCGTGCTCATCTCGCTTAAGAGGCCGGGAGCCAGCGCTGTCCGAAGACACTTCTGGGTCACGTGGCCAGTGTGACGAAGCTGCTCTGGCGAGCCAGCACCAGAGCAGCGCACGGAAACGCCATTTACCTTCCCTCTATAAAGCGGTACCTATTTATCTACTTGCACTTAGGGGTGCTTTCGAACTGCTAGGTGGGCAGGAGCTGGGACCGAACGACGGGAGCTCACCCCGCTGCGGGGATTTGAACTGCCGACCATACGATCGGCAAGTCCTAGGCACTGAGGTTTTACCCACAACGCCACCCGCGTCCCTGCTCTGGGTCTAGATGCACATATATTCTAACTGCATTCAGCTCCCAGATCACGCCTGCTAGACTTTTAAAAATAGCATGTAATAAAATAAACAGACACTAGCAATTACCCCACTGGTGAGGCAATACTGCCAACAATATAGATAAACATGAATTTAATAAATCCAATGAACAAGGAAAGACAGATAAAAATCAATAGCTAAAGACTGAAATAGGATGGAGTTTTTTCAGGCAGCAAATGGTGAGGGGATAGAAAAGCCTCCATAGCAGAGCTAGAGCTGGCCTCTTTTAAACAAAGAGAGTGGGATTTACATTAATTATTCCCCTTATTCTACTGTTGGGTAAGAAAAAGCCTGCGTTTCCTATCACCTGAATCGAATGTGCCATATTTGTGTTTTCTTTTTACTCATGCCTGTGGGCAGTAACTATCACCTTGTTGTTCTAAAATGTGTAGGCAGCTTTTAGGCACTTCAGAAATAAGGGTCAGGATCCACCAAAGAAACAAACAAGCAAGCAAGCAATGGAGACATCCCTAGGAGAAAGAATTCTGGGCCAATCGGGATTCTTCTTCCATGAAAGATCTACACATACACATGCTAATGCTCACATAGAGTTTCTTTGAACAAGTAAAAAAAAAAAAAAAAAAGGTAAAGGACCCCTGGACGGTTAAGTCCAGTCAAAGGTGACTGTGAGGTTGTGGCAGTCATCTCGCTTTCAGGCCAAGGGAGCCAGCGTTTGTCCACAGACAGCTTTCTGGGTCATTTGGCCAGCAGAACTAAGCTGCTTTTGGTGCAACACTGTGACAGAAACCAGAGTGCATGGAAACTCTGTTTACTTTCCAGCCTCAGCGGTACCTATTGATCTACTTGCACTGATGTCCTTTCGAACTGCTAGGTTGGCAGGAGCAGGGACCGAACAATGGGAGCCGACCTTCCAATTGGCAAGCCCAAGGCTCAGTGGTTTACACCGCAGTACCACCTGCGTCCCTAATAATAATAATAATAGCAGCAAGAGGTGGGATGAGAGCTGAATTGGATCAGGACCACCATGCTGTGTTGTAACACCTCCACACCCCATTTTCTCACTTAACAGCACCTTCCTGCGGTACCTATTTATCTACATGCTTTCAAGCTGCTAGGTTGGCAGGAGCTGGGACAGAGCATCGGAAGATTACCCCATCGCAGGGATTCGAACCACCAATCTTCTGATCAGCAAGCCCAAGAGGCTCAGTGGTTTAGACCACAGCACCACCTGCATCCGTCACCAAATCTTCGAACAAGTGTCAGGTGAATGGTGGCAGCTGCAAGGCGTATCAGTATGGGGGACCAGCCAGCCTGCATGGCCCTGAAACTTTTTCAGCACTAGAGGTTTATTTGAACTCTATTATTGTGTGAATCTAGTGTGCATCTGTTTCTAAAATCTGCTTCCAAGGGCTGGGGGACCCTCGGTAACAATGCAGGAGGTTGTCTAGGTAACTGCAGTGGGGAAGGGGAAATTGCTCCTGATTTCACTGTTGCCTGCTGTGCTGGTGAAAGAATCCACTGGATCAAAGACTCTTCCTCCAGGAAACAACAGGTGGAAAACCCTTCAGTGCTAGCGGAAGCCTTTGCTCTAGCTTCTGCTAGCATGCTGGGTGAGTTTTCTTGAAAACAGCTTGTTCTGTAGGTTCTTTATACAGTGGTACCTTGGGTTAATAACTTAATTCATTCTGGAGGTCTGTTCTTAACCTGAAACTGTTCTTAACATGAAGCACCACTTTAGCTGCCGCTGTGATTTCTGTTCTCAACCTGAAGCAAAGTTCTTAACCCGAGGTACTATTTCTGGGTGAGCGGAGTCTGTAACCTGAAGCGTCTGTAACCTGAGGTACCACTGTATATAGTTGCCTCTTTCCCTGATAGAAAGCGAGTAGTCATCGAGAAATAGTCTCTGCTAACAGATTAAATTGTTCAATGAACTTGGCCTGAGTGGTTTATACCCGTATAATTACACCAGGGAGTTTAAAGGAAAAGGGAGGCAAAAACCCATTCTAGGATCACCTGTTCTTTAAAATAGCCTTTTTGCTCTTCTTGCTATTTTATTAGCTTTTCCCTTTTTGCTGGATTTCATTGTTAAATGTCTGTGTGGAGATCATTTCTTGATCTTGTTGGCTGGCTCCTTGGAATGGTGGGCTAAAGGTATTTTTTTTTAAAAAAAAACAAGCAAACATCTAAGCTGCACATAACTGTTTCAGGTTTGGATGCTTACTAAAAAAAAGAAAAAAATAATTGATTGGTTACCTGGTATTTCTCAAACCTTTCCATTCTTGTCCCACGGAAACTTGGGAAGTGTCCACTTTGAATTACAGTTCTGTCTGTCAATAAATGGCTGTTACCCTTCAACATTATCTTTAAAAAACCAGAAAGTGTTTTCTAGGACTCAGAGCCGTGAATGGCAGCCTTACTATTTTGTAAAATCTGATGCAGATATTTTCAAAGGGTAAACATTTTTTAGCCTGTAGAAATTCAGGAACATAATCCTTTACAACTACACCTGAAAGTGCAGTTGCTGAGAGGAACTACACATCCACATGGCTTTATTTATTCAAAAGGAGAAAGCTAGCTTCGATATTATACAAAATGACAAGCTGCTAGGCTCTGTTACATGGTAGCCGAGTGAGAATGAAAAGGAGGGTGTTTTGTGTCATTTTTTTGGCCCCAGCCTTGCATGCAAGTTGTGGGCTGAAATCCTGAACACAGTTATGTTCCTTGAATTCTGTGTGTCCACAATCTTGCAAACGCTATGTGCTGTTTCTCCCTGTTTGTTAAGTGTGTTTATAATGCTACACATTTGTATAATGAGCCATTCTCCCTCCACTATCTTTTGGAGGCAGGATTGATTGGTATCCTTTGGCCTTTTCCAGTTCCCTTTGTTTAGAACCCTTACATTGCTGACTGGCTAATTTGTCTTTATAGCCAGATATGGTGGTTTGTATATGTATTTATGCCTACAAATTATAGACTAGTGCACTGACCAAATGGCCTTCAGCGTGCTGAAGCAAGAGGCAGGGCTCAGACCATTGCTGTCGCCAGAGACTGATACAAATCTTAAAGCTGCTGCTTCAACTAGCTTCTCGCCCAGGGCAGCAGCTGAATGGAATGGGGATGGATAGCTTGTCAGAGCTCAGAGCCTGCACACCTGTGCAGTCAGGGCAGGGCAGCAGTAGACTCAGCATAGAGAAGTTTAGAGGCACCGGCCAGAGCTCTGCTCAGCAATGCCACCACCAAAAACTGGGAGGCAGGCAACCTGCCCACCTGCACAGCAAGCAAGGGCAGCTCACTCAGGACCGCGAAATATTGGAAGCCAAGCTGCAGGGAGATGCACCAAGCATTAGTCCAGCTATTATACAATCTAGATTACAGGGGTCAGCAAACTTTTTCAGCAGGGGACCGGTCCACTGTCCCTCAGACCTTGGGGGCAGACAGCGGACTATATTTTGAAAAAATAAAAATGAATGAATTCCTATGCACCATGAATAACCCAGAGATGCATTTTAAATAAAAGCACACATTCTACTCATGTAAAAACACCAGGCAGGCCCCACAAATAACCCAGAGATGCATTTTAAATAAAAGGACACATTCTACTCATGTAAAAAGATGCTGATTCCCGGACCTTCCCCGGGCCGGATTTAGAAGGCGATTGGGCCAGATCCGGCCCCCGGGCCTTAGTTTGCTTACCCATGATCTAGAATATGGCTGACTCAGTCAAACAGTGGGGGATGAGTCGCACATAATGCTCAGCCAAATTATTTGTTTTGTCTAATATTAAGGTGAGAAAATCAGGTGGCCTGCCTGGTTCTCCTCATTTTTATCCTCACAGCAACTCTGAGAGGCAAATTAGACTGAGAGACTGTAACCAGCCCAATATCACTCAGTGAGTTTTATGGCTGAGTGGGGATTTGAACCTGGCTCTCCCAAGTCCATGTCTAGCACTACACTACAGTCATTTAGACCCAGGTAGCATGATAGCTAAAAGGCAGAGACATCACCTTGCCAACAAAGGTCCGTATAGTTAAAGCTACGGTTTTCCCAGTAGTGATGTATGGAAGTGAGAGTTGGACCATAAAGAAGGCTGATCGCCGAAGAATTGATGCTTTTGAATTATGGTGCTGGAGGAGACTCTTGAGAGTCCCATGGACTACAATAAGATCAAACCTATCCATTCTGAAGGAAATCAGCCCTGAGTGCTCACTGGAAGGACAGATCCTGAAGCTGAGGCGCCAATACTTTGGTCACCTCATGAGAAGAGTCCCTGGAAAAGACCCTGATGCTGGGAAAGATGGAGGGCACAAGGAGAAGGGGACGACAGAGGACGAGATGGTTGGACAGTGTTCTCGAAGCTACCAGCATGAGTTTGACCAAACTGTGGGAGGCAGTGGAAGACAGGAGTGCCTGGCGTGCTCTGGTCCATGGGGTCACGAAGAGTTGGACATGACTAAACGACTAAACAACAACAACAACAACAAAGCATGATAGCAGCAGCACTGGAAAAGGAGTGAAGCAGCTGTACTGCACACCCTGTGCCCCAGTTTGGTTGCTCATTCATGGTTTGGCTTAGCATTGTATGTGAATGAGGCCACAAAGAAATTCATGCGTTTTAGGGAACGTAATATTTTACTGGCAAATGCTTCACTTTTTATTTTATTTAGAGGAAACAGCTTGGGAGAATTATATACCTAAACTGTTGATTTCCAAAAGATAAAACATCCACGACTTCCAGAGTACAGGAGGCTCTAAAATCAGAGCTTTCCAATCTTTTCATGTCGCCGACACACTTTTTAGACATGCATCATTTTGCAACACAGTAATTCAGTTTTTCTAGCAAACCAGAGGTTAAACTAACCCCTTTCCAGCCCGGGGAGGATCATGCGAAGCATTCACACGACACACCTACACACTGCAGCTGACATGCCAACTTGTCATGACACACAGTTTGGAAAGCTCTGCTCTAAATGTTCTACCGGACTGAATAACTACAATGTGACCACAAAAGAATCAGTGCAAATCAAGTTTAGTTTGATTTTTAAAGTTACTCAAATTTCTAAATTCCCTCTGGAGGGTGATATTGGAGGAGAGTTCATGCCCGTATGGATTGTGAATGCAAATCACTGCTTCTTTGATTGCCAGAATGCTCTGAACAACAAAAGCAGTAAAACCCAAAAGAAATCTAATTTATATGTTTAATGGGCTATGTACAGTGTGAACACTGAAAAGTATATCTTCTATCCCTCATCTGTTATTGATTCTCCTGAAAGAAATGGTGATAATGGTTTCCTTCACAGCTGCTGAGGTCTGATCACCATGTCAGACAGTAGGCCAGGTAAAGGTGAGGTGAAATATTGTGGAAGTATGGTGTGATTCGATCACTGCAGATGGTGACAGCAGCCACAAAATTAAAAGACACCTGCTTCTTGGGAGAAAAGCAATGACAAACCTAGATAGCATCTTAAAAAGTAGACATCACCTTGCCAACAAAGGTCCGTATAGTAAAAGCTATGGTTTTCCCAGTAGTGATGTATGGAAGTGAGAGCTGGACCATAAAGAAGGCTGATCACCGAAGAATTGATGCTTTTGAATTATGGTGCTGGAGGAGACTCTTCAGAGTCCCATGGACTGCAAGAACATCAAATCTATCCATTCTTAAGGAAATCAGCCCTGAGTGCTCACTGGAAGGACAGATTGTGAAGCTGAGACTCCAGTACTTTGGCCACCTCATGAGAAGAGAAGACTCCCTGGAAAAGACCCTGATGTTGGGAAAGATGGAGGGCACAAGGAGAAGGGGACGACACAGGACGAGATGGTGGGATGGTGTTCTTGAAGCTACCAGCATGAGTTTGACCAAACAGTGGGAAGCAGTGGAGGAGAGAAGTGGCTGGCGTGCTCTGGTCCATGGGGTCACAAAGAGTCGGACACTACTAAACAACTAAACAACAACATGATGTGATTCCAGATGTCTGAGTGTCAGTGAAGGTGCTCAGAAACACTTTAGCTGAGGATGAGAATACTTTTAGGCATTCCTTGCTTGAGAAGTAGAAACAGGTACAGTACTTGGCTAGAAGAGTTTAGTTCAGACAGCATCAAATATTTGTTGTGCAATATTCAGAATAAGTATTTGTAGTGTGAAATCCCGTGGAGATGCAAAATGAACTTTGGGAACCGAGCTAAAACATATATTGGATTTGGCATAAAAATGTGGAGATACGAAGCAGGCCTGGGCTAAAGAGGGTGTATATTAGTAATAGATGCTTATGTGGCCAGTTGTTCGTGAGAATGAGACTATTGTTCTACAATCTGAACTAACCCATACTGGTTATAAGAATCCTAGGTAAATACAATTTTATACAATAGTTCTCAGCATCAGGTACATTGCTCAAGGACTGTTAAAAAGATGCCATTTTAGCCTGATTTCTTGGTACTATTTGTTCTGGTTAGCAAATACTAATAGAATATCCGCATGAACACATCGGCCATTTTCTCGACAAAGCAGTAACTACATGATTGGCTGCCAATTAAAGGATCTCAGAGGAATCCATTGAACATGAGATATCAAGTGGATTTCATTCTGACTGTGTGTATTACCCCCGCTGATGTTTTTTGCCTTATGTTCTCTACAACAAAAGGCTTCTTTTAAAACATGCACAGATTATACATAGATATGTAAATTGCTTTAGATAATTGAGAGGTGCCTGGTTGCTCTCCTTTCCTTTTGAAGTGTTGTTCATTGACTTTGTTTAAGTTATTTGTTGCAAGAGGCTGCCTATATGCCCCACAGCAATTCTAAATATGCCTTATCAGAAGTGAGACCCACTGGATTTTTTATTTTATTTTGACAAAGTAATAACCATAAATAAATAAGAATAAAAATGTGCACCCCACCACAAAGACCATTCCATTGTAACTATCCAACCTTCCAGAAGTTCAACACCTCTTGCGATGGTTTGACCCCTTTCCGTTTTAACAGTACAAATTTTACAATCACCCTCCTCAAAATCATTTCTCCCACATATTCTCCACCTTACCTTAATGGCACATATTCATTTGTCATTAATAGCTGTATCCCACACCTCTTTATAGACCCACAGAATTTAATGGGGCATACCCTCAGGTAAGTGTCGTTAGGATTATAACTATAACAAATACACACACACACACACACACACACACTGCTCAATATTGTTCTTTTAACTTGGAAAGAAATTATCTCTTTTGTTACCTATGCACTTTTTTCTGTGCTCCTCAGTTAGTCTGAGGGCAGTATTCAATTAAATAATCACATGAGAACTTTCATTGTGAGTTGGGTTTTTCCTCCCTCTCTTCCCCCTATGCACATCCCAGATCTGCTCCAGAGAGTTGAAGGAACCATCACAGCAGATGGGGGGGGGGGGGAATGAAAGGGAAGGAGGCGGTGGAAAGTCCCACTGCACAAGTGAAAGTTATTCTGCTCATGCCATTATTTAGTTGAATACCACACTGAGTCTCTTTGCCAAAGTGGAGAGCACCGTGCAGATTTGACTGACCATTTTAACCACCCACCCACCACCTACAGATCTTTGTTCTAAAGGTGTCCATTTCTCGCTGCCACACAAAATGCCAACTGAATTTAAAAATTAATGGCACACATCACTCACTTCTATGTTCCAAAATTGTGCCCTGCGTTTGAAAACATATATAAAAATAAAACCCTGATGAGTGCTGACATGAATAAAGCCTGCATTTAGACCAAATATATAGACACATAATTATTTGATTTGTTTCTCTGGGTGCATCTAACAAGGAACGTTGGGTGTGTATACTCGTGGAAGTTTTGTTGCAACTTCTGTGAGTAAGGTACAGTGGGAATGCGGAAAACCCTACAAATTGATACTACTCCTTGGGGCTTCTGTGAATAAGCTTATATGATGTTGCACCACTCACACAAATAGCTATTGGTGCAAATGAGGCAATGAGTTTAGCATCCAAACTGGATCTGAAGATGAAGAACCATGGTAGTCCATAATCAGTTGCAAACTGATTTACAGGGCAAATCTCAGAAGGAAGCCCATTTTGGTTGAGTTGGCAGTCATATTTCAAGTTGCATGATTACGAATATTCTACAGAGGAAACTGAATATAGAAACAAAATAATCATACTCATATGTCAAAACAGCAAGAGGTGGGCCCTATCTAGCCCAATAAAAAGAATAATGAGATTTATAAGAAATCAAATTTTCTGCATAATTCAGCTGAAGCAGGGAGAGAAAATGCCATTAAAAATGAATGACTTTAATTAAGACGGCAAATGAGTTTACTTGTTTTGGATATATTTTTAACTTTTAGACATTAATTAGGATGTGATTATTTGCATTTATGATGGCAACCTGTTTTTTATCACAGGAGTTTTGCCATTGGATTGTGTTCTTTGTCATGTGCTATAGCAACCTGCAGATATGTGTGTGTGTATAAAAATTAAACAGATCATAAGCTTATCTTGAATGTCTAAACACAGTCCCTGGAAAACAGCATGTATTCCCTGAGTTTGCATTGATATTGATTTTTTTTTTAATGATTCTGAATACACTTTAAGTGAGCAGCATGCTACGACATTACTACTACTCCCAAACTACTTTTTCTGGACTGTTTTATTTCATAGCCCAGTAAGCATTTTGCAGCCCATTCTTGGCTGCAATTCACACATTTAATCTGCTCCTACACATGAGGGAGTCATTATGCATAGAGGGGAACACCATTTGCCCAAAGACAAATCCATGATCTTCAACATTTTACATTGGCCCTTGGGAATTATCTATATGCGGGTGAGAGCCCCCCTTTTTTGCTTTGCCTTATGCAGTTATCACTATTGTACTTTGGACTCCTTTAAGCACGAAAACTAACTAAGCACACATACACAGAAATGATTCTGGGATGGATTACTTGTCACAGCCCCCAAAGAGGGGCATGGATACCAACAGAAGAAAAATGGAGCCCCAATATTACAGGTAAACCTACAAAGGTAAAGGTACCCCTGACCGTTAGGTCCAGTCACAGACGACTCTGGGCTTGCGTGCTCATCTCGCTGTATTGGCCGAGGGAGCCGGGTGTTTGTCCACAGAGAGCTTCTGGGTCATGTGGCCAGCATGACTAAGCCGCTTCTAGGGAACCAGAGCAGCACACGGAAACACCGTTTACCTTCCCGCCGGAGCGGTACTTATTTATCTACTTGCACTTTGATGTGCTTTTGAACTGCTAGGTGGGCAGGAGTTGGGACCGAGCAACAGGAGCTCACCCCATTGCAGGGATTCGAACCGCTGACCTTCTGATTGGCAAGCCCTAGGCTCAGTGGTTTAGACCACAGCGCCACCCACATCCCCAAGTAAACCTGTGTTGTTGTTTAGTCGTTTAGTTATCTCTGACTCTTCATGACCACATGGACCAGAGCACGCCAGGCACTTCTGTCTTCCACTGCCTCCCGCAGTTTGGTCAAACTCATGCTGGTAGCTTCGAAAACACTGTCCAACCATCTCGTCCTCTGTCGTCCCCTTCTCCTTGTAAGTAAAACTATGGGAACTTGTTAATAACCATTGCAAGCTGGAATGGTTCAGGAGACCAATGTAAAAAGTTCTTCAGCAGAATCCTTGATCTGCACCTTGAGTGACATGAATTCTCTCCACCACAAGAATGCACTTCAAAACATTTACTGCAGAACGGTCTTAAATACCAGCTACGATAAAATAAATATTACAAAATAACAAAGCAAAACGTTTCAAGGAATAGGGATCAGTTCTTTATGCACTTCAGTGGATCTTCCTTTCTCTGGTCCCGGAGAGAGATTCTAAGCTTGTTCATCATTGCAGAACCATCTCTGCAACCCCTACTGTTGCTGCAACTAACCATCTCCAAAAAGCCACACAGGCAAGCTTCTCAAGCTTAAGCTTCCTGCTGCGAGCGCTCTGCAGCTTGTGTTTGCGGAGATAAGTCATCAGGTAGCACATCTCCCTCTAAATCAGCCTTTCTCAACCTTGGGTACCCAGATGTTTTTGGCCTACAACTCCCATCATCCCTGACCACTGGTCCTGTGAGCTAGGGATCATGGGAGTCTAAAGGAAAAATACCAGGCTTCTCTGACGCTTTTGCCAGAGTGGAACTGTTTTGCCTAACGTATACAATGCGTTCAAGCATAGCATTTAACATACAGCTTACAACTTGTGATTTCAGACAAATTTCTTGAAGCTGTTGATGCACCCAGAGAAACAAATAAAATGATTCTAAGTCCACATCATTCTGGTGTTGGGTCTGTAGCCAGACTTAGTTTGTGCCAGCAGTCACCAAGATTTCACCCTGACATCTGTTTTCAAACGCAGGACACAATTTTGGAAGGTAAAATAGATGACAGTGTTCCTTGGCAGGTTTGTTGCCCTAGTGTTGTTGAGAAGGGTTGTGAATATATTGTGTGTAAAGTTATTTGCAGGATTGGTGCATCTTTTCGTTGAGGCAAAAAGTAACAACAAGCCAAATTCTGCTTCCCCAAAAAACAACAAGACAATGCAAAAAACAACAAGACAATGAATTTCAGGGTGATAATTGTTTGGTATTCACTTTGTTTTCAATATATAATAAGTTTTGGTTAATCTGAGTAAATAATGCCATATCATTGTTGAGAGGTAGCCTTAAACATTTTTGCATGGCAAGCAAAAAAATAAATAAACCGCAGCTCATCATGCCATTCCACACCTTTGGGCTGAACTTCCCTAACAAATAATAATAATCATAAAGGAGAGATGGAGGTGAATGCCAGGAAAATGGTACCTCCTCTGGACTCAGTTGCTTGAAGCAACAGCCTCATGGTGCTTTATGGCAAGGCCAGCCCTGCTAGCTGCTGTTTTCTGCCTCTGTTTTGCCAAATAGAGTTAGGTAAGCATGTTGCAGCAGCTGTTTTTGGAGTTGCAGACTGATAATTGCGTAGACAGCTCACTGCAATAGCTCTCAGGTGACGCTGAATTGGAGCTGCTGTCTTGCAGCATAGAAATACCTTTTATGATGCAAAGTGATTGGGGGACAAGCCCCTTCCTCATTCTTTCTCACCCACTAGTAGATCATGAAAGAGGAGGCCAAGGTCACGGTGAGGGGACAACATACACTTGACAATAAATGTACAATTTCCTTATCTTCATAGGTAGATGCCTATTTAAGATGGTCTTTTGGTATTGGATGATGTTATCCGCATCTTAAATCTAAGGTGTATAACCAATTTTGTTTCCGTTAGAAGAAATAGAATTTTAGCGATATTACGGCTGCACACTCTGATATGTCATTTATTTGGAACAAATAGAGGGCGATATGCCAGTTGCCATGGCAACAAGTTCCCGCTGGAGTCGCAAAAGAGCTCTCGGCACATTTTGAAATTACTTCCTTCCCATTAATGCCTCAGCAGCAAGAAAGGTGATGCTTGCTGCAATTAAATACAAATGAATATGTTTAATGTTTTTTTTAAAAAAATGGGAGTTGCATTTTTTCTCTCTGAGTTGTTTGTGACGTGCGGCAAAAGCAGAACAGGCTGAAGCAACAGAAGAAACAAAAGAATGAGTTCAGATGGATCCTTCTAAGCGAAGAGAGAGAGAGAGAGAGTCAGTCCCATTTTCTCGAGTGCGTACTTAGGCAGGAGGTATAATTTACAAACAATTTATTACAGACAAATTCTGCTTTATCTCAGTGAATAGTACCGAATGAACAGGATTCAGACAAGCATGAGGAAATCAGATGTTTGCTTTGGATGGAGCGAGAAAGATCAGATGGCTAACAGTCAACTAGGCATTGTTAGTTACGCTGAGTCAGATAGCCTGATCTAAATATGCATCCTACTTTACTAGAGGCAGGAAGTGCAAGGGAGATGGAGTGAATGATGGGCAGAATGAGAGGTAGAATGCAATCTGTACTGGATTTCGAAGGTTGTTCCTTTCCTTTACTGTTCCTGTTTCATAACAAGATCCACACATGTACATTAAGCAGCTGAAACATCGATTGATGTAGAAATCAAAGAGAAGGCCTTGCCCCAAGAGCCCCAGACCCTCCAAGTATCCCTAATTTCCAGGGATACCCCTGATTTAGAGAAGCCATCCCAGTTTCTGATTTGAATGTCCCACTTTTCCTTAGGATGTCGCCATTTTCATTGGAGAAATGTTGGAGGGTATGGAGTTATCCGACCCCCGAGCCATCTGAAGGCAATCCTGTACAGTGGTACCTCGGGTTACATACACTTCAGGTTACAGACGCTTCAGGTTACAGACTCTGCTAACCCAGAAATAGCACCTCGGGTTAAGAAATTTGCTTCAAGGTGAGAACAGAAATCGTGCAGCGGCAGCAGGAGGCCCCATTAGCTAAAGTGGTGCTTCAGGTTAAGAACAGTTTCAGGTTTAGAACGGACCTCCAGAATGAATTAAGTTTTTAACCCAAGGTACCACTGTATAGGGAAGTTTTAAAAAATGTTTTATTATGTTTTCATATATGTTGGAAGCTGCCCAGAGTAAAATTATCATTATGGAATGGGACGTCCCTATTTTCATTGGAGAAATGTTGGAGTTTATGGAGCTCTGTACCTATAGCTTTAACAGAAGCTTGATTGGCTGATATGATCAGGCAATGATGCTTAGTTCTATGCCATGAAGAAAGCCTCACCCATCCGATTCCTTTAGATAAAGCTGCAGTTTAAAGGCACAGGGGCAGGTCAAGTCACTTGGACCTGACATCCTCTGTGTGATGAGCAGACAAGCTCTGGCTGTTCCAAACTCTGGAGGCTCCCTCCCTGCAGGCAGAGAAGTTTGAAGGGAATTGAAGCGTTCACTGGCAGTTGATTTTCCTTGCTTCTGCCCCTTTCAACTGCTAGTGAAGGTTAGTCTCAAAGCAGTGTTGGCTGGTCCCAGTTGGGGCGGGTAGGCCAGGCGGCCAGGAGGCCAACAGTAAGTTGAACCAGGGCCAATATCAGGAGCAAACTGGCAGTAAACCACACTCCACCCCCATCATTCAGCCCAGACACTGAGGTCCAGCTCCGAGGGCCTTCTGGCGATTCCCTCACTGTGATAAGTGAGGCTACAGGGAACAGCAGAGGGCTTTCTCGGTAGTGGCGCCCGCCCTGTGGAACGCCCACCCATCAGATGTCAAGGAAATAAACAACTATCTGACTTTTGGTAGACATCTGAAGGCAACCCTGTTTAGGGAAGTTTTTAATGTTTGATGTTTTATTGTGTTTTTAATATTCTGTTGGGAGCTGCCCCAAGTGGCTGGGGAAACCTAGCCAGATGGGCGGGGAATATATAAAAAATTGTTGTTGCTGTTGTTGTTGTTGTTGTTGTTGTTGTTGTTGTTGTTGTTGTGCAAGTTGGGGTTAATTCTTTATTGGTAAGAACATGATCTGCACTGAGAATCCCAAGAACTGTGCGTGCTGAATTTCTGCTTCAAAGTCCCTCATTAAAGCCAAAAGTCACAGAAAAAAGGTCGCAACACTACTAGATTGCCAGGAAAGGATTTCTTGAGAAATATTTCTTCATTGGATTTCTCTTTCAATTCAGTTAAGTATTTTAAAGAAAGACCAATCAATTTCTTAAAATATCCCTGAATGGATAATTTGCACACCCGCTGGTAAGGATGTAATTTGGGGAATGGCCCAATGAAATGCTATTGGAGAGTGATGCTGATAGCTCTGAATGAAAACTTACAAGTTAAAGCAGCAAGGGGTTGCTTATGCAATTAGGGATGTTCACTGGGGTTTTGCTCCTATCCCACCAATAGACAAGCGGAAAGCAGAACAACATACTTCTAATTGATCCCATTTTCCTTACTCTGCTGGTGTATGTAGTCATACATTCTAGCTGCATTATCATTATGCTCTGGTCAACAAATGTACATGAAATCTTGCAAATGAGAGTATGGAGATTTGCATAACTCCTCGAGTATATGAAGCCCTCTCTCCTCCGTGTCTTATAATTATTCTGTTCTAATTAGTCATCTTTATTTTAGAATGCAAGTTTGTTTGTAACTCGGGTTGCTTGCAAAATCGGGATTTAACCGGATTTTTATGCTGGAGGGTTCTAGGGTTTAAAGGCTTATTTCAGACATCTGGTTGGAATCACCGGACATACATATTGTAGCTGAAAATGTTCAAAATGGGCATCCACAATGTCTCTAGGATTCAGTATGTGCCACCATGAGAGTTTGATCCGTTATACTGGAAGACTCATTTGTGAAGTCTGCAGAGTCCAGGGAGCTGATGCACCAAACTGGTCACATATTCCAGATCCAGACTCTCCACAACAGGGGTGGAGAGGGTCACATGCAAGAGTGATTTGAGGAAGACATTTTGTCTCAGTCCTATACAGGGCTATCTCCAAAACCACTCAGTTGCTGCTTTGCTCTTGCTGGTGCAACATCTATCTGGACCTGTTCAGTTGCTGAAGACTCAGGGAGAGCTCTTCTGATGGCTTAACAACCTAACCGTCCTGGATACTATCTTCCTCACTGATAGACAGAGAGCTTGAGCAAGTATATCTGAAGGAGTGTCTCCACCCCCATTGTTCTACCCGGACACTGAGGTCCAGCACCGAGGGCCTTCTGGCGGTTCCCTCACTGCGAGAAGCCAAGTTACAGGGAACCAGGCAGAGGGCCTTCTCGGTAGTGGTGCCCTCCCTGTGGAACGCCCTCCTACCAGATGTCAAAGAAAACAACAACTACCAGACTTTTAGAAGACATCTGAAAGCAGCCCTGTTTAAGGAAGCTTTTAATGTTTGATGTGTTACAGTATTTTAATATTTTTTTGGAAGCCGCCTAGAGTGGCTGGGGAGGCCCAGCTAGATGGGCGGGGTATAAATAATAAATTATGATGATGATGATGATGATGATGATGTCCACCAGATTGGAACTGTTGCTTCAGCAAGAGGAGTTGAAGGCCCCACTTTTCTTGATAATTAGCTCTGTAGCTGAGTAGGTGTTTTTCATGTGTCCCTAACCAGGCACTTAAGCTGCACCTCTGAAACTCCTGTCTGGCTTGCTGAGTCTTCTACTTCTGTAGCCCTTGGAGAGACAAGGGGGGTATGAGCATCACCTAGGACCCCAGGCAGCTGGCTTAGGAGCCTCCAGCCATGGGGCAGGAATATCTGGATTCATTGGCTCTTTGGGGTCATTGGCAATCTGGAAGGTCCTGTTTTCCTTGCTGCTTCTCTGAGGAGGTCTGAGCAAGGCTCAGCCCTCACAGATGGAAGAGTAATCAGTATTTTTGATACAAGGAGATGGAAGGGAATGTGAGTTTTGTAATGGTGCAGAACCCTTAAGGTTTGGGTTAATGACATGGCTGGAATTAATGACATTTTGGTGGTGGCCTATTCTGGGGATGTCTTCTCAAGGGTCGAAATGAGAACATAAGAAGAGACTGCTGGATCAAGCCAGAGGCTCATCCTGTTCCAGAAGCCTATGGATAACATAAGCAGGGCCTGAGCACAACACCAATCTCCCCTTCTGTGGTATTCAGAAGCAAACTAAATATGTTACCGAGATATTCTATGAATAAAGTGCTGCTCTCTAATTTAACACCCAGAGCACTGAATTCATTATCTACTGTCCAAGACTTACAGTATAATGCATTTGTTTCAACCCCTCAGAAAGCAACACACCCTCAGGAAGTGACATTATTCGAACTTGCAATATCCACCCAGGGTGGTGAAAACACAGATTGTCAAGGCCATTAGAGGAGCCAGCAGTTGGCTGTTGCCCCCCTCGGTGTGTTAACATCATAAGGCCACCATGGGTGTGACACAGTTTGAACGCAGAGCCTGTGTTCCTCTGTTTGGATGCTCTCCAGCCTGGCTTCCTCAGTCTGAGAAGAAAAAACCCACAGATATAGTAAAGAATGCTTAAGCAGGTCATGAAAATGTTTCTGTGCAGCTGAATTTGTATTGCATCTTGCCAATAGTAGAGCAGTCTATCGCAGCTGGAAGGCAGGAGTTACATACTATATCAGATTGGACAGATAAGGAAGGCTGGATAAGAGGCCAAACATATGATCGGCAGTACCAGCAGATTTTCCCTTCTACTAACTGGAACCAAAGGAAGTACAGTTGAGCTCAGGAGCAGCCTCTGGGCCGAGTCGAGATCTGTAGATCAATTCAACTCTGGCCTATCTACCTGGTTCACAGCCAAGCCAGGAAATGGATATGAGGTTTCAAGAAGAAATATTAATTGGAATCATGCACCGTTCTTCTTTTATATCCTCTTGTGCAACAGATTTGAAAGGCTGTTTGGCATTTATACAAGCTCCTGCTTCTCATTTTACCTCAAATTGAACAGCATGACATAAGGTTTTATTTTTGGCCAGCTAACTGCACATTGTCTAAATCTTGAGATTTATTTTCAGCGTTATGGATGCTTTTCTGTAATAGGCTAGAGTAACTGAATATGGACCCTCTCTTTTTGGTGCAGGGAGGGGAGAATATAAGTAGATACAAAGGAGGGCAAGATGTGGAATCCTGGACTTGCAGAGTTGGAAGGGATACAGGAATATGCAGCTGTACCATACAGGGATCAAACCTGCAACCCTGGCATTATCAGCATCATGCTCTAACCAACTGGGCTATCTGGACTTCATGACTTTTAGACTGTGCGGAAAAGAGGACTTTGGCAAGCACAATTTAGAGGAGAAAGAAAAAGTGATGAAAAATCCTGATTTTACATCCTTGGTAAAGTTAAAGGTGTTGTCCCCTTCTCTGAATCTATTTTTAAAAGCCTGACCTGGCCTTGTTGTTGTTGTCTAGTCGTTTAGTCGTGTCTGACTCTTCGTGACCCCATGGACCAGAGCACGCCAGGCACTTCTGTCTTCCACTGCCTCCTGCAGTTTGGTCAAACTTATGCTGGTAGCTTCAAGAACACTATCCAACCATCTCGTCCTCTGTCGTCCCCTTCTCCTTGTGCCCTCCATCTTTCCCAACATCAGGGTCTTTTCCAGGGAGTCTTCTCTTCTCATGAGTGGCCAAAGTATTCCTGGAGGAGGAACCGGCAAGCCACTCCAGTATCCCTGCCAAGAAAACTCCATGGACAAAGACAACTGTCCTGGCCTAGGACCTGGTATCTTCCTCACAAACCTGCCTAACCACTGGTTGTGTCTCTAGAAGAGAGGATGGCAACCTTATCCGAGGATGGGCCAGTCGACGCTCCGTCCATAGGAGGATGGGCAGGATCGTGAGCGCACGCGTGCTCTTCCAGGTCGGAGGAGCGCCCGTGCACAGGCACACATGCTATTTCCAGCAGTCCTCCAACCCGGAAGTGCACCGGAAATAGTGTGCGTGCATGCACACAGGCGCTTCTCTGTCCCGTACGCATCTGCACACGCTCTTTCTGGCACACATCCAGGTCGGAGGAGCACCCGTGCGCATGCGCACAGGCGCCATCAACCCGGAAGTCGGTCCCTGCTCCGCCCCGGTAAGAGTTGGGGGGGGGGACAGGGGTTGCCATGGACCATAGGTTGCCCTTCTCCAGGAGCCTCTGACTTGTGAGGCGAGATGGGTGACAACTGGACTAAGGTCCCACCTGCGCTATATTTAAAGCAGTGTCATGCCATATTAAATGGTCACGGCTTCCCTCAAAGAATTCTGGGAACTGTAGTTTTTAAGGATGCTGAGAATTGTTAGAAGGGCACCATTAATCTCGCAGACCTACAATTTCCAGAGTTTCCGGGGAAGAGGGACTGATTGTTAAACCACTCAGATATATTAATAATCATTTAAAATGGAATCGTTCAGTAATATTTAAAACAAAGTGTACATCCTGCACTATGTTTTCACTTCTCATTATTTCAAGTTCTCCATATCAATGTTTTGCAAAGGCTACCAAACTTTTTGCATTCTGAAAAGATGGGCTGGTTTATACAGGCTGAAAAAAAATGTAAGATGTGGGTGGAGCAGGGGAAAGAGAATGGGTGGAAATCATCATCATCATCATCATCATCTTTTATTTATACCCCACCCAGCTGACTGGGTTTCTCCAGCCACTCTGGGTGGCTCCCCCAAAAATATTAAAAACATGATAAAGCATCAAACATTAAACATTTCCCTAAACAGGGCTGCCTTCAGATGTCTTCTAAATGTCCGGTAGTTTATTTCTTTGACATCTGATGGGAGGGTATTCCACAGGGCGGGTCCCACTACCGAGAAGGCCCTCTGCCTGAAATGTACATCCTCACAATACATAGGATGTGATATGTGGCATAAGTGTATTTTCATATTCCAAAATCTTGCAATCTTTACATCTCAGAAACTGGGAGTATGAAGGGGGCGGAGAGAGTTTGCAAAAATGGAAAAATGCCTGTATAACATGTTTTACTGGCGAGTAATGGCAGAATTTCCCTCAGCTTGTTTTGGAATCAGCCTGGCAACTAAGAGCTATTTTTCATGGATGTTTTGGGGAAAAACTTCACCTTTCTTATTCTTGTTCTCCCATATCCTGTAATGTTTTCACACACACACCGATGAGGCACTGTGCATACATCTTCCCATACTGACTCCTGATAATTGTCGTTCCTAGCCGTGGTAGGGTTGGCAAAGTTGTCCAGCTTTTCTCCCTCCCAAAACTGGGATTTTAAAAGCATTTTTCTTTTTAAAAAAATCAGCATAGTTGCCATATGTCCAGGTTTGCTGATTCGGCGAAAATCCACCCGGACGCCATTTTGACAGCCCGATTCCTGGGTAAATATGGACGTATGGCAGCCTCAGAAACAGAGAGCTTGTTCCAATATATAAAGGCTCAGTCCAGCTCTGGCATGTATTGGAGCAAGCTGTCAATCAGAGAGCTATCCATGGTCCTGTATATGACATACAGCAAATTATTTTGTTCTGCAGGTTATATTCATGCTGCTTGCCCTTTCTAACTGCCTTACCATTAACCAGCTATTGACTTCCATTATTTACTGCTTTTTGTCTCTGCAGCTGTAAGCTATCCCCACCAGATTTTGTCCCAGACGAGTGATCCTCAAGCAGCCAAGACAGGACATTGCAGAAGAGCCATTCTTTTTGGAGACCCCAAATTAGAGTTACTAAGTAAAGACCCTGATGTTGGGAAAGATTGAGGGCACAAGAAGAAGGGGACGACAGAGGACGAGATGGTTGGACAGTGTTCTCGAAGCTACCAGCATGAGTTTGCCCAAACTGCGGGAGGCAGTGGAAGACAGGAGTGCTTGGTGTGCTCTGGTCCATGGGATCACAAAGAGTCAGACCCAACTAAACAACAACAAAGTATAAAAGGAAGATAGGATTGCTGTAGCTTTCATTTGGTATACAGAAGAGGAAATGTTTACAAGTGTGGCTTCTCATGTAAGAAAATACAACCATGCACACAAATAAAACAAATGCTAAGAAGGATGTTCCCAACACAATTTGATGATGTGCTTATCACGGGGGATTGTACAGATAACTATTTCATGAATCTGCTGAAGAAAGCTGCATCCTTCAGGAACCTCCAGCAAAATTCAGAAATAATTTCACCTACTAAAGACTCAAGAGCTCTGTGTACCAGTTCACCTTTGTTCCTCAAACCAAATCTGTTGACCACCCTCGCATTAGATTAATTAGGAAGCACTGGAAATGCTTTCAGAAATTCTATCCAGTGAAATGGCTCCGTATACAAACAATCAGTTTGAGGCCTTCACTGAGTCAAAAGCAACAAATGATCATTTGTGTCAGTGACGGATATGGTGAAGCCACCATCTTATAATTTGCTTTTTTCTTTTCTTTTCTTTTGCCTGCTGCCCATAATGCTCAGGCCTATAATGAGATAATAGGGATGTGGGTGGCGCTGTGGGTTAAACCACAGAGCCTAGGACTTGCCGATCAGAAGATTGGCGGTTCAAATCCCCGCGACGGGGTGAGCTCCCATTGCTCGGTCCCTGCTCCTGCCAACCTAGCAGTTCAAAAGCACCTCAGAGTGCAAGTAGATAAATAGGTACCGCTCCGGCAGGAAGGTAAAAGGCATTTCGGTGCGCTGCTCTGGTTCACCAGAAGCGGCTTAGTCATGCTGGCCACATGACACGGAAGCTGTACGCCGGCTCCCTCGGCCAATAAAGCGAGGTGAGCACCACAACCCCAGAGTCGTCCGTGACTGGACCTAATGGTCAGGGGTCCCCTTTACCTTTTATAATGAGATAATAGTTTAGTTAACACCTATGGCCACAAACCATGTTTCATCTTTTTCCCAAGAGGTGGTGAGTTTCTGTCTGGCCATGTGATATGGTGAACCTCAATGGTGGCTTTATGATGTTAGTCACTACCACAAATGGCTTTGCAACCCCCCTTTAGAATTGCATTAGGAAATGCTCCTGGCTTCATTTGGTCTGTTCCAAGGATGTGTAAACAAGAGAGATTTTAGCATGGCTGAATGGGCTGCATTTGCTATTTGTATTCTTTATAAACCAGATTCTCAATCAGCAGAACTCAATTAGGGCAGCTTTTTAAATAAAAAAAGTCAATTTCAGCTTCTGCGATGCTCATGGCAGTCACTTGATTTAATTGTTTTAAACCGCCAAACAAAAAATGAGCATCTTATTGTTGGGTGGATCCTGGTTTTTCATACATTGCACAGAAATAACTAAGCATTCAGAGCTGAGCACAAAGGAAAGGTCACTAGGTTTTGCATCTGTGCTTCTATATTTGCACATGTTGCTAAGCAATGCACGGAAATCATAGCCCTTAGCTCCAAGATTGCCTTTTCAGACATCCATTATTAAAAGGAAATAAGCAACTGTACTTAGTAATATAATTTTGCACAATTACTTGTCTGTCACTTTTGCTGACCCCTGATGCTTAAAAGCTAAGGAGGGTAAATGGTTTTACACTTGCTTACAAACATGCTTTGTTCAAGTAAAGAGTGTATTGTATTGCTCAAAAATAAAATAAAATTACTGTAAGCTATCATCATGAGTTTAATGAGAAATGGTCTTTTAGCCATGTATTTTTAATGTGCTTGTGTGCCAGCTGATATTCTCAAAGATGGAGAAATTCCTCAGCATTTTGCTTTCTCATATCGCTAGTGATTCATCGAAACCCGGAGAATGCTGTTAAGATGACAAAGAGAACAAACAGAGGCACCTTTAGCTGTTCTTTTTGTTCCCCTCATAAATTAAGAAAGGCCTTTTCTGCTGTGATGGGTGAAGAAGGCAAGTTTAGAGACAGATAGGAACTCTGAAGAGAACTGAAGGTGGTATGAGGTTGCCATTATCATAAACACATCTTCTTTTTGTCCCACCATCATCTTTGGTCAACTTCATAAAAACATGGGCAGAAGGAATTCCTCGGTGTTGCTTCAACCTCTCTTCACTCTCTTATATCATAACCGTAATACAATAATTTCTAATTATTTATTTTGCTCATAGTTTAAATCCTGCTCACAAGTTCATCATATAATTTCTTTAAATAGTCTGAAAACAGTTTGCATTCTTCCATAAAACAGTCATCATTAAGTTCTTTTATTTTAGCTGTTAGCTTTGCGGATTCAACACAGCCCATCCCTTTGCTTATCAATTCTTCTTTGGTGGGAACTTCTTCATCTTTCCATTTCTGTGCATAAAGAATCCAAGCTGTTGCAGTTACATACATAAACAACTTAACCATTTTGGGGAACTACTGTCCCTTTAATCCCCAGAAGAAAAGCTTCAGGGTTTTGTTTTGTTTTTTTGTATAATCACTTTAAACTTCTTTAAAATCTAATATATCATTTACTTTCTTACCACATATGAAGAAAAGAACCATCCGTTTGTTTGCACTTCCAGCAGTTATTAGGAATTTATCTTTAAAATGTTAAATAACCATTGGAAGTGGACAATGACACATATTTCTGAGACTACTCCCCAATGATCTGTGTCAAATAAATTATTTCCATCACTGAAGGGATCACTTATGAGATAGTGACTGCTGGATAGAAAACTTTTGAAATATTAAAGGAACACTGAATCAGCAGGGTCAGCTCTCACTGCTGTCACCTAGTAAGCTTCTGGTTATTGAAGCTTAAGGCATCTAGAGATGCTGTCCAACTAAATTTCAGGAGACATAGCTCAGCAGGTACATCCAGGACTTTAAGGTGAGGTGTAAGCAGTTTCCTTCCTGTCTGACAGAATGTCAGCTCACATTACTTCGAAATGTTTGAGCACAGTGAAAAATCAAAGATCTACTTTTCACCATCCTCATGCTGAGGTACAAAAATCTTGCCTCTGATCTGCCTGCAGCATAAATGGGGGGGGGGGGGCTTTTTCGTAATAATTTTTAATTAGTTTTTTATGTAATACATTTTTATTAGTTTTCAATTACAGTCCAAAAACAGCCTCATTATAACAATACCAATTTATACAATTATTCCAATTATACCAATCATTCAAATACTGAATTATATAATTTAGTAAAAGTAGCTCCCAGTGTGCTATATTTGATGGTTTGATGATTTTCTTTATTCCTGAATTCTAAAATCTTATTAGTTTCTATTGCATTCCAGTCATAATAATCCCTTATGCAACAAATGCAATATTAATAACTTCTATTTGTGTTGACACATGATTAAATGATTTTTAAAACTGCAAGTAAGAAATTGAAACTATATCCGTGTTCTTCTTGTGTGTGGCAATTATTCTGTCCATGGTGTTTCTTCCTGTCCTTGTAAGACGCTATGTCTTTCTTTCCCCCGGTTGTAGCTGTTATCCGTCATGCCTTGGGCGGAGCTGATATCCCATTGTTGTTCCAGAAATTTCTCCATTGCTCTGTCCTGTGTTTTGTTGTTTTGCACTGAGAACTTTAACAACAGCTGCAAAAGTCGCTCCGTCCCAGAAAATAAACTGTTGTCTCCATTTTTCCTCTCAGCCTGGGAAGAGCAGTCTGTCAAACTGCAGGTGACTCAATAAAGAACCTTATCAGTTCCTTGGCAGCTCACAGACTCTTTTCATCCTTCCTTCCAGCTGAAGATAGATGAGCAATTATGCAATTATGCTTCCAATTAAATTGATTCCAAGTCCTCTTAGTGTTACTCAGTTCAATTTGTAAATGTCCTGTTGCACCAGAAGCGGTTTTGTCATGCTGGCCACATGACATGGAAAGCTGTCTGTGGACAAATGGCGGCTCCCTTGGCCTGAAAGCGAGATGAGTGCTGCACCCCATCATAGCCTTTGACTGGACTTAACCATCCAGGGGTCCTTTACCTTTACCTTTAATGCAGATGACTTTCTGTGGATCAGCATTTCATGTATCCATTATTACATTTTTATCCCACTTTTTCTTCATGGAGCTCAAGGGGTGTGCACACTACCTCTCCTTTTTATTTTCAAAACGACCCAGTGAGGTAGGTTAGGGCAAGAGACAATGGCTGGCCCAAGGTCACCCAGGGAGCTTTGAGGCTGAGTGGGGATTTGAACCCTGATCTCCAAAGCCCTAGTCCAGCACTTTAACCTCTACACCACACTGACTCTTGCAGAGGATTCCTGTGCATGTAAGCTCAGATGCTCTGCTGATTTCACTGGCAGGTACTGTCTAATAAGCATGAATTGGAAAATCCAAGTTTACTGCATTATATTCTCACCTCTGGGCTGGCAAGTTATAAAACACTGCCACTCTCTGCAAAGTCTTTATTGCACCCGCCTTTGCAAGAGGTAGATTTGTAGTAAATTTAAGACATCGCCTCCAGGCGAAGACGACAACACCTCATTACTGAGTGACATCTTTACTGAAGAATGAACGTAAAAAGCTTTTTCTATATAGAAACAGTAAAGAAGTTTACATAGCAGTGAGACTGAAGTGGATAATACTAGCTAGTTGAAGAACAGTGCACCAAGATTTGTAATGGAGTTGGGTGGGTCTTTCCAAAAAAACCAGAGTCCTTTTTGTTGGGGATAATTCAGATGGAAATTCCCAGGTATGCTACTACTGGGGCCTCTGTTTTGTTAGCCCAAAAATGGAAAACAACAGAGGTTCCAGCCAAAGAAGAATGGCAACTTAAATACGTGCAGCTTGCAGATTTAACATATAGAATAAGAGAACAAGTAGAATGTACATTTAAAGAAGTCTGGTAAATGTTTACTGACTATATGGGTGAAAATTGTGTTCATTTAAAAACGCATTAAGATAAATTCAAAAGTGTAAGTAAGATTTGATGGATGTAACAATGGATTACTGAATGGTTTAGTTTATGTAAAATACGCAGGGATGTGTGGTATGCAAAATGAGCCACGGAAAGAGAAGAAGGGAAGTCATTGATTTAAGGTTGTTTAAATGAATGGGACGCGGGTGGCGCTGTGGGTTAAACCACAGAGCCTAGGACTTGCCGATCAGAAGGTTGGCGGTTTGAATCCCCGTGATGGGGTGAGCTCCCGTTGCTTGGTCCCTGCTCCGGCCAACCTAGCAGTTCGAAAGCATGTCAAAGTGCAAGTAGATAAATAGGTACCACTCCAGCGGGAAGGTAAACGGCATTTCCGTGCGCTGCTCTGGTTCACCAGAAGCAGCTTAGTCATGCTGGCCATGTGCCCAGAAGCTGTACGCCAGCTCCCTCGGCCAATAAAACGAGATGAGCACCGCAACCCCAGAGTCGGTCACGATTGGACCTAATGATCAGGGGTCCCTTTACCTTTACCTTTAAATGAATATTTTGAAATGTAATTTAGAAAATTATAGATAGAGAGGTAGATAGATAGATAGATAGATAGATAGATGGTGGAGTTGGGTGGCAGTTCTTCTTTTAACCTTCCTATGGAGCATTCAACAGTCACTCTTTCGTTTCCCTCACAGTGCCTCAGATTGTTTGTCAGTTTGGGGTACTGCAGAGAAAAAATGGTGGACGCCACAAAACACGATGGTCTTCCCCATTTTTCCCATCTCAGTGCCCCAAACTGATGTAAGGCATGAGTGAAAAGAAAATGGTGGCTGCTGGCTGTATTCTGGCTGCCTGAACCAATTTCTTCATGTGGGAAGCAGAACCCAACAAGGATGCCACAAACCTCAGATAACAACCCTGTTTGGAATGACCATTGCAAGCTGTCTGTTTCCCAAAAACTTCTATTTTTGAGTTGCTCTGAAATCCAATGATGTATATTTTCTTTTTCTTTTTTGTGGCTATCATAATATTTACTGGTATTCTAGTGATTTATAGTTAATAAAATATTACGGACAGAGGTGAACATCCAACCATGCAATTGTAAGCCGGAGCTTTTCTTGCAATATGTGTTAAACAAACCATAATTAAAAGTTGGAAAGTTGTTTTTGATTGCAGGGTGCGTGTGGAGAAATCCCATGGAACAAAGTGATTTAAAGATCTCTTAGCTGGAACTTTTTAATCAGTCTGAAGTTAAGACTGAGGAAAATAATTATTTTGTCTTAAATCATCAATCTGTTTGTTTCAGTAGTGGCATATCTTCACTCTGGTTCTGATATATTGCATTGATCACACTGTCAATAAGGTCTAGAAGTGGGGAAAATGTGTTGTGAAATAAACTTCAGTATTGATGGATCTTGCATTTAAAGTTAATTAAAGTGGAAAATGCGTGATTGGGTGAAATTGCACTACCAATCGCTATGTTAACTAGGGAATAATGTTCAGTTCACATTGATTCCAGCATGGATAGATTTATTTTTCCCTGTGACACAGAATGATCATATTTGTAAAGGGATTTTTTGGGGTCAAAATTCCATTCTTTGAGCAAGCTAATAATTGAAACAAGGTTTCCTCCACATCATAAAATGGATACTCATCCTTAGGTTCCTTCACTTCGAGAAGTGAGGTTACAGGGAACCAGACAGAGGGCCTTCTCCGTAGTGGCGCCTACCCTGTGGAACGCCCTCCCATCAGATGTCAAAGAAATAAACGACTACCTGACTTTTATAAGACATCTGAAGGCACCCCTGTTTAGGGAAGTTTTCAATGTTTGATGTTTTATCGTGTTTTTAATATTCTGTTAGGAGCCACCCTGAGTGGCTGGGGAAACCCAGCCAGATGGGTGGGGTATAAATATATTATTATTATTATTATTATTATTATTATTATTATTATTATTATTATTATTAAACAAATCCTGGGAGGATCTAAATCTTCCTTGGTTGGGCTGCGTCAATCCTCCTATAGTTTCTCTATTTCCAGTTCTCCTGATAACTTCAATCGGCATCCAGAAAGCTAGACTTTCAAGAATAACAACTGTAGCCTAATTCCTCTCTCCCCTGATGTGGTGTCTTTTTGGTATAGAAGTAAAAGATCCAACTGTACAATCTCCCACTCTTCTTCTGGATGACTGTGCCGTATGTGTTTCTGAAAATCTAGTCTGTTCTTGGTACACTCATAATTCTGAAGTGACATATTCAAGGTTAAAAAAAGGTAAAGGACCCCTGACAGTTAAGTTCAGTCGTGAACGACTCTGGGGCTGCGGCGCTCATCTCGCTTTACTGGCCGAGGGAGCTGGTGTTTGTCCGCAGACAGTTTTTCTGGGTCATGTGGCCAGCATGACTAAGCTGCTTCTGGCAAAACCAGAGCAGTGCATGGAAACGCCATTTACCTTCCCGCTGGAGTGGTACCTATTTATCTACTTGCACCTTGACGTGCTTTCGAACTGTTAGGTTGGCAGGAGCTGGGACCGAGCAACGGGAGCTCACCTCATCACGGGGATTCAAACTGCCGACCTTCTGATCGGCAAGCCCTAGGCTCAGTGGTTTAGACCACAGCACCACCCGCATCCCGGATATTTAAGGTTACTATTGCCAAAAACGGATAAATACTGTTTACTGAACGAGCAATATTAGAATCTCCACTGACCCAAATAAGTGACATTTCGTAACAGTCATTACAGGTGGAAATAGACAACTATATCCTCTTTCTTCAGAAGTGACATGACACTAAGCCCTGCCTGCTCCAGGAGCTTGTGTAAATCACTGTAGCCTCCTTCAGGTGTGAACCCTTTGCATGGAGTGGAATGGGAGCGGGACTGCCCTCCTGGCCTTGCCTTCAATGTTGCACATGCACCAAGTCTGTTCAAAGATCTGATGGTGAGCTGGCTGCATTTGTGTAAGCTCCTCCAAGCAATTGGTAGCTCAGCAATGGTGGGTGAATGTCTTAATTGTGGTTTTTCTCCGTTTCTCCGTCTCTCCACTCTTAAGTTAGGTTCTCAAAAGTTCCATGTTGGTTTTCATTCATTTTAAAAGACCTCATGAAAACCCATCCGCATTTTAGCATGGTTTTATCCCAACAGACACATTTCTGCAAGCAGCCTTCCTTAATAGAATGTGTTTATGTAATGAAACACCACACAGCATCAAACTTAGGGGACTGCCTCTCCTGATATGTCCAGCAGAGGACCCTAAGGTCCATGAATAATAATAGCTTAAAGGTCCTGGGTCCTAAGGAAGCCAGACTATCCTCCACCAGGGCCAGGGCTTTTTCAGTGATGGCTCTGACCTGGTGGAATGCTCTGTCCCATGAGACTAGGGCCCTGCAGGACTTGATCTCCTTCCACAGGGCCTATAAGATGGAGCTATTCCGCCTGGTCTTCAATTTGAATTAGCCTGATCCTCTATTCCCCTTTCCCTTTCCTTTTCTGTGAAGAAACCCTTTCTGAGATCCCACATTAAAATTCTTCCCTGGTCTCCTTGCTAGCCCTAGTAGGACCAGCTTGGCCAATTAGCCCTGGTGATCATTCAATGTCTAGTGACTGGGGTTTCCCCCCCTAAAAAAATGACCCCTGAATTTTTGAATTTTATTGATATTGATGCTGCATTTTATGTTGTATTCTATGCTGTTTTATGCTGTTTTTAAGTCATATTTTAATCAATGTTTTATATTTGCTGTTAGCTGCCCTGAGCCCGGTTTTTAAACCGGGAAGGGCGGGGTATAAATAAAAAAATATTATTATATTATTATTAAACCTGCCTGGTCTTGGTCAGAGGGGGCAAGGGAGAAGGAGATGCAGTGCTTCTCCCTTTCTCGTCCACCATGCCAAATATGTCAAAGACAACATTTTAAAAACCCATCAATCAAATTGTTTTGGGGATGGCTCCAAGGTCAGGATAAATCAACCTGATTCACCTGCTATGCTAATGTGGAAAACACAAAAACTATTGGTAACACCATATGGTGCTGTTTTGAATACAAGGAAAGGTTTGAAAAGTAACAAAGGGAACTGTAGATGACTGGAGATGTTGAAGGCTGCCTTTTCTTCCTTACTTTGAGGTGGACACAAAGCTTTTACCAATGTGTAGCAGTGGAATCAGGTTGTGGAAATAAAATATACAACAAGAGGCTCTATTGTAACTCAATTTAATGCCCTGTCTTTTAAATTAAATTAGGTATGCATTTAGTTGAATCTGGCCACTCTATTTGTAATGTCAGTGTTTCACTGAAAGGTTTTCTTATAACTCTTTCTCCAGGACGCTAACAACTCAAGGGGAACGCTGATATTGCATTAAAGATGAACCGAAATGGTATTGGCTTTGAAGCTGCTTTTTTTAAAAAAAAATGTAACCCAAAGTCAGGGGAAAACATGCCCTTATCAAATCTTGATTGATTTAGATTTATTGATTCAGCCTACTTCATTCATCCATGGTGACAAACCATAGCCCATCCTATCTTGCAAAGCAGAATAAATTGCATAACATCAAAATATTTTTAAGACTGCACTTAAACCTGGCTGAAAATGTTTTGAAATGAACCTTCCTGGGGCACAGGTGGGGTAGCCAATTTTTGATTCACTAGTGAGGGTTAAAGTGCCTCAGGGCAGTATCCAACTACCATGTCCTGTCAGTGGGACGATTTCCGTTTGCACAATGGAACCTTCTCACCTTCCTTTCCTCAATGCACATCCGGGGGCTTGAAATCTGATCCAGAGGATTGGAGGGGCACCCAAAACAGATTTAGGGATACGTACAGGGAGAGGAGGGGGCAGTGGCATGGGGGGCAAAGGAGCTGTGGTCCAGAGTGCAAAATTATGAGACGGGCACAACCAGGTGCCCCCACAACAAGCTTCCTCATTAAGGCTGCATGGCTGAACTTCTGCCACCTTCCAGAGATACAGGGAGGGAAGCCGGGCCCTGGCCAGGCCTTTGAGGCTGGGGTGATGCTTCCTTCTCCTCATGGCTGATGAAGGAATACCTGCCCATGCCACGCTCCTGCACGGGCTGAGCTGCTGCTCAGTGCACCGATGTGTGTGTATAAAACATGGGCACCCGGGGCACCACCAACCCACGCTACGCCACTGAGAGGAGAGGACAGCCATTGTGCTGATGGGACAGTGATTTAGCATTGTTTTGACTGCAATCCTGTATGTTGATGGCACACCCTCAAAAAAACCCAGCAGCAGGAAATGTATCTGAAATGGATTAATGCAGTTTCCATTGGAGCAGAAGGGAAGCTTCACAGATCTTTCACCCCATTTTCACTGCCCTATTCCAGTCCTGACTACAGTGAGTGAGACTATATTGTCTTCCACACATATAGGTTTTCTCCCCAGTGTATGGAGGGGCAAGTTACAACGATGGTCCTGGTAGCATCACATAGTTCTGGAAAATTTCTAACGGGGACCATCCTTCTGCATGCAAGGCGGATGCTCTACCATCAATCCACGACCCTTCCTGTGCTTAGAGAAGGTCAAATTCCATGTATGATGGCCATTGTAAGTCACATTTGGCATGAAATGTGGGGTTTGATGTCATGTGGTTATGTGAAGTATGATGCTGTCCCTTCAAATGAGAGAGTGATAGACAGACCATTTCGCACCAGGGATTGCATTTTTTAAAAATGTCATAACATTTTATTGTAAGGAAAGATTAGTTTTCATCCACATTAACGGTCTGTAGGCTTTGGAAAATGGAAACTGGCACATATGTGACCGGTGTATACAGTTTATTAGGTGGATCCTCATCTTCATTGCGTTTTCTGGATAAACGCACATGGATACGGTAAGGAACATCCCTTACTCCTTTTGCCCAGACAGCCTTGTTCAAGTGGGTGTGTCAATGCGTACATCAGGAGTCCCCATCTCCCCCCTCCTCGTACCTATGGGACCGCCTCTCCTGGTATGTCCCACAGAGGAACTTACGGTCTGCAAATAATAACATCCTGAAGGTCCCAGGCCACAGAGAGGTTAGGCTGGCCTCAACTAGAGCCAGGGCTTTTTCGGCTGCGGCTCCAATCTGGTGGAATGCTCTGTCACAAGAGACTAGGGCCCTGCGGGACTTGACATCTTTCCGCAGGGCCTGCAAGACAGAGCTGTTCCACCAGGCCTTTGGTCAGCCTGACTCCCTCCTTTGGCAATCTTCACATAACTTTAGCTTAATGGTTACCATCAATTTGATTTTAATTAATTTTTATAATGAAATGTTTTTAGAATGTTGCACTATATTAGCCGCCCTGAGCCCGGCTTCAGCTGGGGAGGGCGGGATATAAATGAAATTTATTATTATTATTATTATTATTATTATTAATGGCAAATTTTTGAATCTCCTTGAGAGCACGAGGAGCCCACTTCTTGAAGCCCACGCCATGGATCCGTTTGTGAATGTTTATAGTATATTCCTCAGTAACCACCTCATTGATGGCTGATCGTTCTTTCCTCTTTTTACCACCTTTCTTTGCAGGAGCTAACCTGCTCAGGACCAGACCAGAAAGGCACCAGGGATTGCATTTTGAGTTATAATTCTGTAACTGTTCCCTTTTTATTATCTAGGATCTTATAGCAATACATATGTTTGCCAAGTATGATTTGCCCAAATACACATGTAATCCTAACCAACCTGCCTACCTAATGAGGAGTAAAGGAGCTGCTTCAAGTTTCACTACACAGATTCCCTCTTGATTTTTCTCCCCGTGTGCCCTTGCCATGTTCAGCTGTGTTTTCCCCATATGTACAGCAGCGCACGGTCTCTTTCTGTTTCTCTAATTTGTTATCACAACGGAAGAGTCCAGATCATTAAGTGCCTAATTGAACTTGATGCTGTAGCAATCAGCTGTTGTCTTCCTCCTAAGATATCAGGGATGTGAGCAGCACCATCTGTTGGGCTGTAGCTGCAAGGAGGAGAAACATCAATATTGAAAGCAAACAGTTTCTCATACTCTCCTTTCTCTGTGCTTGTGGTTCATATATAAGATATTGCAACCCCATCACTGGTCCAAACAAATACAGCATTAGCATGGTCACTATGCATGCTCAGACAGGAGGTCCTGGTTTTCTACCAACAGCACACAAGTCAATAGGGAAAAAGAGTTTAGAAAAGGAACTCTATCACTGGGTGTGGATTGCAAGTACAGGTAAGAGGTTGTCAGCAGAAATCAGACAGTTTGTTAGGGGGGAACCCCGTTTGGTTTGTACCTGACTTCTAGTGTCTCCACCCCCATTGTTCAACCCAGACACGGAGGTCCAGCGCTGAGGGCCTTCTGGTAGTTCCCTCACTGTGAGAAGCGAAGTTACAGGGAACCAGACAGAGGGCCTTCTTCTTCTTCTTCTTCTTCTTCTTCTTCTTCTTCTTCTTCTTCTTATTATTATTATTATTATTATTAGATTGGAATCTGATCTAGTGGGAAGTAAATGATGCTGCCTGGTTCAAGGGCGAGGCATTGAGAATCATGGAGATTCTTTTATTGCGATTATATCAGGGTTTATATAATTTTGTGTATTGCAGTGGCAGGAATGCCTGTCTCAGACCAAGGAAGAAGAAGAAGAGTTTGGATTTGATATCCCGCTTTATAACTTCCCGAAGGAGTCTCAAAGCGGCTAACAATCTCCTTTCCCTTCCTCCCCCACAACAAACACTCTGTGAGGTGAGTGGGGCTGAGAGACTTCAGGGAAGTGTGACTAGCCCAAGGTCACCCAGCAGCTGCATGTGGAGGAGCAGAGACGCGAACCCGGTTCACCAGATTACGAGTCTACTGCTCTTAACCACTACACCACACTGGCTCTGTTTGTTCAGACATGTCTTACAGGGTGACCTTGCACAATACATCATCTACCCTGCCCTACAGGGTTGTTGTAAGCATAACACAGGCGAGAGGGATAAATCACACCAATGTGAACTCCTTGGATAAAGGATGGTGGCATAAAAATGTACTCAATGTAGGAAGATTTTTCAAGGTATTTTCACCTCCTCGGTTCTGAATTTAAAGCACCATCCTATATGGGTCTACTTAGAAGTCAATGGATTAAACAGAACTTACTCCCAGGTAGGGATGCACAAATCAGTTTTTTATATATGGCAAATTTAGCAAAGAAGGGGGGAAAGCAAAAACAGGTTTTTTAAAAAGACAGAAAAAACCATCACAACAATATGCACTGTTAGCTCACATTGAGAATACAACAGCCATCCATACCTCCCTCTAAAATTAAACATTTAAGTCAATATAAGGCCTCCAGGCATCCATATAGATACCCACACAAAACTGTTTATTTTAAAAATTTGTTCAAATGCAGCAAAGGCAGTGAGGTCATCAGACCACTGAGTGGGAGATTTATCCTTCCAGGCTCAAAGTGTATGTCTCTTGGCAACCATAAGGGTTCACAGCACCAACTTTTGTTGTCCTACTGTCAAAAGGGATATAATTTAAAAGTTCACGAACCTCTGTAAATATCAAATATTTTGCCAGTAGGAAATTTATATGGACAAGAACTTCAGACCAAATAATAATAATAATAATAAATGTATTACTGAACATGCTCACAAGTTATTCCTCAGTGAGGCCTTTTCCGCACAACACCTTCAGCATTTATCTGGATTCGACAACGACTTCCTATACAAAATGCTGTGGACTCCAAAATACTTGAAAACAAACAAACAATTTTTGCTGGATCAGTCTCAAATTCCAATCTAGAGAAACATTCCATATAGATTCTAAAGCAATTTTCCATTGTTTGGCTTGTACAGTACACTCTGATTCCCTATTTTCTGAGTTCCTGTACCTCTACTTATAAAAGTCCAATGAGCATTTATACACAGAAGTCATGGATTTGGCATTTTTCCAGTTTTAGGTTTAATTCTCCATATTTCCACAACAGCTTGTGATTGTGGACTTCCCCCCCATAAAAGTCAACCTGAAAATTCATCACCATTTTGGTGTGAATTACTCCCAACGTACATATGCTTGTAAGCATTTTTGCCCGACATGTACATTTTTGCAAAGCAATTTTCCCTAACCCAATGTCTTTTTTGGTACATCATTTCCACCGATATATGCATTTTCATGCACACTTTATCGATTTCTGTACACATTACCTTGCTGGAGACTTGCAAATTCTGTGAAGAACTGAATATTCAGAGAAGTGTGAATTTCAAAGGATGGCTGTGTTTTGGTTCTCATATAATTTTGGACAGTGAACATTTAAATGTGACCTGAATCAAATCTGCACATTCCTATTCCCAGATGATTACTGATAGGCTTGAAGCTTGACGAACCAAGCTTGAGAGTAGCTTTGTCAGCAAACAAGCACCAAGCAAGGTAGCAATGACCTCTAGGCTATCACAATGGAACAAATCATTGTATGCTTGCCTTGCTGTTCTCCCTTTTGGAAAAAATATTGGGATATCGGTACAACTAATAATGACAATGAGCATGAATAATTAACACCAGCAGCAATGAAGGCCTATTTGCATATAAAGACATGCTCACAGCTACTGCTTTTTCTGTTGTTATATTATATTACTGTACGTTTTGGAATCAGCTCTTGTGTTGATACAGATCCTCACACTTCCTACTACATCTAATATAGAACTCTTGGTGCTGACTTCATTTTTCTCAGTGTACTGCTGATTTTTAGGTTGCTTTACTTTTTTAATTTTGGAAAGGGAGTTTTGTTCGATTTGACATCTGTAGGGGATCCAAATGGCAAGCAGATATCTCTGCACTGCAGCTTTATGCAATGGTACGACTGCCACTCATAAAGAACTGTTGTTGGTTTTTTTATTTGCTAGCATCTACTGTTGCTTACCTAACATTCTGCATTTCGTGAAAGGGTCTGGCAAGTCATGCTGTTTAGCTAGGCTTGCAAATTTCCAACTTAATAACTAAGCCTTGCTGAGAAGATTGCTGGTCTGGCAAAGCGCTGATGTGGTGATTTGTATCTCAGCAGTTTGATGTGATGAGACCTATGAGTGCCACTTTTTGTTGATGGGTTAATTCAGTTTGGGTGCAGTAATTCCTCTTCCTGCTGCTGCTCGTAGCATAGTTCTCTCTCAATTCTACAGACACTTCTGCAGCTTCACACCATGAAGTCATGCTTTAGACTCAGCATGACCCTAGTCCACAATACTCAGAAGTCTTCTATGCAGATCTACTCTGTTGAAATATGTACACATTTAAATCAGATCTTTAACTTCAAATGGTGTACCCTTGACCTGATTTAAAATTACCTGAATTGTCATGGATGTTTTCCCTCACTGGGAAACGTCATTCTGGGAGGAGATTTTGGTCCCTTACATTTTTAGTATACCCTCACAACTGTCCTTCACAGGGTCCTTTGTGGAGAGGCCATGGCAGTAAAATGGATTTAATCCTCCTTTGGTAGTGAAGATGTGCGGAAACTTGCCTGACTTTGTACCCAGTTTAATTCAGAATAAATTGGCCTGCGTGCATATATTTTAAATATAAATTTATGACATAGCAAGTGTGCTGTGGACAACTGTCAGCATACAGCAGGGTATTTTGCCTCCCCAAGTATGATATGTGATATGAAAATACAGAATGTAAATATTAGTAAAGTGGCTCAACAATCTATTATATTAAAGCATTTCTATTGAATTCATACCACTCCAATACTAGTGATGTTAAACCAATGTAAACATTATTAATACAAAGTGTAAGTGGTCCATCATGTTTTGATGCCTGAGGCAAAGGACAAGATGGTGTCCCACCCATTTCATGTTCAGAAGCCAACAGGATTGGCAGCTGACTTTTAGGTCACAGCCACAGAATTGTAGCTCTGTGAGGCTTCTCCTAACAACACTTAGCCCTTTAAATTACCACAGTTGCTGTGGGTCTTTAGAGGGGAATCATGACTGTTAAAGTGGCATAGGAATGCTTTAATGCATGGTGCAGAGGTAGCCTTACTTCAGATCTGGCAATGGGCTAGCATTGTCCACCACACCTGAGGGCAGAAGACTACCTTGTGGAGTACAGAGCTTGCCATGTGGCATACTATTGTACTACCAACCTTACTGTATGCTTGTGAAACGCGGACCACTTATAAACGCCATCTCCAACTCTTCAAAAGATGCCATCAAAAGTGTCTCTGAAAAATTTTACACATCACTTGGGAAGACAGGTGAACTAATGCCAGTGTACTGGAAGAAGCAAAGATCACCAGTGTCAAAGCAATGATTCTTCAACATCAACTTCGTTGGACTGGTCATGTTGTACAGATGCCTGATTATCATCTTCCAAAGCAACTACTCTATTCCCAAATTAAGAATGGAAAGCAGAATGCTGGTGGTCAACAAAAGAGGTTTAAAGAATCTCTCAAGGCAAATCTAAAAATAATGTACTATGAACACTGACAACTGGGAAACACTGGCCTGCGAGCGCTCCAGTTGGAAAACAGCCTTTACCAAAGGTGTCATGGGGTTTGAAGATGCTCGAACTCTGGACGAAATGAAGAAATGTGCTAACCCTTGGCAAACCCTCACCGTGATCAACTCCCCCCCAGAAACCTATGTCCTCACTGTGGGAGGATGTGTGGATCCAGAACTGGTCTCCACAGTCACTTACGGACTCATTGTAAAAATTGTGCTTATGGAAGACAATCTTACTCAGCTATGAGTGATTGCCAAAGAAGAAGAAGACTTCAGATCTGGCAATGGGTCAGCGTTGTCCACCACACCTGAGAGCAGAAGGCTACCTTGTGGAACACAGAGTTTGCTATGTAGCATGCACCGGTCAATAGGTCAGTGGAAGAGATTCTGCTTTGCATGTGGAAGGTTCTATGTCTAATCCTCAGCATCTTCAAGGGGGAGGGTGGAATGACCCTTGACTGAAATCTTGGAGACCTGCTGATAGCCACTGTAGACTGAGTTAGATGGACCAATGGTCTGATAGAAAGCCCTAAACAGCCTCTCAATCACTGTGGCAATCTCTCTCTCTCTCTCTCTCTCTGATTCTATCCATTAACTGTTTTAATCATATAATAATACAATACTGCTTTCCAAAAGAATGACGATGTATCTATCCCATGCATCTTGGGAGGCCAGGAAGAAGGTATCTTATTGGGTGTAGGGAGACAAAGAAAAACCCACTAAAGCTAAATCATTTCACACAGGTAATCTATTGCTGTTTTGCGATGTAGGAAAGAAGCCAAGAGCAGAGTGAGGTACTCATCAAAGGCATTGGCCGTTTACAATTTTGTGGCACCAGATGAATGATGGTACGCTGTCCACTAAAGGAGGGAGGAGGCAAGTGATTCTAAAATATTTCAGCCACAGACTGGATAAGAATAACTCGCAACCCACAACACCCTGGGGGGAAAACAGATTGAAAGACGGCAATGAAATTGTCTGCTCTCTCATCTTTCTTGAGCCACACCACAGTAGTTTGGCTTCTAGACAGATTTGTGTGTGTGCTTGCTGTATTGATCCTAAGGAATGAAAATCACGAAGCCACAACGAAGTGATTTCTAACAGGTTGCAGTTATCAAGCATTAATGCTTTGCAAGGTTTGTTGGCTTATATTACACATTGTGTGAATTAGCATTGAAAAAAGAAAGGAACATGGTGTACTAGTTACACTCCTTGACATCTGGCAGTTTCTATATACGTATGCCATATGTTAGTATAGTGGTAAAAATGTCAATTAATGACAAATATATAAGCAACATCCTCCTCCTTCCTCTCTGTCCTTAAATGGCAATTGCTCAGCAGAATAAAAAAAGGTAAAGGGACCCCTGACAATTAAGTCCAGTCACGAATGACACTAGGGTTGCGGCACTAATCTCTCCTTACAGGCCGAGGGAGCTGGCGTTTGTCCGCTTCCACAGACAGTTTTTTTCCAGGTCATGTGGCCGTTATGCCTAAGCCGCTTCTGGCGAAACCAGAGCAGCGCACGGAAACGCCATTTACCTTCCCACCGGAGTGGTACCTATTTATCTACTTGCACTTTGAGGTGCTTTCGAACTGCTAGGTTGGCAGGAGCTGGGACAGAGCAACGGGAGCTCACCCCGTTGTGGGGATTTGAACTGTCGACCTTTCGATGGGTACGTGGGTGGCGCTGTGGGTTAAACCACTGTGCTGCTTGGGCCCAGCAGAATACAACAACAATAATCTCTATTATTGTGATCATACAGAATCACAAACTAGGCAGATGAAGGTGATAGACTACATGGGCTTGGCAGAAATGACGAGCAGAATCCGAAACCAGGGAAGAGAAGCAGCGCAAGAAGAATGGAAAAAATTTAAGGACTATTTAAAGAAATATTACAAAGTTAATGAAAGTTAGAATGATGTTGGACTGGAAAGTAAATGGTTACTATTAGCAATGGTTAAGACAAGGAGAATAAGGAAGATTAGTTTAAATCTAAATTAAAATAAGGGAAGATTTGCTGAGTAATCGATAAGAATTTGGAATACAGAAAAGGGAGGCATGAGGAAGTCGGGGAAGAAAGGTACAAGAAATTAGGATATGAAATGGTACATGTTTTTTTTGTTTTGTTTTTGTCTTTGTATGTTTATGTATGTTATGTCTATATGGAAAAAATTCTCGAATAAAAAATATTTAAAAAAAAAAACAGAATCACAAACTGAAATAAGCAGGGCTTTTTCCCCCTCCCAGCCAGCACCTCTCAGATGGGTGCTGTGGCCATTATAAGAGAACAAGGGAGGTGTTCAAAGTGCATTCCATCACCTCTTTTTCTAGAAAAATATCTTGGTAAATAAGCATGGCAAAGAATGTGTGTCAAAAGACAATTGGATTATTAGAAATATATACAACTGGCTCAGGTTATCAATGGCTACTATCCCTGAAAGCTATACTTCATCTCCACTGTCAGACCCAGTATGCTTCTGAATACTCACTCGCTGGATCATCACCTTGTTGTGGTGAGTGGGCTTGCACGTTCCTATGACCCTTGTGAGCGAAGCCGCCGGGAGTTTCGTACTCCCATCAGGGTCACCCAAGGCGGTAAGGTCAAAGGGGAGGAGCTAGACAAAGAATGATCCAAGAAGTCCTCAACAGGCGAAAGATAACAAGTGGTATGTTACAATGCAGATAAGAATCTACTGGTCACTGTGATACTCATGCCATTGGAATAGAGCCTTACTGCGAAGACTGTGCGTTGGTCAGCATGCACTGATCTACACATAAAACAAATTCATGCAGAGGAATCTTCCAAAAACCCACTCCAAGACCAAACCCCAAAAGTCCCATGGCAATTGGCAAAAAACTATGTTCCCACTGTGGAAGGACATGTGGATCCAGAATTGGCCTCCACAGTCACTTACGGATCCACTGTTAAAACTGTGTTTATGGAAGACAATCTTATTCGGCTATGAGTGATTGCCAAAGAAGAAGCAGCAGCTTCTGAAAACCAGTTGATAGAAACTGCAGGGGTACTGAGAGCTCTTATGCTTGGGTCCAGCTTGTAGGTTTCCCTTTAGGTATCTAGTTAGCCTTTGTGAGAAGAAGATTCTGAACTAGATGAGTCACTGGCCTGAACCAGAAGGCTCGGCTTATGTTCTTAAAAGTCTTTAAAAGGTTTGTGTGAGTATTCTAATAGCTTCTCATGCACAGAGAAGTAGTGCAATGAATTTAGTGACAGCCTGGGGAAATCTGAAGAGTCTCTACAGGTAGTAGCACTCCTTACACCCTAGTGGGGTTTGCAACATCATCTGCAATGGTAGGTAAAAAAAGGTAAAGGAGCCCTCGATGGTTAAGTCCAGTCAAAGGTGACTATGGGGTTGCAGCGCTCATCTCGCTTTCAGGCTGAGGGAGCCGGCGTTTGTCCGCAGACAGCTTTCCGGGTCATGTGGCCAGCATGACTAAACTGCTTTTGGTGCAACGGGAACCGCGATGGAAACCAGAGTGCATAGAAATGCCATTTACCTTCCTGCCGCAGCGGTACCTATTTATCTACTTGCACTGCTGTGCTTTCAAACCGCTAGGTTGGCAGGAGCTGGGACAGAGCAACAGGAGCTCATCCCGTCGCAGGGATTCAAACTGCCGACCAGTGGTAACCAGGGGCATGTCATGGGATTTTCCCACATTCTTCCTTCTTTACCCTTATTTCTCTCTACTTCTATTGCAGAAGTGGCAAACCAGTGGTCCTCTGATGTCATTGGACTCCAACTTCCATCAGCACCAGTCAGCATGGCCAACAGTGAGGGATTACGAGCAATGTCTGCAGGGACACAGATTCCCCACTCCTGTTGTAGAGATTACCACATTTCCAGATGTAAGAAGAAGATCAAGGAGATACTGTACATCTATTGCTTCCACTCTCCCATCCTGGCCTTGCTACCATGGAGACAGCTAGATTTGTCTCCTGCTGCTTTCCACAACATTCATTTCAAGGAACGTTTCATTCTATGGAAGGCTCCGAAAACCCCAATTATCACAGGCCATCAGGACTTTTAACAGTCCCCTAGAAGGTGCGTTCAAAGGAAAGCAGAATAACCTGTTGGGAAGTCATGCTGTCTGACTATACTGTGAAGTCACAGTACTCTATATTCTCATTCTCTCTATCAGTCTCTGAAAGAGGGAGGGAGATTCTAATGCCCATATATTTAGTTCATTTGGAATTTAAGACTGATCATCTGGCATTTCCAGTCTGCAGTAAAATGAAAGGAACTGAACTGAACTGTGGAGCTATGATGATGAATTTGGATCCCTGCTGGTATTGCTGTTACTTATAATTACTGAAAACTGTAAAAATCTTTGTTTGTTGATTTATGGCACTTGAACACAGTGGAACCCCCCTCCCCCTAAATCTGTTGGTGAGCCCAGAATATTGCTGCATTTTAAACCTGGAAGTGACCGTAAGGAAAAATATAGGAAATCAATTTTCCAGGAATTCAATTATATAATAAGCTTGGCTTTTGAGGCAATTATCAAATAATTACATGAACCATGATTAGGTTTAAAACCTCTCTGTTGATTCTTCATTCTTAATGGACTCATACCAATGACCAAATGGGTACAGTTCCACTAGCTGCATTTAAATTAATGGTAAGCTAGTTATATCTGATTTGTAACTGCTGCCTTGCAGGGTATCTTGGGGAAAAGAAAAGGCTAAGGAGTAAACCCTTTACAAAAGTGGAGTCCCTAAGATGGTTGGATGGCACCTCGTAAACCTTTTCCCGACACCTCCTGCAGCCAAGCTGGTGCTAAACATATCGCTCTGTTTTCCTTTGAACTACATCAGACAGGCCAAGCCGGGATGTCTTGTCCTCTGGACAGCCCAGGACCCCCATACACACTGCCCTGGGTTGTGCGCCAGGGAGGTCACATCGGTGCTGCTAACACAGCAAAAACAACACGTGAGGCAGCAGTTATGAGTTACCAGTCTCTGCAGCCACAGCAGGTGCTGTGCTTCTCCAGCAGTTTAACTTTATCCCTGGAGGCACATTCCATTGTCTCCCAAGACAGATGGATGCCAACAACGATTAGTCAGTACTGAGAATTCTGTCATGGATCTACATGTCTGTGGAAGAAGAGGAGTAGTGAAACTCTTTCCACTACTTTTCCCACTACTTCACAGGCATACTGTAGTTAGTCGAGTGCTAGCTTTGTTAAAGGGACGCGGGTGGCGTTGTGGGTTAAACCACAGAGCCTAGGACTTGCTGATCAGAAGGTTGGCGGTTCGAATCCCCACCACGGGGTGAGCTCCCGTTGCTCGGTCCCTGCTCCTGCCAACCTAGCAGTTCGAAAGCACATCAAAGTGCAAGTAGATAAATAGGTATCGCTCCGGCGGGAAGGTAAACGGCGTTTCCGTGTGCTGCTCTGTTCACCAGAAGTGGCTTAGTTATGCTGGCCACATGACCCGTAAGCTGTACGCCGGCTCCCTCGGCCAATAAAGCGAGATGAGTGCCGCAACCCCAGAGTCAGTCACGACTGGACCTAATGGTCAGGGGTCCCTTTACCTTTACCTTTACCTAGCCTTGTTAGTTTCTTGCAGCAGGAAAAACAGCATAAACAGTGAAGCCATAGGAAAATGAAATGCAGAAAAAGACAGATGGTGGCAAGCGCTTAACAGTGGTAATTTACAAAAGATGTTGATAACACAGGCATCCTGGCATTGGTAAGCCAATTACCATGTCTCATGTGCTAGAAAACCACACACACACACACACACACACACACACACACACACAACGTTTGGTCTCAGTTCAGTCAACAAGAGATAATTCTGAAGCTCTTGAAGAGGCTTAATTCAGTGGCTTCACATTTTGGTCCCCCTTTTAAAATTTGGCATGCTCCAGGTAAGTAGACTACATATAACCTGTGGACCATGCTACCATTTATTTTGTCTGCTTATACCTCACATCTCTGAATCCTGAGGTAGCTTCCAGTACAATAAAGCTCTAACAAGGAAACCAAGTTAATACAGCAGCACTAAATACGACGGTCAACAGCACAAGTGATACAGAGCCATAAAGCATGCTCAGCAGTCAGAGGCCCTCTGCTAGAGTTAAGCTTTATACACTTGTAGAAATGCTATAAAACACAGAGCAGTTCCGAACCTTATCAGTGTGCTCATACCATCACCTGGGAGCTAAAGTCTCTGGTTCTCGCTACAGAGACCACCCCACAAAATATTGGCAGAGGCTAGGCAGTCTCTGTCCTGGGATACTATTTTGTCCTTTGCCTTTAGTCAGCAAAGTGCCTTGGACTAGCCCCATCCTCGAGAAACCAGGGACAATGCCAAAATGATCCAGGGCTTAGACCTGTATGGACTTCTATGAATTTGAGCTAGTTGATTAGCAAAAAAAGGAATCAAAGCAACCCTAGAAATCAGTAGCCGCCTCGTGGATAGTCCCTTAGACATAGATGTCCCTTCATCACTCAGTGTCGTGGGCTGGGGGTCAGCTTTGCCTGCTGAACAGCAGCCTGAAGGAGGGGAAGACAGAGTGATTCCACCTGTAGCTGATCGGCCTTCAAGGACTCAGAGGAGAAGGTGCTGCTGAGAACCAGCTGGCTTCAGCCTTCTTGAGCAGAGCTTCCAGCGGCAGTCAGATGCTGGTAAGGACGTTTGTATTTCCTGGCCCTACCTTGCTGCTTCCTGCTCATCTTGAACCTTGACCCCATGAACATTGGATTCCCTGATCCCTGGACCATATGCCCATGCAGATTGCTGTTCGTCTGCCCCTAGGACTGGACCTGACTTCGGATACTGACTCTGCCTCCAGGCAAGTACACCTCAGATACTCTTCTAGTTGGCTGGCCTCCAACTCCACGGAACTCTGCATGTTGTTGCTCAGCAACGATACTACGACTCCCAGAACAGCTCAGCTAAACATGGAAACTTTCTTTGCCACCACCACTGACACGTCAAGGGCCTACAGATGAGCCTAAATCAGTCAGATTAAGTCTTATACCACTTGCAATCTAGTTCTTTTTATGTGTTTCCAGTTGTCTCCAAGTCTCCAGTGGGAGTCCAGCAGCCTTTCCACCACTTATAGAGATGGCCAGTCCCATGAAACAGCACCTTGATAATAGAGTTTGTCCAACTAAAACATAGGCCTAAACTTGTACTCCTTATTACCCCTCGGACCCAAAGTATCTTGCCTAGCTGAAAATATTAAATGTAAAGGGACCCCTGACCATTAGGTCCAGTCATGGCCGACTCTGGGGTTGCGGCGCTCATCTCGCTTTACTGGCTGAGGGAGCTGGCGTACAGCTTCCAGGTCATGTGGCCAGCATGACTAAGCCACTTCTGGCGAACCAGAGCTGTGCACGGAAACGCCATTTACCTTCCCACTGGAGCGGTACCTATTGATCTACTTGCACTTCAACGTGCTTTCGAACTGCTAGGTTGGCAGGAGCAGGGACTGAGCAATGGGAGCTAACCCCGTCGCGGGGATTCCAACTGCCGACCTTCTGATCAGCAAGCCCAAGAGGCTCAGTGGTTTAGACTACAGTGCCACCCACGTCCTGGGCTGAAAATATTAGGGCTATGCAAAAGCTTTAAGACTGAACTTGTATCGGTAGCTTTGTGAAACAGACCTAATTTGCTTCAGATCTACTCTGTGTCTTTAGAATTCATCTCATCATTTAGGATCTATTAGATATCTCAGAAATAAAGCACTGTTGACCCCCTCGTTTACTATAATGGGAAATCGAAACCTTTTTTGCTTTTTCACATAATTGAATGAAATTTGTAGGCACAGGAACACCTTCAAAGTACACAAGCCTGGCAAATTATCCAAGAGTTTTTTGGGGTTTTTGTACAGGGCAACTTTGAAATTTGCTTTTAAAAAGACAAGGAAACCCAAAGACTGCTTTATTTTCTGCCAGAATTTGATGCAATTTTCAGGCATGGTCAAACCTTTGGAGGAGTGGGGGTGAAGCCTGTCTAAGGGACTTGCTACTCTAGGGCAGGCATCCCCAAGCCCAGCCCTCCAGGTGTTTTGGGACTACAGTTCCCATCATCCCTGACCACTGGTCCTGTTAGCTAGGGATGATGGGAATTGTAGCCCCCAAACACCTGGGGGGCCGAGTTTGGGGATGCCGGCTCTAGGGAGTCCTTGATCTGCCTTGAGATGCATTCTTAATGCTGCAGAACTGACTCAGGCATAGGGAAACCTTGCCCAAATCTCCTGTGTTCACCCCACAGTTTGGGTTGCGCACAGAACTGATGCACACCCCAGACCATTGTGTGCTTGCTGCTGCTTTATTCTTAGGTCACTAGTGTTGATGCATAAAAATGAATGTATACATCTTTGGGCTTCTTTGTGCATTTTACACAACAGGCAAGTGATGTTGTCTCTTGGGAGCTCTTTAAGTTGTGAATTATGTAAACATGCAAGGCAGCTCATCCGTGTTCCTGGGAGCCGACAAGTAGCACAGCTTTCGGCAGTGGCATCATTAGCTTAATTACAGGCTTATTTTATCACACGGGAATGCATAAAACACAACATACACACCTGCCCCCACACTTTAATGTCTGCAAAACATTTAAAGGCAATTTACACATTACATTTCGTGTAGCATTCCTGTTCTGCTGCAGGTACATGTAGGGAGAGTGACACATAGGGAGATGTGGGCAATTGTGACATTTCCGTTGTGTTTGGAGAAAAAATATTTCTTTCCTAAAATGCAAGCATGAGGACATCCAACTGCCGGTATCCAAGCAAAATAAAAGTAAATACCTTATTTTAAAGGGTAATTATTGGATCCTTAGTAAAGAGACAACCAGAATCATTTCATGCTGTGCGAGGAAAGAATTTAACAACCACCTGTTAAAGCTTTCTGACACATTTGGGAGAAGGCAGGTAAACTTTGGCAATGAATCATGCGGCCACCAAATCACACTTCCCAGATTGGGCTGAGACATGACATGTTTGTTCTGGCAGCTTAGTGAGGGAGGGAAACCTTATTTTCCTTTGTGATGTGTAGAGTAGGGATGGAGATCTGCTCCCATCAGCCCCAGACAGCATAGGCACTAGGTCAGAGGGATGAGGGGAGCTGAAGATCAACAACATCTGGAAGGCCACATATTGGCCACCTCTGGTGTCAAAGGCCTACTTGGTAAGGTGACCAGAAGAGTCTAATCAACATGTGACACTTCATGGCTGCAAAGAGGTAAGAGGATCAGGAAGAAGATGGTGATAGTGGTTACTTTAAAAATCATTTGATCGGCTCGTTATTCTACGCTGTCTCTCACCTCCTCTCAAAAAAGACAGTGAGGGGTTATTGGGAGGAACTTCTCATGCTTTCACAAGCTTGGAAAACAGCCTGAACTTCTCATGAACTTTTCACGAGTTGCCTAGTGGCTGAGCTCTGAGGCTCTCAACTTGCCCAAAACTGACATGACAACATTTCTGTGGTGTGCTGGGCAGCATCATTCAAGTAACATCATAAGATAAATTTGTGTGAGGGGCTGCCTGTCTCCCCTTAGCCCAAGTTTTTATGAACAAACATCTAGAGGGCCGAGTTTACCTATGCCTGGTCAAGGTCATGCTGACTGTAATACAGTGGTACCTTGGGTTACATGCGCTTCAGGTTACAGACTCCGCTAACCCAGAAATAGTACCTCGGGTTAAGAACTTTGCTTCAGGATGAGAACAGAAATTGTGCGGCGGCGGCGTGGCAGGAGCGGGAGGCCCCATTAGCTAAAGTGGTGCTTCAGGTTAAGAACAGTTTCAGGTTAAGAACGGACCTCTGGAACGAATTAAGACGTAAGCAGAGGTACCACTGTAGTAAAGCCAGAAGAAGCCTGGGTTTCACTCTTTCTATCTCTTTCCTTCTGGTGTGGTGTTCTGTATATAGTGCTAAGGTTTAGTCTTATTATAAGTTATTGTAAGTTTAAGTTAAGTCTGCTGCAACTGGTTTTCTTATGGGCAGTGCCAGTCCTGAATGTACTGGATTTGTGACCGTTATACTCATTTGCCTTCAATAGCAATAAAGCAGTAAAGACTGCCTCTGGTCTATTTTTTGGGAACCCTGCAATGTGTTTAAGTTTTTACTCTGCTAACTATACGTTGGAGTTCTGCTCTTTATCAATATTGAGTAGAATTCATGACAATATTGTAGGTGCATGCAAAGCACCTCATTATGGTATGCACCCAGGGATTTTTATTTTTTAAGGCAAGCATTTATTGACTACATACTCATACTGGAAACAAAAGGAATTTCATTAGAATGCCAAGGTGTGAATGGAGGGCACTAGAGTGGGGAAAGGGTGGAGAGAGAGATCGGTTGTAACTGGCAAGTCAAACTTGCAATAAAAGGGAATGATTTTTCCTCAGAAGCAAATCTCTTTTATTCCTTCAAACACCCCGAATCAACTCTGAGCCCAGCACAGAAGCCCCAGCTTATCTGCCTGTAATTTGACAGGCTTTATCCACTGCAGAAGGGCTAGTATGCTTTCAAATTCCATCCACTTCTGTCAAAAGCAAAAAAGGTTAGAACCTGTAAAGGGAATTGGGGTTGCTCGTGCGTAAGGGGGCTGCTGCTCTAGGCAACGTTGTCTGGCTAAACCTTTCCCTGGCTGGACAGCCCTTTCTCTGTGGCTGTGTCAGTCACTGGCAGAATCCGTCAGTGGGTGTTTCCTGAACTTCTTCCAACATAAAAGCTGCTTGACGCCAAGTCTCCGCCTAGCTTCCCTGCGTGGAAGTCTTCTGCGCAGAGTGGGCGTGGCCAGCGGAGGTCCTGGGCTCTCCCCGCTGGTCTCTGCGGAAGAGTCTTGGAGCCATCTCTCCGAAGTCCTTCCCTGCTCCCCTTTCTTCCTGGTGTCACGCCGATTTCCTTCCCCAAAGGAAGTGTTCTCTCTCTCCCTGCTGGTCCCTTCTCCTGCATCGTTGGGGAGCCTTACCTCCACTCTTGGCTCCGATGGCAGTTCCCTGACAGAACCATTTAAAAATTTCCCAATAGTGAATGGAAGCAGGCTCAGGCAGATCCTAAGCTGAATGAGGCAGCCTCTCAAGACTGTTTTCTAAAGTGCTAAATCTAGGTCCAAACTGAACCTTTTGGTTGGAGCACTCCCCTAGTGTCTAGACATTGCAGAGAAAGATCAGTAGTGCTATGTAAGCTACATTTTAGGAATGTTTAGCCAACACTGGATTTTCTCAATGCCTTGATAAGCTTCCAAAGAATCCCAGGATTTTCCAGAGCACTGTTTAATACTATTGTAATTCATAAGCTCAGTGGTACCTCAGGTTAAGAACTTAATTTGTTCTGGAGGTCCGTTCTTAACCTGAAACTGTTCTTAACCTGAGGTACCACTTTAGCTAATGGGGCCTGCCGCTGCCGCCGCGCAATTTCTGTTCTCATCCTAAAGCAAAGTTCTTAACCCGAGGTACTATTTCTGGGTTAGCGGAGTCTGTAACCTGAGGTACCACAGTACTGGGTTACATCTATGAATGATTCACTACTCCTTATTCTGACATCTTATTCTGACATATCCTGGCAGTATACACAGAAGAGAGTAATCCAGCTGCTCTTCATTTATACCCTTCCATGCTATGAGGGTAGGATATCAGACAGCATTTTATATTATGTCAGTACAGTCATACCTCGGGTTACAGCTGCTTCAGGTTGCATTTTTTCGGGTTGGGGACTGCTGAAACCCGGAAGTACCAGAACTTCCTACTGTCCTTGAGTCTGCATCACTCCGTACCCCACTCGGGACATAGTGCCAGGCTCTGCATGCATGCACAGAAGCACTAAATTGCGCTTTGTGCACGCGCAGAAGCTCTGAATCGCAGGTTGCGAACGCTTCGGGTTGCGAACGTGCATCCCGCACAGATCACGTTTGCAACCCGAGAGTCCACTGTATTATGCTTAAGCTTCCTGACGGTATTTGGACCTATTTGGACACTTGATTAATGTTATTTTGTTTATTATGTAGTGTATTATGTGGGTGTGTATTGTGTGTAGTTATTGTGTGCATTATGCCCCCTCAGTTACTGCACACATGCCTCTTTCCCCCATTTTTGCAGTCTTAAGAATGTAGAATGAGCACTCACACTTTATATTGTGGGTGCCCTTTGTGGTATCGCACGTGGTGCTAGAGTTCCCAGGGAGCTTACTGGCAAACAGGGACTGGCCTGCCTCTCAATGTTATTATTTGGAGGTTCACGCCCAGCCTCAGTAGTCAAATTTCACTGCTGGGAGGTGGGGCCAGTTCTGTTTATATATAGGGAGTGGAGCCGATAGTAGCCAGGAAATCAGCTCTGGAGATTCACCCACCCTACCCTCCCTTTGTTTAATGTTTCTTGTTTGCAGGTTAACTTTTTCTTCCTGTTTAGACTTCCGGGTTAGCGCCATCGCCTAATGACGGATTCCCTCCGAGCTCCGGAGGGAATCGGCTCAGTAGGGGACGGGTCCTGCCGCGGCGGCGACGCGGGGACCCTCAGAAACCACAGGCGCTGAAGCCTGTGGACCTGGTGACTCGGTGGGCACCATTTGCGCCCCCCGACCCGTGAAGGAGCCTTTTTAAAGGCTTCGGAACGGGGGACGGGGAGCGGCGCGGTGCTGTGAGTCGACTGCTTCCCCTACGGAGTGAAGCCGCATGCCATGGTCGGAGAGCGCTGACTTCTTCCTTTGAACATTTGGACTAAAAGTAACAACCCGTGAGTAATACGGAAATTGGACTTATAAGAGGGGAAATTTTTCTTTTGGATTAGGCACGATCGGGGAAGGCGCAAAGAGGAAGTCCGTCTCCCCGCCTTGCAAACATCTTAAAGCAAGGACTAGATAACTAAGGTTGAGAGAACACCTTCTTTTTTAGTGGATGAAAGTAATTAATTTCACGTTTTGGCAGTATAAGCGATTTTGCTGGAGGATAAGAGTTAACTTTGAGAGTGGAACTGTCACCCCCCCCCCCGGAACCGGGAGCGATCCGTGAGAGAGCCTGTTGAAGAGACATAGAAGATTTTGACAGCTGTCAAACTAGCTGTCAAAGCTGGAAAAAAAAGAGAACTTTGTTTCTGTTGTCTTTGCTGGTTATATTTGTTACAATCAGGCAATAAATTGTTGAAAACAAAGAGAAAAAGCTAATTTGACTTTTGGATTGGAACTGGAAGGAATACTAAGTAACCAGAACTCCTCTAGCGGGGGTTCTGGGACATTACAAGAATGGCTGCAAGTGGAAAAATACTGACTGAACTGGAGAGGGTTTTCTTTCTCTTGGGAAAGTTACAAGAACAAAGTAATGTTTTGGCTACAAATGTCACAACATTGAATGAAACAGTAAATAAACTTACTGAATCTGGAAGGGACTTGACTCAAGTCTTTGCATCTGAACAAAAAGCTTTTGTAGCTGAACTAAAAATCTTTGCAGCTGAACAAGAAAAGAAATCTGAGAAATTTGAGAAAGTGGGGAAAGAGATATATGATGATTTGGAGAGAAAGGAAGGAGGAGCTACAATGCCGCAGATGATTAAGGAGAGCCAGAGGCCTGTTAAGATGGATATAAAGGAAAATAAGAATGGGATCATGAAAATCTGGTTTGAATTGAAGAATGAGGAATGGAGAGATCTCCTAATGTGGAGATCTGAAGACCTATGGATTACAAACTTGATTAAAGTGGAAGCTGGAGTTTTTGGGACATTTGGACTTAAAAGAAGTAAGAAACAAGATTTGGGCTACACTTTTAAATATGGAGGTCTGGCTGGAAGAAACATGGACCTTATTGGGACAGAGCTTCTCCGAGATTTGGTGTCCAATACAAAGGACTATCAAAAAAACCGGCAGAGAGGAATTGAGAGAGAATTAAGAGCCTCGGACGTGAGGTCACCAGGCTGACAGCAGATAGACTGATGGACATTTGTTGGGGTTCGAAACCGGGAAAGGCGGGGAGTGGGGATTTGGGAATCCAAAGGGTGTACAATTATAGTTTGTTTCTTTGTATTCTGTTTTGCTACTTATATAAAATGGGGAATTCGTGGAAGGGAATTGGGGTCGACCTTAGAAAAAGATATTAAGAATAAGTACTGACGTATAAAGACTGAGGTTTATGTTAAAATTGGTTAACTAAAATGAATTAAATATAATAAGGTAAAATTTGGGGATAAGAACTTGCTGAACTAAAAATTGAACTGGAATACAAGAAGGGGAGGTGTGGGGAAGTCAGGGAAATATGTTATTGAAAGTAAGGAATGTAAATCCTATGTGTGTTTTTGTTTTTTTTTAAATTTTTCTTTTGTTTTTTCTTTATTTTTTGAAAACTCCAATAAATATCTTAAAAAAAAACAAACTTTTTCTTCCTGTTTAGTGGGCGCTGCTGTGGTCTTTGGCTGGTTGCTGTTGAAGGACCGAGAATAAATTTTTCTGCATTGGCAGGTTTTGTCTTTCCCGTAGCAATTCATCACAGCTTTGGCGGTTATGGCGGTTAGTTTTTTCTTCCCTATATGGGGGGGGGGAGGCGTGAAGTGGTGGCTCACCCCCCTGTGGTGGCTATTCCATGGTCCCCGTCTTAAAGGGGTTATTTAATGGGTATCACTGGCCATACACCGAAAGGTTGTCAGTGAACTACCCTACATGCGGGCATATGGGCATGGCTGCTTGCTACACTTACGTCTCACAGAGCACCCCCATATCTCATTTACCCTGATGTGCCCCAGTTCCCCTGGCTGGGGGGCTGGGGGGGGGATACACGCTCAAGCCCTAAGCCAAGGTCTTCCTATATTCGGAAGTTTAACAAAGTTGTGGCCTAATTTAATTCCATAACACATTGTCAGAGTCTTTATTCCTTTCCTATGATCCCTGGGGGGCTGGGTCTGTCATGGCCTAGTCATGCAAAAAACCAGCATGGCCTAGTCATGCAAAAAACCTTTGAACCAGCTTGTTCAAAGTCTTGAAGAGTTGTGAACGTGGCTGGTGTATTGTGCCTGGCTTGGAAGGTCACAGATTTGCAGGGCTGGTTTAGCTGCTGCCTCAGTAATGGGTGCTAGACAGACAAGTGTGCTGTATTTTGGTTTGCAGAAGGCACCCTGCTAGTCACAATCTAGAGCCACGCACTTAAGTGCTGTTTTAATCAATGGGATAAAGCTCAATTTATGTTGATGGAAATTATGTTTAACGTCCTCTGGAATGTGCACATTGATTTTCACCTAGGTTGACTCTATTTTAAATATGCTTTTTGACCACCTGGGGCTGATTTTCTCTGCGTTCTAAAATAAATTGCTAGTGTGATTCTCTTTATGTACCAACATAATGTTTTGTACACAACACCGCCTTTCTCCTCTGATAGATTCACTTTTTCATGACACTAGCACAATTTAGGTACCTAAAGTACCAAACATTGCTACTGAGCCCTAGGTTAGCAGTATTTGTTGGGAATGACTTTCATTTCCTTTATGAATTTGTTTTGCTGGGTGCACATCTGCAAGAAAGCGTAATCAGTGGCTCATCACAAAACAGAAGCAGGCGGCAGTTCATGCTCAAGTTGTTTATCCCACAAGGAATGCACCCAGCCAAATCATGGGGTGTTAATTTTGACTTTGGGAGAAAGAGGATAAGCCTGGAATGTTGCTGTTGCATTTTGATGAATTTACGAAAGCCTTGGAACAAAATATTCAACAGTAGCTTTTAAAAATGAATCCAGCTGTTATACTAAAAAGCTGTTCTTTTAGTATTTGACAGCAATTCACGTTATGCGAACAATAAAATATTCACACATTGAAATGTTCACAACTACATCTATGGCTGGACCATGTTTAGGATAAATGAGACATCTGTAATTGGTCCAAGCCTTAAAGACATGCTTCCTGGGGGTATTCAGCTGGCTGCCTCAAGCCCAGCCTAGTTAGACCTGAGAGCAAGAGAAGCCATCACAACCATACTTTTCTATTTTTTTAATGGGCGTGTGGGCATCTCATGGAGAGGTGAATGTCTGATAGCAGCTCTGCAGCTATAGAGCATCTTTGTCTTGGAGACTTAACACAAGCCCATAAAATCTTTGCAAGCTTTGTGGAACCCTGACTGGCTTGTTATTTAGTAGCTAAAGGGTTATAACATTGTTAAAGAAGCATGTTGTGTTTGCACAACTTGCGACCTATCAGGCCAAGCACATTTCATGAGCTTTAAAGTGCATGGGAATCTCCTTGTATTGTGGTCCTAGGTGGACAGCAAAACAGGAAATCTCCTATAGATCTAGTACACTGTGCTCATCTTGGTGGGTCACAAACTATGTAAACCTCAGTTGGATCATCCAATAATCTTTTTTTATATATACATAATTTTTTATTAGTTTTTTTTAACATATCATTTTCAACAGTAATTAAACATACTTTTACATCTTATTCAAATTTTTGACTTCCATCAATCCTGTCTGAAAATTTTCCAATCTAATCTCTCAGTATGCATTTCTTATCTTCCCTATTAACATTTCAAACTCATAACCAATATCTCTATCTTTTTCTACTTTGTAACACTTTGTGTATTTCTCCTTACAAAACTTCTTATAGTCCTCCTAGCGTAATTTGCTGATTACAGTTGCTCTTCAAATTCATATACTTCTTCCAATCTTCTGTAAATCTCTGGTCCCGCAGGTTTCGAATCCTTCCTGTCATTTTGTCCAATTCTGCATAGTCCATTAATTTTGTCTGCCATTCTTCTTTCATCGGAATTTCTTCTTGTTTCCATTTCTGGGCTAACAATACTCTTGCCGCAGTTGTTGCATATAAAAACAATTTAACATCTTGCCTATTAATGTCCTGACCTATAATACCAAGTAAAAATACTTCTGGTGGGTTTTTTTTAAATGTATATTTCAACGTCTTGGATCATCCAATATTCTTTGCTGGGGTGGGGAACCTCTGCCCCGTGGGCTGATCTTGGCCCACCAGGGGTTATTTTGGGACTGGAAATTAGCCTACTACAAAAAAGGAAAGAGCCACATGTTTTGCTCTAGTCACTTTCGCCCCTGGGATACGGCCCCCAGAAGATTATCTATGAAGAAATATAACCCTTGAATGAAATCTCCCACCCCTGTCCTAGGGATTAACTAAACATTTGGTATGTTACTGATAATCTGGAGAGCTAGTAGGTCTTTGTTTTTGAAGGTCAAGTGACTCTGGCTAAATACAGAAAAGCAGGCTAGACAACAGCAAATTCAAGAAAGATTTAAGGATCAGAGTGAACAATGAACTGGGGACTTGTGACATGCTGGTTGAACACCTACCTTTCAGGTGAAGGTCTTGATGACTAGCATATCCCTTCCCAGTTATATTTAGACTTTGAAGTCAGCAGGGCATTCATAATTTTCCTGAGAGTTAGGAAGAGCTGTTTTCAGTTTTCGATTTAGCATTATATGGATTTACTTTGCCTTGCCTGCTCTTCCCCTCAGGCTCTGGGATTTTTTTTTAAAAAAAACACCACACAGCTTTGACAATAACAGAATTCTGAATTATTAGGTTTTTAAAGTTCATTACATGAGCCGATGCTGAATTTATTGTTATGACTTTCAGTGATATATAGAGAGATATTTTGATCTAGCCTATGCTACCTCCCAGATCCTTGCTGGTATTTGCTGACATTTGCTGTCTGTACATATCGTAGAGAGGTTTGTAGGTTAAGAAAAGAAGCCCAGAGCTTGTCATTTTGCAAAGTTCAGTGGTGGGTTCATATAAAGGAATAATGGCCAACAGTTCAGTGCTATCAGGAAGATTTTAGAGGCTAATCTCCCCCCTCCCAACACTGAAGATGGCCACTTAGACTTGGGTGAGAATAGCTCTTTCTCCAGAGTGTTTTTCCACTTGTCATATTTAGTGAGATTGTGATATATTGCAGAAATAGTTCCCTTTAAGCCCTATTCAATAACCAGTATTATAGGTAAACCACTTTGAGAAGAAGGCAAGGAGGATGATAGGCCATAACATTACCACTCACTCCCTGTGCTTGACTGCTAACACATCCCATTTCTATTACCCACCTCCCCACCCTTTATATATAATTTCTCTTGCTTCTGGGTTGGAAAGTGATATTCATTAGGGGTCTGATTTGGCCCTGCAGCCTTGAATTGCTATTTGCTATCTAAAATATAGTGGCGACACACAGACCCTCCAAGTGACCCTATTTTCCAGGGATGTCCCTGACTTAGAGAAGCCGTCCCGGTTTCTGATTTGATCCGGGAATGTCCCACTTTTCCTTAGGATGTCCCTATTTTTATTGGAGAAATGTTGGAGGGTATGGAGTTATCCGACCCCTGAGCTGTCTTAAAGCAATCCTGTATAGGGAAGATTTTTTTTAAAAAAATGTTTAATGTTTTATTATGTTTGTAATAACTTATTGTTGTTTGGAAGCTGCCGAGAGGGGCTGGGGCAACCCAGTAAGATTTGAGGGGTATAAATAGTAAAATTATCATTATGGAATGGGATGTCCCTATTTTCACTGGATAAATGTTGGAGGGCATGCTCTTAGCTGCTGGTGACAGTGACTGGGATTGTATCCAGGTAGTTTCTGTGTATACAGATTCCATTGTATACACAGGTAAAATTGTCCATGCTTCTTTCTATTAATCTATTAACTCACACCAGTCCCCTAGATGTGTAAATCTCCCCCTGGGCACAAAAAAGTTGTGGAGAGCCTTGATCTAGGATAAGCCCTATATATTCAGGTGTGAGAAAAAGCAGTTAAAGTTTGGCTAGAGCATCATTACAATCAATTAGAGGGGAATACCCTATTGGGGCTGTTTGTATTATTTCCATGAGTCCCCACCTATTGGATTTGTGACCAAGGTGAGGTTTAAACAACAGACTCCCTGGCTAATGGTTCATACACTTAATTTCTGTGGAGAGTGAGTTATGTACCTGCCTGAAAGCAAGTCTTTTGAGGGGAATCCAACTGCAAGTTGTTAGTTTCTGGGGGAACTGAGACTATTTATAAACTAGCACTGTTTGCCTGTGTTCGTCTTCTCCCATGCTGAACATATGCTTTTGTAAATAGCAGATATAATAATCACGCAAGTTGACAGTTCCCTTTGTCTCCAAGGAAAGAGACCCTGTAGAGGCTACCCTTGGAACGTTGTCTCACCCAAAGAACTGAGGTGTGCATGCAAAACCAATATATTGAGAGAACATTAGCAGCAAGAAAGTGCATCATTTGCTGTGAAATTGTTAAAAATGAACTCCTTGGTGATTCAAGACCCTCCATGCAGGACACATTTTTCAAACAATAATTTAAAGTTCTTCAGCTTCTCTTAAGATGTGCTTATGAAAATGCTTACCGTTCACATACAGAAGCTTCCATGGGATTTAATATATCCTCAGACGGAATAGGATGTGAACAGACTTCTCTAGGGACAGAGCGCTTAGAACTAGATGAGAGCAGTATTTACTATCTGTCCTAAAACTCTTCTTATAGATACATTAAATCCAGTGGCTTTCTTTTCTAAAAGATTACACTGGGCAACAATTTTTTACTTTTTGAATGTTGTCTAGATTTCTACAACTAATTTAGGGTATTTTTGCACTGCTGAATCAGGAAATGGCATCCATTTCTCTCCATCAGGTCAGGTTTACTGTAAACTGAATGGTGGGCATTGATAAAGGTAAGTACACATAAATTGCATGTTGCTTCACCATTTTTCAAACTTCAGGGCTTGAACTTCCATTTCTTGGAACTCCTGGAATGCTCAGCGGCAGGGAGGTCTCTCTTCAGAGTCCAACAGTAGTCAGCCATCATGACTGCGTCCCAGTGACCCTGATACCTGGTCTCCATCTCTTTCATGTCCTGATGGAATCTCTCCCCCTGCTCGTCACTCATTGAACCCAGGTTCTCAGGAAACCGGTCCATATGTGAAAATAGGTAGTGCATCTTGACGCTCATGTTGCAGCTCAGGTTTCTGAAAGCACTCAGCATGTTGTTGACAAGTTCTGCGTAGTTTCTGCCTTATTGTTGCCAAGAAAGTTCTTCACTACCAGAACAAATGCCTTCCACGCTTCCAGTTCCACTTCGTTCATTGAGTTTCCGAACTCTGGATCTCTGATGAGCTGACGGATCTGAGGACCGTCAAAGATGCCAGCTTTCAACTGCTCCATGGTCAATCCTGGAAAAGCCTTGCACAAGTAAGTGAAGCAGTCACCATCCTTGTCCAGAGCCTTGATGAACTGCTTGATTAAGCCGAGCTTGATGTGCAGCGGTGGGAAGAGTATTCTGTCTCTGTCCACCAGAGGGTCGTTGATGACGTTCCTTTCTTTGCAAGGCACCAATTCCTCCTGCACAGTCCAGTCCTTCTTCATGTAATGCTGAGCACGGTCCCTACTATCCCACATGCAAAGAAAACATGGGTACTTGGTGAAGCCAGACTGTTGTCCCAACAAAAAGTTCACCATCTTCAGGTCAACACAAATAAACCACTTATGCTGATCATAACCAATTTTCTCCAGCACATACTTCACCGCTTCATAGTTCTCCTTCAGTGTAGTCGAGTGAGCCAGTGGTATAGAGGCAAACTGGTTTCCGTTGTGTAGCAGAACACATTTCAGTGATCGCTTGCTGCTGTCAATGAACAGTCTCCAATCTTTGGGTTCTTACTGTGGCACTCCAAGCTTGAGCAGAAGCTGCGCAATATCTGCACAGTACACCAAGTCCTTCTCTTCCGAGAAAAAACGGAGGTACTCTTGATGCCTGTTGCGGAAGAAGCTGATGCGAGCACTGTCAGAGAGGAGGTTTTTTCCCTTCAATCTGGATGCCAACAGTTCGGCAGAGTCCTTTGACAAGCTGAGGTCGCGAACTAGATCATTCAACTCCTTTTGGGAAAATGGATGTGGAGCATCATCTTCAAGAACCACTTCTTCTGCATGTCATTCAACACTGGAGGCATCTTCGTCACTAATGTCAGGAAGTTCTCCGAAGATAGGCACTGGAATTTCATCACAATGAGCTACAGGACGACGTGCTGATTGAAGATCAGGATACTTCGTGGGGCGGCTGCCCCATTAACTTAGTTTTGATCCCCCAACTTTATGCTTTGCCGCACCAATTTATGGAAGATTTTGAGGTTTTATGACTTCAAACTGATCCCTTTTCGACATAATCACCCAGAACTATCGGACCTGAATACTTCTTGTCATTAAAATAATCATTTCCAATCAAAACTATTATTCAACATGGCATTTTACCCCCACCAACTTCTTCTAAAATTCTCCACACAAGCGTACATGTGAACAAAAATGTAAAAAAAATGACATGTGACCATAGCTCAAAAACTTGACGTTATTGAGCAAAACCAATGTAATTTTTGGATTCAGTGCATCAGATTCATCCTAAATCAACTGAAAAAACGCAGACAACAAATTTGTTGTTGACCAGTGTTCTATAAAACGAGGACTAAATCTGTACAGTTTTTTATTCCACTTGGTCTGGCCTGGATGCCACAGTTAATATGGATTATATGACTTCTAATGCTCTCTCTTTGGGTAGCTTGTAAATGTCATTCTTGCCCGTGCCTCTGTGTCTTTATTCCTTCTGGGATCCAAAACTTAAATATCACATATTATTTCCCATGTTATTTGCAGCCAGACCACACTTGAGAGAAATGAAGCCTTCAGGGAGAGGCAAGGTGTGACAAACAATCACAGGAGCAAATAACAAAATTGCCTAGGGAGGCAGTAAATAAGGTAGGATTTGCAAGTTTACCTGATTCGATCCAGACTTTTTGGGGGTGTATTAAAAAGGGTGAGGTTGCTATAGGAACTGTTTGCCTTGCAAAGTCACTTACTAAAGGTTCTGGAGTGTTTCCTATATGCATCATATTCTTGTTTAGAAACAAACACCTCTCTGTTCAAGAATGCTTATTATCCAGTGTGCATAAAACAGCAGGCTTAGTGAAAGGAGTACAACAATACAGATGATGGTCACAGGTCCAGGAGAGTTCATCTGGGGAGAGGTGATCCTTGAGGTATTGAGGTCATTAGTGTGGGATGTAAAACACAAGAGCAGTCAAGTACAACATTCCTAGAGTGAACATGTTTAAACATGGGGAGGGATGTTTGTCCAGCCAGCAGGTAAACTTCCTGTTTCCCTCTGGGCTGGGACAGACTTCCTCTACATGTCACTAGAGGTGGGTGTGGCCTCACCTGTGCAGGTAATGATAAAAGCACAGGGCAGGGCAGTCATCTCTCTCTTCCTTCTCTTCCATCTCTCTTTCACCACATGCATCGAAGAAGCAACATCTACTGAGTGAAAGATGCCCTCTCGGCTCCCAGCCAAGAGAGGACAAAGGGACTGTCTTCTTATAAGATAGATTCCAAATGCATGTTACTTCATTAAGCTTAAGTCTGCCTTCTGGGATCTGATTGTGAACAGAATGTGAGTAAACTCTTTTTATACTTTTGTAAAAGACTGTGTCGTCTCTTCTATTTTATGAGGGAATAAGGGGAAGTTACCAGAATAGTTATTATAGAGGCTTTAGCGAGCCTGAGCAAACGCTGCCGTTGCAAACTTAAAATAAAGGGGAATGTTTTACTCCACTGAAATTGGGGAATTTGTTAACACAAGTTGGATAAGGATATAATCAGACAATATATCCTCTCCTGCATCCCTGAACATTCCCACAGTTAGCCATTTTTATAGCTCAAAATCAGAAGTTTGAATTCAGCCTGGAAACGAAATGGCAGCCTTTGCAGTTGGGCCAGAGATTGGTGTAATATGATTCAATGAGCATATTCTGCTAATTAATTCCCTTTAAGTAAGGCACTCTTTGACAGCCTGAGTTTTCATAGATTTGCAGCAACACTGCATTCTCATAGATTCCCCCCCAAAAATATTTATTCAAAAGTTACAATACAGTTACAATGCAAATACATTTTCAATCAATATAGAATAGAGAATAAAGCAGTTGGGATTCACACTGGATCCTACTTCCAATTTAAAGTTGTGATTAATTAACGGTAGCTAGCTGGGTTAAAAAAGGGGGTGATTAATATCTCTCATCAACCTTCTGGGTGCTATAGATCATACCTTGGACAAGATGGGTCTCTTCCAGTCTTATAGTTAAATGATTATGCGGAGAATCATAATGGCAATTTAAATAATAGACAGATGTACAAGTTGCTTACACTGCACTTCTGCCCCAGAGAGGGGAAAATCAATTGCAATACAGGGAGCCGCTATGCCCAGCATAATTGATTAGTATGAAAGCAAGCTCTTGTTTTTGAGTTGTGGAATAATATTTATATTAAGCAGCTGACCAGTGACTCTCGCATCATATTGCTACCACCTCGCAAGCAGAAGCCATGGATATTCTTGGACTACTACAATGCGCTCTACGTGGGACTACCTTTGAAGATGACCCAGAAACTACAACTAATCCAGAATGCGGCAGCTAGACTGGTGACTGGGAGAGGCCGCCAAGACAATATAACACCAGTCCTGGAAGACCTACATTGGCTCCCAGTACGTTTCCGAGCACAGTTCAAAGTGTTGGTGCTGACCTTTAAAGCCCTAAACAGCTTCAGCCCAGTATACCTGAAGGAGTGTCTCCATCCCCATCATTCTGCCTGGACACTGAGGTCCAGGACTGAGGGCCTTCTGGCTGTTCCCTCACTGCGAGAAGCAGGCAGAGGGCCTTCTTGGTAGTGGTGCCCGCCCTGTGGAACGCCCTCCCATCAGATGTCAAAGAGATAAACAACTACCTGATATTTAGAAGACATCTGAAGGCAGCCCTGTTTAGAGAAGTTTTTAATGTGTGACATTTTAATGTATTTTAAATCTTTGTTGGAAGCCACCCAGAGTGGCTGGGGAAACCCAGCCAGATGGGCAGGGGTACAAATAATAACAATTATTATTATTAATAATAATAATTCCATTTAAAATAAATACGTATACATAGTTCCATTCTACCTTGCAGACTGCTGAATATGCGCTGCCCCATTTCTTCCATGGCAAGGAACTGAGGTGGTTTTCAAGGGCTTTGCTCAAGGGAAACATCTGAGGAATTTTGAGGAGAAGCTGAAGATTATGGATGATGCATCTCAAACTCCTTCCTCCAAGCATTTGCGTTGCCACATCAATTTGTTTGTTTCTACCTCCTCTGGTGAAGTGGCATTAGGTCAGTTTCTGACGTAAAGTGTACCTAGAACTGTATCGCGCAGCCCTGCTGTGAGCTGGAAAGAATGCTTTGCAGAGATTCTGTGTGTCATAAGCCAGTTCCTTGATCAAAATATATCAATAAATCATTGCATAAACCCATTGGAAATCCTTGAATTCTTCAGTGCAGTAGCTGTAAATAATTTTCTTATGTGCAGTTTTCTCTTAAAAGACTAACTGTGGCATTTGAAATATTCCCTGGAATGTTCTGGAGAGCAACTCCTCAACGTTGTTAGGATGCTATTAAAACTTGTGTCAGGCTGCTATAGATATTGTACAGCAACCTATTTGTAAATAAACACAAATACCTGCATTTAGGTAGGTACTAGTGTACAGGACAATGATTTTGTAGCACTCTGAGTATATATGTGAGCAAATTTACACAAAATAGCAGCAGAACAGCTATTTCTCTAGGAGATCTCAAAGGGTTTTTTCTCTGCTCCTTTGCATTGATGATAACTTCCCTCTCAGCACAATGAGCCCTCAAATTGCATGAGATGGATGAATTGCGCTAAGGTAAAAGATAAAGGTAAAGGACCCCTGGACGGTTAAGTCCAGTCAAAGACGACTCTGGGGTTGCGGCACTCATCTTGCTTTCTGGGTGAGGGAGCTGGCGTTTGTCCACAGACAGCTTTCCGTGTTACGTGGCCAGCATGACTAAACCACTTCTGGCGCAACGGAACACCGTGACAGAAACCAGAGCGCATGGAAATGCCGCTTACCTTCCCGCCGCAACGATACCTATTTATCTACTTGCACTGGCGTGCATTCAAACTGCTAGGCTGGCAGAAGCTGGGACAGCAGCTCACCCCATCACGGGGATTTGGATGGCTAACCTTCTGATCAGCAAGCCCAAGAGGCTCAGTGGTTTAGAACACAGCGCCACCTGTGTCCATGAATTGCATTATGGACATGATGGGACATCTGCCTTGTCTGCAGTTGCCAGAATGCCATTCCCACCACTAAGATGGGGTCCATTTGCTCCCACTCCTCCCTTTAGAAAGAAGGCTTGGTGGACCCAGAGTCTTGTGTGTCTGGAATGGCAATGGAAAACTGGAGAGGAGAATGGAGTGGAGTCTCTGATCCTGTGTTTCCTTCACATTCCAGTCTTTCCCCTTCATTCCATTAAATGTCATGCTTCAAGGACATTCTGTTTGGAAGGGCTGGGATTTCATAACATGTTGACAAGATGATTTTTCTTTTTAACTTGGAATGGTTAGAGACTGCTCAGAAGAATTCAGTTTCCAAATTTTGTATTCCTTCAAAAATTGGCATATATTGGTCATTTTTCTTCTCATTGTTTTATTTCTACAGTCACTCCATAAGAGAAGACTCTCCTATTCTTGGTCATATAATAGTTGCTCCCACCAACTCTGGGGGAAGGAAAAAGAGAGGGGGGGGGGAGAGACCCTAGTGGCATGTTTTTAGGGTTACAATGCTCATGAGAACTGATGTGGAGATTCCTACCCAGAATGCCCTGGACTTCACAGGCTTCTAAGATTTACCACAGAGATGTCCCCCTCCAGATGTTTTGAACTACAATTTTCATCATCTGTGAACATTGGCTATGAATCCTGGTGCTGTTTGGAGCTGAAGTTCAACTGAACCTGTAGGGTCACAGGTTCCCACAGTCTGGATTAGACCATTATTGCCCATCTCAATTTGAAGAAGCACACCAAAATCTCCAAGTGAGGCATCTCTCCACGATACCTAATATTTTGATCAGTGGCGCTCCCTAGAGATGACAATCTTTGTCCAGCATAATCGGAGTAAGGGTTTTATAGTTATTTATGCACTATTTGCCACCTGAATCATAAAAGAGGTGATGTGGTTTTTACGAGAAGCAGAGCTTGTTATTCCTAGGCCTATTGGGCACATATTACTTATTCACCTTGGGGATTATAATTCTCTCTGAAATATCTTCAGCACAGCACCAGTAAAAAATAAAAAAGAAGAGGAAATGTAACCTGATGAGCAAAAGCCTCTTATGCCAGGTTTTATCACTGGTGCATATGAATGACTGCATTGCTTATATATATATATATATATATATATATATATATATATATATATATATATATATTATTGAACTTCTCAGTTTTATTTTTCAGTGCTTGGCTCCAAGGCTCTGAGTGAAAAGCTGCGGTTATAACATTAGCCTGCCTGAAAGGATGTGGATCCATTGTCTTCCCTTGTGCTGCTATCCTAGAAAGCAAATTCATAGAGGTTCAGGAGCAGAGTGAGGGATGATAAATAAGGGAAGCATGACTGACTCTGAATAGCTTGGTTCCTTTTGTCCATCTAATTTGCTTTCTGAAAGATATGCACTGTAATTTGAAGTTGTTCCTTTCTTGCTACACATATATTCTCTCTCTTCATCTCTGAAGCTCAAGGGTGAGAGAGGAATACCTGGACATACATGCGACTCACCTTCAAATAACCCAACAGACTTCTTTCAAACTGCCATGCCAGCCTACCTATATTTAACACATCTCTCACCCATCTCATTTATTTTTGGTTCCTCTGCCACATCTTAAGCTGAAAGGGAGGAGGGAAATTTGTGCTGTTTAAGATCCTCTGATAAGCCTTCTCTCCCGCTACTGGCCAATGTGCAAACAGAGCTTGTGTTTGATTTCATAAGCATTTGGGAAAACTATGTGATCCCTCGCAGCTCTAGATGTCCTCTTGTCACCTTTACTAACGCAATAGCTGTAGCATAGATTCGTGACTCAGTTAGCTCCACACTGAAAACAGTTTCACTGAAATAGTGAACTAGAGGAGGAGGCTCCAAAGGCAAACATTTAGGGATGGAGTAGAGCCGTGTCATACTTTTAGTAGTAGTAGTAGTAGTAATAGTAATAGAAGGGGAAGAAATGGAGGCAGTGAGAGATTTTACTTTTTTGGGCTCCATGATCACTACAGATGGTGACAGCAGTCACGAAACTAAGACGCCTGCTTCTTGGGAGAAAAGCAATGGCAAACCTAGACAGCATCTTAAAAAGCAGAGACATCACCTTTCCTGTATAGTTAAAGCTATGGTTTTCCCAGTAGGGATGTATGGAAGTGAGAGCTGGACCATAAAGAAGGCTGATGGCTGAAGCATTGATGCTTTTGAATTATGGTGCTGGAGGAGACTCTGGAGAGTCCCATGGACTGCAAGAAGATCAAAACTATCCATTCTTAAGACAAATCAGCCTTGAGTGCTCACTGGAAGGACAGATTGTGAAGCTGAGGCTCCAATACTTTGGCCACCTCATGAGAAGAGAAGACTCCCTGGAAAAGACCCTGAGTTGGGAAAGACTGAGGGCACAAGAAGGGGATGACAGAGGACGAGATGGTTGGACAGTGTTCTTGAAGCTACCAGCATGAGTTTGACCAAACTGTGGGAGGCAGTGGAAGACAGGAGTGCCTGGGGTGCTCTGGTCCATGGGGTCACGAAGAGTCGGACACGACTAAATGACTAAACAACAACAAAGTAGTAGTAATTTGTTTTTGGTACCCTACCCATCTGACTGGGTTGTCACTCTGGGAAGCTACCAACATTAGAAAGCTTCCCAACACAGGGCTGCCTTCAGGAGAGCCAGCAGGACTAGGATTGTTCTGCTGCCAGGTAGCAAGGAAAACCTCTGATTCCTCTCTGAGTTTGACTTTCAGCCTGTAACCCTGTCCTAGAAGGCTCACCTTCTTCTGATGCTCCTTGATTGTTCAACCCCCCTGCTTCTAGCACATCCCAGCTCGTCCCTTTCCCAGACTGCTCCTTAGTGTCCCACCACCATGACCCCGGGTCTAAGTCTTATTCTTCCATGTCATCTCTGGGGGGCTTTTGGGCAGTTGGCGCCAACTACTCTTCCTCAAAAAAACCCCCAACAACAGTGGTCTAAACCCCTGAGCCTCTTGGGCTTGCCGATCAGAAGGTCAATGGGGGGAGCTCCCGTTGCTCTGTCCCAGCTCCTGCCAACCTAGCAGTTTGAAAGCACACCAGTGCGAGTAGATAAATAGGTACCACTGCGATGGGAAGGTAAATGGCATTTCTGTGCACTCTGGTTTCCGTCACGGTGTCCCGTTGCACCAGAAGCGGTTTAGTCATGCTGGCTACATGACCCGGAAAAAACTGTCTGCAGACAAACTCCAGCTGCCTTGGCTTGAAAGCCAGATGAGCGCCGCAATCCAATAGTCGCCTTTGACTGGACTTAACCGCCAAGGGGTCCTTTACTTTTACTTACTTTTACTCTTCCTCATCCAGCAAGTCCCTGACATTGTATGATTCTTTATCTCTTTGACATTTGATGGCAGGGCGCTCCATAGGGCGGGCACAATTATGGAGAAGACCCTCTGCCTGGTTCCCTGTAACTTCACTTCTCTCAATGAGGGAACCACCAGAAGGCACATTCAATGTACATTTAATAATCATTTATTTATACCCCGCCCATCTGGCTAGGTTTCCCCACCCACTCTGGGTGACTCTCAACAGAATATTATTAATAATAAAAAAGCGACAAAATATCAAACATTAAAAACTTCCCTAAACAGGGCTGCCTTCAGATGTCTTCTAAAAGTCAGATAGTGGTTTATTTCCTTGACATTTGATGAGTGGGTGTTCCACAGGGTGGGTGCCACTACCAAGAAGGCCCCCTGTCTGGTTCCCTGTAGCTTCACTTCTCACAGTGAGGGAACTGCACGTGGCTTTAAGGGTGCTAGGAATAGTAGCTCTGTGAGGGGTAAACTAGTGTTTCCATGAGTCTATAGGAGATACAGCTGCAATTGAGTGAAAGGGTGGGCGGAAGAGTCAAAGCAAGTGGGGAGGGAGGCATTGGCGTTGGTTGGCCTTGCTGGTGTGCTTAGACCCAGGCAGCTGCCCAGATACTTGATGCTTATGCCAGCTCTTATCAGGGGGCTGAAGGTCATGGAAGGGTTGGGTTCTCAATAGCCTCGGCAGGAGCATTTGTTATTCTTTCCTCTCATACCGGAACTAGCACAAATGGGACAAATTCATTTCCCGAGGTTTCCTACAACTGAAAAAATGTGTTCCACATTTGTTAAATGGCCTCTTTTCTTTGATGCCTTCATGTATGCAGTTGGTGGAGCTCTGTGGCATACAGATTTCATTGAGACGTAGAATCTGTGTAACAGGTCTGTAATCCAAAATGACAGCCTACTGGAGACTTTCCTTGAAGAGAAATGCTGTGCAGTATCAGAATTCTCCAGAGCCAAGTGACTGACTCAAGCTGACAAGGCAGTTATTTTTAAAGCAGCTCTTGATGAGATTTCAAGCCTAGCCTTCGAAATACAAGAGATGCCCTTGGTCACAAAGTGGGTTTCTGAGGTGATTATTTTTCAAGGGTGTCCCCATCAAGCCACACATTGTACTTGCGGTTTCCAGTTTCCAAAGTAAAACTGTGGCTGTAGGAATACGGATTTTTCCCTCGCAACCTTTTGACAGATACCTTGCAAACATGGGTGGGGAACCTGTGGCCCTCAAGATGTTTCTGGGCTCCAACTCCCACCACCCTAGAGCATTGGTCGGGTCTGATGTGAACTGGAGTCCAACAAAATCTGGATAGTCCTTCTGCTAGAGCAGAGTGGGGTGGCATTGTTTACATGGCTTCCCAATGCAGAGATCACCTTGATGTTGGAAATCATGCCCAACCCCACTGCCCACTAATGGATGTGGAAAGCCATGGGTTCACCATCCCTGCTGTAAAGATTACCTGCTTCTGCCTCTACTCTGCTAAAATCTCTTCCATGAGGTAGCTGTCTTAGTCAGAACAAAAACAGCAGTGTTGTCACAGCCTTTTTCAGCTGGAGCTCACCGGAACTCTGTTCCGGCACCTCTCAGGTGGCGGCCATTACGATTATAAGAGAACAAGGAAGGTGTTCATGGGGAATTCCGGCACCTATTTTTCTAGAAAAATAGCACCGAGCATTGTGATACCTTAAAACAGCCTGTGTTGGTTGGGGTTGATGGGATTTGTAGTCCAACGCTTTTGGAAGGCACCAAACCTAACAGAAACACCGAGGCATAAGTTTTTGTAGACTGTACTATAAATGCTACTCGTTGTGGTGCCACGAGCTTTTTTCTTTTCCTACTAAAGTATGCTTCACAGTTCCTGGCCTGTTAGAGGTTTTTTTAAAAAAAGAAATGCATCTTTTCAGACAGTAGATGTCAAAAAATTTATTTCCAGGGAGCCCTTTCTGAAATGACTTATCTGCTGAGGAACTCCTACATATCTGTCATAGAACCCTGTGCACCCTATAATATTCTGAGGCATGTTTTAGGACTGCAGCTTCGAATTGCCTTAACCTTTAAACTGCCACACCACACTGCCGAGAATACCACTAGCATACAATTCTATGTAGCCAAATAGCATGTGTGGATCAAAACTTACCTACCCACTATATTCTGTGCTCCGCTGACTGCTGTAGCACATTTCTTGGCAGGATATAAATATAACAAAACATATATTTTAAGCACACACACATTTTAAAATGTACTGATACCTATTTATGATAATGCACATTTTCAGAGGAACGTATGTACATCTTGCGGATGAATGCAAAAGTGGAGTACAGTGGTACCTCGGGTTACATATGCTTCAGGTTACAGACTCCACTAACCCAGAAATAGTGCTTCAGGTTAAGAACTTTGCTTCAGGATGAGAACAGAAATCGTGCTCCGGCAGCGCAGCAGCAGCAGGAGGCCCCATGAGCTAAAGTGGTGCTTCAGGTTAATAACAGTTTCAGGTTAAGAACGGACCTCCAGAACGAATTAAGTCCTTAACCCGAGGTACCACTGTAGAATGATAGATTTCAAAAATGAGTGTCATGGACTGGAAGCAGACACAATTTACCCATCCTTAATGTCAGCTCCCCGAAACCTGCTCTTGTTTGTTACTATGGCAGACAGCAAATATTCTGCTGAACAGGTAGGGCTGGTGAATTCTTAAATGTCAGGCTGAGCTGAGGAATGCCAACCCATAGCCATATTTGTTCAGCAGAAAGGGCAAGAAGAGATCATTCTTCTTAGGTCCTGCCTGTTGTCACTCCCTTTACTTTGTTTCAGGGGACCTAGTCTCCTTCCCCCTGGCCCTTTCCCCTACCAGCAGACTTGGTGCCATTCTGCCTGACACGTTGTCAGTCTCCGTATGCCTCTGCGGCATCGCATTTCTCCAGCGAGGGAGATGCTTTGCGTGCGTGGAATTAATTAGCACATGCTAATGAGCAATTTGCATGCACCGCTGTGACAGGTAGGCCGCAGCTTTGGGGCTTTCTTGCAAGCAGCGCTGTTAAGAGGTCACACGAGCTCTGCGAGGGCCCGTCGCTGGGGTTGCATGAGCTTCAGCAGCTGCATAGTGATTGGGAAGATGAAAGCCCGGCTGCTTAGCAACGGCTGTGTCTAGGACACCCTGAAGCAAAATAGGCAGAGGAAGACGCAAAAGGGGTATTTTGGAGCAGCAGAAATCGCTCCCTAGGAACGCCTTAGCATCCCAGAGCTGCGCAATAAATTTAAAGGGCGGCAAACGTTTGCTCTTTCTTTGAACTCTTGGCACCTTGCAGCTCCTGGGGGGTGGGGACTGAGGCTCCATTTATAAGGGGGAGATGAGATAGGGGATGTGCAGTGTTTTCCAAGCTCAAGCACAGATTATATCAGAGATGGGCTCCAGCTCAGGAAGCAGGGCCGTCTTTAGCAGATGTGGTGCTGGGGTGCAAATATCCACCCAGTGCCCCCAAATTACCACGGAGAGTGTTGGGGTGGCCGAAGCTGCACACTGCCAGCCATCGGGGGGGGGGCACAACTCTCCCGCATGCTGCTGCAGGAGAGCTATCCCCGCAGATGCTTGGGAGTGAAGTTGCGCCCCTCCCAAGCCTCCACGGGAGGAGAGCACAGCTTCCCTCCCAAGCCTCCACGGGAGGAGAGCACAGCTTCCCTCCCAAGCCTCCATGGGAGGAGAGCGATCCCAGTAGAGGCTTGGGAGGGAAGCTGCATGCCCGCTAGCCTTATGGTTGGCGGGGCACAGCTGGCGTGCATGCAGGGAAAGGGGAGGCCGCCGGCAAAGCCGCGCAGCTCCCCCACTTGCTGGGGCAGCCCTGAGAGGCCGGCGCCCTGGCGTGACGCACCACTAAGCCCTATGGGAAAGACGGCTCTGTCAGGAAGGAAGGCCAAACACTGGGACCAAACATTGTCCCTAGGATGGTGGAATTCCAGTTAACATATGGAACAAGACCCTGGAAGGGAAACACCCCATTCCCCCTGCAGCCACTTGGGTGATGGCTATTTCTTTTCTCCAGTACAGTGGTACCTCGGGTTAAGAACTTAATTCGTTCTGGAGATCTGTTCTTAACCTGAAACTGTTCTTAACCTGAGGTACCACTTTAGCTAATGGGGCCTCCCGCTGCCACCATGACACCACCACGTGATTTCTGTTCTCATCCTGAAGCAAAGTTTTAAACCTGAGGTACTATTTCTGGGTTAGCGGAGTCTGTAACCTGAAGCATCTGTAACCTGAAGCTTCTGTAACCCGAGGTACCACTGTATTCTTGCTACAGGGGGACATAAGTGGGCAAGCCAGTGTGGTGCAGTGGTTAGAGGTTGGACTAGGACCCTGCAGAGCAGGGTTCGAATCCCCAATCAGCCATGAATCTCACTGGGTAGCCTTGGGCCACTCATTGCTTCTCAGCATGGCCTACTCTGCAGAGTTGTTCTGAGGAATAAAGAAGGAGGGACATAACCATCTTGAGCTCCTTGGAGAAGTAGTGAAGTAATAGTAGTAGTAGCAGTAGTAAATAAATACAATGGAGTTGGGTATGAGCTGCCCAAGGGATGAGGCCAGCAGTGGTGGCCATGGAAAGGCCATGGGATATTTTGGGATCAAATCAGAAACTAGGACAGCTTTTGTAAATCCAGGAGTCTGGAAAATAGGGACACTTGGAGAGTCTGGTACCATGGAGAAACCGTTCTCACATCATGGGGAGAGTGTGTGTAAATGAGGCTGGAGCTCTATATCTTCTCTTTAATTCCTTGCTGCAGGAATACACAAGGGCCAAAATTGCCTCAGACATAGAAGCTGTACCATTAGCTCACAGTCCCCACTTATTAAGATTAGCCGTTGTTGATTTAAATGGGCTCCCAGGGGCTAATAAACTAAATCCCTAACTGATTGATCTTCTGATTCAAGCAGATTAAATCACATTTGTTTAGTTATTAGAAATAGGTGAATGTATGCAGAATGGCATTTGTTTCCAGTGCTTGTCGAAAGTCCTTCAGAGAGGAAGATTTGTCAAGTTTGTATTAATTCAGTTACCAGCTAGCAGTCACTAAGCAAACTGGTGTGTGTAGTAATATGTTATGAGGTAAAAGCTGGCTGAATTACTCCAAGCCAGTTCCGAATGTCTGTTTGAGATGTAGGAATTCAGATTGACATTGACGCCCAGCTAGACATGCTGAAGGTTCAGTGGGCAGCAGCTGTCAGAGGTTTCTGAATCAAGCCCTGAGCGTCATGTTTGTTGTTTGTGATCAGAGTCTGTAAATGCGGCTATTACATTTCCTGCCCAACTCCACCAAGCCAAGGGTAATGTTTTCTCTTGACAGCATTTATTAGTTCCATGCATGTAATGTATATTCTGGTTTTAGAGATTAGATAGGTTAACATCATTGACTTAAAAACAACAACAACCCATCAATTCACTCTGGGCCTAAACGGATTCACACAGGGCGAATCTGACCGTTTCTATTCTATGTCACTTTCACATGATTTTTAGTATTATGCAGTTCTGCTTCTGCCTTGATCTGAAAAAAGCATCTCAAAATATACATATACAGTGGTACTTCGGGTTACATACGCTTCAGGTTACATACGCTTCAGGTTACAGACTCTGCTAACCCAGAAATAGTGCTTCAGGTTAAGAACTTTGCTTCAGGATGAGAACAGAAATCGTGCTCCAGTGGCGCGGCAGCAGCAGCAGGAGGCCCCATTAGCTAAAGTGGTGCTTCAGGTTAAGAACAGTTTCAGGTTAAGATCGGACCTCCGGAACGAATTAAGTACTTAACCCGAGGTACCACTGTATTTCAATACATATTTAAATGTGTATTATCTCTCAACATACGTATTTAAATGTATATATTCTCTGAAAATATTATTTAATTGCATTCCCCCTCATCATCAAAATTTGTATTTGTATGCATGCTTTGACATGTTTTGAGCTGCCAAGATTTGCACTGAGCAAAAAACTGATTGCAAATAGCAGTTTCCCACCAGGAGTACAACAGGGAAGGAAATGGTTAAAACCCACCCCTTCTGCTTGCTGTGATCCTAATAATGATCCCTTCCCCTTCCTCAGTCTGCTATTTGTGGGTTTTTGTTTTATTTTAATGCACATTAAATGCAAATATACCTTTAATGGTATTCCTAGAACGTAAGTAGAACCTGCTGAATGAGGCCAATGGCCCATGTAGACCAACATCTTGTCCTCAAAGTAACCAACCAGATAGTTTGGTCCATAATATAAGGCAGCTTCCTATTTCTGAAGGATAAGGTTGCTTTTATTGATGGAAATATGATCTTCCAACCACGTATTTCTAAGCCATTGACCAGAATGAAGAGCAAAGCATTTGTCTTGTTTTGGGGAAGCTTTCTCTGAAAGAACTAGATCACCATATATATCTGATTCCTGCCCCCTTGTAAGAATTAATGAGATGATGTTTGTGAAGTATTTAAGCACTCAAATTGTATTCTGTTTAGTATTACTATTCATTTGTGGTTGCAACTGCCATTTGGATCTGAAAGCACCATGATTTAGGGGCTTCCTGATGTTTAAGAAGAAGAACTCTTCAGTATGTCTCAAGCACTATCGTAATTCTACCCAGATCCAGCTGGGTTTTGTGTGCATGGGTGGAGAACTGCATTTCCCCCAAATATTATAGTATGCACTAGGAAATGCAATATCCCAAAATGGAAGCACAACTCTGCATAACAAAAATGGACAGCAAGTGTGCATTTATTCTTCCAGCAGCTAATCATCTGGGAAGGCCTTTAAGAGCAATCTGAAGAAACAATAAAGAGGTTTGCTAACTAGCCCATCGTGAAGCTTTAAATTAATATTAGACTGAATATTAATAGATGGGGAAAGTCTGTTTTCCGCTTGTATGTCTGAAATGCTGTAAGCCTTGGTTGGAAGCTTAGAAAAAATAGAAGCAGATGCTACAGGGCTTCCTTGCCAAAGTCTCTGCAGTGGACAAAATATGGAGCTATTTAGCTCATGATCACTTTGTTTGATTGCTTGTTTGTTTGTTTGTATGTTTGTTTGCTTGGACAGGCTTTGGAAGTCTTGGCAACGCTACTTGAAGAAATTCTTTAAGACCTTTAGGATTTTCCTTGAACTGTTTCCGCCTGCACAAAGCTAATCCACAGCTGGATGCTTTCAACAGCAGCGAGAAGTGATGTTTAATAGCAGAATCCCTGCCCATAGTTGATTTACAGAGTATGACATATTAGATCCCTGCCATATGTAGCCTGAGCCACCATGACTGTAGCTATATCTCTTATTGCTTCCATGACAATTGGAGAGGGATGCGGGTGTCCCTGTAAAAGCTTTGGCCCATTTGCTTCTTCTGGCAGCATATTCTGCCCAAGCATCAGTCAGATATGTAGTAAGATATACTAATAGCATGAGGTTCTTAATACAGTCTTAGGGGTCCCATGTGAGCCAAAACCTTTTTCTTCTTCCTCTTTGGCGATCACTCGTAGCTGAAGAAGATTGTCTTCCAAGAACACGGTCTTAACAATGAGTCTGTAAGTGACTGTGGAAGTCAGTTCTGGATCCACACAACCTTCCACATTTGGGACATAGGTTTCTGGGCAGGAGTTGATCACGGTGAGGGTTTTCCAAGCGTGCCTTCCTCTTAGCATGTTTCTTCCTTTCGTCCTGAGTTTGAGCGTCTTCAAAACCCATGACACCTTTGATAAAGGCTGTTCTCCAATTGGAGCGCTCGCAGGCCAGTGTTTTCCAGTTGTCGGTGTTTATGCTACATTTTTTTAGATTTGCTTTGAGAGAGTCTTCAATCCTCTTTTGTTGACCACCAGCATTATGCTTTCCATTTTTAAGTTCGGAATAGAGTAGTTGCTTTGAAAGACGATAATCAGACATCTGCACAACATGACCAGTGGGGAACCTCAGGCCTAGGTGGAGGGTAAATGTATTTCTCTAGGTCTCTATCTGGTCCTTAGAAGTCTCCCCAGACCACACACCCTCTTCCCCAGCCTCACTTTGCTTCCTGCTTGAGCATTTTTGCCTGATAGGGATAGATCCTTGAACACTGATAATGCCTTGTGCTTGACTAGATGGAGAATAGAGAGGGGTTTGTGTGTGTGCAAAAGCTAGTATTCTTTACAAAGGTAAAATCCACATTTAATGTTATGCCCACTTCTGCTTCTGGTCCTGTTCAGCATTGGAATGTGTCCCCCCATGGTGGTTATGTAAGACAGCAAAAGCTTTCTGGGGAATGATTTATCATGAGCTAGGGGAGGGTGATGAAGGTAACTGTTGTGGGGGGAAACAGAAGCTTTTCTTTGTTTATGTATGCTACCACAGCTGCTTGAGAGTCCCACGGACTGCAAGAAGATCAAACCTTTCTATTCTTAAGGAAATCAACCCTGAGTGCTCACTAGAAGGACAGATCCTGAAGCTGAGGCTCTAATACTTTGGCCACCTCATGAGAAGAGAAGACTCCCTGGAAAAGACCCTGATGTTGGGAAAGACTGAGGGCACAAGGAAAAGGGGACGACAGAGGATGAGATGGTTGGATAGTGTTCTCGAAGCTACCAGCATGAGTTTGTCCAAACTGCGGCAGGCAGTGGAAGACAGGAGTGCCTGGCGTGCTCTGGTCCATGGGGTCACAAAGAGTCGGACACGACTAAACGACTAAACAACAACAACAACAACAACAACAACAACAACCACAGCTGCTCCAATGATTTATGCCCAAAGATGGAAGGAAGAAACAGTTCGGACAAAGGAAGGTGGGCTATTGAAATTAGTGGAACACGCAGAAATGGCGAAACTCGCTGGAAGAATAAGAAATCAAGAGGAGAGACTTTTTAAAATAGAAGGGGGGAGATTATTGACTATTTGAAGATACATTGCAAGCAAATCAAAACGTAAGTGGGACTGATATAAACACGTGCAGTAAGAGATAATTACGGGGAAGGTAAGGGAAAATTAGTAAATATATTTAAATTGTATATGCAGTAATAAAAATATTTAAAATAAATATCCACAGAAAGGAGGGGAAGGAAGTCGAGAGGAAGGTTAATTAGATTTGCAAAGACATTGTTTTCCTTGTTAAAATAAGGTTGCCAGATTTTTTTCAATGAATCCGGGGACACTTTTCAACTTCAGTAGGAATGATAGGATTTTGTCAGGGAACTGATTTGTAAATCCGGGGACTGTCCCCGGGAAACGGAGACGTCTCGTAACCTTTTGTTAAAATGTTTGTAAAAATTGAAAATGATTTAAAAAGAAAAAAAAGGAATGTACCCTTCAAAGGTTTTCCCAGAAGGGACTGTGGTTCTTGGGTTGAAAAAGTCCCCGCACTGCTTTACAAAGATCATGGCAAGCATGGGAACAACCACAAATACAAGGCCCATCATGGCCAGGGTACTTTTCAAGGAGACATTTTCAGTTCACACACAATGAGCTCAGCCTACCGAGTCCTTGTGCCGGTCTAATGTGTTTACCAGTTCCATATCCTTTAAATTCATGACATTGTCATACAAATCTTCCATAACACTTTCTTTATGGCATAGTGTCTATGGCAATTTGTTGTTCTTATGATGGATTTAAAGCTCTGGTGCCACCTAAGAAGTAGAAAAATTGCATTTTGGAGACTGAAAACCAAATTTATGCAACAATAAAGTGACAAGTCAATTTGCCCTTAAATTAATTTAGTGTGATTTTTTTGGGTACAAAACCTGATATGAAGTATTCTTGTCTTTTTAAAAGATGCCTTAATATTTATGTAGCCATTCATGTGGGATTAATATTGGCAAAGTTACTCTAAACAAAGTGAATATTATTTCATTTTCTCAGAGACTGAAATCAGTCATCGTTGGAATGTATAGCAGATATGCATTTTAAAATCCCACTAAATTAAATGTAAATTATCTTCCAACAGTTAAGGGTTTATGAATCTACATATTGAAATCTATACTAAGGATGTCATAGCTCATTAATCAGCTGTTTGCAGATTTTTCTTATTGTTGCAATGAAAAAAATCCCTCTCTCAACAAACCACTGTTAACTGATATATATACAAACCAAAAGATGCACATTGATTAGATTGTGATGACTTATAACTCTGCTTTATTAACCTCAGCTCTCCAACAAGAGTGGATGGACCTGTACTGATGAGGTACTTTGGATAATCAATGCATGGAAAGTTCAAAGTTTGATTCCAGTATTCTCCACTGTGGGGTTTTCTAGGTGCTGGCAACATGCTTGGCAAATGTACATACTATCAAAGGCATATTGCTCACCCTCCAACATTTCTCCAGTGAAAGTAGGGACAGCCATTTCCCACCCTGGGTGGCTTCCAAAATATATAAAAACATAATAAATCATTAAACATTAAAACATATAGGGTTGCCTTCAGATATCTTCTAAAGGTTGTATCTCCTTGTCTCGGGGGTCGCATAACTCCATACCCTCCAATATTTATCTGATGAGAATAGGGACATCCCACCACAACCCCCAACATTTCTCTGATGAAAATAGGGACATCCTAAAGAAACAGGGACGTGGGTGGCACTGTGGTCTAAACCACAGAGCCTAGGGCTTGCCGATCAGAAGGTCAGTGATTCGAATTCCCTCAACAGGGTGAGCTCCTGTTGCTCGGTCCCAGCTTCTGCCAACCTAGCAGTTCAAAAGCACATCAAAGTGAAAGTAGATAAATAGGTACCCCTCTAGCGGGAAGGTAAACGGCATTTTCGTGCGCTGCTCTGGTTCGCCAGAAGCGGCTTAGTCATGCTGGCCACATGACCCGGAAGCTGTACGCTGTCTCCCTCGGTCACTAAAGCGAGATGAGCGCCACAACCCCAGAGTCGTCCGTGACTGGATGTAATGGTCAGGGGTCCCTTTACCTTTACCTAAGGAAAAGTATGACATTCTGGGATCAAATCAGAAACTGATGGTTTCTGTAAATCTGGGACTGTCCCTGCAAAATAGGAACACTTGGAGGGCATGATAAGGTTTTCAGATATCTCTGTTTCCCGGGGACAGTCCCAGGATTTACAAATCAGTCCCCATACAAAATCCATTGAAGTTGAAAAGTGTCCCCGGATTCGTTGAAAAAAATCTGGTAACTTTAGGGTATGATATTATTTGGCAATGTAAAAAGATAGCTGGGCCAACTACCAAATGGTTTTAAGTGTTCATTCTTAAAAGTAGGCATAAGCAAGGAGGCCTTAGGAAGAGGAAAAGGGAGGAGGAGGAGGAGGAAAGAGAGTGGGGGATTCTTCAGCATTTCATCTGGAAACTGGTAAATAATCAAACAATATAGTAATCCCTCCCTCTCTGTTCTCATTCAGGGAGCAATTTGTCATCTCAATTTTCTCTTGATGGATGTTTTCCCTTGACCTGAGGTGAAACTATCTTTGGCACGGACATGAAACACACATTTGTCTCTTATTAAAGGAAAACCCAGATGAGTGCTCCATTCTCAAAGAAGGGATTTGTATTGAATGGCTCTATAACAAGTTGGACCCTTAATCTGCACTGCTCAGAACACTTCTTCTCATTCAAGAGATTAGTTCATTGAAAAACTCTGCATTAGACTGAGGATGGATCAGGCTTCTAGGGGGTGAAGTGGTCTTCAGTTTCTGATGCCGCACTTGTTGGATGTAATCTCCCTTGGCTCATCATGTTGCATCAGTTGTGGTGGTGTAAATGAGAAAATGCTGCAGGGGAATAGTGAGGACTATGGCTAAAATCATTTATTTTAGATTGGACCAGATTCTTTTTTATTTCATTTTTAAAGCTTTCTTATCCAATTAAAATAAAAGCCCAGTAAGAAATATGAAATAAAATAACAAAAAGAGGAAAAAACTGTACCCCAAACCCCTGGGTTCACATCTGTTCTCAAGAGACTACGTAATAAATTAGAAATTATAACAAAAACTGACCTGATACAAAGAGAATGCAAAACAAATGTTATGAATACCACGTAAAGTCATGTTTCATCAGGACTTGCTATGCCGTGATTGACTTGCCATATAAATAACAAGTGGCTGCCATAGGTTTAACTTCACTCTGAGAGACCCCTAATTTATGAGTCAGTTTTTCAAAAATAAAGATGAACATCACTGTTTAAAACCAAATGTTTGAAGAAAAACCCCTTCCAGTCCTGTGTATGGTCTACACAGCTACTAGCAGAAAAAAGTGGTTTACATATTATATTAAATCAACCTACCAAAATTGATCAAAGACACAATTTGGGGTCTGAAGGCACTGATATGCCTTGTGATTTCAGAAATTTCCTTCACCTTTTCCCAAATTTTGTATACATATTTACATATGCCAATAGATTCCTTTCTCGTTCTGTTCCCTCCAAAGCGTACAGTAACCAACTCTTTTGACTATAGTCAAAATCCATTGATGAAGTATTTTTATGGAGTCTTCTTGGTTATTTGCAGAGATGGCCCTAAAAAGGGGAGTAAGTCATCATTTCCCCCCCACTGCACATTATCCAGTATAATTGGACCAGATTCTGATGTTCTTGGGGTCTGGCCTACCTGTATTCTGGGGAGGCAAACTGTAATTAGGAAGGGGTAATTTCTGGTCCAATATCTTTTCATATGTTTGTACCAATATTTCCTATATGTTTCTACTGGGGGTGGCCTTTTTGGCATTGACCTCATGACAGGGCCTAGTTAGTGGTGGCTCCTTGTTTGTGGCATGCCCTCTATGGTGAGGTGCATTAATGTCTGTCATTGTTGACTTTCAGCAGAAGTGTAAGCACATTCCTCTTTACCCTGTTCCTAGCAACTCTGAAACCATTGACTGATGTGATGTGATTATTTCTAGATGTTTTTAGAAAGTTTTTAACTCTTTTTAATGCAATTGATATGTTTGCCAACCTAGGCTCCTTTGGGTGGCAGAATGTAAAGTGAATACAATAAATGTACCTGTGTGTGTGTGTGTGTGTGTGTGTGTGTGTATAATGTCTTTAAATATGTATGCCAACATGCATTTAATGGCATATTTTGTTATGTTCAAATGGTGTTGTGACATTTGCAAAAGTTGGTGGATAGCGACTTTTTAACCTGCAGATTGGTCTAAGAGATGCAGCTTAGGTCATTTCATGTAAGAATCTGCAAATGTCAAATTTAGTGTCCATTTCACCCCTTTTTTTACAGTTTGATGCTCCTTAATGTGTTTGAATTCACCTACAAGCACAGTGCTTATTTCTTGGGAGATAACGGGGGAGTTTTTCCACTATGCTTTATTTATAATAACAGTGAAAGCTATTTTGCTTCCCAACTGAAACTATAGCAACAGATTTCCACAGCTGATCAAGATTCTGGAAAAACAATCAGGTTATACAAGGCTGCGTACGTTGCCAGGTTCAACAAAATAGAAAGGTTTGTTCAGAGGATAGCATAGCGACCTAATCTATTGGTGATGAGTTGCCTTAATTTCCTATCGAGAAATTACTGTACTTTGGGGTGGTTTGCACAACAACCATGTTTATTTCCCTCACCTGTAGCATCAAGTTGCAAACTTGCTTGTGTGAATCAGACATCACAGATTTATTGCTAGAGGTTAATGACATGGTCAGGATTCCGGTCTGTAGCAGTAATGTCTGGAACCAGGAAACATGTGTCAAGTGGATGCCATGGCAACTTCCTCCCCTGCTGCTTCCCAGACCACATTGTTGCCATATCAGAACATCATCAATTACTGCTGCAACACAGAATCCTGGAAACTATACCATGTATATCTACAGTGGTATCTCTGGTTGCGAACGGGATACGTCCCGGAGACCCGTTCGTAACATGAGCAGAACGCAACCCGCGTCTGTGCGTCTGCGTGTGCGCGGGTCATGATTCGCTAATTCTGTGCATGTGCGTGCGACAAAACCCGGAAGTAACCCTTTCCGGTACTTCCGGGTCGCCGTGGGACACAACCTGAAAACGCGCAACCTGCAGCAAACGTAACATGAATTATGACTGTATATGACTTTGATTTTCTCAAACATTTACAACCAAACATTTTAGGTATGAAAAGGGGATACTGGAGGAAATCCAAATGTTCTCTGGGACCCTCCTAAATACCTTTTTTAAAAAATAAAATGTATATAATGCTCAAATTTTTTTTAAAAAATAATCTCAATGGTTTACATAAAATATAACCAAGATTGGGGGGTGGTGGTGGGGAGAGCAATACAAATTCATATAAAATTGCAAAACCAGAAACCAAATAAAGCTTTTAAGAAGCTAAATAAAAGCAGAATAGATTTTGAAAGCTAAATGAAAACAGCATCTGTTCAGAGCAATTTTCCTTTTGTTCTGCTGGGCCTACATCCCTCCCCCCAAAGTTGATCCTTTCCCCTATCAATTAGTGACTGTTGATCCAAATTAGTCTTGTTTTCAGTTATCTATCATTTTATTTATTAAACTTGTATACCACCCTTCACCTGAAGACCACAGGGTGCTTCACAACATACAAATACAAAATGGTAACACAGAATACACAATAAAAGAAAAACAAACCAATAGCCCAGTAGTTTCCAATTAGCTAAATACTGTGGACCCCTGTTTTTCAAAAGCCAAGCCATGGACCCCTTAACTTTTGAAAATTTGGGCAGCTTTTATTATGTGAATGGTGCCATGGACACCCTGGGTGGATTAACGCGGACTTCCTGGGGCCTGTGGACCACCATTTGGGATCCATTGCAATAACCGTTCTCCCACAAACATGCTTAAAAGGTCATAGATTGTTTAATCAGCCAAAGGCCTAGTTATAGAGAAACACTTTCACTTCGTGCCTAATGATATTTTGTAGTTTAATCTGGATACATGATGTCACATTACTTGTTCCTAGAAAATAGACCAATTTATGGAGGACTGGTTGGGATGGTACCATAATACAGTGGTACCTCAGGTTACATACGCTTCAGGTTACAGACTCCGCTAACCCAGAAATATTACCTTGGGTTAAGAACTTTGCTTCAGGATGAGAACAGAAATTGGGCTTTGGTGGCGCGGCGGCAGCAGGAGACCCCATTAGCTAAAGTGGTGCTTCAGGTTAAGAACAGTTTCAGGTTAAGTACAGACCTCCAGAACGAATGAAGTACTTAACCTGAGGTACCACTGTAGCAGCTTCCAAATGACACTGCAAAGATGCTCACATCTTGAGTGTTGTGACCCAAGTTTCAAGGGGCTGAATGGAAATCTTGAATTCATGTGTTTGCACAGCCACGTAATGAACACTTCTTCTTCTTTGTGAGTCCCCGAAAGCATGCAAAAAAGTAGTGTGTGAGTGGTTTAGCAAAGCACATCTTCTATGCTCACTCTCAGTTTAAAGCATGCTTGAAACAGAATACCTTTCTCTCTTTTTTCTGTAATTTTTATTAAATTTTCTGCTTTACATATTAGAATATTCATTTAAACAACCTTAAAATATCAATGACTTCCCTTCTTCTCTTTCCATAGTTATTTTGCGTAACATATACCCCTGCATATTTTATATAAACCAAACCATTCAGTATTCCATTATTACAGCCATCAAAACTTATTTACATTGTTGAATTTATCTTACTGCTGCCCATGCTTTCAAATGTACACAATTTTCCCCCATATATTCAATAAACATTTCCCAATCTTCTTTAAACGTATGTTCTTCTTGTTCTTTTATTCTATATGATAGAGTAGGTCCGCCAGCTGTGAATATTCAATCAGTTTAAGTTCCAGTTGGGACTTTGCTCATTTTCCATTTTGAGGGGATAATTCAGAAACAGAATACTTTTCAGTGGGGGAATAAGATATAGTTTATGTGACTTATACGCATTTTTGAATCCTCACTTGTTGTTTTTATTGAAACATGGTAAGGGCTCAGTACATTCAGCTAGACCAGGCATCCCCAACCTTCGGCCCTCCAGATGTTTTGGACTACAGTTCCCATCATCCCTGACCACTGGTCCTGTTAGCTAGGGATCATGGGAGTTGTAGGCCAAAACATCTGGAGGGCCACAGGTTGGGGATGCCTGAGCTAGACCATTCATGGTCACTTTGAGGGAAATTTCAAAACATTCTTGTTTGGAGATGGCATAGAAATTCTCCTGTTTCTCCGCTGTGTGGCTCAATACCCTGTCTTACTTTTGGAGCTGTCAGGTTTTCAGAAATTTCAAATTCTATGGGGAGCTGTTCAACAAGCTATCACAAGGGAGCACTGAGAAACATGTTTCTTCAGCCGTGTTTGGGCACCGACTGAGCAACTTCATACTAGGTGCTGCTGCCTCACTCCTTCCTGGCCTTCCATCAGTGTCATGATCTGGAACACACATGTGGTAACGCTCAAGGAAAGTTGATCTGGAACCCCCTCTGTTCTAGGCCTGACAAGGAAATAGAGGTCAGAACTGTTTCAGGCAAGAAGTAGGGATGGGTTGAGTTACACAGCTAATTCTGAATCACTACACTGGGACAGTGTCTCATTGGAGCTCAGTGTTGTGTGTAGGAGTGTGGGGTTTTTTTAATGCACAAAAAGGCCACTTACAAATTATATGCACCTTGTGGGTACTTTGTATGCAAAAGGCACATTTTTAAAACACAACATAATAATAATAATAATAAATTTTATTTATATCCCGCCCTCCCCAGCTGAAGCCGGGCTCAGGACGGCTAACAACAATAAAATAGTGCAACATTCTAAAAACATTTCATTGTAAAAATTAATTAAAATCAAATTGATGGCAACCATTAAGCTAAAGTTCTGTGAAGATTGCCAAAGGAGGGAGTCAGGCTGCGCCCTGACCAAAGGCCTGGTGGAACAGCTCTGTCTTGCAGGCCCTGTGGAAAGATGTCAAGTCCCACAGGGCCCTAGTCTCTTGTGACAGAGCATTCCACCAGATAGGAGCCGCATCTGAAAAAGCCCTTGCTCTAGTTGAGGCCAGCCTAACCTCTCTGTGGCCTGGGACCTTCAGGATGTTTTTATTTGAAGACATGAACTTTTCAAGGCCTTTTCAGGTATTCATCTGTAAAGTGCACATTTTGTGTGCACATATTTTACATAGAATACATATTTGTGTACAGTGGTACCTCGGGTTAAGAACTTAATTTGTTCTAGAGGTCCGTTCTTAACCTGAAACTGTTCTTTTTTTTTTAATGAATATTTATTAGATTTTCCAATTTTATATAAACACAAAAAGAAAAAGAAAAAGAAAAATATTAAAAACAATTCAGTTTCAATAACAGTTTTTCAATCACATGTTTCTTTGACTTCCTCATACCTCCCCTTCTTGTTCTCTAGTTCACCTTATTAATTCAGCAAATCCTAATCTCTTAACATTCCTTTTAAAATAAAACCTTATTTTCCATTCAACTTTTTAAAATTTAATAACATAAACAATTATAATCCCCATTATCTTTATCATAACAGCTAGAGACCACCAAAGTTCAAACCAACATCTTTTCAAAGTTCATTAATTTTATAATATTTCTGTAGATAATCCTTGAATTTCTTCCAATCTTCTTCTGCTGCCTTTTCTCCCTGGTCGCGGATTCTGCCGGTCATTTCTGCCAGTCCCATACAGTCAATCAACTTCATCTGCCATTCTTCCAGAGTGGGTAGATCTTGAGTCTTCCAGTGCTTTGCTATAAGTATTCTTGCTGCCGTTGTAGCATACATAAAAAAAGTTCTGTCTTTCTTTGGCACCAGATGGCCGACTATGCCCAAGAGAAAAGCCTCTGGTTTTTTCAGGAAGGTATACTTAAGTACCTTTTTCATTTCATTATAAATCATTTCCCAGAAGGCCTTAATCTTTGGGCACGTCCACCAAAGGTGAAAGAATGTACCTTCAACATCCTTACATTTCCAGCATTTATTATCGGGCAAGTGATATATTTTTGTGAGCTTGACTGGGGTTATGTACCACCTGTATATCATTTTCATAATATTCTCTCTTAAGGCATTACATGCCGTGAATTTCATACCTGTGGTCCATAACTGTTCCCAGTCAGCAAACATAATGTTATGTCCAAGATATTGTGCCCATTTAATCATAGCTGACTTAACTGTTTCATCCTGTGTATTCCATTTCAGCAGCAAGTTATACATTTTTGACATGATTTTAGTTTTAGGTTCTAGCACTTCTGTTTCTAATTTAGATTTTTCCACCTGGAAGCCAGTTTTCCTGTCCAAATTGTATGCCTCCCTTATCTGAAAATAATGTAGCCAGTCTCGGACTTTGTTTTTTAATTTCTCAAAACTCTGCAATTTCAGTCTATCTCCTTCTTGCTCCAAAATTTCCCAATATTTTGGCCAACTGGCCTCCATATTGAGTTTTTTCTGAGCTTTCGCTTCCATTGGTGATAACCACCTTGGGGTTTTGTTTTCCAGTAAGTCCTTATATCTAATCCAAACATTAAACAAAGATCTCCTAACAATATGATTTTTAAATGCTTTGTGAGCTTTAACCTTGTCATACCACAAATATGCATGCCATCCAAAGACATTGTTAAAACCTTCTAAATCCAAAATGTCCGTGTTTTCAAGAAGCAGCCAGTCTTTCAACCAGCAGAATGCTGCTGACTCATAATACAGTCTAAAGTCTGGCAGGGCGAAGCCACCCCTTTCTTTTGCATCAGTTAAAATCTTATATTTTATCCTAGGCTTCTTGCCCTGCCAGACAAATTTAGAAATATATTTCTGCCACTTCTTAAAACATTCCATCTTGTCCACAATTTGTAATGTTTGAAACAAAAACAACATTTTAGGCAATACATTCATCTTTATGGCTGCTATTCGACCCATCAAGGAAAGCTTCAAATTTGACCATATTTCGAGATCTTTTTCCACTTCTGACCAGCATTTCTCATAATTGTTTTTAAATAAGTTCCCATTTTTAGATGTCATGTTAATCCCCAGATATTTCACCTTCCTCACCACAGACAGACCTGTTTCATTCTGAAATTTCTCTTTTTCAAACAATGTCATATTTTTCTCTAAAACCTTAGTTTTGGTCTTGTTCAATTTAAATCCTGCCACCTGACCAAATTCTTGAATTAATTCTAAGACTCTTTTAGTACTAGATTCTGGCTCCTGTAACGTCAAAACTAGATCATCTGCAAATGCTCTCAATTTATACTGTTTAACTCCGACCTGTATACCTGTACAGTGGTACCTCAGGTTAAGAACTTAATTTGTTCTAGAGGTCCGTTCTTAACCTGAAACTGTTCTTAACCTGATGTACCACTTTAGCTAATGGGGCCTCCTGCTGCCGCTGCATGATTTCTGTTCTCATCCTGAAGCAAAGTTCTTAACCCGAGGTACTATTTCTGGGTTAGTGGAGTCTGTAACCTGAAGCGTCTGTAACCCAAGGTACCACTGTACACCCTTTTCCTGCGTCAAGATTGTACCACAAAATTCAGAGAAGTTTGCATCCAAGAAAGCTCAAGAAAATTGCATTGGGTTGATCTGCTGCAAAAAAAGGGGACCCAAAATAATTCCTCCCCTGTCAGGAAGGTGCAGGATCATGGCCGAAATGCAGAGTGTAGTGGGGATTTGTGAATTCCTTGGATATTTTTAGGGAAGTGATGGTTGTAATTTTTAAGATTCGTGGGTGTAAATTTGTGCCTGCATGGGAACAGTTGGTTTATTTTTACAAAATTGTTTGCATGTGGATTATGCTATTGTGATGGTTCACCAGGGCAAATGTTTCTGCTTGCCCAAGACAACAATTTTCCCTCTTCTCCCCATATGTCCTTTTCTGGGGGGTTCTCCTGACCCACAGTGGGTGCAAAAAAAGAGGAGGGGGAGATCCCTGTTGAGCTAGTGAGATTCCTTGTTCTGAATCTAGCCCTCCCTACTGTGCTATCTCCTACAACAGGACCCAATAGATCTGATTTGTTTTGTTCTGGTTTGCTTTTAATTAATTCAATACATTACAATGAAAAGCAAATTCCACTCACAATTTCATGTATTTTTAATGGCAAGTGTTCAAAGGGAAATTAATTCGCTTTTTTCCCTTCTGTCTGTCTGTTTGCCCTTCTTGCTCAAATAAAGTGCATGAGATGAAAGGGAACAATGATTCTACCTTTTCTCTTTCTAGAAAGCTAATTGATGTGTCTCCCCGACATTTCCTTGCTAACAAATAGCAATTAAAATACTATGGCATTAGATTGATTTTGACTCTTAAGTCAGTGTTCTTTTTCAGCAAAGCTGCGAATTGCTGAATGAGACCTAGAGAAAACGCAGTTGTACTGTTAAGTTCAGCAGGAGCTATCCGGCTTCCAGGTAGCTTAGAATAAGTTCAGCAGTACAGTGGTACCTCTGGTTATGTACTTAATTCGTTCTGGAGGTCCGTTCTTAACCTGAAACTGTTCTTAACCTGAAGCACCACTTTAGCTAATGGGGCCTCCCGCTGCTGCTGCTGTGCGATCTCTGCTCTCATCCTGAAGCAAAGTTCTTAATGTGAGGTACTATTTCTGGGTTAGTGGAGTCTGTAACCTGAAGCGTCTGTAACCTGAAGCGTCTGTAACCTGAGGTACCACTGTACAGTGGTACCTCGGTTTAAGAACAGTCCAGTTTAAGAACGATTTGGTTTACAAACTCCGCAAAAACAGAAATAATGTCCCGGTTTGAGAACTTTACCTCGGTCTAAGAACGGAATCCAAATGGTGGAAGGGCACCGGTGGCGGGAGGCAATGGGAAAGCGTGCCTCGGTTTAAGAACGGTTTCAGTTTAAGAATGGACTTCCAGAATGGATCAAGTTCGTAAACCGAGGTACCACTGTACAGGACCATTAACTGCTTCCAGGAAAAATGCCCAGGAGTGACTGAAGTTGCTTTTCAAATAATCTGTGCTTAACTCACCGTGGTTTGTAAGTTAGCAAGAATTTCTTTAATCGGTCTTTTGATAATAAACCAAGAACCTCTGGTGGACTCGAAGTCCTAGTTTAAGAGCAGCTCCACTTACATTTGTATTGAAAGATGAATATGAACATATGAAGCTGCCTTGTACCAGATATGAACATTGGTCTTTCTAACCTGTTCTTTGATTAGCAGTGGATCTCTAGGTACAAAACAGTCCTGATATGCACTTCTGCATGCAAATGATGTGCTCTACCAGTCGGTGTGACTAGTGATTGGTGTTCCTTGTTTGTTTGTTTTTAAATTGGATTGGTGCTTTGTACTGAGTTGAATAGGATCCAAAATGCAACAGTCTGATTGGTTCACAGGAGCCACCCAATCCAGCTCCAGGTGGAAGTGAATCCGCAACCTGATTGGCCTACAGGATAATCCCAGAATTAGCCAATCACATGCGGCCCATTGTGTAAATAATGTATATAAAGCAGATATTTGGGGGGAACTTTCATTCTTCACTACTATGAGCTGAATAAAGAGCATGAAATCTACACTCGACTCCGAGTATATTTCAATTGGCAAGCTAAGGAATTTTCACAAAAAATCAGATAATCGTCTGGTTTATTTCAAGCCCAAATCTAAGCCCAATCAGACCTTGTTGTACCCAATGGAGTGTGCAACATGACCCATTTCCTCCCCTCCTTGCTTGCCTCCAAATTCATCCCCCTTCTTCCTACCCTCCCATCCTTCAGCAGGTCTCTTACCATGAATACTTGAAAAGCTGATGTTACCTGTGCTCCTGATGTCCATCTGGTTTTGTGTTTCCACACAGTGACCTTGGCTCAGAAGTCTCCATTTTATCTGGAAACATTAAGGCAAAGTGCAGCAAGTTAAGATAGGATGCAGTTTCGGCTGACAGCTTCCGTTGAGACAGAAAAAGGCTGTGTCCCACCCACTAAACCAGGGGTCAGCAAACTTTTTCAGCAGGGGGCCAGTCCACTGTCCCTCAGACCTTGTGGAGGGCCGGACTATATTTTACGGGGGTGGGGTGGGGTGGTCAACGAATTCCTATGCCCCACAAATAACCCAGAGATGCATTTTAAATAAAAGCACACATTCTACTCATGTAAAAGCACCAGGCAGGCCCCACAAATAACCCAGAGATGCATTTTAAATGAAAGGACACATTCTACTCATGTAAAAACACGCTGATTCCCGGACCGTCCGTGGGCCGGATTTAGAAGGCGATTGGGCCAGATCCGGCCCCCGGGCCTTAGTTTGCCTACCCATGCACTAAACCTTGCCTTGGTACCTCTTGGACTTGCTAATGCTTAATCTTCTCTGTTTCCTAATTCAGTAAAGGCAACTCTGTATCACCAATTATTTGGCTATTGAAAGACTTGGGACCAGGATTGATATCTGAAGTTGTACTGTAACACACCCAGCTATAACCCAGACTCTCTCCTTTAGTTATGAAGGGTAAAAACTTTCCTTTTGGGGGGAAAAGCTCTGATCTTGCCTGTCTCCTAAGTACCTTGAAAGAGCACTCAAATGCCTAGATTAATTTATGCATGTGTGCTTCTATTATTATTAATATTATTCATTGAATTTATTTACCGCCCTATACCCAGGGGTCTCAGGGTGGTTCACAAAATAAAATCAAGATCTAAAACCACAAAATACCTACTAAAAACAAAAACAATCCAATAGCCCCCCCCCAAAAACCCACAATTTTAAAAATGGCATAATGTCAATAAGATCAACCAAAGGATGGTTAAAAAGGAATGTTTTTGCCTGGCGCCTAAAGGTGTATAATGAAGGCACCAGGCGAACGTCCCTGGGGAGAGCATTCCACAGATGGGGGAGCCACTGCAGAGAAGGCCCATTCTTGTGTTGCCACCCCCTGGACCTCTTGAGGAGCCACACAAAGGAAGGCCTCAGAAGATGATCTCAAGGTCGGAGTAGGTTCATATGGGAAAAGGCGGTCCTTGAGGTATTGCGGTCCTGAGCCATTTAAGGCTTTATAGATCAAAACCAGCACTTCTATGCATTTTAGTTAATGTGCTAGGTTTCCTTGGTGATGGTGGTGGTGAGGGGGGAGCTCTACCAGACAAAATAAAGCCAGTGACCCAGTGAAGAGAAGTTTCCCTTATCATTTCAGCTAATCTTTCCCTCCCCCCACTGTTCATATTCTGGAATGGCTTATTCCCCAAACACAAGTAGATTTTGAATATACACTGAGAGAGGAAGTGTGATACTACTCAGTATTCCTGGCACCTGGCTTGTAGTTTTGAGTGTGACTTTTTTTCAGAGCAGCAGAAAGGTAAATGAATTAGGGGAGACTGGTTGAAAGACTGAATTCTGGAGGAAAGGGATTAGAGGCCAAGCAGGTGGATGTGTAGCGTTGAGTTTTTCAGGAGTCTGTAAAAGTATAAGAGCCACACACAGACAAAAAAAAAATCACTCCAGTGTATTTAAGGCTAGCATTATGCGTCACTGAGGTTTGCATTTTGAAACAAGGAATATGAAAATTCTATGTATGATCTCCCCCACTATGAAAGAAGTAAGAATTCTCATGATGGGAGAATTAAGCATCTGATTCCTCCAGTGATGAAATAAAGAGGCTCTTTCTTCTTTGCTGGAAAACATAATTTTAGAAGGAAAATGTATCTGGAAAAATAAATGGATTGGTTGTCATGAAAGACCACAGTATCGTTTGCAAAGTGAAAAGCATATCCACCTGAAAACGGATACAGCAAAATATTTGTCATTGCTTGCCGCTGTCATAAATATTTTTGTCAGCACAGGAAAGGAAACTGGTGACAGTATTTGAGTGTGTTACATATTTTAAATAATACATGGGGTATATGCTGAGAATTCTTGCAGATAGACAGCATTTTCATCTGCGTTTATTTGAATCAAACACATGGTCATGCACAAGCTGATGGAGCTACTGTAGGTAACATGAAAATAAGAGACACGCTATACTGTGTAGAGGCAATGGCCAAAAGAAATAGGGTACCTCCAGTCTATCAGTATTTTGAGGGAAGAATTCAGATGCATAGCAGAGCTCTAGGTTTACATTATTAAAGTGGATCAAGGAATGCTATCACCCTCTTGCAACAGATCCCCCTTTTTTAAAAAAAATGCATGTTAAAAAATGATGGAGAAATTGCATTGAATCGAATACATGTGAATACCCTGTAAGCAAATAAGGATGGATGCTCTGTAAATAACCACCTTGCAAGCAAATCAGAATGAATGATAAATAAACAAACCATTCACCTGGGGAAGCCCAATCAGATGTCTCTTAAAATACAGTGTTGGTATGTTAGGTGGAATCTACACAAATATATATATATAAACATTGTGAAAATGCTTTTTTAAAAAAAGGTTTTGGAAAATATATTGAATCTGCCATAGCTCACCGTTGTCATCTAGTGTACTCACATTTGTACTCACATTTGTTGTGTTGTCAGCGTACTCAAAGAAGCAAAGATCACCAGTGTCAAAGCAATGATTCTTCAACATCAACTTCGTTGTACTGGTCATTTTGTGCAGAGATGCCTGATTATCGTCTTCCAAAGCAACTACTCTATTCCCAACTTAAGAATGGAAAGCAGAATGCTGGTGGATAACGAAAGAGGTTTAAAGACTCTCTCAAGGCAAATCTATAAAAATCGAGCTTAGAGGAAGGCATGCTTGGCAAACCCTCACTGTGATCAACTCCCACCCAGAAACCTTTGTTTCCACTGTGAAAGCATGTGCAGATCCAGAATTGGCCTCCATAATCACCTACGGACACACTGTTAATACCATATTCATTGAAGAAAATCTTACTCAGCTGCAAGTGATCTACAAAGAAGAAGAAAAGAAATTAGAGGCAAGGAGCAATTTAACCTAACTGAGCCAAGCATCTATAAACCAACTGCGAACTTCTTAGCTGCGGCGTTCTATGTTTCTATTGCTGTTTTCCAGTGTGGAAATGTAGTAGCAAGATGGCCCTCTTTGCTACACTGTCCAAGAACAGTTTTGAAGGATTTCAAATACACAGTGTTGCTGGCAATATAGAGTAGGTACTGCTTCTTCAAAGTTTTAGCTAAGGAGGACTGCAGAAAACAATGTCTCGCATAACACTTGCAGGCAGCTTGTGAACAAAAGCAATTTATGAACAAAGAACTTGCTTATCTTTTATTAGTATCCTGTAACAGCACTGACTAAGCCAAAATAAAAAGGCTATGTGGGTTTGAAGCCTTATGATAAATTTGGCAATTATTCAGGCCCCTTGCTGTTAGCGCTGGATTTTGAAGATGAGTTTTTGTTCTTCCCTTTGCATGCATTAAGATACTTGAAATGAGAAGGCTTGAATTGGTATGCAAACCAAGCCCCCCCCCCCCCCCCCGCTGGAAGCTGCTCTCTGAATGCCGGATTATGTAAGAATTGTTCACCTAGATCCATCCTGTAAGAATCTTGCAATCACAGATGGTCACAGTGGATCTTTGTTGATAATTAATTCCTAGGACTTCTGTGTACAAGCATTTCACAGAGTAAATGAACTTTTCATCGTGCAATTGATTGCTGCTTTGGCCGCTTGATTGATCAGTGGGTGGCCGGAAAAATTGAGACATCCATCTCGAATCATTCCTAGCAATCTTGCTAGAGTTAGAGAAACAATAATATCCCGTGGGTCGTCACTTTATCCCTCAGTTATCCTGGGTAAGAGCATTAACTGTATCTTCCCAGAATGTATACAGCCTTGCCTTATTTTAACCCAGCAGCAGTTAAGTGATACTAATGCTTATTGACTGAAAACCATGATACCGAGCAGAGGTAGGCTTCCGAAAATGATTAATCCGGTGCTGTTTCCTGTGTTTTTCCTGTCACATTTAGTGCCTAAAATGCACTTGTAGCATCATCTTGCATCTCTGGGCTACTAGCATCCGGGTGGCTGTTGTTCCATACATAAAAAGTCTTTTCTGATCCTTTGGGATGTCGGTAATTCCTAATAAAAATGCTTTGGGTTTTAAAACAAAAGTTATTTTAAACATTTCATTATACAGTGGTACCTCGGGTTACATACGCTTCAGGTTACATACGCTTCAGGTTACAGACTCCGCTAACCCAGAAATAGTGCTTCAGGTTAAGAACTTTGCTTCAGGATAAGAACGTAAATTGTGCTCCGGCGGCACGGCGGCATCAGGAGGCCCCATTAGCTAAACTGGTGCTTCAGGTTAAGAACAGTTTCAGGTTAAGAACGGACCTTCGGAATGAATTAAGTACTTAAGCTGAGATACCACTGTATATCATCTCCCAGAAAGCTTTTACCAACTTACAAGTCCACCACATGTGGTAAAAGGTACCTACAACTATAGCTTTTCATCAGGATTAAGAAGCGAGGTGGGAATTTTTTTTTTAAAAAAGTACATAAAATTTCAACAAAATATTCAGATACTTCCATTCCTAGTGGTGGCAACCCTGCCTAATGAGCTTGTGGCCAAGATACTTGAATTCCTCCACCCCCTGTGAAAATGCTATGAAAATAAAGCCAGAGAGTTACATATTTTCCTTGTCTAAAAGAGGGCAGGGGAAGCTTTGAGTTCTACAGCAAAGGAAAAGTAATGTTCCTATTACCATTATTCATAAATAAAATTCTATGTGAAATGAATACACCCCCCCTTTTTGCTTCCTTATATAAAACCCCCTCTGTGCTTAACCCAGTTCTGTCTCACTATAAAGTATCTGAGTGCTTTATAAGGGCACTAGCATTTTTTTTAATATAACTTTTTTATAGCTTGTATGTTAGATGCTGTCTTTTGATCTCCTGTGCCTATACCACAGTGCCAATAATTTAAATATAACTTTAAACTTTTAAGAATGTATTCCCATATATCATTGCCAACTTATCCCACTGAATAAAATACTGTTTGTCAGCAGGGCCCTGCATAGTCAAACTCAGAATGCACGGGAGAAACTTGGCAAATCCACACCGTGATCAACTCCTGCCCGGGAACCAATGTCCCCACTGTGGAAGGATGTGTGGGTCCAGAATTGGCCTCCACAGTCACTTATGGACTCATTGTTAAAACCTTGTTTATGGAAGACAATCTTACCTCGGCTATGAGTGATTGCCAAAGAAGAAGAAAGAAGCATACTCAGGAGAGAACAATGGGAAGTGCTAAACATTCTAACCCTATGCTTGTAAAAATATACAGGAGCAATAGGTTTTCTAAGCACCCAGCTTCCTCCAAAACTCAAATGCTAAAGAAATAAAGTTATTTGGAGTGGAACAGGATTGCACATGAAAAGAGCTCATACGGCTAGGGCTCGTGGACTTTTATCGCAGCTGAAATGACCACCTACGCCTAAAAAATAAGAAGACATAAATGTGTGCAATGATACTTTCAGAAGATTTGTATTGTATATATATAATATCCCAGACCATTTTCTTCAGGCTATGTTACTCTATTCAATATACATGTCTACTACCATCCCCAAATCTGCTCTTGAAGGTTGGGGGGAACCCCAGAACAAATTTAGAGGGTGCGCAGTGGGAGAGAAGAGAAAGAAAAGTCACCCAGCACAAGTGGTAGTCATTCTGCACATGTATTCTGCACCTGTGAATATAACCCTGAGTGTCCATGGTTGGATCCAGAGGCTGTAAACTGAACAGATTGGTAACTCCTGAGGTTAGTAACTGCAGAGTTGTTTGGGGTTTTTTTGCAGACGTCTCAAAAAGCTGGATGCAACCTTCAACAGAGGCATAACTGAGCCCTTGCTATTATTAGTAGTATTATTATTAACTCTGAATTCCATGTAGCAAAATCTTATTTGCCACGTGGTGAAACCAGGTGGTGAAACCATGAATCCAATTTGAACCAAGGGAAATAGGGAGAGATTAATCAAGAGAAGAGGACAGCCAAGGCAAAAGCTGCTGCTTAAACAGCAACAGGGATGAGACGTGACTATTGGAGATCTAAAATAATGTAGTATAAACACTGACAACTGGGGAACACTGGCCTGCGAGCACTCCAGTTGGAGAACATCCTTTACCAAAGGTGTCATGGGCTTTGAAGACACTCAAAGTCAGGATGAGAGGGAGAAACGTGCTAAGAGGAAGGCATGCTTGGCAAACCCTCAACATGATCAACTTCCACCTGAAAACCTATGTCCCCACTGTGGAAGGACGTGTGGATCCAGAACTGACCTCCACAGTCACATACGGACTCACTGTTAAGACTGTGTTCATGGAAGACAATCTTATTCAGCTGTGAGTGATCGCCAAAGAAGAAGACTGGAGATAAGAAGCACCATCTCAAGCCCAAGATGGGGGCTCGGGGGCTCAGTGTGCGGCTCACTTGCATGATGTCATGTGCCCGGTGCACAGCCTGGGTATGTGACATCATGCACATGAAGCATGATGCGCATGCTATGTCACATCATTGGGAGGAGGCTGAGTGCGGAGTCCACCACAGAGTGGCTTCCTCTCTTGTGCTCAGGAGGAGCCAGCCACTGAAGCACGCTCGGCAAATGGCCTCCTCCATCCCCTCAACATTGAGGGGGCCCAGCCCTGTGCCAGCAGATTTTGAGGGGGCTCATGACACCTCTTCCCCTAGGGGGATGCACACAGTCTTCCCCTAGGGGGATGTGACAGTGGGTAAAACACTGCCAGATAGGTGCAATGAAAGGAGCAGTTAGGAAACCCTCTGCAACTTCACCTTTCATGCCACCCCCCAATTTTTGTGGGAAAATATGGGGCACGGTCCTAATAGCTGCCCACTGAATATTGGGCTGCAGCAACATTCGAAGCGGTGCTTCTGTCCAGAATTTCAAGGCACAAGGGGACTTCTCTTTTCGTCCCACAGTTGTTTCTAGTCACACAGGTTTTTGAAGCACCAGAGGCAATAGCAGGATGAGTTTGCACACCCAGCAATAATGATTTTGCAGTTGTGTCCCCTTCAATGCTTGGGGTGTATGTGTGGGAAGCTACCATCTTCCTCCAGCCTAATCACAGAAAACAGACACAGCAGGCAATAGATTTGTCTCTTTGGAATGTGCCTCTAACTCCTTTTTTGTGCTCTGTAAAGGCTTAATTTCAAATGCAGGCAAAAGAAAATGCAACTAATAGAAACAATTTATTTAGAACTTCCTTTTTTTATATAATTCGGCAAAGCTTAGGCAACATGTGTAAAAATTCACCTAATGTGTGCATGTGGGAATAAGCAATGCACTGTGGTACTTTCCAGTTCCTATGGCAACCACAGACTGCCTGAGGCGGAGGAAATCATCTGATCTCTGATGAGGTAATCACCTTAGTCTCCAGCAAATTTCCCAACAATCTCATCCAAATTTCAGAAAAGACATTTTATTTCCCCTCTCCCTGTGTTTTAAAAAGGTCTTTGACTAGATGCTAAACAGGAACTACACTGCCGCTACAGGGCATGCCTGCACCTCAGCGCAGTCCTGAAACCGTATGTTAAGATAGCATTGTATAATTGTGTAGGAATTATACACACATACACTGACTTCCCTCAGGCAGATGTAGCCCATGTCAGTGAGACTGGTTATTGGAAAATGGAGGAGGAAAATGCTATGGAGTTACACTTGGGAACAGATAGGTACCCTGAGGGGAAGGGATGTAGCTCAGTGTAAAGCAAACATCTTCTGGGGAAGATGGAGAATCATTGCCAGACCACTTAAGTCTTGAGCTTGCCAATTGGAAGGTTGGTGGTTTGAATCCACATGACAGGGTGAGCTCCTGTTGTTCTGTCCCAGCTCCTGCCAACCTAGCAGGTCGAAAGCACACCAGTGCAAGTAGATAAATAGGTACCACTGTGGTGGGAAGGTAAATGGCGTTTTGATGTGCTCTGGTTTCCGTCACGGTGTCCTGTTGCGCCAGAAGTGGTTTAGTCATGCTGGCCACATAACTCGGAAAGCTGTCTGTGGACAAATGCCAGCTCCCTTGGCCTGAAAGCAAGATGAGCGCCGCAACCCCATAGTCGCCTTTGACTGGACTTAACTCTCCAGGCAGTCCTTTACCTTTTACCTTAGTGTAGAGAAAACTGAGCAAGATGGACCAACGTTCTCACTTGGAATAAGTCGGCTTCCTATGTACCCAACTCTGAAATCAAAATTATGTGTATTGGGCAATAACACATCACACGCCAACATACGACAGTGTGAGATTCAGTCCTTCAATTTGATGCCTGTTTGAAAAGACTGAGTGAGAATAGACTGACACATCAGGATCTGGACCCAAAGTTCCTTTGGCCATACAGCCTCTGAAATGGGGATAGGGTATGCAAACTGTGGCTGGTGGCACATGAAAAGAAATCTGAACTTCATGGCACTGTGTTGCACGGGGCCGCGCACAGCTGAGGGTAGACCAAGACTCTTGTCAGGTGACATGGAGCTGACAGGTAATGTCTAGATCCGTGGTTCCCAATGTGGGGCACATGCCCCACAGGGGGGCAATTTGATTTTTAAGGGGGGAAATTTGAGAATGAGTTATTAACAGTTAATTGCCTTTTGGGCTTCCTCCACGTGAATAGGAGTCCACTTTTTGAACAATAAGAATTTTATGTCAGGGTGAGGTATCAGGATTTTAGAGATGCTTGGGTGGGGCAAGGCCAAAACAGGTTGGGAATCACTGGTCATACACAGTATCTGACCTGCAGTATTGCTTTCTCAATTTCTGACAGCGAACGATGTGTGGTGTGGCAGGGAAATTTGTGGTGCTGAAGACGTTACCAGGAGGAAGGAAAGATGGATGCAGAAGGGCAGCTAGATCTACCTTAACATTTGCCCTTCTGTGTAAACACTGGTCAGGGAAGCGGTAGCACCTAAGGAAGGAGAGGATGCAGGTGTTTGGATGCAGTTCGAAAGCACATCAAAGTGCAAATAGATAAATAGGTACCTCTCTGGCAGGAAGGTAAAAGGCGTTTCCCTGCGCTGCTCTGGTTTGCCAGAAGCGGCTTAGTCATGCTGGCCACATGAGCCGGAAGCTGTACGCTGGCTCCCTCGACCAATAAAGCTAGATGAGCGCCGCAACCCCAGAGTCGGCCATGACTGGACCTAATGGTCAGGTATGTCCCTTTACCTTTAAGCCTGTTCCAGTGAAGATGAGCTAGCATGCCTTGTGCAAACTCGAGCCAAAATACTGGTTCACGGGGCAAAGGCAGGGACAGCCACCACTACCTTGCCATTGTATGGGCTTGACACACCAGCACAGCAAACTGTTTGCAGAAAACACAGCGGTTTACCATTAAAAGGAGACAATAATTCAGCTGTGGACAGTCATTTCTTCATGTATGCACATACACACTAGAAAATGCCCATCATAATGAAGAGTGGATTGATGGAAGGCCCATGAATTAAGGCAACTCTGTGTTGCAACACATTAGTGTGTCTGCTGCAGTGTGTTGGTGTGTTGTGCTAAAACTCCCTGTGCTACTCCTTGGGCTGGAAAGGGGTTAGTTTAATCTCCGGTTTGCGAAATGATGCATGTCTAAAAAGTATATCACCAGCATGACAAATTTGGAAAGCTTTCTATTAAGGAGTGTGTGCTTCACAAGCAGAAGCTCGTCCAGTAGTGGACTTGGGGCTCTCAAATTTCAGCTGTGCCCTGTGCAGTGCTAGAAAAGCCCCTTGCCTCTTGTGCTCCTTTCTACAGCATTTGTGTGTGTGTGTGTCCCCTGAAGCGCGGTGCCCAGTGCAACCACACAAGTCGCACTACCTTAAAACCACTTCTGGCTGGGCCTACTCCAATCTTCCTTCACATAGCAGTGAACTGGACCCATTTAGGTTGCCTGTCTATGGAGGCCATGCTGGGCCCTGGCATGGTGATATTCACCTTCACCACAGGGCTTCTCCCTCACACCCTGCTTCTAGATCCAGCCACATTGTTCTTTTAGCCATGAGTTACTAGGATGATATGGAAGAACCTTTGAGGGAAGCATCTCCTATCGTGCTTTCTAACATAAACCAGCACTATGAGGCCGTTCACACAAAGCGATTTCAACGGATACTATTTCTATATGGGGGGGGGGACATTGTACAGTGGTACCTTGGGTTACAGATGCTTCAGGTTACAGATGCTTCAGGTTACAGACTCCACTAACCAAGAAATAGTACCTCAGGTTAAGAACTTTGCTTCAGGATGAGAACATAAATCATGCTCCGGTGGCGCAGCAGCAGCAGGAGGCCCCATTAACTAAAGTGGTACCTCAGGTTAAGAACAGTTTCAGCTTAAGAACGGACCTCCAGAAGAATTAAGTTCTTAACCTAAGGTACCACAGTATACCATAACCTGCATTAAACACACACGGCTATTTTGCACACACTGTGCATGTAGTGTTTTTGGACTGAAGTCAGAAAAAATATCATGGGTAAAGCAGCTTTTAAGTGTGAGATTCCACTCATGCCTTTTGGGAGAACCACAGATCTTTGAATTGGAAATATTTGCAAAACTCCTGTCCTGAAGAAATGCAACGTTTTCAAAGGCTCTTCCCTCTACACAATGCTTGCTGAGATTCCTTCCTTCATAGAGAAGTTACCAAGGAAACTATGGCATTAATTTTGTGTATTCTCACAGGTTTCAAAAAAAGAGAAAGTACTGGAACTCTAACTGGCTTTCTCATTATAGATGCTGAAATTGCCCGCCTTAGCTTTCTATTATGTGGAACTTTTCTCCATCTGCTGGCTACATGGAATGAGCTCAGCAGCAACCACAAAATAAATGTAAGCTATTACAAGCCCCTAGCAAAACTATGACACTAGGGAAAGAATAATGATTTGTTACAAAACCACTGCATTAGCATGGAGAGTATATTTCTAGTGTTCATCTCTGAACTCCAAATGTACATAGCAATACATCGTGCCATGACGGGGAAAAACCTGGCGCTGTGGGTTAAATCACAGAGCCTAGGACTTGCCGATCAGAAGGTTGGCGAATCCCCATGACGGGGTGAGCTCCCATTGCTCCGTCCCTGCTCCTGCCAACCTAGCAGTTCGAAAGCATGTCAAAGTGCAAGTAGATAAATAGGTACCGCTCTGGCGGGAAGGTAAATGGCGTTTCCGTGCGCTGCTCTGGTTCGCCAGAAGCACTTAGTCATGCTGGCCACATGACCCGGAAGCTGTGCACTGGCTCCCTCGGCCAATAAAGCGAGATGAGCGCCGCAACCCCAGAGTTGGCCATGACTGGACCTAATGGTCAGGGGTCCCTTTACCTTTACCTTATTTCTTCACATGTCACCGTTAAAGCTCAATTCATGACAGCATGTTGTTGTGTGTACCACTTTTACTCTGTCACATGTTAATGTTGGCATCCGTTGTCTCAGGAGACAAAGGAAGAGTATGCCTTTGGGGGTAAAGAAAATCCAGAAAACAATGTATTCTGTTCAGGTTTGATTCCCTACAGTGGCAGATTTTTTGGTTTTGAAGAACGCTTCTGAATTTGCAGCTGTGCTAGCTCCATTAACAGCACACCCCCAAAGCTGGTTGCTCCCCCTCAAAAAAGAAACCCTGATCCTAAAATTTTGTACCACAAGTGTATATTGAAACATCAGTTCACACTTTCCAGTTGATGCCCCCCAATCAATACTGTCAGATGTATGCAGCTTGATATAAAATTACACCATGATTATTTTATGTATGAGTGAGAGACCAGATGTATGTATGTCTATGGAATATATGTGTGCTACATGAGAAAAAGAGAGAGTGTTGGGGCAACTTGTATACTCTTCCCAGTAAGGCAGAATGTCTGCTGCTGTTATGAGATAGTAATAGCACCACTTCGTTTTTGCTTTTTAAAAATTTTATTTATACTTTTCAGATATATACATTTTATTGATTTTACAGTCATGTTGACATTTTAAAACTTGACTTCCTTCCTCCTCTTTCTGCGGTTCCTTAAATTTATTTTGAATATCTTCTGCATATCCAAATTAACTTAACTTACTCATTTTTTAATCTTATTTAAATATATACTCTTATGTAAAGAAGGTAAAGGGACCCCTGACCATTAGGTCCAGTCACGGATGACTCTGAGGTTGCGGCGCTCATCTCGCTTTATTGGCTGAGGGAGCCGGCGTACAGCTTCCGGGTCATGTGGCCAGCATGACTAAGCCGCTTCTGGCGAACCAGAACAGCGCACGGAAACGCCGTTTACCTTCCCGCAACCTATTTATCTATTTGCACTTTGATGTGCTTTCGAACTGCTAGGTTGGGAGGAGCTGGGACCGAGCAACGGGAGCTCACCCCGTCGCGGGGATTCAAACCGCTGACCTTCTGATTGGCAAGTCCTAGGCTCTGTGGTTTAGCCCACAGCACCACCCGCATCCCTATACTCTTAGGTAACTGCAGGTTATTACAATAATCCTGCCAGTGTTTTTATCTGTTTACAATTTGTCTGTAAATATTCAATAAACCATTTCCATTCTTTTATATAAAGTTTGTTATCTTGATTTCTTATTCTTCCAGTAAGTTTTGTCGTTTCTGCATATTCCATAAGTTTTTTTTTTATCCATTCTTCCTTTGCTGGGACTTCTTTCCATTTTGGGGCAAGTAACATTCTTGCTGCTGTATAAATTTCTATACAATTTAGGTAGTTCTGTCCTTATAATTCCCAAGAGAAAGGCCTCTGGTGGTTGTTTTTTACAAACATTATTTTCAACATCCTTTTCATTTCGTTGTATATCATTTCCCAGTAAGCCTTAACCTTACTACAAGACCACCTCATATTAGTAATAGCATCACTTTGTGTGTGTGAAATTAAAGAATTAGTTTATTATTATTATTATTTGGGGGCGGGCTCAAAAGCATGCCCAAAAAGTGCAAGTAGATAAATAGGTATTGCTCACGCAGGAAGGTAAACGGCACATCCATTCACTGCTCTGGTTTCGCCAGAAGCGGCTTAGTCATGCTGGCCACATGACCCGGAAAAACTGTCTGCGGACAAACGCTGGCTCCCTTGGCCTGTAAAGCGAGATGAGCGCCGCAACCCCAGAGTCGTCTGCTACTGGACTTATCTGTCAGGGGTCCTTTACCTTTTTACTTATCTCCATGGGAGAGTGTGCCACAAATCACTTATCAAATCACTGAATTTGTGTGCTTATCAAATCACTGAACACGTTATTTTCATTTTGCAAAGATGCGGCTTTGATATATGCAATCTGAAAGTCTGCAAATACATGTATTTGACGTACTACCTCTCCAAGGTTTGAGTTGACTAACAGGAATAAAATACTATTTGGGGAAGAGGCAAGTTAATCTGCAACTTCAGATCTTATGGGAAAGGTCATTCCATAATCATGGAGCAATCGGAATAAAAGTGGTGTAAATGACTTGACACCATCATACCATCCAAGCATGGTGGCTGTACCCTAACAGTGGCTGGACTATTCAGAAGCCAAACCAAAGACATGAAGGAGTTAAAAATAAGAGCCAGCACCATCATATATTTTTTTTAAAAAAACAAACAAACACTAAATGCGAGTTAAAGTAAAATAAACATGCTAATTGGATGACTCTCTAGGGCATCACAAAAAGTTCCATTGAAAACTAAGCTTAATTTGCACTGCAAAATTTCTCAATTCAAAAAATTCTGGAAAACAAACATCACTGAAAAATGGCCTTTCCATTTATTTATTTTTAAATAGTAGCTTTGATTTATAAAATGGCAATTTATCTTGCACCTCCTTTGTTAGCTCAAAAAACATACCAGTATCAGGGGTTTGGAAATCTACCAGTTTGTTCAAATTTAAAGGACTAATTACTTAAAGTTAAGAGGTAGATGATGAATCAACTGTTTTTAAAATCATCTTACAGTCCTCATATAAAATTATTCAAGAGAATGGCTACAGAGCCAATCTAAGCACCTGCACTGGTAATTTAAAATAGGTCACTAGTGCACAGCATTATTCTTTGAATTTTCATTAAAATGCAGTTATCTGGCTTAGTTACAATGAGCTAATAAGCATGCAATGGATTTGTTTACTCAACTGTCTAGACAAAGGAGATAATTAAAATAGACTAAAGAAACTTTGAGTCTTGAAAGGAAGGAACACTTACTTTTTAAATATCTGTTAATGGATCTGGACTAAGGACAATGGCGAAAGCCAGTGAAGTTAAACACATAATAATGGGATGCTTTTCTTGTGAAAGGGGGGGGGGAGAAGCATGGGACATTTAGTTCAAAACATGTATTTTCACACATTTTTGGGCTAACTCAATTACCAGTAAAGGCACAAGACCACCTGTTTGAATGTGATTTCGGCTATGCACTTGACCCTAGTCAATGGTATAACCTTTGGACAAAAAAAGCCCTTAAAATCTATTTTGGTGAGTAATGGAGAATTAAGCCTAAAACTCAAATAAAGGTGGTAGCTAAGCCCTAGAGAGCTGGCAAGGATCCATGTTGGTGCCTCACCACATTGGATTGCCCCACACTCAGTACATATTTCCTTTCTGTACAAAACTCCAGCCTTTCAGTATTGCAATAAATTAAAAGAACTGTGGTTTTGAAAGATGGTGATTTTGGCCATTGTGGACCCAGAGCTGGAGTGTATGGGGTGCTAGGGGAGGGGTAGTACCTCTGGTGAGGAACGTAGGTGGAGCTGTGGTCTAAACCACAGAGCCTAGGGCTTGCCGATCGGAAGATCGGTGGTTCGAATTCCCGCGACAGGTTGACCTCCTGTTGTTCGGTCCCAGCTCCTGCCAACCTAGAAGTTCGAAAGCAGGTCAAAGTGCAAGTAGATAAATAGGTACTGCTCCGGCGGGAGGTAAACAGTTCTGTGTGCTGCTCTGGTTCACCAGAAGTGGCTTAGTCATGCTGGCCACATGACCCAGAAGCTGTCTGCGGACAAACGCCGGCTCCCTCGGCCAGTAAAGTGAGATGAGCACCGCAACCCCAGAGTCATCTGTGACTGGACTTAACAGTGAGGGGTCCCTTTACCTTTAGTACCTCTGGTGGCGAACATGTTGTGCTTCTTCTTGAGTAGTTTGTCCATCTTTGACAGAGGCGTAGGAAGGTCAGGTGGTACCTGGTGTGGAAAATTTCTTGCCACCCCCCCCCCCATGTTGATTTATTTATTTTTTGCCTGCAAAAATGGTTTTACGTTATTTCATATTTTCTTACATAGGAATGTGGATTCTGGGCCTCTGATAACAAGTAGGCGACTATGGACAGATACTTAAATTTACAGGATGGATTGTGACTTGGCTTGTGTTATTTTATTTACAGTGCGTACCTCAGGTTAAGTACTTAATTTGTTCCGGAGGTCCGCACTTAACCTGAAACTGTTCTTAACCTGAAGCACCACTTTAGCTAATGGGGCCTCCTGCTGCTGCCGCACCACCAGAGCACAATTTCTGTTCTCATCCTGAAGCAAAGTTCTTAACCCGAGGTACTATTTCTGGGTTAGCGGAGTCTGTAACCTGAAGCGTATGTATCCTGAAGTGTATGTAACCCAAGGTACCACTGTATATTTATTGTTTATTTATTTAATAAAATTTATTTTTAAAAAGCCCTGCAAAGTGGTTTACCAAAACAAAAACAAAAAAATACCACAGCAGTAAAATCAAGAAAAATTAACAACCCTACTTTAAAACATACAAAAAATAAAATATTAAGATTAAAATTACTTCAACTTCCTAAGCATCTTTGGTCCCCACCCTGTGCTCAGCTCTCACCTGTGGCTCCTGAAAGCTGTCAGCATGTGACAGCAGACACACTACGGGAAATGGCTTCAACTGGCTGGCTAAACCAGGTGAGGGTAGTCAAAGGCTTTCAAACTGTCAGTGAGTTTGGCACTTCCCCTGCATGTGAAGGTAGGCTTCAGTGGATTGAGCAGACGAGACCAAGAGTAGGTTCAACAGTCAAGAAGACGGATACTGCACATGCTGTAGAGGGAAGTGAAGGGCAGATGGGGCTCGTCCACCTGGAAAGGCAGCCCATTTAGGAGAAGGAAAACTCTGTGACAGGATTTCAGCTGGAAATTACAGGCTATGCGGGGACTGGAAATAGACTGGAAATGAAGCAGAGACCACCACTGTTGCAGTTACAACTATTGAAAGCAGCAGTTGTGTATGACCGCCCCAATAGCATCATGAATACATATAATCATTAATACACAATAAAAAGGGATGCCTGGATGTTCAGTTGGGCTTATTCCCTAGTAAGCATGTTTAGAATTGTAGCCTAAATAATAATAATAATTTTTTATTTATATCCCGCCCTCCCCGGCCAAAGCCGGGCTCAGAGCAGCTAACAGGTAAAAATAGCACAGCGTACATAAAATCACACAGTCAATTAATTAAAATACATTCTAAAATCAATTCAGAATCAAATTAATGGCAACCATTGGGCTAGAGTTCTACAAGGATTACAGAAGGAGAGAGGGGGTCAGACTGTGTCTTGGCCAAAGGCCTGGTGGAACAGCTCCATCTTGCAGGCCCTGCTGAAAGATGTCAAGTCCCGCTGGGCCCTAGTCTCTTGTGACAGAGCGTTCCACCAGATTGGGGCCACAGCTGAGAAAACCCTGGCTCCGGTGGAGGCCAGCCTATCCTCCCTGTGGCCCGGGATCTCCAAGATGTTTTTATTTGAAGACCGTAAGGTCCTCCGTGGGACATACGAGGAGAGGCGGTCCCGTAGGTATGAGGGTCCTAGGCTGTATAGGGCTTTAAAGGTTAAAACCAGCACCTTAAACCTGATCCTGTACTCCACCGGGAGCCAGTGCAGCTGGTATAGCACCCGGTGACTGTGATCCCACGGCGAGGACCCGCTGGAGTTTCTGGGTCGGTCTCAAGGACAGCCCCATGTAGAGTGATTTACAATAATCAAGCCTGGAGGTGACCATTGCATGGATCACAGTGGCTAGGTCAGCGCGAGAGAGGTAAGGAGCCAACTGCTTAGCTTGGCAGAGATGAAAAAATGCCACCTTTATTATAGCTGCAATCTGCGCCTCCATGGAAAGGGAGGTGTCGAAGATTTACATCCAAACTCTTAACGGACGGTGCTGGCACTAATTGCACCCCCGCAAGAGATGGGGGTTGGCTCCCCAATCCCATATCATCCCAACCCAGCCAAAGGACCTCTGGCTCAAAGCTAAGAAATTGGTGTCTTGCCTGTACTTTCCCACAAGTTCCTTTTCTCTTTCCTTCTTATAAGTGTGGACGCTCTTGTTAGCATTCCCCACCATAAGCCTGTTTGTTTGCTACTGCACTGTGCACCAACAATTTACGATTGCACTTGACATGAGTGCATGTGGGCCCAATTCCCCAAGAAGTCATTGCACTTAATGTTGCCACATTTAGAATTGGAGCTGGACAAATATAAGATGCTCCCAAGTTCTCGAGTTATTTACAGCTTCTCTGCCAGCAGTTCTCTTTCCACTATTTATGGACTATGAGAAGTGAGCTATGAGATGTGAAATAAGTGCATAGATAGTGGAAGTGGGGGTTTATATTTGTCAATGTGCATCATTTGTTCATTTTCATTCATGAAAGACCACCTCTCTGTAAGCTATCACACTGTATACATAAAATCAAGAGTGAATGCTACGGATTTCTATTGCTAGGTGTGTTCCTGTAGTTGGTGCAGGTCAGTGAAGATTGTCTTTAATTGGGAGCTGAACTGAATTTATCCTTCATCCCTACCCAGAAGCAAGTGCCATTGATTCTGTTAGAACTTACTTCCATGTAAGGGACGCAGGTGGCACTGTGGGTTAAACCACAGAGCCTAGGACTTGCTGATCAGAAGGTCGGCGGTTCGAATCCCCGCAATGGGGTGAGCTCCCGTTGCTCGGTCCCTGCTCCTGCCAACCTAGCAGTTCAAAAGCACGTCAAAGTGCAAGTAGATAAATAGGTACTGCTCCGGAGGGAAGATAAACGGTGTTTCTGTGCGCTGCTCTGGTTCACCAGAAGCGGCTTAGTCATGCTGGCCACATGACCCGGAAGCTGTATGCTGGCTCCCTCGGCCAATAAAGCGAGATGAGCGCCACAACCCCAGAATCGGCCACAACTGGACCTAATGGTCAGGGGTCCCCTTTACCTTACTTCCATGTAAGCATGCTTAAAGTTTCAACTACGCATCCTGTTCCTATTATATCTTTACTTGGTGAAGTTTCCTTTTCAGCGGAGGTTTATTCCAAGTAAATGAGCATGCATTCCACCATTAATGGGAGTAAAAGTAACTGGGAAATGTCCTATCACACTCCTGACTGCTCTTCTGCTTCTCTTCTCCTGTGTTCCCTCTTTTCCACTCCTTATTTTATTACAGCATAAAACATGTGCTGCGATGAACAGGGTTTTCTGTTTTATAATGAGCAAAAATGATAACAACAATAAACCCCCCTACAACAAACCAAAGGGATGATACTTCTTTATATTCCCTCAGCCCAAATTGGAACATTCAAGGTCAGCAAGAGGTAAAGCCATCGCTAGGCAGTGTTCTTCCTAAAGGGTCTAATTAGCCAATTAATCCAGTGCAAATTTGAAATGGTGGAGTTGCACAGTAACCGGATTAATTGGGGGGAAAGGACTGGAGCGGCGGATCTGAATGACTCACCTCTTCCACTCTTCTGTTTATCTCTTCAGTGGTTAGAACGAGGGCCAAGAAGAAAGGAAAGAAAGACAACATTGGGGGATTATTTCATGCTCTCAATTGGGGGAGAGATTCAGATATCTACTGAGTCCATTCACAGACTTTTAACAGCTGAGGAACAGGCATTTGTATCTTGAATCTCGTCGGTACAGGAAGTTGTCAATGTCAGTTTAATTGTATGTAGGAACATTGGAAGTTTTCTGGACCCAAGTTTTATTTGGCTGTTTCCTTGAGGAATGCAAACCTTCTTTTTGTTTAGGGTTTCAGGGTGTGTGAATGTTGGTATTTGGGAAAAAAATTAAGAAAAGATGAACATATTGTGCACCAAATACTTAAAAAGTATCACAAACCCCTCATGGCCATCTCATGATAGTCTGAGCCAAACCTGAGAAAATATACTTTCCAGAGCTGACAGACCAGAAATAACAACTACAACAACAATTTATTTATATCGAGCTACTCTGGGCGGCTCCCAACAGAATAAAAAAAATGATAAAATATCATACATTAAAAACTTCCCTAAACAGGGCTGCCTCTGGTAAAACTAGTTCACAAAGTTAAGGGATAACATGATTTGAATGCTATGTGTATCTGGTTACATGTCCCAGCAGAAGTCAGGGTCAGTTGGTTGCTGTTGTTCTAAACTGCACTTTCGGCTCCTCCAGATGCTCTGTTTAAGGAGTATTTGTCTTGATTTGTTTGCACAAAGCTTATGCAGAGGTTCAGCTATGTCTGGTTTTTATCGAACATTCGCTCTGATTTGTTCGATGGGAGGTTATATGACATTCAGCTTTCATCTTTATTTGCTTATACGTTTTCCCCTTATTCATTCATCCCCCACTTTGCAGTGCATTTTCCCATTGCTTTCCAAAGCACAAAAAGTATTGTCTTTTTTAAAAATTGGATTTGTTGCACCAGGGCTGCTGGGTGCCCGTATGCAAGTCAAATGTGCAAACCTATATTTTTGGCATGCTCTTGAATCTTTCCTGCAAAATAGAATGGAGGCGACCTCTGTTGTACATGAAAAGCATTGTTTGCACTGAAGGCAGTTGCTGGCCTCTTTAGACCTATATGAGGAATTTAACTGGTGCAGTGTGTCTCCCTTGGCAAACCAGAACGCATTGCTTCCAAATGACTGCTGAGTATCTTTCGCTTCCCTTAATGAATGTTCATCTCCAGAATGAAACGTATGCTTAATTAATCAGAAAGCCACAAAACCCAGAGCAGAAACAGCTGGTGACAGGGCATGTTTCTTAACAGTCATCTTCCAGCTGTTCTGCATATGCGCTTATTTATCTAAAAGGAAAGTTTTGACATTCAAGAAAAAAATGTGCTTGAAGAGCACTCACAGTTTACCATCATTATATAAACACTACCGTAGTTAGATGAAGGATGTTCCTCCATCATGTGTGTCGGAGATGGAACCGTGGAAGAAAAAAAAGAATGAAAGAAGTCTGGGCATTGGCTTTTCCTCGTGTGTGTGTGTGTGTGTGTGTGTGTGATATATATATATATATATTGCACCCCACTTCTAGGGTGGATATTGACCATTATCCACTCAGTCATTTCACATGAGACATTATCTTTTTTAATATTTTATTTATGATTTTCAGTTTTATACATTTCAAACCTTGACTTCCTTCCCCCTCTTTCTGTGAGTCCTTAAACTTATTTTCAATATTTTCTGCATATCCAAATTAACTTAATTTGCTCAATTATTCATCTGCTTTAAATATATGCTCTTATAAAACTGCACGTTATTACAATAATCCTGTCAATGTTCTTATCTGTTTACAGTTTTTTTTGTAAATATTCCATAAACCATTTCCATTCTTTTATAAAAAGTATGTTATCTTGATTTCTTATTTTTCAAGTAAGTTTCGCCATTTCTGCATATTCCATAAGTTTTTGTATCTATTCCTCTTTGTCTGGGACTTCTTATTCTGTCCATTTTGGGGTAAGTAACATTCTTGCCGCTGTAGTTGCATACATGAATAAATTTCTATAAAGTTTGACTAGTTCTGTCCCTATAATTCCTAAAAGGAAAGCTTATGGTTGTTGTTGTTTCCTCCCACAAATGTTATTTTAAACATTGTTTTCAATTCATTATATATCATTTCCCAGTAAGCTTTGTTTCACATGAGTCATTAGTGGTGTTTACAGCAGCCATTTGTTGTAGATGGAGTAATGAGGCTGAGAAAGGCATTATATTTATATTGGGACACGGGTGGCACTGTAGTCTTAACCACTGATCCTCTTGGGCTTGCTGATCAGAAGGCTGGTAGTTCAAATCCCTGCGATGGGGTGAGATCCTGTTGCTCTGTTCCAGCTCCTGCCAACCTAGCAGTTCGAAAGCACACCAGTGCAAGTAGATAAATAGGTACCGCTGCAGCGGGAAGGTAAACGGCATTTCCATGTGCTCTAGTTTCTGTCACTGTGTTCCGTTGTACTGAAAGTGGTTTAGTCATGCTGGCCACATGACCCGGAAAGCTGTTTGTGGACAAACTCCGGCTCCCTCGGCCTGAAAGCGAGATAAGCACCACAACCCCATAGTCGCCTTTGACTGCACTGAACCGTCCAGGGGTCCTTTACCTTTTCTTTTTTCTTTTACCTTATATATTCTTGGCTCCAGTATGGTTTGGGGGATGTTGACCTCACCGACCATTCTCGTAGCTCAGGCATCCCCAAATTTTGCCCTCCATATGTTTTGGGACTACAATTCCCATCATCCCTAGCTAACAGGACCAGTGGTCAGGGATGATGGGAATTGTAGTCACCATGAATGCCTCCTTCATTCTCTTACACTGGGCATCTTGTTGGCCACACGTAAGAACTAGACAGGCCTTTAGTCTGACTCAGCAGAGCTCTTCTTATATAAGTTCATACAATGAGAAAGAAAGAAAGAAAGAAAGAAAGAAAGAAAGAAAGAAAGAAAGAAAGAAAGAAAGAAATGCTGCTGGAAAAATCTGTTGTCAATTGCTTGACAGATTTAACATGTCTGAAAAATTGACACTCCCCCCTCTACCCATTCTAAGATAAATTGAACTACAAGAGTAGTCACTTTATTTTCTAAGACATAAAATCTGAGTTTTGGGATTTACTTGTCCAGTTCTCTTTGCTTACAACATGCTGCTTAAAAACAGAAAACGGCCCATCTCTCCCCAAGACAAGAAGACAAGCGAAACAATTAAGATTCTAAAGGTCTTATTTCACTTCGAATATGAACGCGGGAAGCCTTGTTACATGAATGCAAGCTGACTGTTGTGTATCTTTGTGGTGACAATGTCATTTGGATTTGCAGCCTTCCCTCAGAGGAACCAAGTCGGCCTATTAATAATGCAGAAGCCGCTACAATATGTAATGCCTCCAGTCAATTAAAAATTGCATCAGAACAATTTTGCTGGAGTCCAGTTCAGGATAGTGGATTTGGTTTTTGAGCACTTTATGTGGATTCCTTTGTATACATGTGTTTGAATCTTTCTAAGGTTCTGTGCTGCCACATTAATTTTTTAAAAGACATTCTAGGCTGTAGGATAAATTGCATCAGATGCATGAACTGAAATTAGCCGTGCATACACCAATATGCAGAAACAGCATTTGGTAGCGTCCAGGAAGGATGATTGCATTCCAGACGACAGAAAGAGGAATGCATGTCTGGATGCTCATATATACAGTGGTACCTCTGGTTACGAACACTTCTGGTTATGAACACTTCAGGTTACGAGCTCCGCTAACCCGGAAGTAGCTGTTCCTGGTTGCGAACTTTGCCCTAGGATGCAGCAGGAGGCCCCATTAGCGGAAGTGTGCCTCAGGATAAGAATGGTTTCAGCTTAAGAACGGACCTCTGGAACTAATTATGTTCATAACCAGAGGTACCACTGTATCTATCTATCTATAAACAAACCATCCCACTTCATATGGAAATCTACTATGACTGGTAAAAGTCTCCTAGGCCTTCCCAACTATCCATCGCACCCAAACCCTGGAAGGAATGCTGTTTCTATTGGAATTCTTCACTTAGTTTGAATATTCATACAAAGATCTCTTTCGTCAACTGCTTCTCTCATGTATATAAAATGGGTATTAGGGCATACCTAATTTTGACAGCTATTGTCCCTTATTTGAACCAGGATTTCCCAAACTTGGGTCTCCAGCTGTTTTTGGACTACAACTGCCATCATCCCTAGCTAGCTGGACCAGTGGAAAGGGATGATGGGAACTGTAGTCCAAAAACACCAGGCAACCCAAGTTTGGGAACCCCTGGTGAGAGCTGTGCTTAATAGACTCTTCTAGCAATGACCTTGATTGACTGGAACTGCCAGGGTATCAACATGGCAGCAAGCTCAGCTGCCATATGATTTGTGGGTTTCTGGTGGAATCTTTAAGTGCACCTAAAGTTTGTGTGTTTGCATGTGTGTGAGAGAGAAATTGGTTTGTGGAGACCTACCCTGTGATTTTTCTTGGGAGAAAAGCAATGACAAACCTAGACAGCATCTTTAAAAGCAGAGACATCACCTTCCAACAAAGGTCCATATAGTTAAAGCTATGGTTTTCCCAGTAGTGATGTATGGAAGTGAGAGCTGGACCATAAAGAAGGCTGATTGCCGAAGAATTGATGCTTTTAAATTCTGGTGTAGGACGAGACTCTTGAGAGTCCCATGGACTGCAAGAAGATCAAACCTCTCCATTCTTAAGGAAATCAGCCCTGAGTGCTCACTGGAAGGACAGATTGTGAAGCTGAGGCTCCAATACTTTGGCCACCTCATGAGAAGAGAAGACTCCCTGGAAAAGACCCTGATGTTGGGAAAGATTGAGGGCACAAGGAGAAGGGGACGACAGAGGACGAGATGGTTGGACAGTGTTCTCGAAGCTATCAACATGAGCTTGACCATGTTTAGCCTGGAGAAGAGGAGGTTAAGGGGTGATATGATAGCCATGTTCAAATATATAAAAGGATGTCACATAGAGGAGGGAGAAAGGTTGTTTTCTGCTGCTCCAGAGAAGCGGACACGGAGCAATGGATCCAAACTACAAGAAAGAAGATTCCACCTAAACATTAGGAAGAACTTCCTGACAGTAAGAGCTGTTCGACAGTGGAATTTGCTGCCAAGGAGTGTGGTGGAGTCTCCTTCTTTGGAGGTCTTTAAGCAGAGGCTTGACAACCATATGTCAGGAGTGCTCTGATGGTGTTTCCTGCTTGGCAGGGGGTTGGACTCGATGGCCCTTGTGGTCTCTTCCAACTCTATGATTCTATGATTCTATGATTCTATGATTCAAACTGCGGGAGGCAGTGGAAGACAGGAGTGCCTTGCGTGCTCTGGTCCATGGGGTCACGAAAAGTCGGACACGACTAAACGACTAAACAACAACAGCCCTGTGATTTGTGCCTTTTGAAGTCTCTTTCCAAAGGATGATCTACCCTTCTCCAGGTGCAATCAAATAATCTGTTGTGATTCTAAAAGGAACCTGTGGGCTGCCATGACACTAGTGATCAACATATCTCGCCACTGAGACAGCTGTTTCCAGCTGTGGTTCATAAAATGTAGACTCTAAGTGTGGAAATGTGGAGGACAGGAAACCAAAACAAGCGCTCTTTCACTGTGGGATCTTTATTCAGTCTTGGGAACAAGGTGCAGGAGGTGGATCCTACAGGATGGTGTGAATCTTAAGGGACCATTCTATTCAGAGCCTTGGATAATCTCCTCTTATTTATAATTTTTATTTATTTATTGAATTTCTATAACACCCTATACCTGGGGGTCTCAGGGTGGTTCACAAAATAAAAGTAAGATATAAAACCACAAAATACATAATAAAAACAACAACCCAATAGCCCCCCCCCAAAAAAAACACTTTTCAAAAGGGCATAGGATGTAAATTGGATCAACCAAAGGCCTGCTTTAAAAGAAATGTTTTTGCCTGGCGTCTAAAGGTGTATAATGAAGGCACCAGGCAAACATCTCTGGGAAGAAGAACTTCTTGAGGAGGAGGCACACGAAGAAGGGCCTCAGAAGATGATCTCACGGTCTGGGTTGGTTCAGATGGAAAGAGGTGGTCCTTGAGGATTATGGTCCTCAGCTGTTTAAGACTTTATAGGTCAAAACCAGAACTTTGAATTGGGCCCGGAAACTAATCGGTCGCCAGTGCAGTCGGACCAAGATCAGTGTAATATGCTCAAACTGTCTTGCTCTAGTGAGCAACTTGGCTGCTGAATTCTGCACTCTTGGTTCCCCACCCACCCAGAGTTCTTAATAAAGGAAGTTTCAGCCTCTCTCTGGGCTCCTTATATCAATTACAGTATAAAGGAAGAAATCTTATTTCTCCAATTCCCCAGCAACAAAGATGTGCATTAAGCAGATACCTTGTTTGGATTGAGATAGTTAATCTGCTATCACAATGGGATATATAATATATTTTATTTTGGTCAGTAGCAGCATTAGTAATAGTAAGTACCGTATTTTTCCGTGCATAAGACTAGGGTGTTTTTTTTTAAACCAAAAAAATAGGTTTAAATTGGGGCTCGTCTTATACACAAGTAGTGCTGAGGGGTGTTTTCTTAATTTGGAGGGGTGTTTTCTTCAAATTAAGAGTCCCCAAATTTGAAGTCATCAAATTTGGGGGTCCCCAAAAATAGGGGGCGTCTTACACAAGGGGGCATCTTACACATGGAAAAATATTTTATTTAAATTGTACTATTTTTATGTCAAAGTGATCTATGTATATTTTCATATTAATTCTTACTGCTCACTTTATTAATAGACTAATATTTTTTTATTATTCCCATATTACAGATTTGGGGCAGAGAATGGCCCACCAAAGTGAAAAAAGATTTCAACCAGGGAATATGATGCTATATTGGTTGGCAATTTTGTAAAACCTCTCAAAGCATCTGCTTCCATAGCAAGGCAACCCATTGAAAAGTTTCTGAGGGTACAGAAGAATAACAAAAATAGTCTCGCTGTATGTATTTACATGTTGGAAATGCTTAACGGTTTTACATATCTTACTTGAAATCTGTTTCTGAAGGCCATTTTTGAAGCTAGCATTTCACCGGTCCTCACAATTACAGGTTTTAAAGTCCCTAATAAGTATGTTTATAGGGAGCAGGTGGCACTGTGGTCTAAACCACTGATCAGTGGCTGTCGATCAGAAGGTTGGCAGTTCGAATCCCCAAGATGGAGTGAGCTCCCATTGCTCTGTCCCAGCTCCTGCCAACCTAGCAGTTTGAAAGCAAGCCAGTGCAAGTAGATAAATGGGCACTGCTGCGGCGGGAAGGTAACTGGCGTTTCCATGCACTCTGGTTTCCGTCAGAGTGTCCCATTGCACCAGAAGCGGTTTAGTCATGCTGGCCACATGACCCGTAAAGCTTTCTGTGGACAAATGCTGGCTCCCTTGGCCTGAAACCGAGATGAGTGCCAAAACCCCATAGTCGCCTTTGACTGGACTTAAACGTCCAGGGGTCCTTTACCTTTTACCTTTAAGTATGTTTAGGTTTTCTCCCTCAATGGTCTCGACTTCCTACTGGAACACATTTCCTCCATTGTGCTCCACCATAACTTCCCCTTCTCCTAGCAGAGACAGAAGAGCCAAAAGACTCTCAATTATCTGGGAGAAAAAGAAGTGAGTCCCCAGACACAGGTGTGATTCTTAGGCCAACACCTTGGAGCAATGTCAGTCTATTACAGCTGAGGTACCTTCTCCATCCAGGCATGCTGTCAAACACATTAAAGTAAGTGTTCAGATGCACTGTGTCCTTAAGCAAGATTACATTGCATGTCAAGTACTGGATACGACTGAGGCACCAAACAGGCTGTGCCATCTCTGACCAGGTTAGGTGAGTGCTAAAAGAGTTATGTACAACCAATGTGTCCCCAATTACCTTATGATTGCTTTGAAATTCTGAAATACAGAAAATGTCCTACAAACATTGGTGTGTATGCAGGATGTACCAGATGTGCCCAGGTACATCCTAGTGGCAAAAAATTGATATTTAGCAAAATTTAGGGTTTTAGCAAAGTAAAGTTTTAGTTTGATGAATAAAAACAATGTCCTTTATGATTAAGTAAATGCACAACTCACACAAACACACACAATTCCAGGGTACACACCCAAATGAAATGTGCTGAACACTTTGTGCCAGGTGGGTTGAACAAGACAGAGGTGCCCTCGACCCAGCCTCTGTCCATAGAGTGATGCCAGCAACACACTGGCACCACAAAGATCTCAGTTCTGCTTGCAGAATGTGTGGGTCAAGGTCTTTCTTCTTTGGCAATCACTTGTAGCCGAGTAAGGTTGCCTTCCATGAACACGGTCTTAACACTGAGTCCATAAGTGACTCTGGAGGCCAATTCTGGATCCACACATCCGTCCACAGTGGGGACATAGGTTTCCGGGCAGGAGTTGATCACGGTGAGGGTTTGCTAAGCATGCCTTCCTCTTATCATGTTTCTCCCATTCATCCTGAGTTTGAGTGTCTTCAAAGCCCATGACACCTTTGGTAAAGGATGTTCTCCAATTGGGGCACTCGCAGGCCAGTGTATCCCAGTTGTTGGTATTTATACTACCGGTACATTTTTAAAAGATTTACCTTGAGAGAGTCTTTAAACCTCTTTTGTTGACCACCAGCATTATGCTTTCCATTTTTAAGTTCAGAATAGTTGCTTTGGAAGACGATAATAAGGCATCCGCACAACATGGCCAGTCCAACAAAGTTGATGTTGAAGAATAATTGCTTTGACACTGATGATCTTTGTTTTTTTCCAGTACATTGGCCTTAGTTTGCCTGTCTTCCCAAGTGGTGTGTAATTTTTTTCGGAGACACCGTTGATGGAATTTTTCAAGGAGCTGGAGATGGCATTTATAAGTGGTCCATGTTTCACAAGCATATAGTAAGGTTGGTAGTACAATAGCTTTGTAAACAAACATTTTAGTTTCCCTGTGAATGTCCCAGTCCTCAAACACTCTGCACTTTAATCGGGAGAAAGCTTCAATCGCAGAGTTCAGGTGATGCTGGATTTTGGCATCAGTGTCGTACTTGTGGAAAGATACCGTATTTTTCGCTCTATAACACGCACCAGACCATAACACGCACATAGTTTTTAGAGGAGGAAAACAAGAAAAAAAATATTCTAAATGAAATAGTGGATATATGATTTTTGTGGTTCATGCTGTGGCCACAGACATGTGATCTGACAGTGAGTTTGGAGTAGCCCAATGGAAAAATCCCGAGGATCCATGTGGATCCATGCTTTGTAACCACGGAGGAGGGAAGGAAGGGGAACCATGGATCCTCTGCTCACGACTGCAGCAGATCCCCCCGCCACCCGCAGGCATTCACTCCATAACACAAATAGACATTTCCCCTTACTTTCTAGGAGGAAAAAAGTGAGTGTTGTGGTGCAAAAAATACGGTAACTGCCGAGGTAGGAGAAGTGATCAACCCTTTCCAACGGTGCATCATAGAGTTGGATTTGTGGCACTGCACTTCCCTCCGGCAGGAAGATAAACAGTGTTTCCGTGCACTGCTCTGGTTCGCCAGAAGCAGCTTAGTCATGCTGGCCACATGACCCGGAAGCTATATGCCGGCTCCCTCGGCAAATAAAGCGAGATGAGCGCCGCAACCCCAGAGTCGGTTACGACTGGACCTAATGGTCAGGGGTCCCTTTACCTTTACCTTTAGGATCCACTTGAAGAAGGAAGGCACCTGTCAGCAGAAGGAGCAGGTAGGCAATCTTCAGTCATTCCCACTCCCTGCTGCAGTCCCCACTCCTCACAATAAAATATGCTTCATAGATTTGGTGGAGCTGTGGAAGCATGAGGCTAGGAGTAATCAGTGGCGTAGCGTGGGTTGCCAGTGCCCGTGACTGCACAGACAGGGTTGGTGGAAGGGAAGGAAATGGACAGAGTATGCATGCACATTCAACTGCCTAACAGCATCTGCATCATCCAGGAGATTGCAGCTGCAGATATAAGAAAAGAAGAGTTGTTCCATTGTCTAGAAAGATCACTTCCTGGTTTGCCTGGAGAATATATTTTCAATGGAGCCCAGTGACAGAAGCAAACAGCTGTATTGAGGCAGTACAGGGGGGTTGAAATTTTGCACCCCCTAACAATTTTCTGTCCAGGGCAACTACCCCGTGGCCTCTTCCATGCTACAGCACTGGAATGAATTCCTTCCTTTTCTGCTTCACTGATGGATGTCTTCTCGGCTAGCATCCAAACAGAATTTGACTTGGATAGGCTGTGATCTATTCTTCACCCAAAACCTTCTTCTTCCAAATAACCGTTTTTGTGCTAACATGAGAAAAAATAGATATTTTTGTGCTAGTTGTTTTGCCATAATCGTACGTCCGGCGCTCCCAGATGACTATAGTTGCTTGGAGGAAAAAAATATGAATTGAAATGTGAAGCCACAAGAGCTTTGACACCAAAGCCTGAGCTTGGCTCTGAACTGAGATGTGCGTCAGCTTTTCAACATCTTCCCACTCATTCCCTTTTGAACTGGGAAAGCTGCAGCTTTTAATGATCTCTGGTTGGTTCTGGGAACTAAATCTCAGGTTTATTTATGCCACCTAGAGGATTTTGGTTGAATTACTTTTAGATCCCCAAATAGTAAATTTGCAGGAGGACGTTCATAGTACCTGTACTCCAGGTGTAAGTTTCTCAAATAAACCCTCTCAAATTTCTGGAGAGACAAGACATTGGCTGGGGTCCCAAAGAGCTATTTTAGGTGCACCCAAGATCTGCATGCTAGGTGGGACTTTGGACTTTTGCTCTCCCCATGCCAAGTGACTTCTGAAACTTTCCTCAATTTGAAAAGAGGTTTGGTCTGTGGCAGGAGGATTCAGAAACATGAGTTCAAAGCCCCCTTGGTGATCTCCCAAAGAGAGCATGATTTGCAGCCAATAAAGATGCAATGGTGTAATTATGATAAAAGATAGGCGTACAGTGGTACCTCAGGTTACATACGCTTCAGGTTACATACGTTTCAGGTTACAGACTCCGCTAACCCAGAAAAAGTGCATCAGGTTAAGAACTTTGCTTCAGGATGAGAACAGAAATCGTGTGGTGGCGGCGCGGCGGCAGCAGGAGGCCCCATTAGCTAAAGTGGTGCTTCAGGTTAAGTTTCAGGTTAAGAACAGTTTCAGGTTAAGATCTCTTGAACGAATTAAGTACTTAACCTGAGGTACCACTGTATTCTATTCTAATAACATTGCAGTTTTGCACTTGGGCAATCCAAATTCTAGACCATGAACACCTGAATTCTGCAATCTGCATGAACCATGCAAATTGAACAAATTAGCATAATGTTTCTTCTGTTGCAGCTTTTGCTTGTTATGTGTAAGTACTATAGGTCAGTATTTTGCATGATTTATTCTGACCTTGCTAGTCATAGGGAATGGTACCAACCACTGAAAATCTTTATATATCTATAAGGAAATCAGTCCTGAGTGCTCACTGGAAGGACAGATCGTGAAGCTGAGGCTCCAATACTTTGGTCACCTCATGAGAAGAGAAGATTCCCTGAAAAAGACCCTGATGTTGGGAAAGATGGAGGGCACAAGGAGAAGGGGACAACAGAGGACGAGATGGTTGGACAGTGTTCTCGAAGTTACCAGCATGAGTTTGAACAAAATGCAGGAGGCAGTGGAAGACAGGAGTGCCTGGTGTGCTCTGGTCCATGGGGTCACGAAGAGTTGGACACGACTAAACGACTAAACAATAACAACATATCTATATAAAGTTTTTTAGTTTTACATTTTAGAATATTCATTTAAACAACCTTAAATTTCAGTGACTTCCCTTCATCTCATTCCATGGTTCATTTTACATACCATAAATCAGGCATAGGCAAACTCTGGCCCTCCAGATGTTTGGGACTACAATTCCCATCATCCATAGCTAACAGGACCAGTGGACTATGCCTATGCCTGCCATAAATCCCTGCATATTTTATGTAAAATAACCATTAAATATTCCATTATTACCTCCATCAAAACTTATTTACACTGTTGAATTTATCTTAATGCCAACGTTTTCAAATGTTTTCACCCATATACTAAATAAACATTTTCCAATCATTTTTAAACGTATGTTCCTCTTGTTCTCTTATTCTATATGTTAGGTCAACAGCTGTGCATATTCCATCAGCTTAAGTTGCCATTCTTCTTTAGTTGGGACCTCGCTTGTTTTCCATTTTTGGGCTAACAAAACACAGGCCGCAACCAACCACTAAAAATCTTAATCACCTTCTGACTTCAGATGCTTCTGAGGGTTTTCATCAGCTGTACGCCATAATCATCACAATTATAACAAATAAAGGCTAGACATATCTCGCTTTGCATGTCGTGAGTCTATCTCATATATTAGTTTCACCTTTTAAGTTGAATTACTGAAATAAATGAACTTTTCCACTATATTCTAATTTTTCGAGTTTCACCTGTATTTCTGTGGATATTTGTGATTCACTATGAAATGATGTAACATTTTCAGGGTATTTCTCCATGAAATTATGTAGGTAATTTTCACAAATGAAGGGTTTTCCAAACAATTAATTCCCAAATTAAGTTGCAGACAGATTTGCATGTACAGTGGTACCTCTGGTTACCAACTTAATTCGTTCCAGAGGTCCGTTCTTAACCTGAAACTGTTCTTAACCAGAGGTACCACTTTAGCTAATGGGGCCTCCTGCTGCTGCAACGCTGCTGGCGCGCAATTTCTGTTCTCATCCGGAGGTAAAGTTCTTAACCCAAGATACTACATCTGGGTTAGTGGAGTCTGTAACCTGAAGTGTTTGTAACCCGAGGTGTTTGTAACCCGAGGTACCACTGTATTCATTTTTCCAAGTTCCAAGTTCAGATGTTCTCCTATGGTTTATCCTTGTTTCCCATCTAATTTTGACCTTTAAAGCCCTCGTACCTATGGGACCGCCTCTCCTGGTATGCCCCGCAGAGGACTTTAAGGTCCACAAATAACAACACTTTGGAGGTCCCGAGCCGCAAGGTGGTTAGATTGGTTTCAACCAGGGCCAGGGCCTTTTCAGTACTGGCCCTGACTTGGTGGAACACTCTGTCACAAGAGACCAGGGCCCTGCGGAATTTGACATCTTTCCGCAGGGCTTGCAAGACAGAGCTGTTCCACCAGGCCTTTGGTTTGGACTCAGTCTGATCCTTATGTTTCCCTCCCCTTATGGTTTTGATTTATGGGCTACTACTAAAATGAGGCTGCATTTTAAATTGTATTTCAACCCATATTTTTATTAACTGTTTTTTTCCCTATTACATTTTATTGTAATTTTATTGGTGTTGGCCGCCTTGAGCCCGGTTTTGGCTGGGGAGGGCAGGGTATAAATTATTATTATTATTATTATTATTATTATTATTATTATTATTATTATTATTATTTCACAGCAATAGTGTGTTGCTAGGTGGCTACTCAAGAGTCTCAACTGTTGTACATCCTATGATTCTCTAAAATTGGCTTAACAAATCATCATGCTTCTTCTTCTTGTGCCTTTATAAAAAAAGAAACATTTGGAAAACAGTTGCTTTATTTGGACTATTGTTTATAGCTGTGATTGTGCAATATTTAGACCTAAGCATGAAAAGCAATGACAAACCTAGACAGCATCTTAAAAAGTAGAGACATCACCTTGCCAACAAAGGTCTGTATAGTAAAAGCTATACATCCCAGTAGTGATGTACGGAAGTGAAAGCTGGACCATAAAGAAGGCTGATTGCTGAAGAATTGATGCTTTTGAATTATGGTGCTGGAGGAGACTCTTGAGAGTCCCATGGACTGCAAGAAGATCAAACCTCTCCATTCTTAAGGAAATCAGCCCTGAGTGCTCACTGGAAAGACAGATCCTGAAGCTGAAATTCCAATACTTTGGCCACCTCATGAGAAGAGAAGACTCCCTAGAAAAGACCCTGATGTTGGGAAAGATTGAGGGCACAAGGAGAAGGGGGTGACAGAGGATGAGATGGTTGGACAGTGTTCTCAAAGCTACCAGCATGAGTTTGACCAAACTGCGGGAGGCAGTGGTAGACAGGAGTGCCTGGCGTGCTCTGGTCCATGGGGTCACGAAGAGTCAGACACGACTAAACGACTAAACAACAACATGAAAATCATAACTATTATTTGTAACTCCATGGGTAGAGTTCCTGAAGGAAATCATACTGGTTCTTTGCGACAGAGAGAAAGAGCCCAAGCCAAAAACCTAAATAAATAAATAACCCCAGATATTTCCTTTAAAATGTAAAAATCCTCCCAAATGGGCATGTTGCCCCCCCCACCCCAAAAGAGGACATGTCTGGGATTTCCCAGACGCACGACAACCCTAGCTGAACAATCACATATTTTAATACCTCTGCCTATTCTCTCCACCATTTACAGTCCTAAGAAAATAAGTGCAAAATTGTGCCACATTAACCTACAGATCACTGGTTCTACAGCCTGAAAATGAAGCGTCTCTTTAATCTCAAAAGATCTGAGCGAGCGTAGCTGCAGGAATGCTATCGCTGACAGGGCTTCACTTTCAGAGTCCTGTAGCCATTTATCTCGATGCATTATTCTTTGCCCATTAGAATTTTGCCTTTAAAGTACCGTCCCCCACACCGCCCCACCCCGCTTTAGTTATGGAAGACATTCCAGGCTGCTGAGATTTAATCATTTCAGCCCTGTGTTTGAAGTTCCGATTAAGAGGTGTTTAAAGCCTGCTATCAATTACTCAGATGGAAACCATATTGAACGCACAGAGAAAGATCTCCGAGCTGAATGGAAAAGGTTACTGTGGATGACTGCAGCAGAAGCTTCAAAGGTTGCAGAAGGCAAGGTATCTTATCTGGAGCTAAGCAAAACACACCTAATCAGCCACAATTCGAGCAGCTGAGGTTCTTTTAAGCAAATGAATGGCCAAAGGAGAACAAGAAAGACCCTGTTCCAGCGTAGCATTTGTCATCTGTGGGCACGTTCTGCAGGTTCTTTGGGCAAGACTGCTTAACTCTGAAACAAGGCCAGCCCACGTATGAGGCAAGGTGAGATGACTGCCTCAGGCAGGAGGATCAACAAGGCCTAATACAGTCATACCTTCACGTTGCATCTTTTCGCGTTACATCCCACAGCATCCCAGAAGTACCGGAATGGGTTACTTCCGGGTTCCGCTACTTGCGCATGTGCAGAAGTGCCAAATTGAGCTGTGCTTCAAGTTGTGTGCATTTCACCTTACGGACGGGTCTCCAGAACAGATCCTGCCCATAACATGAAGTAAGGTAAAAGTAAAGGGACCCTTGACTATTAGGTCCAGTCGTGACCGACTCTGGGGTTGTGGCGCTCATCTCGCTTTATTGGGCGAGAGAACCGGCGTACAGCTTCTGGGTCATGTGGCCACCATGACTAGCTGCTTCTGGCGAACCAGAGCAGCGCACGGAAACGCCGTTTACCTTCCCGCTGGAGCGGTTCCTATTTATCTACTTGCACTTTGACGTGCTTGTGAACTGCTAGGTTGGCAGGAGCTGGGACTGAGCAATGGGAGCTCACCCCATCACAGGGATTTGAACCACCAACTTTCTGATCGGCAAGTCCTAGGCTCTGTGGTTTAATCCACAGCACAACCACGTTTAGAATGCTGTAAAAGTTTGTTTGTGTCTGAAATAAAATACACTCTTCTTTATTAATTGAGAACTTGACTGAGACTGAAGTGATTTTACCAGGGAGGACCTGGTTGGTGGCAGCGGATTAGTGGTGTACGGGTCAACAGTCCATGAGATGACCGGGGGCTCCGTACTAACGCCACACCGGGTTCCGCGACTTGCGCATGCACAGAAGCGCCAAATCGTGCCGTGCACCTGCACAGACGCAGCGCTTCGAGTTGCAGGCATTTCACATTACGGACGGGCCTCCGGGATGGATCCTGTCCGTAACACAAGGTACCACTGTATAGATCATTATTCCCCTCCTGATGTCGATCTTCACTTGTCCCTTCTTCCCTGACGGCGAAGGGGGTTGCTATTTTGTGGTTGTAGGTACCCTAACACAAGTCACTCAAATACTACACCTGCGTTTTCTAAGTAAATAGTTAATGATGTGATATAGTTAGACTCGGGTTGGTGGCATTCAGCAAGTATGGACTCAGCTATACAGCTGCAAATATAACTTTCTAAGTGCGCTTTAAGTGCATTCTACCAAGGTTACACTAGATGGCGATGGTGAGCTAATGGCAAATTCAATATAGATATTTAAATGTTGTTTTTTTAAAACATTTTCACAGCACATATGTATATATATATATATTCAGACTCAATTGCCTGCTGTAGAAATCTCAAGATTTATTATTATTATTATTATTATTATTATTATTATTATTAAGAAGCATAGAATCACAGCAGGATGGTTTTATTGCTTTCTCATGCCCAGCTCTGTTTTGTTTGTTTGTTTTGAAGTGAATGCCTGTATTAGATCCATCTGTTTGGAATGTGTGTGACAGAGATGGCAGAAAGTTCAATAATTCTGTTAAGACATCGAAGTGGGACCTGGGAGCTCTGGTTATAAACTGACCGCCTGAGAAAGCTTGTGCTCATTCATAGCTCATTGCTCCAAACCCTCAGCCAGAAACCAGCTCTATCATTTATTTCTCAGTATGACAGTACAATATATGAACAATGGTCCACAACACTTAAGCATTTTTCCAGACTTTCCAAAAACAAAGTCTTACCTTCTTTCCATCTTCTAATTTGTCATCTTGCTAAAGAAGTTTGCCCCATCATTGGCTCTTGTTAATGTTTATTTTTTCTAGCTGATCATAGAAGGAACCAGAAATACCCTCATTGGCTGTCTGTAAAAGCCATGATGATGATGATGATGATGATAATGATGGTTTTACCCTCCATGGTTTTCATCTCATATTATCACTACAATATTCTATACATTATTTTGTTGTCAATTTATAAGTGATGTTTTAAACATTTCATTTCACCTCCCCTCCTTTTTCTTCTTATTTAGTTTTTGAAGGTGGTTTTCAACAAATTTTTAAAAAATGAAACCAGAACAACAGTATATAAAATGAAGCTGCAGAAGAAGGGTGACATAAGGACATTGAATTATGTAATAATAATAATAATAGTAATAATAATTCTAAAAGCCTAACTTCCTGCCCCAACCAGCTGTGTTTGTGTGTATGTATAAGGCGATTTTGTGAGCGTTGATGCTTTTTCAAAAAAACTTGCTTTTAATTATTTAATTCTTAGGAAAAGAGAAACAAGGTACACAATATAATGCAAACACAAACTTCAGATTTAAAAGCAAAAGAAAACAAAAGAACAAAATGGCATATTGCAAACTAGGGAGATCTTTTGGCTGTTCCCTGGATGGGGACTGAAGATACTTCTGAGAAGAATATGAGACTAAACACCTCTGTCTCTTTTACCTCATAAAATCCAGCAGCTACAGAGCTAGACAACAACCCTTTAAAGATCACAGTCATCTATGTGGGTCCAGGTGTAGAACTGGCCTTGCTATCCTTCATAAGGCTTCCAGTGGCATATAGAGGAATCATAGAAATGTAGAGTTGGAAGGGACAACAAGAATCGTCTAGTCCAACCCCCGGCAAACCAGGAATCTTTTGCCCAACACGGGGCTCAAACACACAACCCTTAGATTAAGAATCTCATGCTCTTCCAAGGGAGCTAATCCCAAGTGGCGGCTTCTGTTCTTTTACTGAGGTTAACCTTCCTCCATTATTCACAATACAGACCCTCCAAGTGTCCCTATTTTCCAGCAGTATAGGCGCAAGAATGACACACAGGAATCCGTTTTGTCAACTAGAAAAAGTGGAGAATTCAGCACAAGATAGCTCAAGGTCAATGGTTCAAGCCCCACGTTGGGCAAAACATTTCTGCACTGCGCAGGGTTTGACCAGATGGCAGTCAACTCTATACAGTGGTACCTCAGGTTACATACGCTTCAGGTTACATACGCTTCAGGTTACATACTCCGCTAACCCAGAAATAGTGCTTCAGGTTAAGAACTTTGCTTCAGAATGAGAACAGAAATCGTGCTCCGGCGGCGCGGCAGCAGCAGGAGGCCCCATTAGCTAAAGTGGTGCTTCAGGTTAAGAACAGTTTCAGAACAGACCTCCGGAACGAATTAAGTACTTAACCTGAGGTACCACTGTAATTCTTTGATTCTAACTCTGAAGGGGGCCAGTCCAGGACAGCCTTCATTAATATGTAAGAGTAAGAGACTCAGGCAATGGTCCTTGACAAAGCAGCAGTGGTGTTTGTTTCAAGAACATGAGCGTAACTGTTTTTGACAATGAAAAGAGGAAGGGTATGTATTTCAGTGAGTTTTCTGCCTTGATTCTTTCTTAGCTAGGCAGATGCCCGAACACTTTCCCCATTATATGAAAAAGTGGAGCCATCTGGTGGCTAAACAGTCTTGAAGCAAAATCTCTGTATGTTTGAATAAGGGATGGCCCGTGTTACATTCACATATATGCTGATTCCATCCCATTTCCACACTTGTTAGAAAACTGAGTGATGACGATAATAACAACAACAACAACAACAACAACAACAACAACAACAACAACAACAATAATAATTTATTTATACCCTGTCCATCTGGCTGGGTTTCCCCAGCCACTCTGGGTGGCTTTCAACAAAATATTAAAATACAGTGGTCTGTTAAAGATTAAAAGCTTCCCTAAACTGTGCTGCCTTCAGATGTTTTCTAAAAGTTCGGTAGTTGTTGTTCTCTTTGACGTCTGATGGGAGGGCATTCGACAGGGCAGGTGCCACTACCGAGAAGGCCCTCTGCCTGGTTCCCTGTAACTTGGCTTCTCGCAGTGAGGGAACCGCCAGAAGGCCCTCGGCACTGGACCTCAGTGTCCGGGTAGAACGATGGGGGTGGAGACGCTCCTTCAGGTATACTGGGCCGAAGCCATTTAGGGCTTTAAAGGTCAGCACCAACACTTTGAATTGTGCTTGGAAACGTAAAGGTAGAGGTAAAGGGACCCCTGACCATTAGGTCCAGTCGTGGCCGACTCTGGGGTTGCGGCACTCATCTCGCTTTATTGGCCAAGGGAGCCAGCATACAGCTTCCTGGTTATGTGGCCAGCATGACTAAGCCGCTTCTGGCGAACCAGAGCAGCACACGGAGACGCCGTTTACCTTCCCATCGGAATGGTACCTATTTATCTACTTGCACTTTGACATGCTTTCGAACTGCTAGGTTGGCAGGAGCAGGGACCGAGCAACAGGAGCTCACCCCGTCACGGGGATTCAAACCGCCGACCTTCTGATTGGCAAGTCCTAGGCTCTGTGGTTTAACCCACAGTGCCACCAGCGTCCCTCTGTTTGGAAACGTACTGGGAACCAATGTAGATCTTTCAGGACCGGTGTTATGTGGTCTCGGCGGCCGCTCCCAGTCACCAGTCTAGCTGCCGCATTCTGGATTAGTTGTAGTTTCCGGGTCACCTTCAGAGGTAGCCCCACATAGAGCGCATTGCAGTAATCCAAGCGAGAGATAACTAGAGCATGCACCACTCTGGTGAGACACTCCGCGGGCAGGATCATTTCAAAATCCACATTTCAATATGAATTAGAAGAAAAAACATTTCCTGTCTCGAAATGATGACTTTGAATATGTATAATTTATCATGGCCCAGAAATAAGTTGCAGCATTTGGAAAGTGCGAAAGCAGGTAGATATGGGGTTTTTTTTTAAAAAAAATTAATTAAATTCCTAAACAGCTTTTTCTCCCAAAGGGGTGACAAACAACACCCCCAAAGCTATGGGATCAAGCAGCAGACCCATAGTGCTACTTTCAGGTAATTACCCTGCAGATGGCATACCAACCACCTTTTTAAAGCCCCAAACCAGGATGGGATGTTTTCAAGGGCAAGTCACATGATTCTTTCTTGCCCCAAAACACATGTTTGTGGGCCCCGTGCAAGATTGTGGCCCCAAGACAAGTGCTTTTGGGGGGAGAGAGTGAAGCATGAGGATGCGGCACCCAAAATGGCTGTTATTGTGCAAAAAAAACCAACAAAAAACCAAAACAGATGAAAGAAGAATGGCAAATGAAACTAATGGACTATGCAGAACTACATAAATTAACAGGAAGGATTCAAAACCTACGGGACCAGAGATTCTTAGAAGACTGGAGTAAATATTTGAACTTTCTGAAAAGCAATTGTAATAAACAGATTACGCTATTAGGACTGCAAGAAGTTTTATAAGGAGGACTATATGAAATATTGCAGGGAAGAGAATTATTAGTTCATGATAATTATAAGTAACAGAGAAATTAAGAAATGCAGAACAAGTGATAAAGAATGGAAAATCTTCAGAGGTTGTTGTCTAAAATATTGTATAAGATCAGACGTTATGTTAAATGATTGTTGGAAATGATATGTTAAAAAAACTAACAAAAATGTTTATATATATATATATGTGTGTGTGTGTGTGTGTGTGTGTGTGTATACACAGATATATATAAGATACACTTTTAAAAAAAGATATTGTGGGGGGTAAATGGAGGTCCCATTTTTCCCCGGGGCACTTGGCAGTTCCGAGATAGAAGTAGAACCCCTGTAATGCCATGAACATCCAACCCCTTGAGTCATTCCAGAAGGACACCATTATCCATGGTGTCAAAAGCTGCTAGGAGATTAAAGAAAACCAACAAAGCATCTCTCCAGTAAAAGGTCATCAAGCAAGACACCCAAGACTGTGTCAATACTAAAAGCAGGTCTGAAACTAGATTGAAATTGGTCTAGATAATTTGCTTCCTCCACATGGACCTTGATCACTTCAGGGGCGTGGCAAGGGGGTGCGGGGCGTGCGGTCTGCCTTGGTTGTCATGCCGGGGTGTGTGTGTGTAACAAAATCCCCCCCTGGGTGGATCGATGTGGCAGCGCTTATACCCCCAGTGGGCAGATTATTGTGATTGGCACAATTGCCGTTATGAAAATTCACCCGCTGATCACACAAACACACCTGATGATCAGCCTGGCACCCTCAGGCAGGCAGTGTTCACACTCCTGGTGGGTGGCGCTCGCACCCCCAGCAGGTGGTTTTATGTAATTGGCAGTCAGATTTTTGTGATCAGTGGGCAGTGCTCGCACTCCTGGCTGGTGGCGCTGACAGCCCTGGCGGGCAGTGCTTGCACTGTTTTATGTAATCGTCGGTCGGATTTGCGTGATCTGCAGGCATTTCTGTTTCGCGGCCAACCCTCCCTATAAAAAAGCTCAATAATTCTGGGCAACGTTCGCAAAAATTGCAATGTGTGTGTGTGGGGGGGTGACAAACAATTTTTTGCACCAGGTACCACTTGACCTTGCTACGCCTCTGGATCACCTTGCCCAGAATGGAAATATTGGAGACTGTGAGGTAGTTTTCGAAAATCTCTGGATCAGAGAGAACAGTCTCATTCATGGTGGTGGGCATAACTCTCTCATGTGGGGAGCCATTAACCACTCCTTGTACCCATCCAGTAAGTTTAGTATACAGTCGTACCTCGGTTTTCGAACGTAACCCGCTCCGGAAGACCGTTCGGCTTCCAAAACGTTCAAAAACTGAGGTGCAAAAGGAGAATTTCAATTTCGGTGGAGAAAATTGAAAAACACGCAGCAGAAGCCATTTGACTCCTGAGGCGCGTTCGAAAATGGAAGCATTTACTTCTGGGTTTTCGGCACTCGGAAACCGAAAAGTTTTGCCTCCGAGACATTCGAAAACCGAGGTACCACTGTATTTCACCAGCCATGGTGGGCAGAAATGGAGAGGGCCTGTGGCTGGTCTCACCAATGCAATTGTCCTGTCCACATCCTCAGGCCACAGCAACAGAAACTGAGGGTGCTTTAGGGACCCTCTAATGCAGGCTTCCTCAACCTCGGTCCTCCAGATGTTTTGGGACTACAACTCCCATCATCCCTGACCACTGGTCCTGCTAGCTAGGGATCATGGGAGTTGTAGGCCCAAAACATCTGGAGGCCCGAGGCTGAGGAAGCCTGCTCTAATGGACCTGCACAACTGTAACATCACTTTTGGGGATATGAATCCTATCCATTCATATTGGAATTTATGAAGACTGAAGTTTTCAGGCATGCCTCAAGCTGGATTCTCTGAATTCAGGACAGTTATTTCTGTGTATTCTTGAAAGCTCAGCCAAACAATCTTTTGGATGAATCTAAATTAACTGATTTTTTAGGCTTCTGAAATGTCAAAAGCATAGACATTAATTTGAGATCTTGTCTCGCACTTTACACTGCATATTGTGGAAACTACTTCAAACAGTTGCAAAAACTTTTAATATTTCATTCTTGGCCAGTTCAGTTTGCATAGGAGAAGATTTTTGAAAACCTTAAATGACAATACACACACAGAGAGAGAAAGAGAGAGACCGATGAGATGTGTGGGAGATATTTCGTTCCAGAATAATTGAGATCACAATACATTTCAGACTTCCTTTATGAGAATATACCATTTATAATGTGATCTTATTTCTGTTGGTGAAGTGTAGTTTATTAGGTGCCTGTAAAAATTCCATGTAAGGATTTTATTATTTTTTCCAGAACATGCCCCTGGAGGGCAGTATAAGCCCAAAAGTTTTGAATTCTGATTGTTCAATAAATCTTTAACGGTTGTCAGAGGACATAATGGTCTTTTGGGGAGATCGAAGTGTAAAAAAAGTCAGGGACTATACTGTGGGTGCTTTTACAGAGAGCTTAAAAATATTTTAGTGGTCTTGAAAATCTAGAATTCTCATTAGGCATATATTTACTGCTTGCATATTTATTTTCTTAAGCAGTGTGTCCTAACACAATGGTTAAGGATTACAGCAATTGCATATTAAATATATGGATTAATCCATATGTTGTAAACACCTTTAAGAGCAGTTACAAGAAACGACTATGAATAAATTGTGAGTATATTGTATAAGTGCACCCACCCTCTCTAATGTAGGCTGCAATCTTATGCATATTTACTTGGGAGTAAGGCCCATTGCGGGACGCAGGTGGTGCTGTGGGTTAAACCATAGAGCCTAGGACTTGCCGATCAGAAGGTCGGCGGTTCGGATCCCCGCAACGGGGTGAGCTCCCATTGCTGGGTCCCAGCTCCTGCCAACTAGCAGTTCGCAAGCACGTCAAAGTGCAAGTAGATAAATAGGTACTGCTCCGGCGGGAAGGTAAACGGCTTTTCCGTGCGCTGCTCTGGTTCGCCAGAAGCAGCTTAGTCATGCTGACCACATGACCCGGAAGCTGTACGCTGGCTCCCTTGGCCAATGGGGTGAGATGAGCGCCGCAACCCCAGAGTCGGTCACGACTGGACCTAATGGTCAGGGGTCCCTTTACCCTTTTTAAGGCCCATTGCATGCAGTGGAACTGACCTGTGAGTAAACATGCATAGGTTAGTTACATCTACTTAGTTATTTGAGGAGGCTACTTGGTTGTTTGAGAGCGGGAATGCGTCCCAAGAAAGTGCTTGCCTTCTTTAATGCTTTAGCTAGTTTAAATTCTGTGTTAGGTGTTGATAATTAAAAATAATATGAGAGAAATGTGACAGAGGAGTATAGGTGTCTGCTCTCATGAAAAATAAAAGGGTGACAACTGAATACAAAAAAAAGTCTCCATGGAAAAATGAAGGGAGCCATGCCAAAAGAAAATAGCTAATCACCAATCATGATACCAGCTGCAATCATGACCCCCCTCTCCATTTTGCATATTAAGTACAGTGGTCCCTTAGGTTACAGACGCTTCAGGTTACAGACTCCGCTAACCCAGAAATAGTACCTCAGGTTAAGAACTTTGCTTCAGGATGAGAACAGAAATTGTGCTCCGGCGGTTAAGAACAGTTTCAGGTTAAGAACGGACCTCCAGAACGAATTAAGTTCTTAACCCGAGGTACCGCTGTTTATCATAAGCAGGGCTTTTTTCACCCAGCCAGAACTCACCAGAACTCACTTCTGGCACCTCTCAGGTGGGCGTCATTGCCATTACAGTGGTACCTCAGGTTAAGAACTTAATTCGTTCTGGAGGTCTGTTCTTAACCTGAAACTGTTCTTAACCTGAGGTACCACTTTAGCTAATGGGGCCTCCTGCATGATTTCTGTTCTCATCTTGAAGCAAAGTTCTTAACCCGAGGTAATATTTCTGGGCTAGCGGAGTCTGTAACCTGAAGCGTATGTAACCTGAAGCGTATGTAACCCAAGGTACCACTGTATAACAGAAATAAGGAGGCATCCGCTGTGAGTTCCAGCACCTGTTTCCCCAGCAAAATAGCACTGAGATTCATATGCATGTTATGGGCTTTCTAACACAAGCCTGCCACCTTGTCACAGTCATGTGTAAAAGCTGCTTTAGATCCTTCGCAAAAGGATGTAGAACATGTGGCCACGTGGACTTAGTAGCCACGTTGGCCCCACAGAACCACAGAGCAAGAAGGGCAATATCAGTCTTGTGCCAACTGATGAGCAGAACTTGGGGTGCTATTTTTTCAAGTTTTCCAGCTCTTCTGCAGGCCTAAGTAAAGCTGAGGACTTGTTTCAACCAATGGAGCAAAGAGGATTAAGCAGCGGGGGCAGATCTTGGTAATATGCTGCCCTGTGTGAGTCCAACATCTGATGCCTCCCAGCCCTGCCTTCCCAAAGCTGGGTAAACAAAGCACTAGGATTTGGGAAGGAGGCTCTGGTGGTGTCCTAGAGCCCTCCTGCCTCCTTCCCAAAGCCTGGGAAGTGCTTGTGAAGGAGGCAGGAGAACTCTAGACCCTGCCAGAGCCCCCTCTTCTTCCTAACACCTGACAAGTGCTTATCATTCAGCCCGGACACTGAGGTCCACCTCCGAGGGCCTTCTGGCGGTTCCCTCACTGCGAGAAAGGAGGTTATAGGGAACCAGGCAGAGGGCCTTCTCGGTAGTGGTGCCCGCCCTATGGAACACCCTCCCATCAGATGTCAAGGAAATAAACAACTCTCTAACTTTTAGAAGACATCTGAAGGCAGCCCTGTTTAGGGAAGTTTTTAATGTTTGATATTTTACCATGTTTTTAATACAGTGGTACCTTGGTTCTCGAACATAATCCATTCCAGAAGTCCGTTTGACTTCCGAAACATTCAAAAACCAAGGCACAGCTTCTGACGTTCGGCGGACGTTCGGCTTCTGGAAAAGTTCGAAAACTGGAACACTTACTTCCGGGTTTTCGGTGTTTGGGAGTCGATTTGTTCATCAACTAAGCTGTTCGATAACCAAGGTTCCACTTTATTCTGTTGGGAGCCACCCAGAATGGGTGAGGAAACCCAGCCAGATGGGTGGGGTATAAATATATTATTATTATTATTACCAGGCTTTGAGATGGCGCTCTCCTCAGCTACATGTCCAATTTCCCTGCACCATTCATGCTTTCCTAAATCCAGCTCAGTAGACAGCATGTATGGGCTGGTTTTTTTACTTCCATACATAACAGCTGGTTATTCAACTTCGGGGACTCACAACTGAATGTGTGAACTAATGTGCCTGAGAAGCAATTAACACTTACCAGACAGATTCCCTCCATCGTTGAATGGCATTTAATTTTCGAATTTGCTGCTTTTATGAGTTGGATTTGCTGCAGCTGTTTTTATTTTTGAAATTGTGGGTATTTTGACTATCGTCCACATCACTGTTTTGAATTCAGGTTATGGGCTGCCTTGGGACAAATATTAAATCAGCTATATGCTAAGCTCTTGGTGGCCTAACCAGGCGCTCCTACGGGATGTGACAGAGATACGGATTGCCGCAAAGAATTTCCTGTAGCCATAACTGGTGAGAGTACAGAAAACAATCCCATTTATAGGGGAATCAATGATATTTAACCTCGGAGCATGAATTCTTTTACAGCACGTCTGGAGTATAGTTAGGAGGTTTGAACAAGTGATATCTTCTTATCACACCTTCATACTTGTTACTTTTCTGGGAAAACATTCAAATTTAGAAGCTAGATATGGATGCAGAAGTAATCTGGTCGTCTAGACTAAAAAATAAAGAGCTGTTGTGTCGCCCTCTCCCTCTCCTTTTCCTGCTCCTGTCTTATTTTTTCACGCCTGCATTTGTAACTCTGTTTTGTTTTGCTGCCTGCCAGCTACATGGAACAGTTGGCAGGCAACTACTTGAGAGGCTTTAAAAAAAATGTTTGTGTGGAGATGGGGAAAGAGGTGTGGAAATTGCCTGTCACACCTTTTGCTGCCTGCCGGCTGTGTGGAACAATTAGCAGGTTCCTTGGGCCTGGGATGATACTGTTGCAGCATTCTAGGTGCCTTGACAGCAAGCAGTAGGCGAGGGAGACTTTGCTGCTTCTGCCTCTGTCCAGCTGGCAGGTAACTTTGGAAGCAAGAGGGGATTGACTGCAAGGGGTTGGTTGGGGAAGTTTATCTGAAACTCTGCCATATTTGAAATATGGGAGAGAGAAATAAGCTTGCAGGGCAGGGGGTGTTAGCAGGGAAATTGTCAGAGGGGAAAGACTTATGAAACCCTTTCTATTGGTCTTCTACAATAGTTTTTAGCTTCTGTGGCTGCTTTTTATAAAGGGGGGGGGCAGAGAAGCCTGAGAAAAACATGTCACTGAACATCATGTGCATGCCTCCAGTGCTTTAAACGCTAACACCTTAACATGGATTCAGTAAAGGGTGGAATATGTTTTCCAAACATCTTGCTGTGTTTTCTCACCCCCTGAACTCTTATCATCTCCCATTTCTGATGCAGAGAACACAAGATTCTTTGCACTGTTATATGGAAATGGTAATCGGATCAGTAATTCTTCATGTAATTATTTCTCTGACAACCCACTACCTAATAAGGTGGATCTTTAAACATATGGAAGTGGCCGTCCTAAGTTATGTGATGTAGTAACAGAAATGGAGAGGGGTCTCAAAATATAAGAAACCACATTTATAAAATGCCTGCTCTAATGGCTACAAAATGTGTTCCCTACTTTTGCCTGTGTAACCAGGAAACAAAACTGAGAAGGTTCCTGTTTTAAAGATTCATGGGTTGGTTTTCTTTGAAAATATCTACTCCCCACCTCCAAAAGGAGTGCTGATGTTAGATATTGCTCTTAAAAATGCAAACATTCTTTACAGCTTTCAGGCATTGTGCTGCCCTGCTGAATAAAAATGAGATTTCTTGGAATGTGGGGTTGGAATTCTATCAAGTTTCTGCAGATGGCCACAATACCTCTGAGAGAATTATAATCATATTAGCAATTGTAAATGGGAGCATTTCACATATAACAATGTGATGCTACATTGTGAAAGTCATGGGTCTTGTTGATAAGCTTCCTGGGTGTTTCTGTTGGTGTTGCTTTTTCCTCGATCATTTAGATACAGTGGTACCTCGGGTTAAGAACTTAATTCGTTCTGGAGGTCCGTTCCTAACCTGAAACTGTTCTTAACCTGAGGTACCACTTTAGCTAATGGGGCCTCCTGCTGCCGTCGCGCCGTCGCTGTGCGATTTCTGTTCTCATCTTGAAGCAAAGTTCTTAACCTGAGGTACTATTTCTGGGTTAGCGGAGTGTGTAACCTGAAGCATCTGTAACCTGAAGCATCTGTAACCCATGGTACCACTGTACAGAAATGCAAGATCATTATAGTAACTGAATAGCCTGAAATGAGGCCGGTTGGGTTGTGATCTCAGCTTGGTCACTGTTTAGACTAGGAGATGCTTCTTTTCTTCCTATCTAGTAGGAATTATGCCATCGCCACAAGAAATGGCAGGTGGGGCTTGTGTAGGTGAATCTCAGAAGAGCCATCTCCCATGTTAAAACCATGTGTGAGGGAGAAGGGGTGGACTTGGGTCTTTCAAATTTTAGCAGTGTCCTGTGCAAGGCCAAAATTTGGCACCCATCTGGCTGGGTTTCCCCAGCCACTCTGGGTGGCTCCCAACAGAATGTCATTAATAAAAACAATAAAGCAATAAAACATCAAACATTAAAAACTTCCCTAAACAGGGCTGCCTTCAGATGTCTTCTAAAAGTCAGATAGTTGCATATTTCCTTGACATCTGATGGGAGGGAGTTTCACGGGGCGGGTGACCCTACCTACCAAGAAGGCCCTCTGCCTGCTTCCCTGTAATTTCGCTTCTCACAGTGAGGGAACCACTGGAAGGTCCTCAGAGCTGGATCTCAGTGTCCAGGCTGAATGATAGGGGTGGAGATGCTCCTTCAGGTATACTGGGCCAAGGCCATTTAGAGCTTTAAAGGTCAGCAGCAGCACTTTGAGTTGTGCTCGGAAAAGTGCTAGGAGCCAATGTAGGTCTTTCAGGACCAGTGTTATATTGTCTCAGTGGGCACTCCCAGTCACCAGTCTAGCTGCCGCATTCTGGATTAGTTGTAGTTTCCGGGTCACCTTCAAAGGTAGTCCCACACAGAGCGCATTACATTAGTCCATAGTTGTGATGTCCTGCACTGCCCCTTAGTTCAGTGTCCAGTGAGGCAGAACCAACCACATTGTCCTAAATCTGCCTCTGGAAGGAACCTTCCCAGTTTCAAGGCTATTTTGTAACATAAATAATATCCTTATGGCCTTTCAGATGTTGCGAGATTCCAACTTCATCGTTCCCAATCAGTCTAGTAAAGGTAAAGGTAAACCCCAGGTGGTTAAGTCCAGTCAAAGGTGACTATGGGGTTGCAGCGCTCATCTCGTTTTCAGGCTGAGGGAGCCGGCGTTTGTCCATAGACAGCTTTCTGGGTCATGTGGCCAGTATGACTAAACTGCTTCTGGCACAATGGGACAAGTGCCAGGGTGCACGGAAACAGTTTACCTTCCCAGCCAGAGGTACCTATTTATCTCCCTGCCCTGGTGTGCTTTTGAATTGCTAGGTTGGTAGGAGCTGGGACAGAGCACGCTGTCTGGGAAGCTCACCCCGTCACGGGGATTCGAACTGCCGACCTTCTGATTCCCAAGCCTAAGAGGCTTAGTGGTTTAGACCACAGCGCCACCTGCGTCCCACAGTAACATCTAGAGGGCCACAATTTCTTCACCCCATTGTAGATAAATAGTGATACAGTATATCTGTTACGGGACCACTAGTACTCCCCCCCCCCCACCCAAAGAATACTGTCCTGGGACACTATATATCTAGCAGATTTATTGGGCAGAAGCTTTATGTTGCCCAGACCTCACATCAAGAGGCAATGGTCTTTTTTTCAGTCCAACAATTTGTATCCAGAGATGCTTCTGCCTCACAGGCATAATAAATGCTGATGAATCCACAATTTCATTTCACTTCACTTTCTATATTACTATACACAAGGCACTTTACAAGCTGAAGAAACAACAAAATAGACAGCAAAGATCACACATGCAATAATAATAATCTGATTCAATATAAAAAAGTCACAATAACTTTAAAATAAACAATATATAAAACAATATTCAGGAATCCATTAGGGTATAATAGTAAATGGTAAAATTAAATACTAGCAAATAATAATTAAGCAGTTTAACGTTATCAGCTACAATAAAGAATTGCTAAATTACAATCAATAAAAATAATGGTAAGTCACAATGCATAAAACACCACAAAACATACAAAACCATGTAAAAGGATCAAACTGAGAAACAAAGAAAGATGATAGATAAATAGATAGACACCCCCCCATTATTTTTATTGATTATAATTTAGTAATTCTTTATTGTAACTGATAACATTAAACATTAATTACTATTTGCTGGGCTTTAATTTTACTGTTTACTATTACACCCTAATGGATATATATATATATATATATATATATATACACGTGCATGCATATGTATATATGTGAATGAATATATATCTATATATATAAATATATCCCAGAACTACTCTTCTTCTCTCTTCCCAGGTGCTTCTACAGTTCTCAAAGTCAAGGTCTGCGAAAGGCTCCTAGGTCTGGAGGTGGAAAAAGCCATTGCCTGATGGCCAGCAGAAAGTCTCTCTCCTCTTGCAGTTCTTCCTCTAGAACAGCTCCCTTAACAATCCCTTCCAATTCTGCTTTCACCTTGTCAGACAAGGTCCCTCTTCCTTTCTAAAGGGTGTAAGCTAGAGGAATCATGTGCACTGGGCAGTAGGGAAAAGATGGTGGTAAAAAGCTATAAGGAAATTGGTGTGCTTCACAGCTTTGCTGCAATTGCAAAGCTGTTTGCTGGTTATGTACGTACTGCCGCTAAAGAAACAAATTGGTTTCCTTTCCCCCTTATCCTTATGCAATCCATCAATTCATTAATCCTATGCTCTCCCTTCCACCACAAGCAGAACAAATTTGTTTTTGTTTTTTTTAGACCTGCTTTCTTTCCTAGAATATACTGCATTTTCATGCTGTAGATGTCACTCTACGGCTGCAGTGTGAGCAGTCTCTCTCTCTCGGGCTATTCTTCAGAAAAAGCTTAAGCCATAATAGTCAAATAAAGGCTGCAGCTTAGCCTGGAAATAGAACCTCATTAAAACCTCAAGAAAATGCCATTTCTTGTTTTGATGTCTGTGGTTAGAATATTTATTGAGTGTTTAATTCCCGGAGAAATGCCCCACTTCCCAATTTCTACATTATTCGTAAATCAGTCAGTCATGTCTTTCCTTATGATGGAGCAACAGACACAGCACAAGTGATTAATAACTTGACCAAATGTAGTCACTTTAGTAGGATTTAAGCTTTCAGATTGCTTTGGAAACTGGGTTTGCTGGGAAAGTTTATACTGTAAACACATAAATATGTTTACTCTGCTTTATTCCATATGTAGCGCCAGGGCTAGTCTGCCCACGAGGGGGGGGGTGAAGTAGCCACCCTGGGTGGCAGAATCCCATGGGGCAGCACCCCCACAAGTGCCCCACCTACCCCCCTGCTACCAGCACTGGGTTTGCGCTGCCACTGCATGGCCCCAGTAAGTGAGGCATTGGTGGGGTGGACAGCTTCCCATTTTGCCTCAAGTGGCGAAATGGTATGGGCCGCCTCTGCGTGGAGCTTTGAACACTTTGATTTTATTCAGTAGGAAATGGTTTGTTGTACTTGGAAGCACACACACACACACACACACACACACACAATTTTTTAATTAACTTTTCTGTTTTACAATTTAGAATACTCATTTTTACATCCTTAAGATTCCAATGTCTTCCCTTCTTCTCTTTCCATGGTTCATTTTACGTATCATAAATCCCTGCATATTTTACAGAAACTACACCATTCAGTATTCTGTGATTGCATCCATCAAAACCTGTTTACTCTGTTGAATTTAATGCTGCCCACGTTTTCACAATTACACAATTATTTCCCCTATATTCAATAAATATTTTCCAATTTTCTCTAAACGTATGTTCTTCTGGTTCTCTTATGTCACTGAGGCTTTCACAAGCTTGTCTTTTGTTTCCCGCTCTAATAACAAATTATACATTTTGGACAAAAGTTTCTCTTTGTTTTGTAAAAGTTCTTTTTTGAATTGTGAGCTTTGGTCCAGAAAACCATTTTTTTCTATCTAATTTAAACATTTCATGTAACTGATGGTATTGTAACCAATCTGTAACATGGCTCCTTGCAGGGAGCATCGTTCTTTATAAACAGTCCTTTCATGTGTTTTCCTGTGCCCTCGTGTTTCCCCGTGGCTGTTTGCTTTTACAAACTAAGTGTAGTCTGGTTTTATGGAGCTTGGGGTGGTTTCTCTTCCCTTCCATAGAGAGGAAGGAAGGAAGGACCATTTCCAAAGGGTGTCTTTCTTATGTTCTGCCACAAGGTGCTGCTCTACTGCTGTTAATGCAAACCGAGCTACAGTGACACCTAGGGATGAATTTCAAGCATTACAACACAGCTTTAAACCATACAGACCAAGAGAAAGGGCAGTTGGAAAAGCATCCATATGTTCAATATTTAAATACATCTTGAAATATGTAATGCATAAATGTAATGCATGTAAAGTGAGATTTTTTTGAGTAGAGCAGGCATAGGCAAACTCGGCCCTCCAGATGTTTTGAGACTACAATTCCCATCAACCCTGACCACTGGTCCTGTTAGCTAGGGATGATGGGAGTTGTAGTGCCAAAACTTCTGGAGGGCCGGGTTTGCCTATGCCTTGAATAGAGAATAATAGAAGCAGAAGGATCTCGGGTGATGTTCTTCAACGAAAGGCATGACTGTATAATTCAATTTTGACTGGAACACACTTCTACAGCACAGCTTCCCCTTGCCATTCTCCTGGGGGTTAATCTTTGCTATGAATGAAACCCCACATGGTGAGGCTGATATCCAACTCTGTTTGAAGCCTCTCTCAAGAAGAAAGCTGCTTTGAATAGATGCTCTTTCTCTAGTCAATATTTGTTGGATTTCCCTTTTTTCATTTCTTGACGGGGTTCAGAAAAAGGTCCCCCACCCCCACAAAGAACCAACAGGAAGAGGTGTTTCAAGTCAGAAAGCAAGACTGGTGAACATCTGGCAAAGAAAGATAAAAACAGGAGTTGGTGGTTCTCCATGTGGGAATCCACATGCTATTCCAACTACAAGAGAATAATGAAATAAAACCCTGTAATCCCTCACAAAGATCAGAATAAGAAACACACTGCCACCAGTATTTTCCTGCTCTCAGATTTTAAACGGCTTTTCTGAAAATTGTGAATAAGGGCAGATAACATAGCTAAATAAGTTCCAAGGCACACAGGAATATAAGAGTTTGCACACCAACATGATGGGAAAGTAGACTTTGAGCTCTCTTGAAATCTATACATCTGCCGCTTGAAAATGAGAAAGGTCTGAGCTTGAAAGGTCAAATATAATGAAAGAATGAATGTTTCCACTTTCTGGATCCCAAAAGGACAGAGAAAAATATATAAGCAATATAGCACTGTTTCTCTTATCATTATCGGCTGCTTCCTATCCCATCTTCCTAATGGATCACCTGACACCACAATATGTCTGCTGTAAAATTAATGGAATCTCCCTTCCTCCCTCTCTATGGCCCAGCATGATGGAGCTTCCTGAAGACTGACAGACAGGGTTGAAAAATATAAATAAAAGTCTTGCATGGTCTTAGCATCGTCAGGTCATCTGAAATACAGATTCTGAAACTCCGGGCAAAGCCTGGTAGCCAAATGGTAGTGTCTGGCAGATCAGTGGATGTTGCCTAGAGCAGTAGGAGCTGGCCCTAGAGCAGAGTTCATCCACCTTTTTTTGGCCCATAAGTGCATTTGGAATTTTGAGACAGTGCTGTGGGCACCACTGTCTCTGGTTGTTTTTATCCCATCTTGCCTGAATCAATCTCCTTGACAGAAAAAAGAGAGAAAACATGCATGGTCCAGTAGAATTAAAACCAATCCTCCTGAATTTGCATGGTGCTAGATGAGCTCCCCACACCCACTTTCGGAACTACCACCAAACTAAAGATTTTGTTGTTGTTTAGTCATTTAGTCGTGTCCAACTCTTCGTGACTCCATGGACCAGAGCACACCAGGCACTCCTGTCGTCCACTGCCTCCAGCAGTTTGGTCAAACTCATGCTGCTAGCTTCGAGAACACTATCCAACCATCTCGTCCTCTGTCATCCCCTTCTCCTTGTGCCCTCCATCTTTCCCAACATCAGGGTGTTTTCCAGGGAGTCTTCTCTTCTCATGAGGTGGACAAAGCATTGGAGCCTCAGCTTCACGATCTGTCCTTCCAGTGAGCACTCAGGGCTGATTTCCTTAAGAATGGACAGGTTTGATCTTCTTGCAGTCCATGGGACTCTCCAGAGTCTCCTCCAGCACCATAATTCAAAAGCATTACATTAGTAAAATTGCACAGTAAAAAGCACAGATCCAGTGCTCGCCAAAACTACAAACACATTGCTCTAAGACGTGAATCCTCATGGATCTTCATGATTCTTACGTAGGGTGCAACAAAAGCAATAAGAAACCACCTAATTCACAGGGAAATAGGTATTTTTGGTGGGTAATGTTTTGGAACAACAAGTTCAGTGATAATGTTCAACCTTATGTCACTTTCAATCTGCTGTAACAGTAGTTATGCTCTTTATCTTTGGTTTATTTTGTTATTTTGTAAAGAAAAGAAGAAAAGAAAAGAAAAGAAAAGATCACATAATCTTGGCCTATGAATTTGGTGATGGTATCAAAAAGATTCCTTGTAACCATTAGGAGGATCCACAAGGAATCCTTGGTTCCATGTTTTCACATCATGGCAGAGCTAGAAAGCACTGGCTCTGTATTTCTGTGTTTCAGTCGGATGGATGTGATCGGCGATTTGGTGGTGAGGAAGAGAGGAGAACCCATTAAAAATATGGAACTTCAAATGGGTCTTTGACCTTGTTTTCGCATGGACCTTCTTTCTTCCTCCCATCTCTTTCTTTTCTCTCTCTGTTACAGCCCACTTTCTCCCCCCTGCCCACTCTGCTTTCCTCCAGTCTCCTACACAACTTCCACCTCCTTGCCCTTTTATCTTCTTACCTTCTCGGTCACTCCACTTTCTGTTCAGCTGCTCATTTGCAGATCTGAACCTTGAGAAGCACAAAAATGAGATGGGACAGAATGCCAATCTTTCAACTTCCCTCCTTCACAGTTTTAATAGTGAGTCCATAAGTGACTGTGGAGGCCAATTTTGGATCCACATGTCCTTCTACAGTGGGGACATAGGTTTCCAGGCAGGAGTTGATCATGGTGAGGGTTTGCCAAGTGTGCCTTCCTCTTAGTACATTTCTCCCTTTTGTCCTGAATTTAATGCACTTTTCAAGGGGAGGGGCAAACACTATTGCTGCCTCATGACAAAAGGAGTAGCAAGTAGGTGAGGAGGGTGTCACTGAAAGGGCAGACCATGGAAAGTCCTCAAGGGCCCCACTACACCTATGGGATCCATATTGGCACCTTGAGGCCTGGATTTATTTGGCGAGGGCAGAGGGTGGGGCCCTGGCTGTGCCTGGTGTAAGATGGCATCATACTCTGAGCGGTGCGTCCAATCTGTCATTTCCACACATGCTTATTAATGCTGAGGGGGAATTAAATTCTATTACATTCTGTTATTGCTAGCAGTTGGGTTTGATAGCCGTGCTATATTTCCAAGACCGCTGGCAACAAAACATGTTTTCCACAACTGAAAATAAGATTGCCTTCCAAAATAAAACAATTTCCCTTCATCATTCCAGGCACTGAGATATTTGAAGGAGAGTATTGCAGACTGCAGCATGACTCATGAGTGACATTCCATATTTTTTTGCTTTCATTAGGTCACCACTCAATATGGTTTTCTTAAATTATGGCTTTTGGCTGGGCTTTGTGCTCTACTTCATGAAAGCTGCAATGTGAAATGAAAGGATGCTTTTCAACAACATGTACTTGCATCCCAAATTATCTCACAATTCTATTTCTGCTCCATGCAGGTCCATTTGGCGTCTACCAGCTTCTCCTCGCTGTGTTTGGTATTAGGGTCCTCCTGTCTCTTCTGTGCCTTACCTTTAGGAAAAGACTTGCTAGTCCATCTTAAATACTATATGTGCAATCATTCTTTTAGTCCTGCAACAAAAGGCATACTCATCCATCGTTACAGCAAAAGGTAAAGACTGTAAATTCTTTGATTCTCAGCTGTCTGGTTAGTAATTTCCCACCATATAAATCTAATTTGCCCTGTAGTGTGCTGTGACTTCTGATCCAATCAGAAGAGGGGACATGGGCAGGAAATCTTTGCATATGTGGAATAACACATACCAAAGGGTGTCTGAAAGACTGACTGGATGAGCTATATAATAGTCAAAGAGAGAGTATGAAAGGTTTTGCACATTCCCACTTCAGTTCCGTTAAGGCAGGGCTGATGAAACCAGTTTCCCGAGTGATAAGTAGGTCTTAGTGACACCACACCAGTGGGAGAAGAGGAATCTTTGCAAAGTAAGTGGACGACTTCCCTTACCATCTCAGTGCCGGGAGGAGATCTGCTGATTGGTAGGGTGTGGTTGTCTATCTGAATGTGTGTGTGTCCCTGTATGTGTGTGTCTGCTTGCCTGAATGTGTATATTCTTCTTCTTTGGCAATCACTCATAGCGGAGTAAGATTGTCTTCCATAAACACGGTTTTAATAGTGAGTCCGTAAGTGACTGTGGAGGCCAATTCTGGATCCACATGTCCTTCCACAGTGGGGACATAGGTTTCCAGGCAGGAGTTGATCACAGTGAGGGTTTGCCAAGTGTGCCTTCATCTTAGTACATTTCTCCCTTTTGTCCTGAATTTAATCGTCTTGAAAGCCCATGACACCTTTGGTAAAGGCTGTTGTCCAAATGGGGTGCTCACAGGCCAGTGTTTCCCAGTTGTCAGTGTTTATACTACTTTTTTAAAGATTTGCCTTAAGGGTGTCTTCTGTTGACCACCAGCATTACGCTTTCCATTTTTAACTTTGGAATAGTTGCTTTGGAAGACGATAATCAGGCATCTGCACAACATGACCAGTCCAAGAAGTTGATGTTGAAGAATCATTGCTTCGACACTGGTGATCTTTGCTTCTTCCAGTACACTGGCGTTAGTTTGCCTGTCTTCCCAAGTGATGTGTAATTTTTTTCAGAGACACCGTTGATAGAATCTTTCAAGGAGTTGGGGATGGCATTTATAAGCAGTCCACGTTTCACAAGCATACAGTAAATGTATACAGTGAATGTATATATGCGTGATGAGTATGTGTGTGTGCATGTACATATGGGTCAATGTATGTTGTCCACACCCACTGCTGGCATCCAGCCCTCAGAGCATTGGCCAACCGTCAATGTGACTCTCAGGTCAAGAAAGGGTTGGTCACCCCAACTGAAAGGGATGTCCAGTTCACCAAATGGTACAGGCAAGACTTAAGCAAATGTGATAAAGGTAAAGGTAAAGGTACCCCTGCCTGTCAGGGCCAGTCGTGACCGACTCTAGGGTTGCGTGCTCATCTCGCTCAAGAGGCCCGGAGCCGGCGCTGTCCGAAGACACTTCCGGGTCACGTGGCCAGCGTGACGAAGCTGCATCTGGTGATCCAGCGCCAGCGCCGCACACGGAAACGCCATTTACCTTCCCGCTATAAAGCGGTCCCTAATTATCTACTTGCACTTAGGGGTGCTTTCGAACTGCTAGGTTGACAGGAGCTGGGACAGGAGCTGGGATCGAATCCCCGTCGCGGGGATTCGAACCGCCGACCTTACGATCAGCAAGTCCTAGGCACTGAGGTTTTACCCACAGCGCCACCCGCGTCCCAAGCAAATGTGATATCTATAGATTATTGCAGCCATTTTAACTATAATTTCCAATCTTAGTATTTATACTGGAAAACATCCAAATGCTTAAATAGACTTCTTCCTTGTGCACCGTAATCATATTACACCCCTCACGCTATGTACTTATCAGCCAGTACAGCAAGTCTTGGGTTCAGTCAATGTGCTTTTCCTTTGAGTTACATGAATGAGCTTGTTTTATGAATCCTTGAAACAAGCTCTGGCGAAGAACATCACAATGGTGCATCGTGTCAATATCTGCAGTGAAGCAATTCTGATGAAAATTTATTGCATAAAATTGATTAGAATGAGCAAGATTCCTTTTGACATGATGGATTATATGAATATGTATTTATGAACAAACCTACAAAATACTCTAAAGTGATCTTCAGAGTTATCACACTAGTCCATGGATATTAGTAGTAACCCCAGAATCTGAAAACATTTTCTAATCAGCAGTGCGTAGGAGAATCCATATTTTTAAAAGAAAATAATAAATCATAATCTTGTTTAACTTACACACATAGTATGGTTCAGCTCAGTGTGCTTGTAAATATTATAATTGTAAGAAGATTGGAACAGATACTTCCTTGGATTTAGAAGAGCTCACTAAGTTCAGTAAGCATAGGGTTCAATCCTGAACTATTGGAATCAGTTATAATCTTGCACCTTCCACTGGGAGTGGACCACACCCAGTATCACTTCATAACAAAAATAGTCTGAAGCAAGAGTGGGGAACGAGATTGGGTCAACAAGTTGGATCCTTTCCTCCCCACTGTCCACAGTCCAACTGTGAGAATCTACTGGATTTACCACTGGGAACATAAAATGGCCTGATCTCCCTCAAGTTTGGCAAGGGCTCTGTAATGTTCTGTTAAAAATATCGCCTCTAATTTACCCACTAGTACTTTGGTCCTAAACACATTTTGCAGAAGTATGTTTTTTTGAGGGATGAGAGATGATACAAAACTTTGATTTATGCTTTTATGACTGTGGCGGTCCATTTGAAAAGGGAAGTCGTTACTGGATGTTACAGTCATCAAACGATCAGCATGTATATGTGAGAAAAGGCTCACGCCTGGAGAAATAAAGTGATTTCCATGCATCTGTGACCTAGACCATAGCCATGCCAGTTTCCTTCTTCAAAACCTATAGTTTTCCAAATTCACTAACCCTCACTGCATTTGATATGCTTAATCCATTGAAAATAGTATTGGTTTTTAAATGAGTTTTTGATTATCAGCTTAGATGTACTCAGGGTCATACAGATAAATACATTTGTTTCTGAGAATTTGCAGGAGATTCACACCATATATATGTGTATGTGTGTATACAGTATATATCTCAAAAGAATATCAAGACAATTTCTCTGCCTTTGCAGGACTGGCTTTATAAATGACATTATTCGTTTTGGGATGACTATACTTAGGTCTGGTCCAGAACACAAAAGACCTGTTTACATGAATAAATTAAGATTCTGCACATCTGTTTTGTCATAATCTTTCCATTTGTTGTTCTAGCCTTCTCAGTTCTCATAGAAACATGTGCATATTAAAGAGTATTTAGAAAGTACAGGAGAATGCCTGTTATAAACGACAGAATACAATCCTTCCCGTGATCCATAACATAGTGGAATGCATAGTCGCATTTGTGGAAAGCAGTTCTCATGTTAGAAGCACACAGTTCTGTTTATTCATCATAGTCCATGGAAATAAATAAATGAACACAATCTAACAAAGCTGTGGTTTGGATATTCAGTCAATTTCCTACACTGAAATTCAGATGTCTTTGGACATTGGCACTTGATTCCCAAAATGGCCCACACCAAAGCCAGTGTTTGAGTTATAGAAAAAAAATTCAGTAGAAATATGTTTGCAAGAGCTGTATACAGTGGGCTTTAGTTGTTGTTTTGCTAGATGTTTGCTAGTTTTGGGTTAGTAGGAGCACACTAAGGAATGAAAACTACCGCTGTTAGAACAGCTGCTAAGCTTGTTACTCATTATCTAACTAGCATCTCTTGCTAGCATCCTGTTTGTCCCCAGCATGCGCCAGTTTCTTAGTTCTTTTCTTCTCCATTGTCCCTCAACTGCAGTGTTTGTTCAGGATGGGAATTTATACACCTGTGCAATGCAGTCCATACCATCCCTATACAATTTAGATATGGATATGGTTTCCCATCTCTCCCAGTGTAGATGAGAATGCTACATTGGTTTCCAAGTGCTCCTTCAACACACCATGCAAATCATAAAAAGGTAAAGGTAAAGGTAAAGGGACCCCTGACCATTAGGTCCAGTCGTGGCCGACTCTGGGGTTACAGTGCTCATCTCGCTTTATTGGCTAAGGGAGCTGGCGTACAGCTTCTGGGTCATGTGGCCAGCATGAATAAGCCACTTCTAGTGAAAGCAGAGCAGCTGGGACCGAGCAATGGGAGCTCATCCCGTCACAGGGATTTGAACCGCCGCTCTTCTGATCGGCAAGCCCTAGGCTCAGTGGTTTAGACCACAGCGCCACCCGCATCCCCATGCAAATCATACCTTGTTGCAAAGGCTCAGTTACATGTGTTTTTCCCCATTTTCCCCTAAAGCTTTTAAATTAAGTTTTCCAAAATTTCACACATGCATTTCAACACATATTAAAAACACCCTTTTTAAAACTTCCAACCCCCTTTCCCATGGTGTTTCTGTTTCTCTCCCTCTGCTGCACCCTACCTTCTGTGTCCCTTAAACCTTAACAAAACTGCTATAATCCTTAATCCCTTCAGTTGCTCACAGTTCAAATCCTGCTCGTGTGTTCATATAATAACATTTCTTTAAATAAGCCGAAAAGGGTTTCCATTCTCCCACAAAAGCTCAGACATATCCCAGCAGCTCTGGAGGTCTTTCAAGCAAAACCCTTGGCGCAATTACTCTACGGGGCCCAAATCTGGACGGGAAATCATTGCCACACACTTGAAATGGTCCAGTCTAAATTTTTAAGACAGATTCTAGCCGTTCCACCATGCGTACCAAATGCGGCCCTATGGCTGGAGACTGGCCTCCTCTCCGTCGAAACCCGGACCTGGCTAAGAACATTCAACTATTGGCTTCGCTTAAACTTAAACCCATCTGGACTACTACCTCTAGTAGCACGAGATGCTCATAGAAGTCGGCGGTCCAAAGTAGTGCATCAAAAACTACTTACATGTGGCCTTCAAGCACAGCATCTCCTGAAAATGGGTCTACCCAAGGCAAAAACCGTTATTGACCAGCGCATGAAGGATATTGAGCAACAGAATAATCTGGCCTATATTAAGAAATTTAGTGCTTGGTACGCTTATCTGCCCCCCTCCCACTTTGATTTTCGGGCACCTTATTTGTCTACCTTAACCATTCCAAAACTTAGACGGGCCTTTACACTGGCCAGACTAAATATGTTACCATCAGCTGTTCTTGAAGATAGATATCAAAAAAATTCATTCGAGAACCAGCTCTGCCCCTGTGGAGCTGGTTACATAGAGACTGTGTCACACGTTCTCTTGTCCTGCTCCCTATATAAAGATCTCAGGGACGAGACCATCATGCTGCTACTATCTGCCATCCCGGGCCGCTCTTGTGAAGCCAAATTGTTCTCACTCCTAGCCGACCAGAACAGCTCGACAACAGAGAAGGTTGCCAAATTTATCGAGAGAGCAATGAGACTGAGAGCTGCTATCTGAATGACATCAGTGTCGTCACCTGGATTCCTCGCCTAGGATCTTATTATTATTATCATTACCTCTGCCAAGTTTTAAGTACTGAGATTATTTTATGATAACTATTTCCGTAATGTATTTTTGTTTTTCTCTGTCCTTTGAAGCTATGGCCTGTTGGCTATGCAAATAAAGTCTATTCTATTCGCCCACAAAAGCTTCCTCATTAAGTTCTCTTATTTTAGCTATTAACTTTGCCAGTTCTGCATAATCCATCACCTTGCTTATTCATTTTTCTTTAGGGACATTTCTGCTTCTTTTCATTTTTGTGCAGAGAGAATCCAAGCTGCAGCTGTAACATACACAAACAACTTAATCATCTTTGGGGTGTGTGTGTGTGTCACTTCTGTCTGTATGACCTCCAAAAGAAAAGCTTCAGGGTTGTTGTTTTTGCATAGTCATTTTAAACATCTTTTATATCTCATCATATATCATCTCCCCAAATCCCCTCACTTTCTTACAAGTCCACCGCTTATGAAAAAAAGTTGCCATTTTTGAAAAAGTGAAAATATGGACAGAAAAGTTGTGGAGTTTTTTCCTGCAAAATCTCAAGAAAAACAATCAAGCTTTTGAGCTATTTTTAAGGAAATCCGCCAAAATCTACACTACAACATGGGTTGCCATACGTCTGGATTTTCACGGACGTTTATGCGATTTCCATCCAGATACAGTTTCCGATGGCCGAATTCCGAGAACGTCTGGGAAATTCTGGGTGTATGGCAACCCTAGAAAAAAGGCTATCTATCTCCACGTTTTCTCCCCCCTAATGCCTTGCAAGCAATGCCTTTGCCAAAAGAATGGTCATTTAAACACAGTAGGTTGTACCCCCATTCTCTCTTCCCTCCAAGCCCCTAAAACAACTCACCAAATCTGCCCCAGGGGGTTGAGGGAGCATCCAGAGCACTGAGGTGCAGGGCTGGAGAGGAAAGAAAGTTCCACTGCAAGAGAAGTACAGTCATGCAATGTTCAATGCAACCCAGCATCTGTGTGTGCGTGTGGGGACGGACCATGCAGGCAAAAGTGTTTCCACTTATTCAGCATGGCAGTAACCGCAGAGGCAGCAGCACTGTGCTAGACAAGTACGGCAACCATTAAACATAAATGAGCTGTAATGTGGATGCGCTTATATTCCAAATGACCAATTCTCACAAGAAGCAGATAACTGAACAGTGTTAAGAGGCTGTTTTGGCCTCTCCAGTCAGCATTTTTGGAATGTTGTACAAGAAAACAGCCGTAACGATTCTTCCTCAAACCTGCTCTGAGGTTCCTTGTGTTTTGCTGAGCTTAGCCCTTCCCTTATGAAGTTACAAGAAAGGCACTCGGGTGGGGGAACAGTATTGCATTTGGAGCAATAATGTGATGATACTTCAGGCATCCATTTTGAAATAAGATTTAGCCAGGGCAATAGTGAGTTGATGGGAAATGCAGCCTATAAAGAAATCTATTACAGAGAATAAATGAAATAATGACCAATATACTTGCACAAGTCAATAATTTAGTAGGCTTGGTGTCAAGAGGACAGGGGATGGAATTAACCTGCAACTCCCTTGTAATAGTAAACAAGACATGGCGATCGATAACAAAATTAATCAACTTGAATTTGGCTGAGTAAATGAATAGACGTTCCCTGAAGGCATAAATCAGCACCCAAAGCAATAACTCGAACTCAATTCTTTGTTGTGCTGAAAGGGAAAGAATCTATATAAGCTTTTTTAAAAAAATAAAATAAAATCCAAGTTTGGAAACATTTCATTGGCTATAGTAAATCAGTTGAGTGCCTTTCTGAAGTAATACATGTGCTCCAGCCAAAAGTGTTGTTGCCATTGGCTTTGACAGCCTGCATAAGATTATAAGCAGGTATGTCACCTGAAATTTTCAAAAATCACTTTCAAAAATGATCAATTAAATGTCACATGGAAAAATTATATTAGTTTTAGAGGTCTAGTAAAAACAAGAATCTATTTCTTTAATGATATTCTGTAACCTTTACATGTGGTATGGTTTGGATGTTCAAAACACTTCACTAACAGGGTGCTTATGGCCACCGTGTGAGCCTTACTGTAAAAGATAACGGTAAAGGACCCCTGGATGGTTAAGTCCAGTTAAAGGTGACTATGGGGTTGCAGTGCTCATCTCACTTTCAGGCCAAGGGAGCCGGCGTTTGTCCACAGACACCTTTCTGGGTCATGTGGCCAGCATGACTAAACCGCTTCTGGCGCAATGGAACACCGTGATGGAAACCAGAGTGCACAGAAACATCGTTTACCTTCCCACACAGCACTACCTATTTATCTACTTGACTTTGATGTGCTTTCGTACTACTAGGTTGGCAGGAGCTGGGACAGAGCAATGGCAGCTCACTCTGTCGCGGGGATTCGAACCGCCAACCTTCTGATTAGCAAGCCCAAGAGGCTCAGTGCTTTAGACCACGGCGCCCCCACATCCTCTAGCCTTACTGTAAGATACCCTGTAAAGTAGATTAATTTTGCAATCTCCATTTTGCAGTTTGGGGTACTGAGGCAGTCAGCATTGCAGCTTGCCCATGGCTGCCTACAGTGTTTATGGCTGAGGGAAAATCTGGACACGGGGCTCACATTTAGCCAATGTGTTAGCTGATTTTCAATAAAATAGATATCCACAACATCCATCCATTGTGCGGCATGAGGGCTGCAGAATAGGAGAAACACCAGGACAGATAAGAGAATATGGTTGGTATCAAAATTCAGACAAAGTAGGTGAGGCAATAAGTTCTACTACAGGCTTCCTCAATCTCGGCCCTCCAGATGTTTTGAGACTACAGTTCCCCTCATCCCCGACCATTGGCCCTGCTAGCTAAGAATCATGGGAGTTGTAGGCCAAAAACATCTGGAGGAAGCCTGATCTACTATATGCTATTGTCATTTTTTGCACCTTCCCCGTCACATTTAATTCAATCCATAGCAAAGACTTACATCAATAGTCCTTTCTTTTGTTGCTTTCATGTGTGCTATAAATGTATAGGGCAAAGTTTATGCCTGCTGGAACCATGTTGTCGTGGGTGCCAGCTCCCTGGGGCCCTGGGTGCCCGAACACCCACAAAATTCCCCATGAAGAGGCCAGGCACCCACAAATGTTGATGCCAGGGCCATGCACACTGCATGCCACCCAAGGCCACAGGCACCCATGGTTGTGGGGCCAAGTTGGTACTCCTTCATGGTTGAAGTGCTTTTTTTGAATGCAGTACTGAATGCAAACTCAAGTGGTCATTCTCCTCCTTAGACTACAGGGGGGGGGGAAACCTGACACTGGCTGATGCTTAATGTAGTATATTAACTTGTCTTGACATTTCATTGGACCAATAAAAATCTAAATGTTGTTGACAGATTTATAATGTATGTGGATTGATCAAGCCCTGATATTTACATAGGGATAAATAGATACTGTGACCTGATAAGAATTGTAATCTGATATGGCAAGGAACCTATTACTTGCCATTTATTAGCAGCACAGAACTTTGAAGGCCCATGTGCACATTTCTGCGGCAAATACATCAGGGCACTTAGCAATAATGCCATGGGCTACACTGGATGGAAATTACTGTTATCATACTTTTGGCTTCTCTCCAGTGAATTATCTCTTGCTGCTGCTTAGAGAGACTTTTGGAACTAGGCAGAGATGTTACCTCAGTACAGCAATGGAGTCAAATGTAGGCACACATATCCATTTAAAGAATTTTACATTAAAAATAATAATTATGATATAGAATGAACTGTGTGTTAGAATGCTATTACTCTAGCAGTGTAACAGATGCGCTTAAAACAAAATCCACTTTAAACAAGATTCTAGTGCAATAAATCCACTTAAAAGACCTGCTGCAACAGATTTACAGTTTGGAAATTTGATGTGGAAATGCACTGAGGTGTCTGGGATGAACAAATGATTAACAGTAAGACATGTAAACATCCTGCCAGGAAATCAGGGCAAAGGCTCATTGTCGTATGACCATCCTGGAAACAAACTGGAATGAATGCTTGGTAAAGACTAGACACAGTCTAACCAACAAGTAAGCTTTCTGCAAGCAAATCAGGATGGATGCTGAAGAAGCAGGTCATCTGCAGAAGCCGCTGCTGTAAGAGAGAATTTTACGGAAATGTGGAGTGTCTGAAACTACAGTAGTCATGGGAGACATCTTTAATTTTGGGTCTAAACCATGCTTCCTCAAATTCGGCCCTCCAGATGTTTTTGGCCTACAGCTCGCATGATCCCTAGCTAGCAGGGCCAGTGGTCAGGGATGATGGGAATTGTAGTCTCAAAACATCTGGAGAGTTGAGTTTGAGGAAGCCTGGTCTAGACCTTCTTTTACTAACTTGGCCTTCTCACCAATCTCTCACCGATCTTGTTAATTTCAGACTGGGGAAGATTTGGGAGCTTCACTGGATGGTTAAGTCCAGTCAAAGGTGACTATGGAGGATGTCGAAGGAGCCGGCGTTTCTCCACAGACAGCTTTCCGGGTTATGTCGCCAGCAGGACTCAACTGCTTCTGATGCAATGGGACACCATGACAAAAGCCAGAGTGCACGGAAACGCCATTTACCTTCCCGCCACAGTGGTACCTATTTATCTACTTGCACTGGCGTGCTTTCGAACTGCTAGGTTGGCAGGAGCTGGGACAGAGCAATGGGAGCTCACCCTATCGCAGGCATTTGAACCGCCGGCCGTCTGATTATCAAGCCCAAGAGGCTCAGTGGTTTAGACCACAGCACCACCCATGTCCCGTAACAATGCAGAAGGTATACAGATCTGGGTTTCTTAGTCTTTCCCCCTTGACCTCCAGGACTTCTTTATTTCTTCTTCTTCTTAGATGGTGCCAGAGAAGCATAGATGTTCATGTTTTCTATTTCCTCCATTACGACGGTAATTTCACTGCCATGATATGGAGTATCTGTTGTTGGAGGCATGGGACGAGCCAGTCCTACCTCAGCAGAGAAGAGCCTCATGCATACTGAGGAGGCATGGCCAGACTGCTTCACTCATGCCCTACAAACAAACCTGTCCGCAAAACTGGGCACCTCCATAGCTGTTCTGAGCCTTGCTAGGAGCAACGAGAGCGCAGCTTTGTGCACCATCACCATACTGCAAATTCTGCCCCTGAAATGAGTCTATGGGTCACCGGGTCTGCAAACATTCGAGCAAGTAGGCAGGTTGATTTCAGTAGACCACCCCCATCCCCTACTGTAAGGTAAATCCATTTGACCTGAAATTTCAGCAGCCTAGCTAATTCGAAAATGGCTTATATCATTTTGGGATACAGCTCCATGTACTCTGTTGTGAAGAAGAATCACATCGATGTCACAACTTGGACTACTCTATTCCTTCAAATACCACCTCTTCCACAAAGCCTTTGGTTTAATCCCATCATTCTGTTGTTTTAAGTACGTTAACGGCACTATATAATTATTAGCAGGCAACATGGCTTTCTTTTTTTTAATTTAAGAGGATTTTTTTAAAAAAACATCAGGCTTGCAGAGTTATTGACATTAGGATCTCGGTAGGAACTAAGCCTTCAGGTTACAGAGACACCAGTTCAAAATAATTAGCTGCAAAAATATTTTAATAGGAAAGCTGATTAACACAATCACCTTGGGGCAATCTAGGTCTGTAAATTTTTTGATGAAGTTTGTCTCAATGGGTTCAGAGGCGAAATTGGAAGTTTCTGAACAAAACAAAAAAAATATTAGATGCAATATGTTAAATTGGGAAGAACAGACTGTTGACATGCAAAACATTAGCTCTCATACCCTAGCATACTCTGAGGTAAGCGATATCGGCTGCCTTACACTGTTAATAGAATAAATTCATAACTCTTCACCCTACAGAAAGAACACATGTTGTCTACATGTGTTTAGGATTGCAAGTCAAATATTTTTAAAAAGCTTTTGGGAATCCAGTTTCAAACAGTTTCATACATTTTCTTTTCAACGCCTAAAAGAGTCACACATCCTGTTAGTAGTAGCTTAGAATTATGGTTTATTAAAGATTTAAATTGAGCTGTTAGAATGTTCCTCCTGCAATTTTAATTGGGGGTAATAGAATGTAATTGCATGTTTGTGCAGCTGATTAGAATGTTGTTTTCATCCTGCTGTAAAGGAGGAAAATGAACTCCTGCATACTGTACCAGAAAAAAACAACTTTCCTACCATACATAAAACACATTTTCCTAATACACATTATAGGAAAGCGGAGAGAGGGAGAACAGTAATGCCACCGTTCAAATGATTTTTCCGTCAACACAAATTGATCAGGAACCTTAACAGAAGTTCCTGGGTGAGTGTAACAGAAAACATGTAGACGTAAGATAATTGAGGGAAACATAAAAAAGCTAGTAACAGAAGAACAGGAAGTAGATATCCACTCTTAGTACAGAATTGAGGAGGGACATTCAGAAGCCAGCAAAATAGTCGTCAATAGGCCCAAGGTAGTTTTGTCAGCACCAAAGGACAGGAGCCACAGTGATGTGAAAATGCTGTAGAAATGGTAAGTTTTAATCATGGTGGTCTTGGCTATTGCAGAAGATGTAGTGGTCCTGAATGGGGAAGCACTGAGCACATGCTCTGCATATAGAAGGTTCTGGGTTCAAGGCCCTCCACATCCAGGGAGATGAGTTGGAGCTGCTGTGCTAGCGTTCTGACAGGTGGGGTGCTGTCGCTTGCTGGAAGGAAGAGGGACAGGTAATGGGGAGGCTGGCATGGTGCAAATACAGTGGCAGAGCCAATCTGGCATTCCTGCCAGTGTGTTTGCACCATGCCTATCTCCCCACCACCTAGCTCTTCCCTCCCACCCACCTGATGAGTAACAGGAAGAAGAAGAAGAAGAAGAAGAAGAAGAAGAAGAAGAGGAAGAATTCATTACTTATACCTCGGCCATCTGGCCGGGTCTCCTCAGCCACTCTGGGCGGCTCCCAACAGAATATTAAAAACACGATAAAACATTAAAAACTTCACTAAACAGGGCTGCCTTCAGATGTCTTCTAAAAATCAGGTAGTTGTTTATTTCCTTGACATCTGATGGGAAGGTGTTCCACAGGGCAGGTGCCACTACCGAGAAGGCCCTCTGCCTGGTTCCCTGTAACTTCACTTCTCGCAGTGAGGGTACCACCAGAAGGCCCTCGGAGCTGGACCTCAGCATCCGGGCTGAATGATGGGGGTGGAGACACTCCTTCAGGAATACTGGGCCGGGACCATTTAGGGCTTTAAATGTCAGCACCACCACTTTGAATTGTTCTTGGAAACGTACTGGAAGCCAATGTAGGTCTTTCAGGCCCAGTGTTATATGGCCTCGGCAACAACTCCTGCCACAGTGATTGCATCCCACCCAGTGTGTTAAATCTGCAAGCAGAAATGCAACACAAGACTGAAATCAGCCGCAACCTAGCCCACCCTATCATGAGGGCTTAGGGTAAATCTTACCCGCAGGCCAATTCAGGTTTGATTTCATTCCAGGTCTATATTACCTGAAGAAGCGTGCATGCACATGGAAGCTTTTACCAAGAACAAATTTAGTTGGTCTCTAAGGTGCTACTGGACAATTTTTACACACACACACACACACATACACACACATTGACTGCAATAGACCAGCACAGCTACCTACCTGAATCTAGGTCTATATTAAGCAGCAAAATTCCATAAGCCTACTTCCCACAAAAGGAAGGGCACCTAGGACTGCAGCCCCAATTTTGTAAAATGTACTCTTTGCATTAAGAATTGCCTTTTTACAAAAAAAAGTGAATCTCTGAGTATATTTATAGCCGCCATAATTTTAAAAATTGACAATGGCAAGAATTACTAAAGAGGTAATTGAAAAACATAATTATGTTTTACTGGAAATAAATTACACTTGTATAATTTAAAAGTATGTCATTTAATGCCCACCCTGCCGTTTATGATTGCAATTTTAAAAGATACCAGAAACTAAAATAAACCTGGGGAGATTGTTCAATACCTTTCTTTCTTGAATGTGATTTTCCTTGGAAAAATATTCTGGTGTCCAAAAAGAAGAAAAAGTGCCGCTCAGAGCTTGTTGCAAACCATGGCAGAGCACTCCCATTTGAAGCTTCTCCTGGCTCCGGCTGAGATAGCTGTCTCCTCTGGTTTGGCTACCTGAGTCTTTTTGCAACTCTCTTGAGTCCTCAGCTTGACCTATCTCAGTCTCTGGGTAGATTACTGGCACTCAAAGTAATATTTGTGGGTTCCTCCCTTCTAACTCTTGTGCTTAACATCACCAACACTTCATTTGATCCAACTTATCCTCGCTGATATCTAACCCTTGAGCGTAACATCGCCGACACTCTGTTTGATCCAACTTACCTTTGTCAATATCTACAGGAGCCTGGCTAAAGGAACCTTTAAAGACTGAATCTTCCTTTTGGACACAATTTGAATGAGTTTTCTGTTTGCGGCTTTTGTAGTAGATCTTGTAGATAGCTCTCTCAATTTTTGGATTATTAATATAGGATTTAGAACGTAGAATGGTTTTTTTAGTGTTTTGTGTGCCGCTTATGTGCTGCTTACTTTATACTAGTCTCCTCTGGTCTGGCTACCTGAGTCTTCTCGCGACTCTCTTGAGTCCTCAGCTTGACTTATCTCAGTCTCTGTGTGGATTACTGGCACTCAAAGTAGTATTTGTGGGTTCCTCCCTTCTGCATGATATCCAATGTATGATAACCCCCTCCTGCTTTATCATCTTCTGACTTTGCTCTATATAGAATCCTAGAGTTGGGACCCTGAGGATCATATAGTCCAACCTGCTGCAATGCAGGAATATGCAGCTGTCCCATATGGGGATCGAACCTGCAACCTTTGTGTTATCTGCACCACACTCTAACCAATTGAGCTACCCGGCGACCCTCACATTGCCTCTCTGCTCATCTCCACATGGAGTGGAGGAGGTTCATGACCAAGCTGTTGTTCCGCTTGCCCCTCTTGCCTACTCTGCTCAGTTGGCACCAGCTGTGTAGTTGTAGCATGGCTCAGAGTATGGCTTTAGTGTGTGTGTGTGGGGGAGTGTTAAGGAGCTAATTAGTAAAACTGGAACTGTATTGGTATTTTTTTATTATTTTTTAAAGTCTCTGTAAACTGCCCGGATAGCTAAGTTATGTGGGTGGTACCCAGATAGAATGAATGAATAATCCCACTTGAGTGTAAAAATCTCAGTGCATGGGACAAGATAGTGCAATGGAATGGGTGTGACAGGCTGTTAAGAGGAACCCTGCAGCTCATTTCTCTTCTCTGACTTAGCTGCTCTAGGTTTCTAGAGCAGCTTTGGCCTGTTTCGCTCAGGTGGCATGGGCCCTCTTGCTACTCTTTGGGGGTCAGCAACATGGAGAAAGGGAGGTCCCCTCCCTCACCTGAAATGCGCGTGTACTCCATATTTCATTTGAGTAATCTGCAGAAGAACTATCATTCCCCGGTCCCCAACTCAGAGTTGTTAATGTGGGCCAGAAGTCCCAGCTGAATTAAAAATGCATCGAAAGCAGTGATTTCCAACAAACTTAGACGGTTGCAGTCAGGCTTGACGGTCTTCTTGGGTCCTGAGATCAGAGTGTGTAAAGTATAATTGGTTTAATTGACAGTGAAAGGAATGAAGGTTTAACATGGAGAATGGTTCCATGTGCATTGCTAGCATTGGGGTTTTCCCACAGTGCTTTTCTAAGGGGCTCTAAACTCCTCAATGGGTTGAGGATCACCTGTTGATTGTTTTCTATTACTCTAAACTGAATGCAAGCTTTGATCATGTGATGAGGCTATTGAGTTGCAAATTTGCCATCTTGAAAGGGTGGTGACTGTTAGTCTTTTTCTGAATGCCTCAGAGGAAAAAAAGGATGTGATAATGGCTCTCCAAGAAACTGCATAGCCTTAGGCAGGCTAAGGCAGGCTGGAATCTGGGAGTGACACCATTTTGATTTCTGGAATTATCTTTTATTTGTAAAATGCTGAGTCTGTGCTAGACAGCACAAGGCATTGTATGGATGTTTACGATGTATCATTTGATGTTTCTGTTTGTTTTGAAGTAAAATTTGAATAATATTTTATAGGTCTGGACAATGCTTTATTTCCAAAAGCAGTTAGTTAGTATGCTTCCAGTCACTTCATGCTGCACAATATTAATATCGGCAGTAGTAAGTAGGGCGGCTCTGTGTATTGCTTTCCAGAAGACAGTTTTTCTTTTCTTCGAATGCTTTTGTCAGACGATGCTCCACTGAAGGCTTTCTCCATTTGAAGGGTTGTTCAGTCCAAGGCTGGTTTAAAAATAAGTAACCACAAGAAGGGAAAACAGGGGCCCTGAAGTTGCTCATCACCAGTTAGTACCTGGGCAGGCACACAAGTCACCCCTGAGTAGTCACATAGGACTCAGCTACATTAGTCAAAAACCAGTGTTTCAAATGCGTTATAAACATGCAACACCAGATGGCACTGGGGAGAAAAAATATTCTTAGTGATTTTCAATAGTGTTTCCCCCCTTTTGTTATAACAATTTAATTTCTGACTTATTTATAGCAGTTTTTTTCCTGTGTGTAGATCAACCCATAGTTCCCACCCATGTTGTGAGGTGTATTGTATTTCTAGTTAAATCATAGCAATTATTTTTAAACTTTGCAGCTATACATATATGTTAGGACGTGATGTTTTAATGCAACTCAGTATCCTGTTCTTTTTTTCTCTTTTCTGAGGATGTGCAAATAGCCACCCTAATGATAGGTCTGATCTGCCCATGTGTGTTTGTGAGTGTGTGTATCCTTATGGCTGCCATTCTCTTAAATTATTGGCAAATCACAATGCATATGTTTTTGCATGCCTTTTGGATTCAACAGTAACATTGGGGAAATCTGCATATATTGTAAAATAATTCGGTATTTCCCAATATGGTCCTATTAGCTTATTTATTCTGTTTTGTGAATGTAGACTAAATTTATGATGTTTTGGCAGGAGTGGAAAAACAACAGCCAAGGCATTACGATTGACACAAAACCAAATTTTATTGGTTGGCAGATTTACTGTGCATAAGAAATCCTGGGTTTGCAACTGAATCATGAATCTTTCAGATTTTGTATAATTTTTTAATCAGCGTCTAAATTGCATGATAGATGGTAGAATGCAATATTCATTTGAATATTATGTTACGTAAACTATCAGTCTTTTCTAAGTCAGATATAGAGGTGATAGTTTTTGAGTGTGAGTCTCTTAAAATGTGTAAATCTTTTAATTAAATGAGCATTAAATCATCTTACTGGACAGTGCAGACAAAGTATTGGCTGGTTAGAAAGTGTATAAAATGGCTTATTTATTTATTTATTTATTACCTCTTCACACCTTCCTTGTCCTTTGCTTGGGTTCCTGTTATTCAGTCCATTTTCTACCGGGGTCTCTGCCCACTATGGGGTTTCTTGCTATAGGTAATTTCACATATAAATGAGGTACCCAGGAATGTAACCATTGCATCTTCCCTAATGACACTTGCTCTCTTAAATTGCACATTCTCCTTGGGAGTCTCTATGTTCCAGACTACTTCTTTTCTTCCCAGTCTTTTCACAAAAGCTATGAAGGCCTAAAGCTACCTGGTGAGTCCTCAGCAAAGGTGAGAACTGAAATAGGAACAGATCACAGCTCAGCTGCTACACTTCTGTAGCTTCTTAAAAGCTGCAACAAATGTGGCTGGTGCAGTCAATTCTATTAAGAGATGAAATAAGAATAAGAAGAAGCACATTTAAAAAATAATTTTCAGGCAAATGAAAAAGAACCAGAAGGCTGGTCTCCCCCCTCTCCCCTCACAGTCCTCTGTTTTTCTCTCTCTTTCCATTTGACTGAGGATTCTCATAATTTGTTTAATTCAGCTGCAGGTTTGAATTAGAGTGACTGGATAAGAGGAAGGCACGCAAGGCAGCTTCAGCTGAAATGTTAAATGCTCAGTGACAGTCATGGCCCTTTAAGAGAACATACTCTGAAGAGGGGGATGACATGTTGAGGAAAATTTTCTTTTAAAGAATTGCCAGGTGCAGTAGCTTTTACTTTCTATGTAAAATATATAGGAAATATTATTGTTCTAGACCCATTGGCAGCTCAAATGCTTATTTCACCAGAATGCAATCTCCAAAGAGGACAGATTCCCTTTGGAATGTAATTGCAAAACAACAGAAGTACAACCCATGGGTGGCCATGAAAGGCTTATTGGAAGTCAGCTGAATTTATCACTGTCCCATCTCATTATTGTCAGACATGTGGCCTCTAAGTGGATTAGTATTCTTGTTTAGCTTTTCAGCTAGAATACTGATTACTTTTCTAGCAAAAGATCCTGCTAGTTACAGCCATTATGGCGTGCTCACTGGTGGTGCTTCCTCCTTTGTTGACTTGTGCACTTGGTTTCATTTCAGTTTGGTGTTTTGAGTGAGTGTGTGCTGCAGGCAAATGACAACAGGTTCTTTCCTGCCCAGTTTTCAGGTTTCAGAAGACAAACACCCTGAGCTCTCGGACTTGCGAGATGGCCTTTGGTTCAGTGGTAGATCACTTGCCTCATTTGCAAAAGGTCTGGGGTTCAGTCCCTGGCATCTCAGGGAAGACTAGGAAGACTCCTATTTGAAACTCTGAAAAGTGCTATCAGTTGGTCTGGACCAGGAGTGGTGAACCTGTATCCTTCCAGATGTTGCTGACCTATAATCTTCATCATCCCTGCTCAATCGCCATGCTGTGAGTCTGACATCCAGAAGGCCACAAGTTTACCATCCCTGGTGTAGACGGTCCTTAGCTAGATGTACCAATGGGCCAACTCTGGATAAGGTAGCTTTCCTATGTTTCTAAACTGCTCTGTCGGTGCAGAAAGAAATGACTGATACTTTCAATTTAAATAGGACATATAGAAATCCAGAAAGAGAGAGAATGTGTGCAGGCTTTGGCATTAAGTACCTATGATCCCATGAACCTGAGATTCAAAGCTCTTACTCTGGAACGCTTAGGGATGAACTAGTGCTCATACCCCGAGTCTACATTCTTGCATTTAAAACCTTTCCAGAAGAGATGAATCACCGCTATAAGCTGCTGAGTATCTGATAGCTTGAATGTTGGAGGCTACAAATTTCCCCATTTAAAAGTAAATACTGGAACAGTGGTATTCAGTAGAAAATTGCCAAAGGCTAACGTGGATGTAAGGAAACTTGAGTTGAGCCTCGAGTGTAGAAAAATGTATTACCGTTAAAAAGAAACAGCCAAGTTATCTCGCTGTAATTGCCATCACTGCATGAAAATTGTGGCTTTGCAAATCCTTGACACTGAAATGCATCATCCGGTCCATAAATGGCATCTTAGTAGAAATGTGATGGAACCTGTCAGATGTGTTTCATATTTACGAATGTGCAGTATTTCCTGCCACAGCAGTTGGGAACCTCTGGTGAGCATGAAAGCCAATCAAGTTGTGCGGGAAGGTTGTGATTTGCTGCTGGTAAAATTATTTCCTTCCTTCCTCGGGGTGACAAAGGAATTGCAATAATTTTGTTGATTTTTTTAAAAAAATGGATGATCCATTGCAATTAATACTTTTGCAAGCCATCCCAGTCTCTGAGCAGTGCACACTTCCAGGGGTTCCAGGCACTTATTTGGGGTTCAGTTTCCTTGGAATGAAGGACAGTAGAGACTGTGGTGTCTTTATGATATATGGTTTACTTAAAGATATGATACAACCTGAGCCTATGATGGAAGAGATCATGGTATCAACACCGTGGAAGGTCTTGCTTCTCCCATAGTCACAGCCTTGGATTCAAGCAGAAATCAAGCATGGCTCTCGCTCTCTGTCTTCCGTCTGCAGCCTGCTATTAGCTCAGCTCAAACACATAACTCTGGCTATTGTCGTTCTCCCTACCAGAGATTGTAGAATCTCTGCTTGTCAAGAGAACCAGTGCATGTCTTTATAGGATTCTAGGACCTCATTTAGACCAGGTTGGTGATGCCATGGTGTGTGTTTCGTAGCTCTTGAGAAAGGGAACCAGGAACCACACATTTCACCCTTACTTCGCAGAGTAGTGGGACTTTCTCCTGCTGCTGCCTGGATCATCTGCTTGCTGTTGCTTCAAGTTTTGTATGAGGGAGAGGGCAGAGAAGAAGAGAGAACCTCCTGGGATAACTATTTCCTATTGGATAAGTGTTTCCAGAGTGGGTGAAAGGAGAAAATCGACATACCTAAGCATATTGGCCAAATAGTAATGCTGCATATTAATGGCTCTCAAGCTAGGATATTGACTAGACAAGTCAAATATCTACTCTATACAAAGCTGTGTCGATAATTGAACTGTGGTTGATGTTCAGAATGAAATGGACAGGAAAAACATGTTCATTTGTGTGTGTGGTAATTAAAAGCTGCCTAATCAGAAGAAATGTCTAAAAGCTTTTATCCAATTTGAGCAGTGACAAGTCCACTCAATGCTAGCATGTAATGGAGCTGTCCCCTTTTCTCTTAAGAACTGACTGATGTATTTGGATATACTCTAGCAATCAACATACTGTTTCGCCCCGCCCCCCCATGCTTACAGCAGGAAATATCAATGGGAGTTTGCTTTCATTGGAAGAGGAGATAAACTGGCACGGCAGTATATGTAGGAGGAAGTCAAATGGAAAGAGGTTCAAAGGAGGGAAATGAAGATGGCCAGTGGTTTGAAAGCAAGTTCTGTGAGGAAGAACTGTAAGAACTGAGAATGTTTAGGCTACAGAAGAACTGACGGAGGTGGGGCATAGTAGACATCTTCATATACCGAAAGGGATGTCACACAGAAGATGGGGAAGCCATTTCTGTTGTCCCAGAGGGCTGGAATAGGTTTAATGCAGTGATAACCAATGTGGATCTCACAGCCCCAGCCCAAAGGCCAATGGTTACAGATTAGGGGAGTTGTAGTCCAGCAACATCTCAGTGGTATCACGTTGGCTACTTCTGAACTAATGGGTTTAAGATTCAGGAGGGCAGACATCAGTTGAACGTCAGGAGAACCTTAAAGACAAGAGCAACTTTACACTGGAGCCAAGAAGGGTGGTGGGATCGCCTTTGGTGGTCTTCAAGCAGAGGTGTCACAGCTATCTCTTGCAGATCTTTTGCAGCTCTGGGTGTCTTGCATTAAGTAGGGAGTTAGACTAGGTGGCCTATAAGAGTTGATGGCCAAGTAACCTGCTTTCCATTATCCTTTCCTTTTAGCAAATGTTATAAACAATAGTTTCAAACCACGCACACTGGTTCTTTAGTGTTTGGGTTTTTTTAGGTGGTTTTTTTTTAGTATTGGTCTGATTTGAGAAACGAAGCTGCTGCCATAAAGCTCAAAGCAGTCCTTTCTCCAGCGTGCATACTTTGTGCCTGTCTTTCTTCTCATCATGAAAAGAAACTGCTGCTGTGCAAATATGTCAACAGCCGGTGGGCCTCCTGGGCCGGACATTCTTCAGGCAGCTCTCTAGAAGATGAGGCTTAAAGAGCTCTTCTTCTATTTCAGCAAGGAGGAAAGGTGGCTGGGGAGGAGATTGGATGACAATCGGGAGAAAGTATTACTGGAGGCCAAAGTGTCAGGAAAGCAATCAGCAGATGAGCTGATAAAATGTTGAACGAGCAGAATCCTCTATCAGATGAGCCTCTGAATTAATGATCAAATGAAGTTACGGAAAGATGGAATGGATTTGGAGAATGCTCCGCATTGTGTAATCATTGACTCCCTGTTTGAAAGATGATGGTACCGGCACTAAATCTACAGCAGTAAGAATAATTTTAAAAAATCTTACTACATTACAGGGGAAACGGTTATTTGCGTTTAATCGTGTCTTCAGAAATGCATCATCTTCTGTTTCACTACATTTGTCAGGATCACCCTCATTAAGAGAATGTAGCACGTTATTTATTAGAACTGTTTGTTAAACAGTGCAAAATAGATAATGGGAACTGCAGAATTCCGGGTTTTTAAAAAAATAAAATAAAAAACATGAGGACTGGAACTAGAACAAATAGCTTTGGTGAAAAATGTGATCTACATGTTTTTGAATAAATGGATTTTTATTCAGGAGTGGCAGAAGGTGAAAACAGATGAATCGTTACTATATTCTGTACAGAATACAGAATACTATGTTCTGTACTATTTTTCTGTATTATGAGTCAAGAAGCCAAACTAGGTGATTCAAATTCTGATTAACTTGAGGGGTGATGATGTACTTGTATGCCGTTGGCTCATGTCGTCACTTACTGATCTGCAGCTGGGAGCCTTCTCAAGGTAGACACTTCCCAACTGAATCTGTGTACGCACTAAAACTTTAAAGTGCACCCAGAGCACATTTCCCCCTTCAAATAATTATGGGCACCATAGCTTGTTAAGGGTTGCTGGGAACTAACTCAGCGAAGGGCCCAGAATTCTCTGAGGAAAAGAATGTGCTTCAAATGTGGCCATTGCCCCTTTCTTGTTAGAAAGGCATATGTGCTCTATGTGGGGCTACCTTTGAAGGTGACCCGGAAACTACAACTAATCCAGAATGCGGCAGCTAGACTGGTGACTGGGAGCGGCCGCCGATACCACATAACATAACATTACCACATAATCCACATTGGCTCTCAGTACGTTTCCAAGCACAATTCAAAGTGTTGGTGCTGACCTTTAAAGCCCTAAATGGCCTCGGTCCAGTATACCTGAAGGAGTGTCTCCACCCCCACCGTTCTTCCTGGACACTGAGGTCCAGTGCCGAGGGCCTTCTGGCGGTTCCCTCACTGAGAGAAGCTAAGTTACAGGGAACCAGGCAGAGGGCCTTCTTGGTAGTGGCACCTGCCCTCCCACCAGATGTCAAAGAGAACAACACTACCAGACTTTTAGAAAACATCTGAAGGCAGCCCTGTCTAGGGAAGCTTTTAATGTTTGATGGATTACTGTATTTGAATATTTTGTTGGGAGCCGCCCAGAGTGGGTGGGGGAACCCAGCCAGATGGGCATGGTATAAATCGCTTCAGTACTGCTAACAGGGCTTTGACTTCACCCTTGGAGGAACACTCCATTGAGAGTCAACAGTGGAGATAGACCACAGCCATTGTGGCTAGTGACCATTGATGGCCTTATCCTTCATGTGTTTGTCTAACCTAAGGTTCTCAGATTTTTTTTCCAATGAATCCGGGGACATTTTTCAACTTCCTACTAAACAGAAGGATTTTGTCAGGGGACTGATTTGTAAATTTGGGGACTGTCCCTGGGAAACAGGGACATCTGGTAACCTTAGTCTAACCCTCTTTTGAAGCCATCCAAGCTGGTAACCGTCACTACCTCTTGCAAATTCCATCGATTAACTATGTGCTGTGCCCAAAAGGAAGTTTCATCTGTCTGTACTGACTCTCCCAAAATCCAGCTTTGCTGAATGGCTTTGAGTTCTACTATTGCAACAGCTGGAGAAAATCTTCATCCTCTTTCTTCATGCCACACATAATTTTGTATCCCTCTATTGTATCTCTTCTGATTTGCCCTTTCTCTAAACTGAAAAGTTCAAAACGCAACAACCCTTTCTTCAGAGGTTCGTTGCTCCACCTCTGTGGTCATTTTGTTTGCCCTTCTTTTTTTTACCCTTTCCCCACACCAAAATATCATTTTTGAGGTGAGGAGGCAAGAAATATACACCGTATTCCAAATGCAGTCACACCATAATGCCACTATGCACCTGTCAGGTGCCGGCGTGGTTGCTCGAGAGTGAACAGGCAAGACTCCCACCGGTCTTTTCCAGGCTTTATTATCTGTACAAAACATTTACAGTGCAGAGTGTCTCAAGTCCATGTCTGCTCAATCGCTAGCAGAATCTGGGAGTGGGTGGTCCTTAAACTTTCCCCAGCATAGCAGTCTTTTGACCCCCATCCTACACCTTCCCTCTCTGAGCATAAACCAACTGCGCAGAGAGGGCGTGGGCAAAGGGGAACCTGCCTCCCCCTCGCTTTGCTCAGGCTCGGTGTTGCAGCTCTCTTTAGCATCTTCCGAGCCCTGCATCCCTTCCCCACTGGAGGCGGGACCTCCCTCCTATCCGGAGGAAGAGCTGCTTCGCACGATCTTCGGAGGCTCCCTGTAACCCAACTGCCCTTCCACCTCTCGCCTCTGAGCTGATGGCAGTTCCCTGACAGCACCATAGATTTGTATAGTTGCATTATTCTAGCAGCAGTTTTTATTATTATTTTCAATTCCTTTCCTATTTATTCAACTGGGTTGACTTCTTCATCAAGTTATGCACTGCAACCCTCGCCTCATTTTTAAAAATTATTATTTGTCCTGTCCTTTCTCCCAAAGCAACTTAACATGACAAACACACACACACACACACACACACACACACACACAGCATCAATCTGTATTCATATTTTCTTTGGATAGGAATGCATGATTGTTGAAAATCTCAGAAAAGCTGCTGTCCTATGAAAACTCTTATTGGTTTCCTTGCAAATTCTTACATGTTTTAGCTTGCAATTTCGTTGTAAGCAAAGTATGATACCAAGTCAATCTAAAAACCAGGATGATCAAAGTAGGCAGAGTATCATTGTAATAAGTTGTGACATGAATTTTCAAAACATCAGCTTTTAAAAGCAAGGAAATAACTGGGACAGGATATTGTAATTCATGTATTACCCACATTGTAAAAGTATTGAATGTGTCTACAAAGAATGAATATTTCACTATAGTGCAGGAACTGTAACTATATAATCTATAAATTATTTCTAAAGTGTTTTAACCTTGGTGGTTTCCCTTGGTACTTATTTTAAAAAAGAAATGTGCAGTCAGAAAGGCCAGCCATGAGTGCTGTTTCTGGCGTACACAAGAAGTGTATACGTTATTTGCTAGTAAGTTTTGAAATGCTCCAGCTGTGTTTATTTATTGGACTTTAATTTTAAACCTGCAGTAAAAATGGTTATCCCACTAAAGTGGATCCAAAATATGTCGAATAAGACAGATGGTCTGGAGAATTAAGCATGAGCATATTGCCAATTAACTGAAATATTAAAATGGATTACTTCCATGCTTCTGTTCTGTGGATTTTACATTTTGTTTTGCAATGATTTATCAATGGGAAACCAATAACAAATAAAAGAAATGAATCCAGCCCCTTGTCTCCTGCTTTCCTTCCAAGCTTCTCTACACCTGGGAGTCCTCAGCTTTCATTAAAAAGCAGCACATGCCTAATTTACTTTTGAGTAGAGGTGTATTGGATTAAGTCCATCACTTGCTTTCTTTTTCAAAAGGATGGTTCCTATATACTACAGCTTGCTTATTCAAAATCAGGGCAAGTGGTGTGTAAGTTATATTAGAATTACAGCTGAAGGCTGTTGTTGTTGTTTAGTCGTTTAGTCGTGTCCGACTCTTCATGACCCCATGGACCAGAGCACGCCAGGCACCCTGTCTTCCACTGCCTCCCGCAGTTTGGTCAAACTCATGTTGGTAGCTTCGAGAACACTGTCCAACCATCTCATCCTCTGTTGCCCCCTTCTCCTTGTGCCCTCAATCTTTCCCAACATCAGGGGCTTTTCCAGGGAGTCTTCTCTTCTCATGAGGTGGCCAAAGTATTGAAACCTTAGCTTCAGGATCTGTCCTTCCAGTGAGCACTCAGGGCTGATTTCCTTCACAATTGATAGGTTTGATCTTCTTGCAGTCCATGGGACTATCAAGAGTCACCTCCAGCACCATAATTCAAAAGCATCAATTCTTCGGCGATCAGCCTTCTTTATGGTCCAGCTCTCTACTAGGAAAACCATGGCTTTAACTATACGGACCTTTGTTGGCAAGGTGATGTCTCTGCTTTTTAAGATGCTGTCTAGGTTTGTCATTGCTTTTCTCTGCTAAAGGCAGAGATACCCAATATGCTTTTAATAACATTTGTCTCAAGCTGGTTAACTAGATACTGTCTTAAACCCACTGTGTGCTTATTCTCTTGAGTAGGGCAGCCATTTATACACCACACATCTCAAATAATCATAAACTGAGACCTGCTGGTATAGGGCAGTATATAAATTTAATAATAATAATGCATCACCAAAAACATAGTTCACAAGTGCACAAATCTGGAAAAAACCCACATGTGCTGATTTGAATTTATAGGTGCAAATTTTAGAAATAATTACTGCAATTTAAATAGAAATACAATACATTGCACCATAATGGAGAAAATTGTGGTGTTGCTAGGTGAATAGGCAGCTTCAAGGACCCTGCTCTTCCTCCTCACGTTTTTTTCCTCTTTAAATTGGACCTGAACTGGACATATCCCCGGACTGTCCTCCAAATAAAAAATGCCTTCAAACACAGGCCTGTCTTCTGTAAGGTAGGACACAGAACCCGACTCCTGAATAGTGCAATGATGTGTCTGTGCTTCTGAAAAATAACTAGCTTGGTTTGGAAGTTGTTCTTCTGTACATGCAAATTCTATCCCACATCATTCCCAGTGGTCCCACAAGTCCTGGGAAAAGATTTTTAGGAGGCAGAGGGAAGGGGAGGATGGGAACACCCATTTCCCTGAAGGTGGATTCTGTCCAGTTCACAGAAGGGAAGATACAATTCAAGCCATCCAATGGTATCATACATATTTCAGATTCTGGTTCTTTGGGAGCATGAAGCTTTAGCAACAGTCCCTAAAGCATTTCACATAGGCATCCATGTGCCGTTCCATCGAAATACGTTTCACAAAGATACAACTAGTTTTAGAATGTAAATTATGCGAGTGGCAACATTTGCCGTCTTCAAGACAAAAAGAATGCACAGACTGCTCAAGGGGCTGTGGAAATGAAGATTGGCATGAAGTAAAGCAATATTACGAAAATCTTTCATGCAAAGCTCGTCATAATTGTATGACAAACAATGAAGGGTGCATTTGGGTGATTGCTGAGTGCATAATTGAGAGTGACTTGCAACGTTCCTTCCTGCAGTTCTGCTTGGATGTCAGTACCGATCTTTTAAAACATGAAATTCAATATCACAATCAAATGTAAGTATTTCTGTTTTCCTCTGAGCATGGATCACAATGGCAGACTATTGGAACTGGCAGATTGGTCTGAAACATATTTTGGGTGCCTTTATTCAGTCAGATTGTGCCTCTAGCTGGGGTACAGCTTGCACAGATTTCTTAATGACTTGGGTCTATAGGGACTACGCTGCTCTTTAAGAGCCCAGTTTGAGTCACTCAACATGCTAGAGGCTGAGTGGGAGAAGTTGGAAACATCTGAGGCAAAGTGCAGCTTTTGTACGTAAACATCAGGTTGTCTGGAACCCCACCCCCAAACCTGCCACAACAGGAACAGATGAGCTGTGTGCTGTTGGAACACATTTCATAGCTGATTTGAATCATCAACAGGGTAAATATTTCAACATTGTGATGGTGTTGTATATGAATCCCATGTTTTGGTCTTGGCATTGGATTAAGCAGCAAATAAATATATTAAAACAGTGACAAAGGCCCACTCAAGTGGTCAACCTGTTTCTGAGTTGTACCACTTCATGTTAAGGAAAGTGAAAAAAGGGTCAATTCTCCATGAGCCAGCAGAAATTGCTGCAGGCATCTTGTGATTATCTTATCTCTGTTACTGGGCAGAATTATCACGTAATGCTGGGTAGAAAAGGGGCTCAGGTTACAACATTCACTGTGGGGAAAATGTGGAACAGTATGGAGGAAGAATTGGAACTGTGGAGAAGATTGAGGATTTGGGGAACAGTTGCAGAACTTTGCAAGCAACTGGACTTTGACCCTCTCTGGGCTCAGAGAGTGAAGACTTCTTGTAGCAACAGTTAATAGTGTGTGTATATAGTGTGCATTTTTGTTTGCCAAGTAAAAGCTATCTCTGCTACACAGTTGCACCCCGAGGCCCCCAAGCCCTTCCCCTGAAATAACTTCACACTGACACGTAATTTAAGTTTAAATTATTGGGCAAAATTTAGGCCACAACTTTACTGATTACAGCAAAGTGAGCGGTGTGGCTTAGGCATTGGCAACAGACTATAACTGACTCCTGCCTCTGTGTCTGGAAGTCTGGAAGGGTAAACACCAAACGAGGGAGCAACATCGATGAAGAACAACAAAGCTCACCCCGGGGTTCCTGTGGTCCTGGCATGGCCCTAGCCCCTCAAGCGGACTTCGGACGAGATCCAGGACCCCCAGATTACTTTACCGGAATACCCTTCTTCATGGAGGGGCAGGTGATGGCCACACCTCCCCTCCCACACACTTCAATAAGCCAATGCCTAACCACCAAACCTTACAAAGTTGTGACAATTGCTAAGGGGGTAGGCAAAAACCAAGTGGCTACATCCAATCTGCCAAATGGAAAAATTCCTACCCAGCCCCTGCTCCAAAGCAGGCGACCCAATCCAAAGCAAGGCCAAAGCAGCAGCACCTAAAATTAGGGAGGAAGGGCGGGTGTTTGGCAGCGTGATGCAAGTTCCCCCAGTTATGCCGCGCTGCTGCTTTTATAGGCCACCGATTGGCCCAAACAGCCTGGCATGATCCCGGGGCCCAACAGTTAAGGCTCGGGCCACGCCTGGCAACAACTCTCCCCGTGGGGGTGGCTTAGGGGCCTGCTCATAACCAGGACCCTCATTAAGGAGGATCCCATTTGTTTCCTGTGGTGATCTTAACCACTTGACTACGTTTCTGTGGAGCATGCAAAACACCCACCAGAGGTGAATGCATGTATGCAAAGCAGTTCCTTCACATTGAGAACCAGCAAATCAGCACCACCTTCTACACCTTGCTTGGGACAGGGTATGTGTAGATCTGAAGCAAAGAGCCAAAGTTAATCAGGTATAAAGCAGGTAAGTAAAATGTTTGGGGAATTATCGGCTTCCAGATTCCCAAGCTCCTGCTTAAACCATTGAATCATGTAACAACCATGATGTCATTATGTGAGTTTTTAGGAACAGACATTTTTATCTATATGACCCATGCCAAAAAAATGTATGAACATCCAAAAATATACTATACAACATTAATATTGGGAAATCAAGTACTTCAGTGAGAGTCAGGAAATTACAGCCATATCTTGGAAGTTGAACAGAATCCGTTCCGGAAGTCTGTTCAACTTCCAAAACATTCGGAAACCAAAGCACGACTTCTAATTGGCTGCAGGAAGCTCCTGCAGCCAATCGGAAGCCACAGAAGCCCTGTTGGACATTCGGCTTCCAAAAATAGTTCGCAAACTGGAACAGTCACTTCCGGGTTTGTGGCATTCAGGAGCCAAAACATTCGAGAACTAAGGTGTTTGACTTCCAAGGTACGACTGTATTGAAGTCAGGGATGCTAGGGTTACACTAATTTAAACAGAGAACAGATCCTCTCAGTTCATTAATATGAAACAAAAAATCTTAAGAATGCATTAAGGGAAATATATAGGAATAGAATATATTATGTATCTAGTAATGTGGGCGGGCTAATGGAGTGGGAGCAATTTTTATATGATCAACGTCCAATGCTGAGTGCATATATAGTTTTGTAAAGTTGATCCGCAAGGAAATAAATAAAGGAAAACATCTCTCAGCAGTAAATCTGTTTTATCAGATATCGTGCTTGCTAGCAACTGAACCTCCATGTGCCCCACTGAATCTTGGGAATGCTGAAGCTTGTGTCAATCTTACGTAAAACTTTATATATTTTAAATTCTTAAATATATTTAAAATTCAGCACCTCACTGAATCTTGGGAGCATTGAAACTTGTGTCTTATAATTTCCAAACCATTCATTTCAAACAGACCTATCCTAATGCAAAGGCCAATCCTATCTGCCTTTACTCATGAATGCTAGATGGATTTCCTCCTCTCTATGCTAACTTGTGCTGCCTCTTGATGATGTAAAGAGCTCCAGTCCACAGTTTTATGTCCCACTCTGCATCCTCCACTCTGCATCCTCCATCTATCAGTCCACCCATCCCCTTTCAGCTTTCAGCACCAAACCATGTCATTCTGCCTGACCCAAATGAAAGTACAGAGAAAAGCAGAGGTGGCCATTGTCTTCCTAGTTCTTGCATTTCAGTTTTTGGTCTAAGGGTTTGGATTACGGTGTTGTGGGGGAAGCTAATAGAAAATAAGAATCAGATGGAATGTGGTGGGGGAAGAGATAAATAAGGAATTAGATGGAATGTCGTTAATTGAAAATTGTCATGTAGGTGGAATGAAGTAAGGAAGGTTTCACAGTGAAGGGTCACATAAAGGTGCTGTGTAAACTAATCATGTTGTATAAACTCCCCATGGCCCATGATTATGCAAAGCTCACCTAAGAGGCGAAGTAAAGCATCACCTTTGACACATCATGACCTAGCTCTACAGGTAAACAATGGATTTCCATCCTATATATGTTATATAAATGTTGCAGTGTGTCTAAACCACTGAGCTGCTTGGGCTTGCCGATCGGAAGCTTGAAGATTTGAATCCCCGCGATGGAGTGAGCTCCCATTGCTCTGTCCCAGCTCCTGCCAACCTAGCAGTTCGAAAGCACACTAGTACAAGTAGATAAATAGGTACCACTGCGGTGGGAAGGTAAACAGTGTTTTCATGTGCTCTGGCTTCCGTCATGGTGTTCTGTTGAGCCAGAAGTGGTTTAGTCATGCTGGCCACATGACCCGGAAAGCTGTCTGTGGACAAACACCAGTTCCCTTGGCCTGAAATTCAGATGAGCGCCGCAACCATGTAGTCACCTTTGACTGGGCTTAACTGTCCAGGGGTCCTTTACCTTTACCTTATGATTGCTTGCAAGAACCCTGCATTGCAGTTGGGATAATATGGCTTTGTGGGGGGGGGGACTCCATAATCTCTACATTCAGTGAAGGGTTAGAATTTGAGCAAACTCAAAAATTTATGAATTTAGCAAATAGAACTGGCTAGCAAGAGGGAAGTATAAATATGTGGTCTGTGTGTATCTGTGGCTTGTGAGAGAGAGGAGGAGATACACTTGGGACAAGAGGAGAGAAGTATTTATGGTGTGTGTGTGTGAGTGAGAGAGAGAGAGAGAGAGAGAGAATGGGGTCAGGAAGTGTGTGTGCTTGTTTGTGAAGGATGTATGTGTGCCAGTGATCTGTACCTATGTGCTATAAGTACAGTGGTACCTCATGTTAATTCGTTCCGGAGGTCCGTTCTTAACCTGAAACTGTTCTTAACCTGAGGTACCACTTTAGCTAATGGGGCTTCCTGCTGCCGCCGTGCGGCCACCAAGCAACTTCTGTTCTCATCCTGAAGCAAAGTTCTTAACCTGAGGTACTATTTCTGGATTAGCGGAGTCTGTAACCTGAAGCATCTGTAACCTGAAGTGTCTGTAACCCGAGGTACCACTACCTAGAATGAAAGCTAGATGAGTGATGGGAAGTTTTTTTCAGTTTTTGATGGGAAAGTGGTTTGGGTATTTTTAAGGAAAATCAGAAAGAGAGTCTAAACTTGCCTTCCCTCTACAGACTCTTGCATTTTTATTTCTTAAAATGGAACTGTTTATCCTTTCATGGAGACCCTAGGACAGAAGTGCACTGTTTAAAATGAAAAGTGTGAGCAAAAAACACTACTTTTGGTAGTTTGGCTTCTGTGCACGAGAGAACACTGAACTGAACATAGGCCATGTTTGTTTGTTTGTTTGTTTGTTAGAAAATGTTTGTTAGCTCATGACTTACATACAGTTAGTGTTAATGAAGCCAAAGTGGGGAAATGCTGATTGCTGTGTTAAAAGAAAATATTTTGAGAGTCTTCAGCAAAATGGCTGGTATAAATAGATTTCTGTTAAGAACACTGCAAATAGCATTGAAGCACTGAGCTCATTTTCTATGTATAAGCAGGTATAACCTTACATTCTCAACAAAGATATTAATCCTTTACTGAACACTAGTTATTGTGCCACCCACCGCCCCCCCATGCAAGCAAACCACAGACAAATGGATGATTTACAGAAAAGTATAAACAGCTTGTATCTAAAAAGGGGTGGTGGTAGAATTCTTGAGCAGGGCAGCGGCGTAGAGAAAACGAAAAGAAGGGGATATGCATTTAGGAGATGAGAGTGGGGAAGGCAAGGCAAGAGCCCAGGATTAGATTTACTGCAGATCTTGGTTGGCAAGTTGCAATTGTACTATTAGGAATTGGAGGGGGGCAGATCCTGCCAAAATCTCAACATTCAGTGCAGAGGCGGAGCTGGCTGCTCTGGCACCCAGAGCGGCACACATGCTGTGCACCTGGGGGCGGGGCTAGCCAGCCGTGGGGGTGGGGCAAGAGTCCCAGGGGGTGGGTTGGCGATACCACCCCCCTGGGATGACACCCAGGGTGAACCGCACCCCTTTCCTCCGCCAGTGATTCAGTGAAGGGTCAGAGTTTGAGCAAGCTCATGAATTCCTAAACTTAGCAACAGCTGGGAAAAGCACCAGCTCATTTCCTTATGAGGTCAGACCATCTAAGTGTCCCTATTTTCCAGGGATGATCCTGGATTTACAGAAGCCATCCGTGTTTCACCGGTTCCTTCAGATGGAGGATGAATGACACCTTGTTTAGAGATCAAGAGGTCACCAAGAAGGCCCAAAAAACCTTGAGAGACTATTTTGAGATAAACTTGAACACCACTATTGAAAAAAGAATAATCTGGGACGCAAGTAAAGCAGTTATGAGGGGGTTTCTTATTCAACAGAATGCAATAAAGAAGAGAGCCCAAAATGAGAAAAAAGATAAAATTTTGGAAAAAATAAAAGAGGGTGAGAAGAAACTGAGAGTGAAACCAAAGTCACAAGAGATTCTGAGAGATATAAAGTTATACCAAGTGCAATATATGAAGATGATGAATCAGGAAATTGAATGGAAAATCAAACAAATGAGACAAAGGACATTTGAATCGGCTAATAAATGTGGAAAATTGCTAGCTTGGCAAATGAAAAAAAGACAAAAGCTCAACACTATTACTAACTTGGAAGTGGAAGGAAAGAACATTCAGAATCCAGTGGAAATTAGAAAATGCTTCCAGAGGAATTTTAAACAGTTATACACACAAGGGCCACAGAAAGAGTTTGATATAGACCAATGTTTAAAAACAAATGGATTACAAAAAATCTCTCAAGAAAATAAGATAATGCTGAACCATAAAATTACAGAACAGGAGGTAGAAGGTGCCATTCAGAATATGCAGTTGGGCAAATCTCCAGGGCCGGATGGCCTAACCTCAAAATATTATAGATCTTTGAAAGATTGGATAATTCAACCACTAAAGGAGGTTTGTAATGAAATTTTGGAGGGGGAAAAAGCGCCAGAGTCGTGGAAGGAGGCCTATATTACGCTTATAAAGAAAAATGAGTCTGAAAAGACACAACTTAAGAATTACCGCCCCATATCCCTGCTCAATGTGGATTATAAAATATTTGCGGACATTTTGGCTAATAGATTAAAAAAAGTATTAGTGGAAGTGATACATAAGGACCAAGCCGGCTTTCTCCCAGGTAGACACTTGTCTGACAACACGAGGAATATAATTAACATTTTGGAGAAGTTGCAAGTGAATATCAATACTAAAGCAGTTTTAATTTTCGTAGATGCGGAGAAAGCCTTTGACAATATTTCTTGGAATTTTATGAAGAAAAGTCTCCAGGGGATGGGGGTTGGTCAAGGGTTTGAAAATGGTATAAGTGCAATTTACTCAGAACAAAAGGCTAAACTAATTGTTAACAATGTGGTGACAGAGGAACTCAGGATAGAGAAAGGGACACGACAAGGCTGCCCAATTTCCCCATTGCTGTTTATTTCGGTCCTGGAGGTTTTGCTAAATATGATCAGAAGGGACCGTCTGATTAAAGGTATACAGGTCGGAGCCAAACAATACAAACTGAAAGCGTTCGCAGATGACTTAGTTTTGACGTTACAGGAGCCAGAATCTAGTACTAAAAGAGTATTAGAACTGATTCAAGAATTTGGTCCCGTGGCAGGATTCAAGCTGAACAAGTTAAAAACTAAAGTTCTTGAGAAAAATTTAACACTGATTGAGAAAGAGAGGTTTCAGAAGGAGACAGGTTTAACATTGGTTAAGAAAGTAAAATACCTGGGGGTTAATATGACGGCTAAGAACTTAAACTTATTTAAAGATAACTATGAGAAATGTTGGTCAGAAGTGAAAAAGGACTTAGACATATGGTCAAATTTGAAGCTTTCCTTGTTGGGTCGAATTGCTGTTATAAAGATGAATGTATTGCCAAGAATGTTATTCTTGTTTCAATCACTGCAAATTTTGGACAAAATCGATTGTTTCAAGAAGTGGCAGAGAGATATTTCTAGATTTGTCTGGCAGGGCAAGAAGCCCAGAATAAAATTTAAAATATTAACGGATGCAAAGGAAAGAGGTGGATTTGCCCTGCCAGACCTTAAACTTTACTATGAATCAGCAGCATTCTGCTGGTTGAAAGATTGGCTGCTTCTTGAGAACACAGACATTTTGGACTTAGAAGGTTTTAATAACGTTTTTGGATGGCATGCATATTTGTGGTACGACAAGGTTAAAGCACATAAAGCATTTAAAAACCATATTGTCAGGAAAGCATTGTTCAATGTCTGGATAAGATATAAGGACCTACTAGAAAACAAAACCCCAAGGTGGTTGTCACCGATGGAAGCAAAGGCTCAGAAAAAGCTCAATATGGAGGCCAAATGGCCGAAATATTGGGAAATTCTGGAACAAGAAGGAGACAAATTGAAACTGCAGAGTTTTGAGAAATTAAAAGATAAAGTGCGAGATTGGCTTCATTATTATCAAATAAGAGAGGCCTATAATTTGGACAAAAAAATGGGCTTCCAGGTGGAAAAATCAAAATTGGAAACAGAACTGTTAGATCCCAAAACTAAGATACTTTCAAGAATGTATAACTTGCTGTTAAAATGGAATACGCAGGATGAAACGGTCAAATCTGCTATGATTAAATGGGCACAAGATGTTGGACATAACATTATGTTCGCTGACTGGGAACAGTTGTGGACCACTGGTATGAAATTTACGGCATGTAATGCCTTAAGAGAGAATATTATGAAAATGATATACAGGTGGTACATGACACCAGTCAAGCTTGCAAAAATATATCATCTGCCCGATAATAAATGTTGTAAATGTAAAGAAAATGAAGGTACATTCTTTCACATTTGGTGGACGTGCCCAAAGATTAAGGCTTTCTGGGAGATGATCTATAATGAAATGAAAAAGGTATTTAAATATACCTTCCTGAAGAAACCAGAGGCCTTTCTCCTGGGCATAGTCGGCCAATTGGTGCCAAAGAAGGATAGAACTTTCTTTATGTATGCAACAACAGCAGCTAGAATACTTATTGCAAAGTATTGGAAGACACAAGATTTACCCACCCTGGAAGAGTGGCAGATGAAGGTGATGGACTATATGGAATTGGCGGAAATGACTGGCAGAATCCGAGACCAGGGAGAAGAGTTGGTGGAAGAAGATTGGAAGAAATTTAAAGACTATTTGCAGAAATATTGTAAAATTAATGAATGTTAAAATGATGCTGGATTGAAATTAAGTGGTAAAAATAAAAATATGCAAAAATGGATTGCTAATGGATGAAAAAATATAGTTATAATATGTTAAGATATAGAGTTAAGATAAAGGAAAGAGGGTAAGGATTTGCTGAATTGATTACGTAAATTGGAATACAAAAAAGGGAGGTGTGAGGAAGTCAAGGAAACAAGCAAATGAGCCTAAAGATATTAAAAAATGGATTTGTTTTTAATTTTTTTTATATACTTGTTTTTTGTATCTTGTATTTTTTTTTCTTTTTTCTTCGCTATGTATTTTTGTATTTTTTGTATTTTCTCTCATTTCTCTTTTTTTAATGCTTTTTCCTTATTCTGTAAACTTTTGTTTTTTGTAAAACCTTAATAAATATTATATATATATATATATATATATATATATATATATATATATATATAAAAACAGAAGCCATCCGTGTTTCAGATTTGATCCTGGAATGTCCTGCTTTTCCTTAAAGGTAAAGGGACCCCTGACCATTAGGTCCAGTCGTGACCGACTCTGGGGTTGCGGCGCTCATCTTGCTTTATTGGCCGAGGGAGCTGGTATACAGCTTCCGGGTCATGTGGCCAGCATGACTAAGCCACTTCTGGCGAACCAGAGCAGTGCACGGAAACACCGTTTACCTTCCCGCCGGAACAGGGACCAAGCAATGGGAGCTCACCCTGTCGCGAGGATTCAAACCACCAACCTTCTGATTGGCAAGTCCTAGGCTCTGTGGTTTAACCCACAGCGCCACCCTCATCCCTGCTTTTCCTTAGGATGTCCCTATTTTCACTGGAGAAATGTTGGAGGGTATGGAGTTATACAACCTCTGAGCCAAGGAGATAAGTAACTATATAACCTTTAGAAGACATCTGAAAGCAGCCCTGTATAGGAAGTTTTTTAGTGATTAATGTTTTATTATGTTTTTATATAATAAAACATTTGAATCCCCATGACGGGGTGAGCTCCCGTTGCTCGGTCCGTGCTCCTGCCAACCTAGCAGTTTGAAAGCACGTCAAAGTGCAAGTAGATAAATAGGTACCACTCTGGTGGGAAGGTAAACGGCGTTTCGTGCGTTTCGTGCGCTGCTCTGGTTCGCCAGAAGCGGCTTAGTCATGCTGGCCACATGACCTGGAAGCTGTACGCCGGCTCCCTCGGCCAGTAAAGCGAGATGAGCGCCGCAGCCCTAGAGTTGGTCATGACTGGACCTAATGGTCAGGGGTCCCTTTACCTTTACCTATGTTTTTATATATGCTGTAGAATTATTATTATTATTATTATTATTATTATTATTATTATTTATGATGTCCCTATTTTGATTGGAGAAATATTGAAGGGTATGTTACAGAAAGCATTTTAAGGTTGTGTTTGAGTTTCTCTTGTTCTCATGAAACATTTTATGCACATTGCTTAGAAATCCCAATGATTAAGTGGTATATAAATAGTATACCTTAAAAGTGCCTTATTTAAATGCAAGACAAAAAATTGCTGACAGCCAGTTCATATATCTGTAGCTACCTTTCTATAGCTCTGTGTGTTACCTTTTCAATTGACACAAATCTCATTCCCTGGTTGGGCCCTTTCCCTGTACATTTACACCGTACCAAATTGCACACAGTGTGCAACTTGCCAATGCAGTCCACTACGTCCCTAGCGAGGGCTAAAAAATAAGGCAGGCTACTTAGCTTGGTCAGCAGCACAAAATGAGCTCTCTGTGAAAAATACAGATTGTGAACAGGGGCTTGAGAAGTAAAAAGAACTGGATGATAATAGGTCAGATTACAATAGCGGCTGCAAAAGGAGAGGCAGCGTGGAGAAATACAAAATTAAGTAACGGAACAAAGGAAGATGGAGGATATTGGAAGATTGTGAATGTGTTGGTGGGAAGGAGAATATTACATTTCTAGTCGGTGGAAATATTACAGGTGTTAGAGATAAGAAGAACAAAGAAATGAACAAGGATACTAGCTTTCATTAGTCAATTCCTAGACTATGCCTAAAGATGAAATTTATTCATATATATATATGCCACATTTTAATGCTGAACTTTTGAAGCATTCCTATCAATCAGAGTTACAAATGGAGAAGGCTACACCAGACTAGAAGACTCAGATTCTCTGTGTCCTCAATTAGGCAGTTCTGTATTGAAAGACGTGATTGATGCTCACAATTTGTGAAGAACAGCTTTTGCATTTGACACGAACAGTTCTGAGGGTTTGTGCAGAACTTCAAGGAGCGCCAATAAATTACTGAGTTCAGCAGCTGTCAGTTTGGGTTCTGGGGTTGCTCTATGCCACCTTTCCATAGTCAGTGACCAGCTGGCTTGCAAATCCATAATGAATATTAATATCTGTACGTACATTATGAGTCCAACCAAGCAGCTGCTGGCTGGCAATTCTGTTGACTTGGTGGTGAAGCAAGCATGTCACCCCTATGCTTTTACCACACAGTGTGTGGCATGGGGTCTGCATGTGAAGATATGTGCACACCTAAATCATGTATGCCCAGTTCCTTTTTTGAAGGGGGAAGAACTGTGCAGATCAAGGTTCCATAAATACAAGACTTTGTAAAGTGTCCCGTCAATGGTGGGGTGGAGAATCTGTGGCCCATGGGCTGGATGTGGTTAGAGGCTTCATTGCATGTGGTTTGCTCACAGCTCCCTCATACCTTTCAACATTTCTCAAATGAAAATAGGGATGTCCTATTTAATTATTATTATTATTATTATTATTATTATTATTATTATTATTATTAACCACCCATCTGACAGGGTTACTCCAGCCACTCTGGGCTGCTTCCAACATACACTGGTACCTCAAGTTGCAAACGCCTCAGGTTACAAACACTTCAAGTTACAAACTCTGCTAACCTGGAAGCATTACCTTGAGTTGAGAACTTTGCCCCAGGATGAGAAGGAAATCATGTGCTGGCAGCGCAGCAGCAGCAAGAGGCCCCATTAGCAAAAGCACACCTCTAGTGAAGAACAGTTTCAGGTTAAGAACAGACCTCCAGAATGAATTAAGTTCGTAACTAGAGGTACCACTGTATATAAAAGCGTAACAAAGCATTAACCTTTTTTTAAAAAAAACTTCCCTGGATTGGGCAGTCTTCAGATGGCTTAGGGGTGGGATAACTCCATACCTTCCAACATTTCTCCTATGAAAATAGGGACGTCCTATTTCATACTCTTCAACATTTCTCCTTTGAAAATAGGGATGTCCTAAGGAAAAGTGGGACATTCCAGGATCAAAGCATAGTTGCATCTCTCAGAAGTCACTGAAAGGGGAGCAAGGTGCCCAAAGGTGGGGAGGAGAAGGAAGGGGAGGAGAGAGACAGAGACGGGGAGATGAGAGTCGCAAAGAGAGACAGAGAGACAGAGACAGGCAGACAGGCAGGCAGAGAGACAGAGAGAGAGATTGTTACACAAGTATGGAAAGTTGCAAGTCCCAGGCAGAACCATGAACTGAATTTGAACAGAAGGTGACATTTGTCAATGGAAGAGTAAAGGTAGTCCACATAAGTGGTTTTATTTGTTGTTATAGTATGTATATTTTTTGTTTTTATATTGTAATCTTGTAATATTGTAATTGCGATCTTCGGATGAAGGGCGTTATAGAAAATAATAATAATAATAATAATAATAATAATAATAATAATAATAATAATAATAATAGCACACTTCCATTTTGTCGGCTGCAAACTGCAAGGCTGCACCCAGTTGCTCCACAAGTGTGAATGCAAAGGAGTTAGTTGTAGAGAGGTCACTTAGTGCCCAGTTTAAGATGCCGTGTGTATATCGCTCACAGATTTCCACAGCTGACAGCACCTAATTTTAGTTAATTACTCAATCTATTTCCCTATTCACATAAGCTCACTTCTGTCTTTTTTGTTCAGACACTAATGAGCTTACTGGGGCATGTCTGCCTCCTAGGCTTTTAATCTATGAAGCAAGCCATCATTTATCTTTTCTTCAACCTTTTGATAGATGCTATTCATTCTGTGCATTTCAGACTGCCACTTCATCATCTGTACATTCCTAAGCAAATGTCTGGGCACATTCTCTTAATTTGGTTTCACCAAAGAAGTGAATGGGTTGGCTGCTTGATTTTTAAGCTGCCAGCAGAGAGGCATTCCACTTGGTGCCAATTTTCCAGCAATATTCTTGTTCCTTAGCAGTGTAACAGCAGAACTCAGCAGGTGAAGGGTTTTTTTTGGCATGAAGTCAGAAGAGAATGATTCATTTGTGCAGTTTCTTCCTGTTATGCTGCTAAAGAAGAGCAACCTGGCCAGAAACAGAAATGGCAGCTGTAGGTAGGGGTGGCATTTTTTGGCACATTAAGTTACTCTATACGTAATATCTGAGAGGTCAAAGATGCTCATTCCCCATCAGCTAGAAACATACAAAACTGCTTTATATGAAATCAACACATTGATCCATCTGGATCAGTATTGTGTACACTGTCTAGCCAAGGGAGCGGGTGGCACTGTGGTCTAAACCACTGAGCCTCGACTTCCGGGTTAGCGCCATCGGGGACTGGCGGAGTTCCTCCAACTGGAGGAACTGGCTCCGTGGAAACTGGGTCTACCCGCCGTGGCGAAGGTGGGGACCCGCTAGAAATCCCAGGTGGAAGAAGCCTGGGAACGTGGGGTTCGGCAGAGCACCAGGAGCGCCTCCCCTACTCACGGGGAACCCCATTTTGGGGCTCCGGAGCGAAGTAGGGTGAGCAGCGCGGTGCTGCGAACGGACTGCTATTTTCACGGAGGGAAGCCGCATTGCCATTGCCGGAGAGCGCTGACTTTTTCCTGTCGACAATTGGACTCTAAATAAGTACCCGTGAGTAGAAACGGAAAATTGGATCAAGAAATATCCTAATTTGGTACCGAAGCGGGAAGGTTCAAAACAGGAAGTCCGCCTTCCGCTTTTTGTAAATAGACTGAAGCAAAAACCTTGTAAGCTAATAGCCTGGAAAGTTGTTTTACAAAGGTCGAAATTTCCTTCATTTATAACCACTAAAACCCCCTTGGAAGCAGGAGAAAAGGGGGGGGGATTTAACTGTTCAAGCCTGCAGGAGAGGGAGCAAAGGAAAATAAGTTTCCATCGTCTCAACCCTGGGAATGGGGTGTCAGAGGCAGAAATTATCGGAGACGTCCATTGACTGTGAACGGAACATTTTGACAGATAGTAAAAAAAAAGAAAGAAAAAAAAGGAGAAACAAATTGATTTCAGTGTTGCCTTTTGCATTATAAAGAAGCAAAATATTTGAAAATTGAAAGTAACTTTCTTTTGTTGGACATGCTTTAAAAAGATGGACACAAATAGAAATTGTATCCTCTAGAGGGAGCTTGTCAAACTGCTGCTGCAGTTTACTTGGGGACTTCACAGCTGTGAGATTAACATCGTGGGACCAGACTGTGATCTTGAATAAAAATGTGTTTGGAAGAAGTCCTGGTGCTTGCTTTTTGCAAGACAAGTGCTTTGTTGGAGCAGCTGCATGAGAAGGTGGATTTGATGAATGAGAAGTTGGATTTGATGACTGTTGTAATTAGTGAATGTGGACAAATAGGGAATGCTGACATAGAAATCATACAGGGACCAATCCAGGAAACTGGTTTGACTGGGCAAATGCAAGGGCAGATAATAATGGAGGAAGTTACGGTGGTACCTCAAGCAATACAAATGGAGAGACCCGAGGCCCTGCAGGAGCATAAGCCGCTGTTTTGGAAGAATGATCTTGGAATGGGCCAGAGGGAGTCTGAAGCTGAGGAGGCTCTTAACTTTGGAGAGATTTTGAAATATGCTGTTAAAGATCTTCTGGATTATATTGATGGCTGTGGGGAGTGGGACTGTGGGGAATGGATGGGTCTGACGAGGGGAGATGGAGATAAGTATGGGCGGAAATCCCCCAGAGACCTACTCCTCAATGAGAAAGGAAAGAAACTAAGAAAGAGACCAACAAAAGGCAAGGAAAAGTGCAAATATAAACAAGAAGAAGAAGATCCGCAGAAGGGGCGTGGAAGAGATTTAAGGGCCTCGAACATAAGACTACCAGGTTGATGGACTAGATGGAATGGATAGTAAGGACTGACATAACCCGAGACCAGGAAGAAGGGACGTTGGATGAAAATTGGAAGAGTTTATAAAGAAAAATTCTTATTTTGGGAATTAGTGTAAAATTAATTAATATTAGGGAGAATGTTGGAACGAAATTGTCTGGCTTTAGTAGAAATGATATAAGGAGTTATGTATAAATAAGCATTAAGTTTTTAAGTTTTAAGGTATTTTATGGTAAGATAAGGTTAGATAAAGTAAAGCAAATCGAATAACAGAATATGGTGAAAGATGGATAGGATGTATAAATTATTGAATGTTAGAATGATGTTGGAATGAAGTTAACTGGTTTTAGCAGTAATGCTACAAAGGAGTATGCAAAAATGGATTGTTAACAGGTAAGAATGTAAAGTTATAATATATCAAGATAAAGGATTAAGATAAAAATAAAGAGGGAAAGGATTTGCTGACTTAACTAACTGAACTGGAATACAAAAAAGGGAGGTGTGAGGAGGTCAGGGAAACAAGTAAATGAAAGACAAGATATGGAAAGATGGATTTGTTTTTAATTGTTTTTATTTTTTCTGTATTATGTAATTTTTGTTGCTTCTTTTTTTCCCCTTTTCTTATTTTTGTAATTTTTTCTGAAACTTTAATAAATACCATTTTTTAAAAAAATAAATAAATGTGACAATTTCTCCCAAAAGAAATAATAATAATAATAATAAACCACTGAGTCTCTCGGGCTTGCTGATCAGAAGGTTGGCGGCTCGAATCCCTGTGACGGGGTGAGCTCCCTTTGCTCTGTCCCAGCTCCTGCCAACGTAGCAGTTCGAAAGCATGCCAGTGCAAGTAGATAAATAGGTACCACTGTGGCAGGAAGGTAAATGGCATTTCCATGCACTCTGGTTTCCGTCACGGTGTTCCGTTGTGCCAGAAGCGGTTTAGTCATGCGGGCCACATGACCCGGAAAGCTGTCTGTGGACAAACGCCGGCTCCCTTGACCTGAATGCGAGATGAGTGCCACAACCCCATAGTCGTCTTTGACTGGACTTAACTGTCCAGGGGTCCTTTACCTTTACCTTTACCTTTACCTTTACCTTTACCTTTACCTTTACCTTTACGAGAATGGAGGATAAGGTTCTATTGTGGAAGTAGACCACTGCACTAGTGGAACATCAGTGTTGGATATGATTTTACACAGCAGTCTTTCTGCTGACTAACATACAAAGGAACTTTGAGAATTTGATGCAATCAAAATTATCTATGTAAAAATAAATGAAGCCAGTCCACTTTCTCTCAGGATTGTCAAGCACCTATAATTCTCCTTGGTCACAATTTGGCATCCCACTAGAGAACATATCTGTTTCTTCCTTGCTTGTCCATTTATTTTCTGTGCTTAACTCATACACAAACACACACACAGAGACACACATCCATCCATCCATCCATCCATGCCTACTCTGATTTTTTGATTGTGAATCATTTCTGATTCATAAATAGACACTTGAAAGATGTCTGGTAATTGAGCTTCTCATTTACAGGATTTGTGGTTCAATGAGATGTTGCATCAATCAGCATTGAAGCAATTATTTAATTTGCAAGTATAAATGAGATCACATAATATTTATGTAATTAGCACATATAAACAAGGGGAGATAATTTCATGATGGGGGGGGGGGGAGACTGTGGCGCCATTACTGACAAGGAACGTCAACATCACATTTTGTTGCTGAAAACACCTACTTTGCATAATTAAAACACTTATAGTGATAGGGTTGCATAAGCCTTAACTTTTTTTAAAAAAATAATAATTATATTGTTGATGCAATCAGTGGTTTAACTGAATCAAGTTACATAGCACTGTGCTTAAGAATGACCTTTCATAAAATCCCATGGTACCAATAATGAATTTTTTTCATCTGATTATTTTTTCTTTCCTAAATTATCAAGACTGATTAGCAGTTTTGAAAATGTATTAAGAGCCTGATATACATATTGCTGTTTCATTTCTTTTTAAGTTGTTGGACTACGAAACACTCCACCCAAAAAAATTCCATCTTACTTTCATTCACATACTTTTTCAAGTGGGGGCAGAGAATAGCACATTTCCATTTCTCTTTAGGTTTTAAAATGGGACAGGTTGCCCCTGCTTTTGATTAATATATACTCTTCTGTATTTATTAAATATAAATAAAATGTTCAGAATGTTTTAAACACATATGAAGCATCTCATCATTATACTAATTGAAAGGGAGATAAAAGTGATGGGGGAGATATGATAAATAAATTTCCAGATTCCATCCAGGATATTTTCTTCCTTTCTTTTTTATAATATTTTTTTATTAGTGTACATTGATTAATAACTACCCTTGTATAAAATATGTCTCAAAGGAATTGGTGATTTTAAAAAGGCTATGTTTTCCTAGCAATTAGGTATACATATTAAAATAAATGAATTATTGATACAGTTGAGGAAGTGCAACTCCATCTTTCCTTCCTTAGCTGCAAATGTAGGGAAACCAAAGTAATGTACACTAATGGAAGACAAGTTTTATTTATATGACTCACTTGTCTACATTTAAACGTTGCTATTCATTTGGGGGAGGGGGTGAAATTTGCTCAGGACTGATGTTTAAAGAACACCTGATGTGGGCCTTCTCTCCTCTGTGATCCCAGCCACTTAACATTTTGTACAGGTTGTGCATCCTGCCGGGGGGAGGAAATCCCAGACAAACTGTAATACCAAGTTACTAAATCTCAGTAAGGAAAGATCTCTCCAGCTCTTTCTCTGTCTTCCCACCGCCTTCAGGTCTATTCCATCACAGAGCAAAGTCTGCTGTTTGCTTTTTCTGCATCAGGAAAAATGTTAGTTGGTTAGTGCTCTCTCTGTAAAAGGACTGGAAAAAATGAAAATGGAAGGTTCTAGACGCGGAGATTGGGATGCTATCATAAACACAGCAGAAAATAGAATTTTCTGCATATTTTTTTTTTACATATTTTAATTTTTATTAAAGATTTTCTTGTTTTACAGAAGTGTAATGCCTCATATTTTTTCCATGTAACATTTTTACAAATCTGTTTCATTTGTTGAGGCATTAGGGGGAGAAGAAAAAAAGAAAGAAAGAAAGAAAGAAAGAAAGAAAGAAAGAAAGGGGGTGGAGGAAGGGAAGATGGGTGGGGGTGCGGTCGGGTGGCGATGTTGAACAGGAAATGGAACTGGGCATGAATCAAAGGATACACATACACACACACACACACACACACACACACACACTAGTGTATTTTAATATTTTGTTGGAAGCCTCCCAGAGTGGCTGGGGAAACCCAGCCAGATGGGTGGGGTATAAATAATAAATTATAAATATTATAATTATTATTATTGTACTAAGAGGAAAGAAATTGAATATTATTCCAATATGTGACCACAGTGGAAACATTTTAACATGGATGTGGATGGAAGAATTTAATACCCAACATGGAGGACTGGTGGTGGGAATTAAAGGAAGAAAAATTAATTACCAGTCATAATAATTTGGGAATCTCTCTTGGACTTTTTGTGGGGAAAAGAAATGCCCTGAAACTTTTCCAGGTGAATACACAGTATAGCCACTGTGAAGGAATCATGAGCACACACAATTTTCCATTGCTGGGTTGTTGAAATCCTAGCTGCAGCTAGCATCCTTGTCAAATATCCTTCGGAGCAACACGCTTTCATGTCATCAGTCCACATTTTCAGTAATGATAGTTGTGGCGAAGCATGGACAAGTGATTTAATCATTTTAGAAATTTCTTGACAAACTTGGGACCAGAATAACACTGAAGGGCATTCCCACCAAAGTTAGAAAAATGTCCACCAGAACCTGTAGCCTCACCACCGATCCTGTCTTGATTGTGATCTTTGTAGAACTCTGAGGAAGCATTCGCTCATATATGATGAAATTGATTTGTAAGGCTTAGCTGAGACAACAGAGTTTGGTTTAACACCAAGTCCACCAAAAAACAGAAAGAAAGTTTTAAACTGTTGGAGGATTTCAACCACCCCCTTCCCCTTTGAAGGATATTTGTTAAATGCCCTCTCCAATACTGCCACCCACTGAGAAGTTTAGGTGATAATTTACCGTATTTTTTGCACCATAGGACGCACTTTTCCCCTCCTAAAAAGCAAGGGGAAATGTGTGTGCGTCCTATGGAGCGAATGCAGGGGGGAGGCAGGTGGGAAAAGCCCCCAAGAGCTGCACACAAGCTCCGGGATCCGGCAGGGAGAGATTGTGCGCAGCCTGTATGCTGCTCTTTGGGGCTGGGGGGGGGATTTTTTTCCCTTGATTTTCCCCCCTAAAAACTGGGTGCGCCCTATGGTCCGGTGCGCCCTATGGTGCGAAAAATACGGTATTTATTTTTTGCTCTGCACTAGTCTGAGCTCCTTGGCCAAAGGGTGCGATACAAATATAAATCCTAGCTGTGTCACAATGGGTGTAAAGTCTATGGTATCAGTTTCAATTGGGTACAATTAGTTTTAATTACAGGACTGATCACATTCCTTTTGGGTGAGTTGCAGGAGAATCTGCTGCAAATATGGGGGGTAGGGCCTTCCCCAGTGGGAGAGGAGGAGCAAAATTCTAGATACTAAACTAATTGTATTGATTAGAAGAATTCATAACTGCTAAAATTCCATTCGAGTTCAAACGGAATATTAATGTCACTACCCTAACAATGCCAATTTAGTTTAATCTTATCACATTAACTAGTCTTTGCTCTACATGCCACCAGAGGAAAACATAATCCTCTTTTGATTAACTTTTCTCATGGGAAATATCTAACTTGTTTATCCAAATAAGGAAAAGGCTGTTCCATTTATTTAAACAATCTGGGTGAGATTATAGGAGGCACAATCATGATTTAAAAGTCTAGCCTCATTGATTTAAAATGGAGAGCTATTCTAGAAAGGATGTTATTTTGACTCGAGCTGACGTAGCTGGTTAAGCCAGCTCGACTCTGATCATGCTTTGAATGTGGCCGGGTAACATGTTTAAAATACATGGTATACGTAGTGAACATACATACAGGTGAACATATCAGATGACACAGCGATTCTTCAAACAGCTCTTGTTTATTCACAGGCCAGAACAGAACTAAACTGAAGGGTTCAGCCAGCGTGCTTATATAGAGCTCCACTACAACGCAACAGTAACCACTTTCTGTTACTATCCAATCACTGAACATCACTTTCAATCCCTTATTTGCAAATAAGGGACCTGAGTGAAAACTATCTACAGTATCCCCCTGCTGGCCTAGGGTGAGAACTTCAGTACATAACAAAATCATCAGAAAAACTTGCACTGATGGAACAATCTCCGTAGTGCTATTTTGAATTCCATCCTTAGGATTGCATCGAAGTGTTTCTCAGGGTAGACCCACTGAAATTAATGGACCAACATTAATTTCAATGTGTCTACTCTAAACAGGACTAGGATTGAATATAACCCTTAGTGTTTATTATCTTCAAAAGCGCAATCCTGAAGTTGAAACTGGGGGCAGTGAGACTGCCAGCGCAGCACAAGTTAGAAATTTTTATTATGCAAAAACTGGAAAATTACATCAGTCTTAACTATTTCACTTTGAAGGCATGGCTAGGGACACTGGTTATTCAATTTGTTGGGGGCAAAGTCCCATCTCCCCATTTTAGCTGTTAACATTGGGGCAACAAATTGCTTGATTTGCTCCATTGTTAGCTTTCCCCCTCATTTTATACATGACATACCAGAAGGAGATGCAGTCTGGAAAGAAATTACATTGTTGATTTCTCTTGTAAATGGCCTTGAGCTGAAACGAACACCCTTAATGAAAAAAGACAGGGAAACTCGCATATCTTTGTCATTTGAGAATTCAGCTAAAATTTCAGTGTAATTACTTATTCTTCCCGGTTATCTTCTGCTATCTGTCTCTCCTCTCTGCCCACCAAAGCAATTGAAAGTTTGCTGCCACAGGTAATAAAAATATCTAATTATTTCGCAATGTGTCAAATGATAATGCACTTCGTCTTGATCTACCACTATGGAGAAGACAAATGAGGAAATGAAATTGACATGGAGTCCCCATTTTATTTCTACATATCAAAATAATGAGTGTTGCATGCTGGTTTAAATATAGGTGGTGATGTTTAACTCTTAGACGAACTGATAGGGCATATGCTAATGCAGGGGTCTGCAAACTCTTTCAGCAGGGGGCCGGTCCACTGTCCCTCAGACCTTGTGGGGGGCTGGACTATATTTTTTTTGGAGGAATGAACAAATTCCTAGGCCCCACAAATAACCCAGAGATGCATTTTAAATAAAAGGGCATATTTCTCCCTATCGTCCTGAGTTTGAGCATCTTCAAAGCCCATGACACCTTTGGTAAAGGCTGTTCTCCAACTGGAGTGCCCGCAGGCCAGTGTTTCCCAGTTGTCGGTGTTTATACTGAAAAAAATTAGATTTCCCTTGAGAGAGTCTTTAAACCTCTTCTGTTGACCACCAGCATTACGCTTTCCATTTTTAAAGTTCGGGATAGAGTAGTTGCTTTGGAAGATGATAATCAAGCATCTGCACAACATGACCAGTCCAACAAAGTTGATGTTGAAGAATCATTGCTTCGAGACTCGTGATTTTTGCTTCTTCCAGTACACTGGCATTAGTTTGCCTGTCTTCCCAAGCGATGTGTAAAATTTTTCGGAGACACCGTTGATGGAATCTTTCGAGGAATTGGAGATGGCGTTCATAAGTGGTCCATGTTTCACAAGCATACAGTAAGGTTGGTAGTACAATAGCTTTGTAAACAAGAGTCTAGAACCTTGCTTGTCCATATAAGTAGGGTGCGTGTAGAGAAAGAATCTTTCTGTACAAAAGGTAACATTTGCTTTCTGTTAAGTTGTGGGTGAACATATCAGACGACACAGTGATTCTTCAAACAGCTCTTGTTTATTCACAGGCCAGAACAGAACTGAACTGAAGGGTTCAGTCAGCCTGCTTATATAGAGGTCCAGTACAACGTAACTGTAACAATTTTCTAAAACTATCCAATCACTGAACGTCACTTTCAATCCCTTATTTGCATAACTGTCTACAGTATCCCCCTGCTGGCCCAGGGTGAGAACTTCAATACATAACACTTTCATTGCTCCATCTACTTTTGCCTCTGGTCCCTAGAAAGTTGCCCAGAAGAGAATGAAGCCCTCAGGCTGAAAAGCATTTCCCGCTCCTGTTTTATGCCACTGGTAAGGTCTAGACCAGCCTTTTCTGCTTTCAGGAAAGTTCGCTATGCGGTTCTGATGGTTCTGCAAACCTGCCCCAAGAGGGAAAGCAAAGCCTCTCATTCTTACAAGTAACCACTGCAGTGCTAGATTAAAAACAAGAACAAAACAAACACCTTTGCTTCCATACTAAAACCTTGGCCTACCACTCTGTGCCTCAAGACCTGTCAGCATAAAAGTGTGATGATTTAGCCTTTTTTATTTTAAAAGTCATGAAATCATGTTAATAGTGTTTGGCCTTTGGAGTGAAATATTCTATTTCAAAATAAAAACAGTGCATTGAAATAAAACACCCTACATCCCAGTAAAGAACTCTCTGTGTTTCTGACTAGGTTCTGGCAGCTACTTTCCCACCGACTATATTTCACTTCCACATCTCTTTGCCATCTCTGCTAAAATCTCTATCCAATTTTAATCTTTCTCATGTAAAAACTGTATTTCCTCTTTATCTTTTACCACTGGCAGGTTAAGACCTCTCAGAGAATGAATGTTTTCTTCTGCAAAGGTTTCAGGTTTGGGGATGGAAAAACAATCAGCTGGACCATTTGGGTGATCCTGTTGGGGATAATAAGAAAAAGAACATTCCGAAGATGAATTTTAACCAAAATGTTACGATATTTATAAAATTGTTTCTCTCTATTCCCCCAACCCTGAAGAGAGCTTAAAAATATGGCCAGTAGAAATCTAATACATTGTTTAGATAGCTGCTCTCGAAGTGCGATAAATGCCTCTGGTGAACATTATCAAGTTTGGACTAATGGCTTACTATATCTATTTGATTATTTTTTGTGTCAGAAAAATCATACAATATCAATATGCTTATTGACTGATCTTAAGCAAGTTTACTCAGAAATGTAGGAAGATACAGGGTTGCCATATTTAAAAAACTGTTGAACTTTTTTTTTTTGGCAAAGTTTTTTGTTGGGGGGGAGAGCAAAATGGCAAACTTGTTCAGCTTATTTTGCAAAATATCTCTCCCCCCATTAAGATTTTAATGTATTTTTAAAGAAAAGTGCCAGAAAACCAACAATTCCAATATGCCGATATAGCATTTTAGCCACTTTTCAAAAATTCCACCCAGATGCCATTTTCGGCGGGAAATGTCCAGGAAATTCTGAACGTATGGCAACCCTGTCTTCATGCACTTGGTTTGTGTGTTAAATAAACACATGAGGGGGCAGTGGGGTTGAATCCACTACTATCTCCCTGCCTCAATTGTCTTGTTTCCTTCACTGTTTGGGTGGAAAGCAATGCCATCTCTGAAGGGCAAGAGAAAGCACTGTTAAAACTACCCTCTACATTCTGGGTTTTTCCTTGTATCTCTTAAATGGGAATAATGACCTCCCTCACTCTGTGAAGGGGAATGCAAGACAAACTACAGGTCTTTTGTAAGTTAAAATGGCTATTTAAATGTCAAATTTACATCATCTGAACTGAATTCTTCATATAATCATAGAACCTTAAGAGTTGGAAGGGACCCAAGGAACATCTAGTCCAACCCCCTGCAATGTAAAACATCCATGACAGATGACCATCCAACCTCTGCTTCAAAACCTCCAAGGAAGGAGAGTCCACCACCTCTCATGGAAGACTGTTCCACAGCCGAACAGCTCTTACCGTCAGAAAGTTTTTTTCCGAATGATTAGTCAGAATCTCCTTTCTTGCAACTTGAAGCCATTGGTTTGGGTCCTACCCTCCAGAACAGGAGAAAACAAGCAAGCTCCCTCCTCCATGTGATAGCCCTTAAGATATTTTAAAATGGCTATCATATCTCCTCTGTCTCCCCTTTTCCGGGCTAAACATACCCAGCTCCTTCAACCATTCCTCATAAGGCTTGGTTTCCAGATCCTTGATTATCTTGGTTGCCCTCCTCTGCACACCATCCAGCTTGTCAACATCGTTCTTAAATTGTGGTGCCCAGAATCAGACACAGTATTCCAAGTGTGGTCTAGCTAAGGAAATCTAGAGTAGTACTATTACTTCCCTTGATCTGGACACTGTACTTCTGTTGATAAAGCCTAGAACAGTATTGACTTTTTTTTGCTGCTTCAAATACAAAAAAAAAAAAAAGTTACTGAGTAGACGGTGGATGTTAAATGAAGAACATCTTGGTAGAATTAGCCTTGTGGAGTAATTACACAATTTGTGCTAAGTTTAGTAACACTCTGATCTTTATTCTCCCTGCACTTCCTTTCTTACCTATCTTATATCATCTAATGCATTTTAAATGAAATAGACCAAGAAAAAGGGAAGAGGTTGAGGAGGAGAGTGCAAGAAATCCATAAAACAGTTTTCCTTTCTCTTTCTTGCCTCTCTCTCTCTCTCTTTGCTTTTTATGCCCTTAAAATAAAATAAAAAGATTCTAGCCATTTCATGCAAACTGTAGCAAGGCTGTTAGAAACCGCAAAACTGTCCTGATTAATTGCATCTGATATTAAACAATTAACAGAAACCAACCATTTGCATTTTAATAACATTGTAACCATCTGGTAAATGAATCCATTAATCTTGATTAGCTGGGTATCAGGCATTGGCGTGTGGAGTTCACTGATGTGTGTGCTAGTCGAGGAGATTTCGGAATCATGTCTGGCATAATTTTCTTCAGCTAAAGGAACTGCACATAAAAGGCAGGCTGAGCAAAGAGGAATGCAAATGTGGCAGTTGGGTTGTGTTTGAGGCCCACTGAAATTAGTGGACATCACTAATGTAAGTAGAACTTGGTCAGATGCAACCCAGAGTTATTTAATATGCATTTATCACCTGGCTGATTAAGGGGTGTAATTTCCCCTTCAAGACAGTGTACAAAATGTAATAATAATAGTAATTTAATAAAATAAAATAAAACCAACAGCCCACTTAAAACCACATTTCACCATCTTAAAATTGGAAAAATAGCAGTTAAAGCAACACTAGCAACTAGCAGTTTTCCTACATTAAAGACATGCAAACTATACACACAGTCTTTTTCAATTAGGGTGCACCTACGCTAAACTGCTTTAAAATAAGCATATTGCTATGAGTGAGTGGGTAAGCTTTATGCCTGGACCATCTTCCAATTCCTGGATCAATTGCTAGATTCAATTGCTGGAATAGCCAGGCCTGCCTAGTAATGGCCCACTAAGTATAGGTCATTAAGAAAAATGTTACACATCACTTGGGAAGACAGATGAAACTAATGCCAGTGTACTGGAAGAAGCAAAGGTCACCAATGTCAAAGCAATGATTCTCCAACATCAACTTTGTGGGACTGGTCATGTTGTTTGGATACCTGATTATCGTCTTCCAAAGCAACTACTCTATTCCAAACTTAAAAAATGTAATGCTGGTGGTCAACAAAAGAGGTTTGAGGACTCTCTCAAGGCAAATCTTTAAAAATGTAGTATAAACACCGACAACTGGGAAACGCTGGCCTGTGAGTGCTCCAGTTGGAGAACAGCCTTTACCAAAGGTGTCATGGGCTTTGAAGACTCTCGAACTCAGGACGAAAGGGAGAAACGTGCTAAGAGGAAGGCACGCTTGGCAAACCCTCACCATGATCAACTCCCACCCTGAAACCTATGTCCCCACTGTGGAAGGACATGTGGATCTAGAATTGGCCTCCACAGTCACTTACAGACTCACTGTTAAAACTGTGTTCATGGAAGACAATCTTACTTGGCTATGAGTGATCGCCAAAGAAGAAGAAGGTCATTAAGGTAACAAAAGGAGTATCTCTATGCCAGAAACCAAGGGGGTGGGTCTCGGGGTGGGTCGCCCTCCCTCAACTAGCTGCTAGGTAGAAAGACAAAAGGCCAGAGTTGAGAGTTGCATGCGTGACCTAGAAGCTAGAAGTTGACTACAGGCTAGGCAGCTGAGTGACAGAGCCATCCTGATTCTGGCTGGAATCCAAGGCTATGGATATGAGAAAAACAAGCATGACCTTACTGGGGTATTAATGCTGTGAGCCTCTGCATCATAGGCTCAGGTTGTATATGTGCAAATAAACTATGTATCCTATACACACCAGTTTCCACTTTCCCTCATTCTGAGCCAAATAAACCTCGGTAAACACCTGGCATCCCTAGAATCTCACATCCCTCATGGATTGGGATGGCGTGCGACAATATGTTATAGTAGAATTATGCCTATTTCACGCCAGTTTAATTAGCATAGATACCCTCAAAGAATCCCAAGCACAATTAGTTGGTCAGGGTGCTGATAATCTTCCTCTACCTGATAGCTCATGCCATAGTTCATGCCATTTATGTATTTCTGTCGTGCCCATGGTGCAGAACTACATTCCTTTCCACAGAAGGAGGTTCAGAACGGGCATCTGGGCTCAACAAGTTTATAGATCTGCTCAGCAAGTATGTGTATGCTGGGCAGAGCGAGCCTTTTAAGACTCTGCCTCCAGACTACATCCTCCATTCTCCACACTGCTGAATACAACTCCAGAGCCTTCAAGGGTCAACTCTCTGACCACTGGCGAGATACAGGAGGCATCTGGTTCTTCAAGGTTCAGGAGAGGTTACAGTGAGGGCCCCAGCTCTGAGCCCAGTCGGGAGGTTGTTGTCCAACCACCCCAGTTACAATGGTCTCCTTATGCAGTCAGCTCTGAGCCCTGATCCTAACATTGTTCCCCATCTGCTGCCTCTGCGGTCTCTGTGTCCACATCACTGCTCACATCAGAGTTCATGACAGGAGGGAACATGCAAGCTGAAGGCTTCCTGCTTCTTCAGCACGTAATGGTAAAGTATCATTTCATTAGAGCAACATGCAAAGCGGGCCTTTTAACTTTGACACTCAGAAAGTGTCATAATTTTGTCGCAGCCTCTCCAAATCGTGTCACAGTTTGCTGCTGAATTATGTGAACTTCTGAATGACAGCCGATATTAAACCTCCCTAATCCAGCGGTGGCACTCGTATTTTTCAAAATAAACAGAGAGCTGAGGAAGTTTCTGGAAAATGACTTCAGAAGTTTGAAGCTTCAGGAGGAAAAGAAAACGAACACAGATGTCATCCTGATCCCCGATTTTGTGAGAGGTTTGGGTGATGTACTTCACTGGGAAGGTATTGTTCCAAGTTGTAAACAACATTTAATGAGCTGCTGTGAAGGTTTTTAAGCTCTGGGGGGGAAGGAAGGTTCTGAATTTCTTAGACTTGCAGCTGGCATCATGATATCACCCATTCTGCACAACCCCTAAGGGCTACTACTCAGTATATGCATTGCATACATGAAGCCATAGAGTCAACAACTGTGAGGCCTTACCAAGTGTATTTAAAGGGAACTGGCCTGAGCTTCAGCTTAACTGAGTCACGGACCTTGCCCAAACTATCCAACTAGCTCGGAGATTACACAGCTCCCTCCCGTTTTCAATTGAAGAGCCCTTTGAATGTTAAGGCACTTCAGCACATGTGTACCAACATTATGATCCTGGGAAAAAACCTCAGAGAAACAGTGACACACCTGTTAAAGGGATCCAGGGGCTGCGGGGTGGATTCTGTCTGAAGCCCGGGCATGGGTTAGGGCTATGCTGGGTTAAACCACAGAGCCTAGGGCTTGCTGATCAGAAGGTTGGCGGTTCGAATCCCCACAATGGGGTGAGCTCCCGTTGCTCTGTCCCTGCTCCTGCCAATCTAGCAGTTTGAAAGCACAAAGTGCAAGTAGATAAATAGGTACCGTTCCAGTGGGAAGGTAAATGGCATTTCTGTGCGCTGCTCTGGTTTGCCAGAAGCAGCTTAGTGATGCTGGCCACATGTATGCTGGCTCCCTTGGCCAATAAAGCGAGATGAGTGCTGCAACCCCAGAGTCGTCTGCAACTGGACCTAATGGTCAGGAGCCCCTTTACCTTTACCTGTACTATCCCAACGGGGATCCCTTGAGGTGTCCCTATTTGATGTAAGTCATAGGGCTCCCCCTTCTGGTGGTTTACCCTTAGTTTGACTCCCGCAAATGACCCAGGTGGGAGGATATAGCTTGGTTTCACCCAATTCCTAAGCCAAACCGCTCACAGCTGTGGTCTGTCTTAGCCCATAATCCAAAATGCTCGTGTTGGTGTGATTATTAATCAATGGGAACTACGGAGCATGGGACCTTGGCCTGCAACGTTATGATCCAGGGAAAAACCTCAGAGAAACAGTGACACACAACTCAACTGCAGAGAGAGAGAGAGAGAGAGAGAGAGAGAGAGAGAGAGAGAGAGAGAGGGAGGGAGAGAGAGAGAATTTCCAAGTACAAGAAATTTCAGAATGGCTTGGTGTTTATGAGTTGAGTTTTCTGTATCCCAGGAGTGTTGGGATATAGAAAGTCAATTTCCTTTCTCTCCAAGTAAACTCCTGGACTGGGCAACAAAGACAGTATTGGGACACAATGCTATGGGAGATGTGTGAATGGGGTTTCTCTCTCTGTGTGTGTATAGGTATTTAGAGACAAAGCCTTGGTTACAGGTCCTTAGTTCAGATATAAATGCCTCTGCTATAACAGTATTTTAATGCCCTGGGTATGTGAGCATTTCAATTTAGTTGAATATGTGCCCCCCTGTCTTTTATCTAGAAAACCCACAGCTTCACTCTAGACATGCTTGCCACTGACGAAGCTATGCAGTTCTGTGTTATTTCCTATGACCTGCTGGTGCTGCATGCTGTTATGTGCTGCTTCACAGCATACAAGTCCATGAGAGGGAATGCAATGGGGACAGAATGCAAATAAATGAGCGATCCTTAGTGTATGTGTGCCTGAGGGAGAGCTAAGCAGCATATCATCTGCCACTTCCAAAGTCCTGCCAGATCGACCCAGGTGGGAGGTGCAAGAGCAGTTTTTTCTTTTCTTCTGTAAATCCCTACCATTGAAACCTGTCAGCCTACACTCGAGTAGGACCATGGCAGAGACACATGCCCCAGTGGCATGTTCCCTCCCTCCTGGTCAATCATTCGGGAGCTTCAAAAGCTTTATTCAGCCCGAATATCACAGCGACCGCTGCCAACAGACATCGGCACACTTAGGGATCCGCAGAGTTTGTGCATCTCATGTGACAGACCTCAGCAACTCAGCATTTTCGCTAATCTACTTTATTTACATATAAACACACACGGAGCACTGCAACATGGCTCCCTCTCTCTCTAGCATCAGTCAGGAAAGAGAAAAAGAACAAAGGACAATAGTCCCACTTCACAGAACACAGTAACACAAACATCCTGTCTCCGTCACTTCCCACTCTGTGGAGTCAAAACATATACCATCATGTGAAAGACAACAATCCCATGACTGCAATCATGGAGCAGGTATTCTAAGAAAACCAACTGAAGGAAATTAACAGTATCACCTTCAAACTGGCGTAGTTTAAAAACCAATCCAGGGGATTGCCAAGGGTGCAAGGACAATAGATCCAAGACTGCTTCTGAGGCAATCCTAGAGCGCCCCAGATTGGGCAGAAACATCTTATTGATGGGCATACTGGTGGTCTCCATGGTAGAAGCGACTGTTTGGTTGGTAAAGGTGTGCCCTACTGGCAGAGCCAGACCTCTACCTCACCCTAAACTCCCCTTTAGCTTGCTGCTCTTGAGCAAGAGTTAGGATCACCCTATAATAGAATGCTAGCTCCAACAGCAAATTAAGCCCATGAAAAGTGCAAATCTAAGGCAAGATTTTAATATAACACTCACAGCTTACACCCACTGTTGCATAATCTTTAATTGAGCTGCCTGCCGCGGAAATTTTGTTTTTGTTATTAAACTTCTCGTGCTAATTTAATCTGAGCGGGAAAGAATCCCACTGCAATATCGCTGGCTGGCTTCTGCGCCAAATGTAGCTGCTTCAATCTCCATTAAAGCAATCAGTTTTGAGATGGTGATAAGCCTCACAAAGTTTCCTTGCTTCACTTACGGGCTATACTGATCAGTTTGTTAATTAGGGTAATCTTTGTAGGAAATCATAATGCACGTGAAGTATTATTACCCTTAAATGTTCTCCTGGCTATTTCCTTCTTAGTGCCAAGTCAAAGATTACTAAAGCTTACATGCTCTGCAAAAGGTTGATTTTATTCTCATGATGCCTTGGATCAAGGATAGCCGTTCAGGATGTTCATTCTCAGGGGTTGCTTGCTTTTTTATACAGTAGTCTGGGAGCCTTGCAAGTGAATACCATCCTCATTTCCCCGAAGAAATATATTAATAAAAAAACTCAAATTAGGGCTGTCTTTTATGTTGGAGTGTTCATCTCTAGAGAACCAGATAAAATTGCTTCTAGGTTAGAGTTGGCCTCCAGTTTCCCATACCCAACCATACACCGTGAAGGAAAAGTTTATAAACACAATCTCTGGTATTGCTAGAAATCTTCCTTTGTTCAAGTCTGATCTGGATCAACCGATGCAAGACCATTGTTGACTTTCTCCTCTGATGTAGTTGCTTGAGGCCATGGAGAATGTTTATGCACGTATGCCCACATATGGAAGGTACAAAGTTTCCTCAGTCTAGGTTGAGCTATTTATCCATCTGGCCTAGAACTGTCTATTCTGACTGTCATAACTACTTTGGCTGCTCTCCAAGGTCTCAGGCTGAAGTCTTCCTTAACACATGCAACCTGGTCGTTTCTGCAGGCAAAGCATGGCTCTGCTACGGACCCACACTTCTGACTTCCTTCCCTCATCTATATCTTATCAACGACTTTTTTTGCTCTTTTCCTTTGTGTTACAAATAGTTGGGTGTCATGGAATTGTTTTGTCCCTCAAAGGACCATTTCTTCCAGCTCAGACAAGATCACCCACTGTCTCACCAGAGTTGTACATGCTCTGGTTATCTCCCGCTTGGACTACTGCAACATGCTCTACGTGGGGCTACCTTTGAAGGTGACTCAAACTACAATTGATCCAGAATGCAGCAGCTATACTGGGAGTGGCCACTGAGACCATATAACAGCAGTCCTGAAAGACCTACATTGGTTCCCAGTACATTGCCAAGCACAATTCAAAGTGTTGGTGCTGACCTTTAAAGCCCCAAATGGTCTTGGCCCAGTATAACTGAAGGAGTGTCTCCACCCCCATCATTCAGCTTGGACATTGTGGTCCAGCTCCAAGGGTCTTCTGGTGGTTCCCTCACTGTGAGAAGTGAGGTTACAGGGAACCGGGCAGAGGGCCTTCTCGATAGTGGCGCCCGCCCTGTGGAATGCCCTCCCATCAGATTTCAAGGAATAAGCAACTATACAACCTTTAGAAGACATCTGAAGGCAGCCCTGTATAGGGAAGTTTTTTATGTTTTATTGTGCTTTTGTACAAGCCACCCACTACTACTACTAAGTATCTTCCTCTTTGGCGATCACTCGTAGCCGAGTAAGATTGTCTTCCATAAACACGGTTTTAACAATGAGTCTGTAAGTGACTGTGGAGGCCAATTCTGGATCCACACATCCTTCTAATAAGCATTATCATCATCCAACTGCATAGAGCTTATGAGGGATGGGAAAGCAAATTAACTCTGCCCACCTCCAGCGTCATCTGGTCTGTATGTGTTTGACATAGCGCTGGAGTGTTTACATATAGAAAAAATGCATGTAGGACTAATGTGTGGGGTTGTTAACCCTCAAAATTCAGAGTTCAGCAGTCAGTCCTATACACTTTGGTCCAGTGCTGTTAAAAGTTAAGTCAAACGCAAGGATGTCAGGCACAGGACTGGCTTTTAGAGCCTGATGGGGCTGCTGTATCTTTAAGAATTGCATAGAAGACAAATTGTGTCCATTGTGGCTTCTGGAGTTGCTGCATCATTGTGCTCTGACAAACCGAAGAGGGTAGTAAGAGCCAAGAAGCATTGGAGAATGGGAGACGAATACATTTCACACCTTGGTTTGAGTTAGCTAGCCAACACTTCGTCTGTAGGCTTCTAGATCGAAAGGTAATGGGCTCCTATTGTATGAAAACACTGAGGTGTTGCATTGAGAGTACTGGAACACCTTCTCCCATTTAAATTCTGTGACTGATTGAATGCTAGTCAAGGGGGTGCATAGATTTTGCCCCCCTTTAATTGCCATAATAAAAATGCCATGAAATTTCATTGCAATGCTATATGCATTTTTTTGCATCATAAATAAAATAGAGTCATTAACTATATACAAAATATAACAACAATATGAGGGTTTTAATAGTCCATTGTTCTGCCGCTGTCAGTTCATGTCAATGTGCAAAACTCCGTTATAAGGCAACGTTAAGACAAATGAACATCTATTTTACCAGGAGTTTGTCCTACAGTTTGCTCTGCGGGATTTTAGCATAAATTACTGTCATTTTGTAAAATACTCCAGTTATTAGCTCATAGCTAATGAGCCTAAGAGTGGAGCCACATATTGAAAGGCAAATCAGTGTTTTCTCCAAGCCCAGCAGGAAGCAGGAATGTGGGATAGGGCAGCCTTGGATGATTGACAGGAAATAATTGATGGGGGTGGGGCGTGGTACAGCTTACAAATCTCACAAATGTCTCCTGAGACTGTATAATTAGTAAATGCATGAGCATCAAACACATGGAAATTGAGAGAAATTTATTACGGCCATAGGCCCATACAGGTAAAAACAACACCTAAATAACAGCTTGTGCCACAGGGAAATAAAAAAACAATCGCTAAAACACCACTATAACAATAAAATACTATAAAATGGAAAGGCATACTACGCCTTAATTTGCTTGTAGTGCTCCTTGGCGTCGCTTTTGGGAAAGGACAGCAACTAGGAACCTAGCCACCTTCAGGGTCGTGTGGGTATCCTTGTCCTGCAAGATTTGGGCAAGGTGGAATTTTGGTGGGGTACCCTCTAGTTTCTGTATGATTGATCCCAACAAATTTGCCCGTGGCACATTGAACAAGGGGCAAGTGAACATAATGTGCTGGAGCGACTCCGGAGTCACCTTATCACATTCGCACACAGCGGGGGCTTGGCCCTTTGAGAACCTATGTCTCAGGACATTAGAGGGAAAAACATTAAACCTCGCTTTGGTGAAAGCCAGTCTATGGGCAACAGTAGAAAGGGAGGAAAGGTATGATGGAACACAGTAAGTTAAAGTGATACCAATGTTCTGGGGCGAACAAACACCTCCCCCCAGCGTATAATTTCGCTGTAAATCGATGTCATCCAGTCTTTGGCGGATCAGTCTTTGAGCAGTGATTTGGTCTAGTTTTAGGGAATCTGAGGGAGAGATTCCATAACTCAGGAGCTTAGCATGAATTCTACTAGTCCAAAGGCTAGAGAATTCATCTCGCCATAAGCATTGGACAAGGTAATGGTTTGGTAATCTATGCCACAATGATAACCAGTAATTGAAGACTTGCTTCCACAGGCAAGTTTCTAAGGATGCGACCTTCAATTCTAGTCGCATGGCTGCGTTGCTTACGCACAGGGGGAGCATTAGGAGCCGACGTAGGAATTGGCTTTGCAGAGTCTCAAGGGGAGCAAGATCTGTCATCACGGCCCAGAGCGGGGCAGCATAAGCAAGCACAGCAACCACTTTTGCCTTGAACACCTTTAGGGCCGAGGGAACATGCAAAGCTCCGTCCGAAAAGAAGAATCGGAGGAGCGCATATGACAAGGTTTTGGCCTTATTAAGTAGGTGTTGAATTTGAGCTTTCCACCCCAAACTGTATTGAAAAATAACTCCTAGGTATTGAAATTTTAGGACTTGCTCTATTTTTGCTCCACCAAGCTTCCATTTGTATAATCTCCGGCTTCTGGAGAAGATCAGAATCTTGGACTTGGCATGGTTGATGGTTAATTGATTGAGTTGACAATACGTGGCAAAGATCTTCAGAGCTCTGGTTAGTCCAACATGTGTATAAGATAGAATTACCGCGTCGTCCGCATATAAAAGGAGTGGGCAGCGGTAATCCGCTAGTCTAGGCGCGTGTGTACTTGGAGATGAGTTGACTAGGGGTGCTCGCATGTCGCTGATGAATAGGTTGAATAGGCAGGGAGCCAATATACATCCTTGGCGCACTCCCTTGTTTATTGGTATCGAATTTGTAAGGTCGCCCGCTGGAGTGAATCTCACTCTGGCAAGGGTACCTTCATGGAGCTGGCTTATGAGCCATAAGAGTCTTCTATCAATGCCCTGTTTCGCAAGTTTCTCCCAAAGAATATTTCTAGGAACGCTGTCAAAGGCTGCCTTTAGATCTAAGAAGGCAGCACAGAGGTAGCCCCGGGGGGGGGGGGGAGTACTTCCGTGCCAGATGATAAAGAACTATCACATGAAATTAGTAACATGGAAATTAGTAACAATGGAATCTTAATTGAAGTTACCATTGTTGATGTTTTTTTTTTTGTTAAAAAAAATACTAATGAGCATAACAATCAACACAGATTTGTGCAAAGGCTCCAACCCTCTTTGAAATGAATGGTGGACCTTCAATAGTACATGTAGAAGAAATCATTTTGATGGACTGGGCCCAGTGGCTGCTTTTCAATGTCTTCAATGGGTTTATTGTCAAATTTGTGCTTCTTGCATTTGATGGCATATGGTAATAAGGCCTGAAGACTTAAGGTCTAAAGTTGGCTTTTATAAGATGTTGCTCAGATACACCAAACTATTGTAAAACCATTCAGCTGAAAGATAGAGGAGAAATGGAAGCAAGGAGAATGCGGTTTTTCTCCAACCTGAACATAAGCCAGCTGGGGATAATACCATTAGTCTTAATAACTCCATGGCTGTGGGTCTAATAAATGAGTGATGAAGACCGCATATTGATGTCTTCTGAAAAAAAACCAACTACTGTATTTTTCGCCCCATAGGACACACCGCCCTATAGGATGCACCTAGTTTTTTAGGGGGGAAATAAAGAAAAAAAAATATTTCCCCCCCAGGCACGGGGCTGGGGTCGGGGGAAGCCCGAGCTTCCCCCGACCCCAGCCCCCAGAACAGCCTGCTATCCGCAAGCCTAGGGAGCAACGCCGGTCTCCCCAGGCTTGCGGACAGCTGTGCGAAGCCCGGGCGCGCTCTTCAGCGCGCCCGAGGCTTCGGAATGCAGGCAGCTCTGCGCAACCCTCCGGAGCCCGACACAGCGCCGGGCTCCGGAGGGTCGCGCAGAGCTGCGCGGAGCCCGGGAGTGCAGGCAGCTCTGCACAACCCTCTGGAGCCAGGCGCGGCTTGGCGCCGGGCTCCGGAGGGTCGCGCAGAGCTGCGCGGAGCCCGGGAGCGCAGGCAGCTCTGCGCAGGCAGCTCTGCGCAGCTTCGCGCCGCGCTCTGGAGGGTTGCGCAGAGCTTCCTGAAGCCTGGAGAGCGAGAGGGGTCGGTGCGCACCGACGCCTCTCACTCTCCAGGCTTCAGCGAAAGCCTGTATTCGCCCCATAGGACGCACACACATTTCCCCTTCATTTTTGGAGGGGAAAAAGTGCGTCCTATAGGGCGAAAAATACGGTAAGTAGGATTTCTAGCATGGTTCTTCCTACAATCTTACTCAACTTTGTATGCTTTGTGTCCTTTGCTCCGCAGTCAAAATGGAGCTGTCACTGCTGAACTGCCACTGCTGCCAGTCCTATTTAAAATAGCATCGTAGGACCTTATGTATCAATGGTGGCTGCTGAGCACATTGTCCACCACCAGGAATGTGTCCTTTATCTGACTGTGCCTAGCACATTGCCAACTTTCATTGCAGATTTAGCACATTGTCCGTAACAGCAGTGCATAGTACAGTATATTTGTCTGACTTTGCATTTTTTAAAAATTCTGGAAGCTGATGCTCAGCTAAGAGAAAATACAATGTTTGGCTCAGAAATTTGCACCTCCAGTAGGTTCAAACTTATAAGGGTCTTAAACTTTGGAGTACTAAGGCAGCCTTATATGCCATGCATGAGTCTGAAACACACAAACATACGGCCATACATTATTCAGAATCAGTATGTTGGTCCATCTAGTCTGGTACTGTCTCCTCTGATGGATGACTGCTTTCTAGGACTTATGAAGCAGACCTTTCCAACACCTGCCACTCAAGGTCCTTTTTAAATTGAAGCTGATTGAACTTTGAACCTTCTGCCAGCAACACAGATCACTGAGCTAGGGTCCAGCTCATAGAGTCACTTTGATACAGTCTTACTGTGGAGGCAGTTGCTATTTCAATATTCTTTTATCATCTCCCTAAAATGCAAGCCTTGATGCTGGGTAATTGACAGAGTTTGCATGGCAAGTTCCCGCCCCCCGCCCCCAGGTGGAAATAAAGACACATGACACAATTATTAAGGTTAATGGGCTAAAAAAGGCCACAGCTTTATTGGTTACAGGTGATGAGTGGTTTTGGCTTAGGCATTGGTTCTAACCAAATATATCCAAATTCAGCCTGTCCGCTTGAAGGTCGGGAAGGGTTATCACCAGTAGAGGGAATCCTGCTGATGCGCATCAACTAGGAACTCTCCTGGGGTCACCGATAGGGGGCGTGGCTTAGAGGAGCAGCAAAGAGGGAGATCCTGCTTTTATAGGGCAGGCCATGCCCCCTGAGCCGGCTGATTGGCCGGCCAGGGGGTGATGCGTCCACCCCCCCCTGTGTGTGTGAAGGGGGCGTGATGCCTGCAACCCCACCTCCTCCGAAGGGCCGAAGTGGCTATGTGGTAATGCCGTGCAAAACATTTGACTGTACTGAATTAGACGTTGGTAAACTTTTTGCCATAGATGACCATTATCCTTTCAAATGTGCATTCAAAATAAGTTGGTTTCAATATGTCATCTGTTTTCAGAAATGGCAGTGTATAGACAATCCACACTATCAGCTTGCTGCAGGTGTAATGTAAGCCTACATATGGAAATGCATGGCTCTTTCAAGCCCTGCTTTTTACAGGCTAGCCTGCTTTGGGACTTGTTGGCACGGCAAATGGGAAGGAGAGAGACAATTCTCACATCCCACTTCAACAGAAAAGTAAAGCAATTTCAGGGACCTCTTCCCCCCTCCCAATTCCTACTGGCAGCTTAGACATGTTGAATTATAAGGCTGGCTGCGCAAATGGAAAATGTTTCATATCTACTTCTATACAGATGTAGTTCCGTCAAAACAAAAAGTTTTCCATCTGGAGCAAAACAACTGATGTGTAATCCTGCAGTATGGATGCAATTCTGCCAATATAAACTCTGCTTTATAGGGAGAGCTGGTAAGAGATACTAGCCATAGAGCCATAGAAGGGAGTTCTTAGGAGGAAGTTGCAGTTCAGAGAACCTGATCACAAAATGGGTTCAGGCATCGTATACATAGGTAAAGGTAAAGGACCCCTGACAGTTAAGTCCAGTCGCGAACAACTCTGGGGTTGTGGAGCTCATCTCGCTTTACTGGCCGAGGGAGCTGACGTTTGTCCACAGACAGTTTTTCGGGTCATGTGGCCAGCATGACTAAGCCACTTCTGGCGAAACTGGAGCAGCACACGGAAACACCGTTTACCTTCCTGCTGGAGTGGTACCTATTTATCTACTTGCACTTTGACGTGCTTTTGAACTGCCAGGTTGGTGGGAGCTGGGACCAAGCAATGGGAGCTCACCCCGTTGCGGGGATTTGAACCGCCAACCTTCCAATTGGCAAGCCCTAGGCTCAGTGGTTTAGACATAGCATGCTCTATTTCCCATAGGCATTAGGCTCACAAATTCTTCTGAAGTTTCTTGAAACTAAAGTTAGCGCTAAACGTTACAGAATGTGCATGAGTGTCATTGAAAGGTTCACCATTTGAATTAGATCTGGAAATTGTTGTGAAGATTGCTGAGACCAGTTGGAGGAGGGTAACACCAAAAGTGGACTCCACAAGTTCATGTAGTTTTAAGGAGACAAGGGTCATTTAGTCAACCCCCCCTGAAATTTGCAGGAATCTAATTTAAACCATCCATGACAGATGCCCATCCAACCTCTGCTTAAAAACCTCCAAGGAAGGAGAGTTCACAAACTCCCATGGGACATTGTTCCACTGTCAAATGGTTCTTACTCTCAGAAAGTTCTTGCTGATGTTTAGTTGGAATCTCCTTTCTTGAAACTTGAAGCCATTGGTTCGAGTCCTGAGTATTCAGATTGGTCCTGCCTTTGAAACACCCCCTCAGTTCAGTCAGTTTCATCTCAGCCGGCTAAACCAGGACAAACCAGTGCATTTGTGTCCAGAGCAGCTGTTTATCAGCTCCATCTGGTATGCAGGCTGAGACCCTACCTGCCTGCGGCCTGTCTCCCCAGAGTGGTGCATGCTCTGGTTATCTCTTGCTTAGACTACTGCAATGCACTCTATGTGGGGCTACCTTCGAAGGTGACCCAGAAACTACAACTAATCCAGAATGTGGCAGCTAGACTGGTGACTGGGAGCGACTGCCAAGACCACATAACACCAGTCTTGAAAGACCTACACTGGCTCCCAGTAAGTTTCCGAGCACAATTCAAAGTTTTGGTGCTGACGTTTAAAGCCCTAAACGGCCTTGGTCCAGTATACCTGAAGAAGTGTCTCCACCTCCATTGTTTTGCCTGGACACTGAGATCCCGCGCCAAAGGCCTTCTGGCGGTTCCCTCATTGTGAGAAGTGAGGTTACAGGGAACCAGGCAGAGGGCCTTCTCGGTAGTGGTACCCACCCTGAGGAATGCCCTCCCACCAGATGTCAAAGAGAAAAACTACCAGACTTTTAGAAGACATCTGAAGGCAGCCCTGTTTAGGGAAGCTTTTAATGTTTAATAGACTATTGTATTTTAATATTCTGTTGGAAGCCGCCCAGAGTGGCTGAGGAAACCCAGCCAGATGGGCGGGGAATAAATAATAAATTATTATTATTATCTTCTTCAGCTAAGCATAGGTTGGGGACTTAACGTTGGCTGAGCCTGGCTGAGCTGGAGATCTGCTGCATCTTAAGATGCTCATTTTGGTGGCTCTTGTCATAGGATTCCCCCCTGATTTAGTAGGGAAAACCTAAGATAGCAACACCACGACACTGTGGCTTTAGAAGACTAACTATTTTAATCTTTTTATTGAGCCTGCTCCTTTTACCTTTCCAGAAATAATGGGCATCTTTTAGTTTACATACTGATTAAATATCTTTTGTGACTTTCTAAATTATTCCTAATTACAACGGCTGTTTCCATGGTTACAATTTATATCTCCATTTCATACAGGATTTCTTTCCGTTTGCGTCGCTCCCTCCATTTATCCACCTTATTTGTTACCGCAGCAGCCCATAAACGACAGGGCGCCTTATCTTTTTTACAGTTCTTCGGGGTGGGGGAACAAAGTCGAGTCTTGAAAGGGGGTAGATTAAAGTGTTTAGTATGCAGCCAGTTCAATTACCAGGAAATATCATTTAGAAGTCTTGTCTTTTTATGAAACTTGCCGCTCTTTGAAAAAGACTGCATAGGAAAATAAGCACAGAATCAATTAGGCCTCCCTAGAAAACTCAGTCCAGAACACAAAGCCCCATTTAATACGTGTAATCATTTTTAACTAACAGCTATAAATTTTACCACATAAATGAGAGATGAATAAGTAATAAAAGACTTTTTTATATATAACTGGCAAATGAATTCTAAGGCTAAAAGATCATTACCATTTTAATTACATTTTCAAAATATTTGTCTTATCTTTCTCCTGCTTTTGCAGAAGGGATTTTTTAAAGTCAAAGATCAGTTTCATGAAGGTTGCAAGATTTCCTGTACAGCTTTGTATCTATTTTGTGTACCAGTTGTATCATTAAGGGAGCAATCCTATAACAAGATCCACAATGGCTTAGGATCCTGTGGGTCTCCTGCTGAGCCGGGAGATTCCTGGCAAAGCAAGGCTATCCTCGGCTCAGCTAGAGATATGCTAGCTCCATCTTAGGTCAGCTGGTTGACATATTTCAAAAAGTAAAAACCAGAACACCCCTGAGCCAGACAATGCAATTTCCCAATTGGATTCTAAGCCTGTTCAGTTTGGCCACATGAGAACCCCAGTGTAAGTTTAAATCCAACTGAGCAGCAGACTGGGGCTTAGATCTAGCACACATAACTCTGACTTAATTTTACACCACTTTATTGTGCGTAGGATTGCCCTGCCTGTCACTTACACAGGTAAAAGTTAAAGGTACCTATTTATCTTCTTGCACTGGCGTGCTTTTGAACTGCTAGGTTGGCAGGAGCTGGGACCGAACAACGGGAGCTCACCCCGTCACGAGGGATTCGAACCGCCAATCTTCCAATCAGCAAGCCCAAGAGGCTCAGTGCCACAGAGACCACAAGAGACCAAGACCACAGAGCCACCCGTGTCCCCCTGTCACACAACCAGTGGCCTATCCACACTTACCATTTATGGTGGTGTAGTTGCTGTTCAGTCCGACATTTTTATTTTTAAAATTTTATTTATAGTTTTCAGATATATACATTTCACTGATTTTGCATTGATTTTGAAATTTTAAGACTTCCTTTCCCCTCTTTCTACAGTTCCCTAAATTTATTTTTAATTTATTCTGCAAATCCAAATTAACTTAACTTGTTCATTTATTTATCTACTCTCTCTCTCTCTATATATATATATATACTCTTGTATAGCTGCAGGTTATTACAGAAATCCTGTTAGTGTTTTTATCTGTTTACAATTTATCTGTAAATATTAAATAAACCATTTCCATTCTTTTATAAAAGTTTGTTATCTTGATTTCTTATTCTTCCAGTACGTTTCACAATTCCTGCATATTCCATAAGTTTTTGTATCCAGTCTTCCTTTACTGAGACTTCTTCTTTCCATCTTTGGGCAAGTAACGTTCTTGCCTAGTCCAATATTTTAAGAGTCAAAGTAAAAAATAAAAAATTGTCCAGCAGCACCTTATAGACCGACTAAGTTTGTTCTGGTATAAGCTTTCGTGTGCATGCACACTTCTTCAGATAAGACTTCAGACAAACTTAGTTGGTGTATAAGGTGCTACTGGACAATTATTTATTTATTTATTTCAACTGCGTCAGACCAACACGGCTACCTACCTGAATTTTTCAGAGAGAATTTCAAGCTAATTGTCAGCACCTTTGGTCACATATTTCTGTTATTAGACAGTGAGTGGAAGGTTTTCCCTCCTACACTAACGATGGTTTGTGCCTGAATAGAAAAAAAGCTTCGTGGTTGTAGTTTTTAGGTATCTGTGCATACCTCCGGCTTGTAAATGTTAGAGTTATGGGTATGTACACAGGGATAGCTCTTGTGTGACCTTTTTATTTCCATTTAAGGTCTAGTATTCTGGATTCTAGTATTCCTAGAATTCTAATCTTGTGGGAGTATAGGAGAATAGAAGATGAACTATGAACGGTGAACCTGGTTACAGTGGTGTTACCTTGTCTGTAGCTAATGCTTTGCTGTCATGCGTGGTACTTTGTCTCAGTACCATCATCTCTTATCTGCAATCTCTCTCCTCTGAACTGAGCTTGCAGACTGACAGCTTGCACTAGTCAGAAGGAAGTGGTGCAAAACAGATGTGTCCCAAACCACACCAAACATTCTGGATCTTTCACAAAACAGATCTTTTCTTTTGCAGTAGAAGAAAAAGTGTTTATTTGAGTACACTGTTTGGGATTACTAGCTGAGTAATGAAGATGCCACGTAGTAGCTTGCAAAAATTATTATTATTATTATTATTATTATTATTATTATTATTATTATTATTATTTAAATCCCACTCGCTTCTTTTCTTCTGTGCTGCTGTTTACTCATTTGCACACCTGTCTGTTCTCCGACTAGGGACACAGGTGGCGCTGTGGGTTTAACCACAGAGCCTAGGACTTGCCAATCAGAAGTCGGTGGGTTCGAATCCCCGTGACAGGGTGAGCTCCTGTTGCTCAGTCCCTGCTCCTGCCAACCTAGCAGTTCGAAAGCATGTCCAAGTGCAAGTAGATAAATAGGTACCGCTCCGGTGGGAAGCTAAACGGCATTTTCGTGTGCTGCTCTGGTTCGCCAGAAGCGACTTAGTCATGCTGGCCACATGACCCGGAAGCTGTAGGCCGGCTCTCTGGGCCAATAAAGTGAGATGAGCACCACAACCCCAGAGTCGGTCACGACTGGACCTAATGGTCAGGGGTCCCTTTACCTTTACCTTACTGTTTTCTGACTAAGCAAGGACCTCTCCAGACTGGTATATATTTTCTTTTTAAAAATTTCAGGAATATTCTACAACATATCAGTGATTGAATAACGGTGTGTTGGTGGTAGATTTATACAGCACTGTATAACTTCGCTCTATTCATTGTTCTGCACTGCATCCTCAGTGTCACAATTTCATTGCATTCTGGAGGCACACTTTTGCATTATAATGCAACATATGAGGTACCCCCCCTGAAAATCCCCATTTGTGGTATGAAAAGTTACAGGATTTTAGCTGAAAACTACAGTCGTACCTTGGTTTTCGAACAGCTCAGCTCTCGAATGTTTTGGCTCCCAAATGCCACAAACCCAGAAGTGACTGTTCTGGTTTGCAAAGTATTTTTGGAAGCTGAACATCTGACAGGGCTTCTGTGGCTTCCAATTGGCTGCAGGAACTTCCTATAGCCAATCAGAAGCCGCATTTTGGTTTCCATATGTTTTGGAAGTTGAATGGATTTCCGGAACAGATTCTGTTCGACATCCAAGGTAAAAACTGTATGGGACACGCATTGATTGGAAATGAAGCAGTAAGTCTCCCCCAGATTGAATTTGTAACTGTTCCAGTACCGTCACAAGCACATATTATCCTGAATGCACAAAAAAGGACATTCAGAGTGGTCCAGCGACTGCAGCAAGGACAGGCTTCCACTGAATTGTGCATTGTTCCCCGTGTAAAAGCTGGGAGCTGAGCAGCAGAATCCTAATTTACATGACTATTCTTTAATTGGGTTAATTGCACAACAGCTTGAGCATCAAGTTATTGTTCCCCGCACCCTAGGTGGCTCTTATAGTTATGTTTGAAAATCTGTTGCTTGCTTAGAACACTTCGTTTTGGTAGCAGGAAATATTAAAGACATTTGCAGTATCCTATCAGGAGCCACGGCTTTCCTTACCCGGGGGTGCAAGGGGTGTGGGGCACCTGGGTGCCGAATTCTTGGGGCGCCCACCGCCCTCTGCTGAAGCCGCCTAAGCTCTTAACTATCTACCTGTTATGAAATAATAAATAATTTTGATCAAGCTAGAAAAACAGAACACATATTACTGAAATGTGTACCTACTGTTTCACTAAAGGACTTTTGACTTTGTGCGCTCATTTACCAAAGACGCACCGGGTCATTCACAATGGCACAGTGCACGCAAAATTAACTCTTACATCAAAATATTATGTTATGTATTGTATTGAGCTGCAATGCAGCAGCAGGGTCAGCGGCACCTTTGACACGAATGATGTTTCTCCTAAGTAGGTGCCTAAACAATGCATTAGTTTAAATGTGGTGGTGTTGTATACTTAAGTATAAGTGCATTGTAAATAAATGAGCAAATGAAAAAGTTAGTTTCTTTTTCTTCCTTTCGTAAACAAGAGATAAGGCGTAAGCGTGGTGTCTGATATAAGCATAATAGAAGTTAATTTGGGGGCTAAAGTAAATTTGGGGGCACTGGGTGGATCTTTGCACCCCGGCGGCGCATATTCTAAAGACTTTGCTGTCGGGTGAATGCCCATTCTCCACCAAAGCATGGTGGGCTGCCTTGAGATATTGGCTCAAGATCTCAGTATTCGGCCTTGGGAAGGGATTATTAGTACATTTAACCAATGAGAAGTTTGTCAGCCCATGGCTGAAAACTATGGCCAGAAAAGCCACCTTAATTGGACTGCCACCATCCCTCTTATATCATCTGAGTTACGACACTGCCCTTGAATCCCTGAGGCAAAGGCTTTGGGACATCTCACATAGCGACCTGCTATCCCAATCTTACGTAATTTGTAGCCTGGTCGCAGCTGGAACCCAATATGGGTATGACTTTCAGATATCCTCATACCTTAGAAATTTGTACCTACCTATCGGCGTTTATTTACCAAAGCCAGACTAAATGTTTTCCCTTGGAAGTTCTAAATGGCAGACTGAGAGGCATCCCCTATCAGAATAGGCGTTGTTTATGTATCAGGACGTTGATTGTATGAAGCATATCCTATTGCATTGTGGGCAATATGAGGAAGCAAGGGATCAACTGATGAAACCCTCACTGGCAAATTAGCCAGGAAAATCCGAAGCCTCCCATATTAAACATCTTTTGGAAGACAGGTCAAATGATATTACACTGGCTGTGGCTAAGTTTCTTTCGGGGGTTATAAGAAACAAAGATAATTATGCCAAAATGACTGCCTTGGTTTCTTCCATCTGTCTGTCTGGTTGTTTTAACTGTATCTAGTTTTGAAATTGTTTTGTGGGTCTTTGCACCACAATAAAGTATTGATTGTTTGATTGTAAAATTTAATTTGGGGGCTAAACTAATTTTGGGGGAGCTGGGCAGATGCACCCCGGCGGTGCGTATGCTAAAGACTGCGCTGTCGGGAACTTTCACAATGTGAACAGCTTCTTAGATGGAGGTGGTAATCTGGTGGCTTTGGAACACATGGAAGAATCTTGATGTCAGGCATTTGCCAGACTGGGAGAGAGAAGTCACACCTCAGAAATGTCATCTTGCCATGAAGCTCAGTTGAAGCAATCACACGCTAACCCACTTGGCACTGTTTGAGTAAGACGCTTTCATTCCCATAGAAACAACAGGTCACTGCAGGATCACAGTGAGAGAGTTCAAAGTTGCCTCCCGAGAGATGAACATCCCCACACTGTCATCTTTTCATGAGAAAAATGGCTGCAGGTTTCGTTGTATTTTAACTTCAGGTCTTTCAAACCCAACAGACAAAACTGTCGTTGGATCAAAGGCAAGAAGAGTGCATATTACATCTATTGTGAAACGAGAGTTGGCTTTCCCTTTCCCTCTCTCTTTCTTGGACTTGTACATAAGACATATTTCATGCTAAACCACCTAATAAATTACTTTGCCCAGTTAATCTTTTTACTATAATATTTTAAAGGAAGTGACATTTAGCGAGTCATATCTCATGTGCCAACAAAGATGAATGGGCTCTGGATGCTCGTTCTGCAGTTCATTTATAAAAGGCCATCTGCATTGCTGGAGCAAGCCAACTATGGCCCTACTAGGCTATGTTTCTTGGTACAAGCCTGTGATGATGAACTGCTTTGTGCTCTGTTCACAGAACGCTTCAGGTAGCATTTAACCCTAGTGTGGTGTCTCCAGACAGAAGACATGGCATAGAACGGTACTCGAACTGATTGCATTTGGATGGTAATATAATACTGCAAAAATGAGAGAGGTCTAGCATTCAAAGGCTCACATCTAGGTGTGTAAGATTGTTTAGGAGCAGAGGAAGCTGACTTATAGCAGGTCAGACTGTTTCTTCACCTACCCTGGCATTGTTTATTTTGACTGGCAGTGGCCCCTGCGGAGTGTGGGGCATCTGGGCGCTCTTAAGAGACCAAAACCCAGATTTTGCATGCTGGTTTCTAAGATTCAGTAGCTGGTTTGTTTCTGTTTAGATACAGTTTGATGCCGTTTCCAAGCAAAATGGCAAAATGAACATTTCAAAAGTGCAGTGGTTTTTCCCCCCTTAGAAGTCCCAAGCAGCCCAGGGTATAAGTCTCCTAGTAACTTAATATATAAAACGCACATGCACATACACTGGTGAAAAGAGCAAATGGATTTCAGCATCTCCAGGAAAACAACAACCCACCTTTCTTGATATATACATTTATACATGCATGCTCACTCCCACCTTCCTCACACAAAAACAGAGAAGACTTGGAAATGGCTGCCCCTTCCTCATAAATTGCTAGGACAGATAATTACATACTGAGCTATACCATATGATTGCTTTCACTGTGAGAGAGCTGGCCACTCCTTTAATAACAAATAGTAGCTCTCTTTTTGCATTACTATTGTGCTTTCCATGCAGAAAAATGTTCATTGCTTACGGTTACCAAATATAATTCATTATCGACTGACAGCGAGGCCTATCTATCCCAGACCAGCGTCATTTATTTTATTCATGGTTGTGTGTTGTTGCCGAAGTGCTTAATGATAAAATCAAGTTCTTTGCTGGGTGCCATTGATCATGTGATAGAGAGTGATGCTTGCGAGGAATCTATATTAATTCCACTGACAAGCCGACAGTGCTACACATTCTCCGGGCTGTGAGTTTGCCAGATAAGAGGCTGCTTCCCCCATATCTGTGAATCTGCAAAAAGCAGCATATGGATATTAAGAATAATAAGGCTAACATGCAGCTGTTTTTAAAAGAAAATCCTGAAACATGCTTATGTGTACTGAAATCTTGTGCGCAAAATGACAGCTTCGTTGGCCTTTAATCAAATGCAAAAAAAGCATCACCATTTGCCAGACTGCAGCATGGTTTGCTGAGAACGATAACCCCAAACCTTTTGCTACATTCTACAGGTGTCCATTTCCAACCAATCCCTTTTCCAACAGATTTGCAGTAGGGGGAGGGAGTGCTCTTTTGTATTCCGTACACTGAAGGAGCGTCTCCACCCGCATCGTTCTACCCGGACACTGAGATCCAGCGCCGAAGGCCTTCTGGCGGTTCCCTCACTGCGAGAACCCAAGTTATGGGGAACCAGGCAGAGGACCTTCTCGGTAGTGGCACCCGCCCTGTGGAACGCCCTCCCACCAGATGTCAAAGAGAACAACAACTACCAGACTTTTAGAAGACATCTGAAGGCAGCCTTGTTTAGGGAAGCTTTTAATGTTTAATAGACTATTGTATTTTAATATTTTGTTGGAAACCGCCCAGAGTGGCTGGGGAAGCCCAGCCCGATGGGTGGGATATAAATAATATATTGTTATTGTTTTATTGTTATTGTTATTGTTATTGTTATTGTTATTGTTATTGTTAGGTGCTCCTGCTGGCTTCTGAGAGGGGGAGGCGCAGTGGAACAATTGAAGCCAACCCAATGTTCCTGCCACTCCACTTGCACCGCGCTGAACTCCCTGTGCCTCTCCCCTTCCCCTCTTGGCAAGCAACAGCAGTGATGTTTGGTAGTGGGAGGTAAGGTGTGCAACCCCAGAATTTAGCATTCTGTATGATCTTAAGCTTTACAGTGGTACCTCGGGTTAAGTACTTAATTCGTTCCGGAGGTCTGTACTTAACCTGAAACTGTTCTTAACCTGAAGCACCACTTTAGCTAATGGAGCACGATTTCTGTTCTCATCCTGAAGCAAAGTTCTTAACCTGAAGCACTATTTCTGGGTTAGCGGAGTCTGTAACCTGAAGCATATGTAACCTGAAGCGTATGTAACCCGAGGTACCACTGTATTTGTATCAGTCAAGTTTTGGTCATGTGAGTCTGACGGTCTCCCCTGTCCCTCAATAAATATGCAGTTTGCTGTATGTGCACATGCATGAGGATGATGAGTCAGTCTATTTCTGATCTGCTTCACTTCCTCCTAAACCCGATCCACCCCGTTTCTTCAAAAATCTACATGCTTACCAATTTGCATCCGATTCAAATTTAATGTGTATACAAATACCTACTTGTAAATGCATTTCGCTTCACTGCATATTTTATTAATGTAGTTAGATCCTTTATCTAAAGCCAAGAACGGTGTTGGAACATTCTGGAAATATGAAAGCTAGTGTAGTTCTGATCTGCATCTTAGTTCAAATCTGGTCAATTTCTGTTTTTTTTTTTTTTTAAATAAATCCACAAGGAATAAATTCCTTGAGTCCTTCTAGCGTTTGTCCAAACCTGTTTCACAGCATATGCTGACTGTTATTTCTATGTTTATACATAAATGGGTCCAGTAAAGTCTGCTTTCTGGAGCTTTGTGCATGCCTGCCAGAATCTGTCAAATGGTCAGTGAGTCACTTTACTAAATAATAATAATAATAATAATAATAATAATAATAATAATAATAATGGTTTTCCCAGCCACTCTGGGTGGCTCCCAACAGACTATTAATCATCATCATCATCAAAATAAAGTGATAAAACATCAAACATTAAAAACTTCCCTAAACAGCTCTGCCTTCAGATGTCTTCTAAAAGTCAGATAGTTGCTTATTTCCTTGACATCTGATGGGAGGGCGTTTCACAGGGCGGGCACCACCACCAAGAAGGCCCTCTGCCTGGTTCCCTGTAGCTTCACTTTTCGCAGTGAGGGAACAGCCAGAAGGCCCTCGGAGCTGGACCTCAGTGTCCAGGCAGAACTATGGGGGTGGAGACGCTCCTTCAGGTATACTGGGCCGAGGATGATTAATTTATGGCACTGTACATGCACATTCAGCAGTCAAAAAACAATACAGAAAGTGCTGGCAAATCATTAAACCACTGTCAGAGAGCATTCAAAGGATCTCAATATCAATCTATAATACAAAAAAGGGATGAGGAGAAAGATTTGGATAGCATGAAACTAAAATACTTTTTAAGATCACATTGCAACTCAAAAAATGTTGGGAGTCATTGTTAGAGGGACAGGAGTTAGAGTGCAAATTTAATTCAATTTACAGTTCATTTATAATGGGGGAGGGGACAGTTTGCTCAAATAGGTTCTTCCAATGTACATTATCTTGCCCTGAATTTCAGTTTGGGCAGAATGCAGCAGTTGGGTATTATCCGGTCTCACTTGCATATTCCTGACCTGTTGGATTTTTACATTTTACTTGGCATAAGCTAGTTTTTCAATTGTCTGTCACTGAAGCTTCAATTACATATAATAATAATAATGAAAATAAAAAGGATGATCTTTCATTGACAATTAGTGTTTGTGTTAACAGCTCCCCCATCTCCCATTTAGAATCCACATTAGAGACATTTTCAAATAAAGCTTAGTAAAATTGTGGTATAAGCACAATGGCATTGGTGATGTTTGTTAGCAATTCTCTGGATTGTTTTAATTAGGAGAATGCAGATGGTACATTTGGCATTCAGATACAATTTTCTAATTAACAGTAGGACTTTTGCATTACACATTTACTCTTTTAGATAACAATGAAGATGCGATAACAGTAAGTCAAAGTGGAAATGCCACCAAGCGCTGTGTCTTCATGTTCCCTCCTCTTCTCTAACACGCAGAGCTGAATTGTGCTTTGAAATAATACCATGTTGTGCATTTTCTTGTCCGTATCAGTAGCCAATGCTGTGGAAAGGGCTGGGTGAGTCATATACATGGATCAGAACACAACACAGTTAACGAATCATAGTAGGATATACTTTAGGATAAATCAGGTCCTCCCTTAAAGAGGGCACGTATTGTGGTGAGACCTGGAAAACTGACACCCTGTGTTGTGGGTGGGTACTATTGGTCAGCCACAACATCCGATTGGTAGGTCCCTCGAAGCTGGGTACAATCTGGCCAATGGGATGCAGTCCAAACAGTTTGAGGGACCTATTTATGCCCATGCACATGACCAGAGCTTACTCTTTTGGCTTGTGCATTTGGAACACCCACCCACCTCTCCCTACTTTTAGGGCTTTGCTCTTGACCTTGCTAAGCCGTCGTGTGTGTTGTGTCATTGGGACAGGGGCACGGCAGGAATTTTCTCCACTTGGCTGATTGGCTGTTGCCGTTGGGGTTTCACCTGCTGCGTAGCAAATCATGACAACTTGTAAGGTTGTGGAGAGGCTCTGGTTCAGGTGATAGGGATGGGAGAATGCTCTCGCCATCCCTATGTGAAGGGTATTCCATTAAAGGAATCCAGGGACTCAATGGTTTGGTCAACCCCTGTGAGGGGTTGAAAGTGTGTACTTGTCCCTCAGATAGAACTAGTGGCTCTGCTAATTTTAGACCTTGAGGTTGAAGTCCTCATGACCCCATTTCTGAACCAGCCAAGATTTTCTGGGCAAAACCTATGAATATGACAGCTGTCAATCTTTATATCCACCTGCCTATTTATCTTGCTTTATTCTCATGCATCGGGAACATAGCAGCAGCTGTGAAGGAAGGAATGGTGAGTAGGTGGAGAAAAAGAGAAATGTTCTTTGTGGTCTTCACACAATTTAACCATTTAACAGCCCTCTCAGTAATACAATTAAGTCTAAGGCCTGAAATCATAAGGATATAAGGGCAAAGGATAAGCTGAAGAAAATAATTATTAACTTCATGGTTAAATTTTAGAATTGCCAAATTCAAATAATTCTGCCCCCTAGACAAGTCCAGAAGTTAAGCTAGGATGGCAAGAGCTACAACAAGTGAGGGGCAGATTTTGGGTGAAACATGGTAGGTTATGGGCCCAGAGTAACATCTGGTGGGGAGAAAAATGGATTTGTTGATAGGATCAGTAAAATGTTTGCTGGTTGGCAATTCTGTTGGAAAAGTGCAATCTCTTTTTTTTTTATAATATTTTTATTTTTCCATATAAACACAATACAACAAACATAAACATACAAAAACAAAATCAAAACAAAAAACATGTATCATTTCATATCCTAATTTCATATCCTATCTTCCCCGACTTCCTCATGCCTCCCCTTTCTGTATTCCAAATTCTTATCGATTGTTCAGCAAATCTTCCCTTATTTTAATTTAAATTTAGACTATTCTTCCTTATTTTCCTTGTCTTAACCATTGCTAATAGTAACCATTTACTTTCCAGTCCAACATCATTCTAACTTTCATTAACTTTGTGATATTTCTTTAAATAGTCCTTGAATTTTTTCCATTCTTCTTGCGCTGCTTCTCTTCCCTGGTTTCGGATTCTGCTCGTCATTTCTGCCAAGCCCATATAGTCTATCACCTTCATCTGCCATTCTTCCAGTGTGGGTAGTTCTTGCGTCTTCCAGTACTTCGCAATGAGTATTCTAGCTGCTGTTGTAGCATACATAAAGAAAGTTATATCCGTCTTTAACACCCCTTGGCCGACAATACCCAAGAGAAAGGCCTCTGGTTTCTTGGGGAAAGTATATTTAAATACCTTTTTAAGTTCATTATAGATCATTTCCCAGAATGCCTTAATCTTCGGGCAGGTCCACCAAAGATGAAAAAATGTACCTTCAGTTTCTTTACATTTCCAACATTTGTTGTCAGGCACATGGTAAATCTTTGCAAGCTTGACTGGGGTTATGTACCACCTATATATCATTTTCATAATGTTTTCTCTTAAGGCATTACATGCCGTAAATTTCATCCCGGTGGTCCACAACTTTTCCCAATCAGCAAACAAAATATTATGACCAATGTCCTGAGCCCATTTAATCATGACCGATTTAACCGTTTCATCTTGTGTATTCCATTTCAGCAGCAAAATGTACATTTTGGACAAATTCTTAGTACTGGGTTCTAACAGTTCTGTCTCCAATTTTGATTTTTCCACCTGGAAGCCAATTTTACTGTCCAGTTTAAATGCTTCATTTATTTGATGATAGTGCAACCAGTCTCTCACCTTCCCTTTTAATTTCTCAAAACTCTGCAATCTCAATTTGTCCCCTTCCTTTTCCAAAATTTCCCAGTATCTTGGCCACTTGGACTCCATATTTAACTTTTTAACTGCCTTAGCTTCCATTGGCAACAGCCACCTTGGAGTTTTATTTTCCAGCAAGTCTTTATATCTGACCCAGACATTTAATAGTGCTTTTCTGACAATATGATTTTTGAAACTTTTATGTGCTTTAACCTTGTCATACCACAAATATGCATGCCACCCAAAAATGTTATTAAAACCTTCCAAATCCAAAATGTCTGTGTTTTCAAGAAGTAGCCATTCTTTCAGCCAGCAGAAAGCTGCCGCTTCATAGTAAAGTTTAAAGTCTGGCAGGGCAAACCCCCCTCTTTCCTTTGAATCCGTTAATATCTTAAATTTAATTCTGGGCTTTTTGCCCTGCCAGACAAATTTAGATATGTCTTTTTGCCACCTCTTGAAACAATCCATTTTATCAATTATTTGCAGTGCTTGGAACAAAAACAACATTCTTGGCAATACATTCATTTTTATAGCTGCAATACGGCCTAACAAGGAAAGCTTTAAGTTGGACCAAATCTCCAAATCTTTTTTCACTTCTCTCCAAGTTTTTTCATAATTATCTTTAAACAAATTCACATTTTTAGCTGTCATATTTATACCCAAATATTTCACTTTTTTAACCACAGTCAACCCTGTCTCATTCTGGAACCTTTCCTTTTCTATCTGTGTCAAATTTTTCTCCAAAACCTTTGTCTTAGACTTATTCAATTTAAATCCTGCCATTTGACCAAACTCTTGAATTATTTCCAAAACTCTTTTCGTGCTAGCTTCTGGCTCTTGCAATGTAAGTACTAAGTCATCTGCAAATGCTCTCAGTTTATATTGTTTAGCTCCGACCTGAATCCCTTTAACCAACTGGTCCCTCCTAATCATATTAAGCAAAACCTCCAGGACCGATATAAAAAGTAATGGGGGGAAAAGTGCAATCTCAACAAGATCTCTGTTTTAATACTTCCTCTCCAATGGTTAAAGTGTTGCTTTGTTCTGGACACATGAAACTTAAGCTAAAGGGACTACTTGAGAGTAAATAAATTGAAGATTAGGGCTCGGATATTAATATGAAAGTGGGAAAATAGAAGAAAATAGCAGCCAATTTTCACTTTGCCATTAAACTTACACAACACCCTGAAAACATAGCCTTTCTATCTGATAGAAAATGTCAATGAAAAATGACTAAATGTCAAGCATTTTCACTGAATTTTCACTAATCCAATCTGGTCTTATTTAGCCATGATTTTCCACATGCAGTTTAAATAAAAGAAATTCATAGTTCCAATCATTTTGTAAATTATATATGTTCTCTGTGGGTGCTTAATTGGTACTCACTTACAGTACAATCCTATGTATTACTTAGATATAGGTCCCATTGTGTTTAATGGTGCTTGCTCTCTGGCATTTTAGTTTAATCATGCACAAATGATAATTAGCAAATAATTCAAATAGTTTAATTCAAGCTCTGTTTAAAAGGCTTGTTTTCCCTCTGAGAAGCTTGAGTCAGTTCTGCTGGCAGTAGCCTTCTGATTGGCGTTTGGATCTGGTGTCACTTCATGCCAACTTAATTTATACCATCTTGCTTTACACCAACTTCTTATTTGCGTGTCGAGGTCCCCAAGCCACCCCCCAAATAACTCACAACGCACACTTAATTTTTGTTTAAGGTTTTTGGCATAATTCTGGCCACAACTTTATTTAAATACAAAACCGTGAGTGGTTGTTTAGGCATTGGTTAAGACTATCTGTCCCCCCGCCTGGGGACAGAACTGACTTCCGGGCACCACCGAAAGACAGGGGAAAGCAAGTCAGGGAGAAATGGAGCTGAGTCACAGACCCTCAATTCTCATCCGCATGCTCCCCGAAGGCTTGCCGGCCCTAGTCCCATTCCAGGGATTGGACGAAAAGATGGCAAGCCCCAGGATTCCTTTAACGGAATTCCCTTTCCGCAGCAACCATGGAGGGGCAGGCCCAGCCTATCCTAACCCCTCCTCCACCAATTTATAACCAATGCCTAACCGCAACCTTACAAGTTGTGATGATTTGCTACGCAGTAGGCAAAAACCAAATGGCCCAGCCAATCAGCCAGATGGACAAAATTCCTACCAAGCCCCTGCCCCAACGGCAGACGACCCCATTACAGGCATAGCAAGGTCAGTGCAACAACCCCTTACTCAAGGGCGGGTGGGCGGGTGATCCGTTGCACACAGCAAAGAGAAAGCTCCAGGCTGCCTGCAGAGTATTTAAACATTTTACCCCTCCCACCAAAATTGCAACATAACTTTTACCCCAGCAACCCAGTGAACCAATCACTGCCTCAGGCCATCTTTAGAGACCCTGCCTGGTAACAGAGGGGTGGCTCAGCAGACCCCACCGCAACACGTGCTCTCCATGAAGGAGAACACGCTTTACAGGATCTCTCCCAGGGCCATCTTTACCCAGGGGTGCAAGGGATGCGGGGCACCCAGGCACCGAATTCTGGGGGCTGCTGGGCACCCAACGCTGAAGCTGCCTAAGGTCTAAACTGTCTACCTGTTATGAAATAATAAATAATTTTGATCAAGCTAGAAAAACAAAATACATATACACCTAGGTATTACCGAAATGTATACCTACTGTTTCACTAAAGGACTTTTGACTTTGTGCACTTATTTACCAAAGACGCGCCGCACCAGCGGAGGCGCTTGTCATTCTCAACGGCGCCGTGCATGCGAAATTAACTCTTACATCAAAATATTATGTTACGTATTGTATTGAGCTGCTATGCGGCAGCGGGTCAGCGGCAGCTTTGACACCTTTGGGGGCGGCTAAACTCAATTTGGGGGCGCTGGGCGGATCTTTGCACCCTGGCAGCATGTATGCTAAAGGCTTCCCTGATCGCTCCCTTGGTTACTTTGAGGGGATGCTTACCACCTGACCTTCTGCATCTTTACTCAGAGGCCCTGCTGTCTAGCATTGTGAGCATGGGATTGCAGGGCCAAATTTTCTCTCTCGTACACACCCCTATTCTCCTCCACTTATTTGTCTACTTCTTTTCAATCTGATCCTATGCATGTTTAGTCAGCTGGTCCCCACACCATTGTTTTGCCGGGATTCTAGCTTGAAATTAACTTGCTGATTAATATAACCTAAGAATGTCCAAAGCTCACAAATGTCTCTAGAATGAATGAATGAATGAATGATTAGAATTATCTAATCATTATCAGAGTTGTTATTATTATTATTAGAACTGGAACTTGGATTTTCACTCAGTGCTTTGCTGTTGAAAAAAGCAACAAGGAATGTGTTTTTAACTGTATGCAAGTACAGTGGACCTCTGGATACAAATTTAATTCGTTCCGGGGGGTCCGTGCGCACCCTGAAAAATCTGTACCTAGAGGCGCCACTTCTGCGCATGTTCACAGTGTGCTTCTGTGCATGCGTGCGGTGCGCAGAGCTTTTTTGCGCATGCGCAAGTGGTGAAACCCGGGGGAAAAACTTCCGGGTTTGCTGATTTCACAACCCGAAGTTTACGTTACTCAAGAGTAATGTAACCCGAGGGTCTACTGTATAAAAATTCAGAAATACTAAAGCAATTTCTGAGGGAAGTTATATGTTAGCATTTGAGGTTCCGCAAGTCACTTTGCTTTTATTTAACAATACATGGAACTGAAACTGCAATTCTAACTCTCTAGAGAGAAATCCATCTGGGTTGTTTGGTTTTGATATGCACAGTTTCTGCTTATATCTCAGTTACATCTACGGTATATATTTTTACAAATTGTTACGAAAAGCAACCAGCAGAGTTCAAATGTTTCTACTGTTTTCTTTGGGAATAGGTGTGGGTTGTCATGTTAGATAAGGTTTGTATTTAATTTAGAGGGGGTGGAGCCCACGGCAGGAAGGAGTGATATTAGAACAGGAAGGGGCAGTTCAGAAATCGTGGACCCATTGACACTTTTTCATGTTTGTCCTTCAAATACCTGGAACAATTGTTGTCTCCCATAACCCTGTCAATACCAATTTAATGCAAATAATGATTGAGGAGGGTTTTTCATGACAGCCTGACCCCCTTCTTTGGTAATCTTCACAGAACTCTACCCCAATGGTTGCCATTAATTTTATTTGAACTGATTTTATAATGAACTGATTTTAGAATGCTGTATTATTTTATTGCTGTTAGCTGCTCTGAGACCAGCTTTGGCTGGGGAGGGCGGGATATAAATATTTTTTTAAAAAATATTATTATTATTAAAAGAGCTGACAATTTATTTTAAAAAGTAAAATCTCAAAATAGTATGCAAAAGTTTTGGCACTGTACTATTTCTATTGCAATTTTCAGTACTGCTTACATTAATTCAGCTATAATCCACACAATGATGACTTCTGCAGATTAATTTTAACCCGATGTCCCTGCTTTTGTATTTGCATGTGGGATGTTAGCACAATCCCATTTTGTTAACTAGCTTGAAACCTAAGAAGTACCAGAAAATGTTTAGCTGCAACTCTGTTGAAATTGGTGAAGTTATATTTGACCTTGTGTGTCTACCCACAACTTAATATCAGCAATACCTCATCTAAAATTGCATAGATTTCTCACACAAGATTTACTCTTTATGAAACCCTCTTCATATTTCTTCTGATATTTTATTATCTCATCCTTCAGTAACATGCCAGGGATCTTGCATAGCAAAGGTTAGGATCATAATTTCCTGCTTCTTCTCACAACTCCTTTTTCTGTTGCAAGATTGGGGTTATCAGTGGTCTCTTGGTGATTCTATTCATTCATATATATATATATATATATATATATATATATATATACACACACTCTTATTTTTCTGGAATATCCAGGGTGTGATCTGCTTATTCTTAAGCACCAAGCCCTATAAATTTATATCATTTTGTGCTTCAACAAAATTTCCCTCCTGAGAGTTTTTAGTAACCTATGCTTTTTATTTGACTTCTTTTTTTCCCTTTCATGACAACTTTGGACTTACTCAAATAACATATCACCCCTCAGTCAGGTAAGCTAGTGTAAACTTATGCCAGATCTAAGCTTTGTCCAGCAGTGGGGCTTCTTGGAAAAGAAAAAGGAGCCAAAATACTGTTTGGGTCACCCCACCCTTGGGCTTGATCCTAGTGTTGTCAGAGGAATCTGCTGGAAATGGGTTACTTACACGTGTTCTACTTGCACACGACTGCATATAAGCATGGTGCCAGGAAACAATTAAATAGAATAATAGAACTGTAGAGTTGGAAGGGACCCAGGGGCTAATCTAGTCCAACCACCTGCAGTGCAGAGATCTCAGCTAAGGCATCCATGACAGATGCCCACCCAACCTCTGCTTCAAAACCTCCTGGGAAGGAGAGTCCACAACCTCCCAAGAGAGACCATTCCACTGTGAAACAGCTCTTACTGTCAGTAAGGTCTTCCTGGAAATGATGGGAGAGAGCTGGTGAGTCCTTGTGAGTTGCAAGGAAACCCTCTCTGGAGTCTGAAGAGGATGTCAGTGAGGGTAGAGGAAGCCCCAAAGAGACTGGAGGTACAGTGAAGCTTTGTTTAAGCTGCTCAGACTCCCCACCTAACAGCTGATGTGTGGGGTAGTGCAGCAGCAGCCATTTTTCCACACAGCCTCCAGCCTCCTGCCAGCCACAGAGCTTCAATTCTAGTTGTGGAAATTTTCTCCTACACACAAATAGTTTACAAAACGCTATGGTTCTGCTTAAAACTCTTTTGACTGTACAGTGGTACCTCGGTTTAAGAACAGCCCTGTTTATGAACTATTCAGTTTACGAACTCCACAAAACCGGAAGTAGTGTCCCGGTTTGCGTACTTTACCTCGATCTAAGAACGGAAGCCGAATGGTGGAAGGGCACCAGCAGAGGGAGGCCTCATTAGAGAAAGTGTTTAAGAATGGTTTTAGTTTAAGAACAGACTTCCAGAACAGATTAAGTTCGTAAACCGAGGTACCACTGTATCTATTTTTAAACCCAGGGAACTTTTAATTGTTCAGAAAAAGTCCTCAAGAACTGACGGAGAGCAGCAATAGATCAATGCCACAAGAATAGTAGAAATAGCAGCAGCAAAACCTGTTTACATTCAAAATGTTTACTGTTATAGCTGGCCCTTCTACTGGAAGCAACTCCTTGCAAACACATTTACATTGCAAATTGTTTTCTGCACAGCAGAATTTATGGTTAAATATTTAGAGATCTTTTAATCTGTGGCGGATTGCCCAATTGGCATATAAACCAAAGTTGTACCTTGGAAATCAAGAATATTCATAACGCGCTGCTTACTTAAAAAAAATAAATGCTAATTTAATCAGAGGCTAGAAATAATAATTGCCACATTAGATGACCAGGGGAAACGATGTTCAGGGACACTTGAAACCCACGGTGTGTACTTAGTACAGCATTGTTCAAGAAAAGTCCAAATTGATCTTGTGATACGTTTGCCTATGTGATAGTCAGGACTGCAGGAATTTGTACACATGCTGTCACCACATTCCCGAACATACATATTTGCAGAGGTCACAGTCACTATGGCAGGTCTCACTCCTGTTGGAAGGAGATGGCAAAAGTTACAATAGCTAAGAATGATCGCTCCGCGCACAGCCCCCCAGATCCCAGTGCGGCTCCTGGTAGTTCGGGCTGGCTTCATCCTCCCCAGGCTGGATACCTGGAGGTCTCTGCCTACCTTTGCCAATCGCCGAATCCCGCCTGGGGATGCATTGCCAGGGGACTGGCCAGGTAAGGGGAGGGACCACCCTGCCCACACAACAGAAGGTGAATCTTACCTGTGAAGCGGCTGTCGGCTCCAGAGCTTCTCCCAGCCTCCCCTCTCTCAGTTAAGTCTTCTTTTGCAGGTTAACTTCTCCACAGGTATGCAGGCGCTGCTACGTCAGGATCGCTCTTGAAGGGCCGGAAAGGAATTTTCCTGCATTGGCAGGTTTTGCCTTTCCCGTAGTAAAACGTCACAACTTTGGCAGTTTCAGGCCTTGGGCAGAATCCTTTAGTCTATTTTCCTAAATGTGGGGGGGGGTGTGAAGGGGTGACCCATGCCCCCCTTGTGGCAATGATCCCAGGGTTCCCTGTTAAAGGGGTCTTGAGGGGAGGCATTGGTCATATGCCAAGAGGTTGGCATTTCTCTCCCCTCCAGTGGCGGCGAAACAGGGGCGGGCTCTCTGCTTGAACATATCTTCTCCAGAGCCAGCCCAATCCCCACACATTCTGGATAACCCTGAAGTCTCCCAGATCCCTGGCTGGGGACTGGGAAGGATATATGCCCAATGCCTGAGCCATGGTCTCCCTACATCTGAAACTTAATAAAGTTGTGGCCGAATTTAATCCCATAGCACGTTGTCTTGAGACATTATTCTGCTTGGGGGTCTCCTGGGGTTGGGGGGACTCTGCCTGTCCATGCAATGATTCCTCTGTGTCATAACACCCACAAGCATCACCTTGGCCATGTTGTGTTCTTACAGGTCCACATAGGGGGAAGGTGGTCTTTCAGGGAATCTTGTCCCGAGCTGTTCAGGGTTTTATATGTTAACAAGGAAACATTGAACATGGCCCAGTAGCTGATAAAAGCCAGTGAAGTCCCCTCAGTGCAGGTATAATATGTACATATTCAGATACTGTGCTAAAAAACCTGGCTACACCAGCTTCAGCATCCAGACTGGAGAAACCCCACACAGAGCATGTTACCATAATTCTAGCAGCTAATCCCTCCAACTGGGAAGTAGGTTGTCAACATCTGAATTTCACATCCTTCATCTTCCAATGCTGATAGCTGCACCGCTAATTGTGGATGCCATTCAGGGAACATGGTGGTGCATGCTATGACAAATAATTCACTAGATACAGGTCTCGAGATACAGCCTTCACATCATGTTTGCTGAAAATTCATGGCAGCCTTCAGTTGGGTCTCTGATTAATTGGATAGGATGGCACAGTATTACAGAAATCTGTTATAAGCAGATGTGGGCTGCGTAGACTAACCATTGAAGGGGACAAAGTAACGATATCCTCTTATTAAAGTGAGGACATCACATTTTAATAAAGAAACCAATAAAAGAAGAACTTAGCACAATTTATCATCTATCATGTCGTATAATTTGTATACAGACTGGCAGGCGATTCTTGTAGAAAATATTTGATTACATAAAATATTTGATTACATATGATATGCTCTCTGCAAAAATCATTTAATAGTCTGTTTTGCCTCATATCACCCATTGCTACCAGAATGAAGTTAACAAATTGTGTCTCGGCATACTTGATCTAATAACATCATTTAGCTGAATTCATTTTGACTTTTGATAGCCTAAATCAGTTGCAAAGCATGCCTTTATTTTTCTTGTGCGGCTCATGTTGAGGAACCAGGAAGTCCTTCTGACTGACTTACTGCCATAAGTCTTTATAACTGTGTCCTTGAGAGTCATTTTTCAATGGGTTATGAAATGTAGAACATAAGTTAAATGTGTTTAACAGACATGTTCATTTAAATTAATTGATCTAATTTGTGATTGCAGTGTACCTTAATGTCCATGAAATAAAATCTTTGGTGGGGAAAAAAAACATGTTTCAATTTCCATGTAAGAATATGATATTAATTTCTTTGCCATTCATGGGTGACAATGATGTCGACTGTGTCAGGGAAAGCGTAGTCACTAAAATTAAATCATTTTTACAGTGTTACAGGCAAAACTCACCAAGCGCAATTCATATGCAGTCCTAAGTGAAATAAGTAGTGGCTGAATAGGAATGAATAGTCCCCTTCAATCTAACTGCACCTTCTGTCACTAATTTATCACGTTTATATCTAAACCTCCACTGAAGGAGGTCATGAAGGAGGTCATCCCATTTTATCGACACAACCCTATAAGTGAGGTTATTTTGCAAACGAGCAATTTGCTTAAGCCAATGGAGATTTGCCTCTCGAGTTACCCATTGCTTTGGTGGTTCTTGTAAGTTGCTTTTATACCCCTTGTCTCCTTCCTTGTCCCCTGGTTTTGAAGCTGAAGATCCAAGATCTTAGGAGCCAACTGTATTAAATCTGCATACACACAATGTGGATAGTCCGGCTTGAATTTTTTGTGACTTTTTTCTTGTGCTTTTTTTTAACGGATCTCAGGCAATAAACACAAAGCACTTCACAGCTCTCTAGGACTGTTAGCATACATGCTGGAAACCATCAAAACAGGAACTGAAGGAGCCATATTGAATCATTGACATTAAATATTTAAGGAACGGAGAACTTTGCTGGTGTGATAGGATGCCTGCTGTATATTGAAAATGCAGCATATTGGCTCCGTTTCTTGACATACAGGATGTGGTAATAGCCTCGATCTTCATTTGTGGCCTGGCAGCTGCGATGCTACAAATATATCGGGGAAATGGAGTCTATTACAGGATTTCTATCGGGTAAGATGACAAGTTCATGTTTAAAGTAATCTCTTTGGCTTCTTGGCATCCAAGCCCCCACCCTCCAAAGTCAATCACAGTCTAAAATGGTTTTGTAATCTCAGGTAGCTGATTGTTGCCTATGAAATCACATATTTGGTGGAGACAAGAGATACCTTTCCCCTCCTTTTTTTTTTAACAGCTTCCTCATACAAAATGATGTGGGGTATTTTACTTGTCAGCTGTATTACACAGAAACTCTTTTTCATGTGACTTCCCCAGCTGTGAGGAAAAAATGTAGCTGCTGTTTTATATTGAAGTGTACAGCTGAAAATGAACAATAAAATATGCAAGACCCCCAAAAGACAGAAATCTAAATCTCAGAAGTATGTAGAAGAAACTACAACTGGAAGTGATACTCTAATGAGAATTAAGAGGACCTTTTCTTTCAGGAAGACGGCTGTTTTTCTACTTTATGAGACTGAAAATATTCTCACACTTTTTACAATTGTGCCAAATGTTATGAAATGCTCACTGTTTCTCTGAAGCAGCTGATACTGACCACTCTGAGATATTATGCTCAGAAGGATAGACCTCTAATCCTTCTAGATAAGGACTCTATTCAAGGCTTGAATTCATCACAGTTGTACCCCACATCTACTCAAATCTGCCTGCTTGCTTCATTCACCTTCTCTTGAACTGCTCTGGTGGAGTAGATTGAAGGGGTGCCAAATGCAAGCTAACATGGAGGGTAAGATAACAGATGGTATTTGGGGAATCTTCAGCCTCAAGAGATGGATCATGAATCAACTGGCATTTCGTGTTAGTTCAACCTAAGTTGTTGCTGATTTCCCCCCCTCTAAACTGTGAAGCATTTTTAAGATGCTTCTTGTAGGGTCAGAATATCTTACCAATGTCCCAACGGCTGCGCCCAATACATTGGCATTCCAGTATACACCTCATTGTGAAAACAGTGAAAACTGTTGGTTGACCTTCCATTACTTTGCACTTCTGCTTCTAGGAAGACCTGTACGTGCCATCAGCACTCTCTGAAAAAATTTACTATGGCCTTCGAAAATACATCAAATGACAATTTATGGCATGCTATTAAGCGAAGATAGCTTTCCGATCCTTAGAAGGGTTTCAGATGGGAACAGCAGCGGCAACAAAAATCCCAGTAGAAGCTTATTAGTACGTAGCAGCCTGCAAAAGTTCACTCTCTTGCTGAAATAACTTGTTCAGTGCCTTCATAGATGGTGGAGTCCGACAATCTACAGGGTGATAGGAAGAATTATGTTCTCGCCGCAATGTCAGACCTTTATCACAAAGCCACATTTTCCTCCATCCCACTGAAGTGTTAAACAGAATTTATAGATCAGTTGGTAGGTGCAGAAGAATGAACATTTGCATCTATCACTGTCAGAGACCACAGTGGTAAGAGGAAATAAGGCCGAGGCGAAGCTTCCTAGCTGTCACTGAGCAATAGTTCCAAAGAAGGCTTTTATTTTCTTGGAATGTCTTGCCTAATGGCAATTTGGCACTGCTTTGTGTTGAGTTCCTAAAGTTAAACTTTGAAGCCACGTTGCCTGCTCTTCATGGCAATAAAAAACTTAATAAACCCAATGATGAAGTTGCAATGCAAGAGTGGCAGTTCTAATCACATGGAGAACCAGCTATATTTCATATTTTCTCAATAATTATTTTTGGTACAGTTTACCTGTATATTTACTCATATAACTAACTGTGTGTGTGTGTGTGAGAGAGAGAGTTGTATAGATATTATTATTCTTTTGTGCCCCCTCAGCTTGGCACCCTGTACAGGAGAGCTGCCGACACTGCCCTAAATCTTGCACTGTGCAGAGAATTGTTGTCTTGTTGATTTCATGTTGAAAAGTGAGTGCTTTTGTTGGAAATCTCTGTATTGATGCAAGTGTAAGAAGCTGACCTTCATAATTTTTCTACCCAACAGTATTTGCTTCAAGGAAAATTACCCTCTTATATATTTAATGTCATAGTTGGGGGAGGAGGCATTCAAAGAAATGTCATCTAAACTGCAGGCAAATCTAAGCACAACATGAAAATAACTCTTAGCAGTTCTTTGTTTACACTGCAGTTAATATTTGTCTCGATTCCTTGACACCCTGTCCTTGGATGGCCTCATTCAATGCTGTGCTTTCAGCAGCCATATATAGGTGCTGATTGCTTGGAGTTTAATCTCTCTGCATTCAATCTTTCTGGCGTGCTGCAGTCTTGTTTCTCTGACTAGTCTCCTTGGTTTTCATCTTGATTCATTTGCCCCAAGTGAAATTAAATGCTGTTAAATTCAAACACCGTTTGAAAAGTTTTAGCATTTCCAGCCGACTTCATCAAATTCAGTTGCTCAAAAAGCTCTGTATGGAATCAAATCCCACCATCTTTAAAGAGGTTCCATATTATCTTCATTCATTTGGGATTTGGGTTTTGACCGATAAAAGCAACTACAAATTGGGGAGGCGATCTGCTTCTTCCATAGTTACGCAATGCATACCTGTACTGGAGACCACTTTCAAGTATTCTGCAAAACCTGAAATTGCTGAGATTTCTTCCAGACCCTAATAACTATCTCAACCCTGAGGATCTCCATACATAATGTTTCCTATATAACATACAGGTCATTATTTGTACTGTTGTCATGTGGCTCACAATGATCTATTGCTATAAGAATATTTCAGACCATACTTGGGTTTGCCATGAAGTCCACACTTTGGGGGAACCAAATGTTACAGAAGTCAGGCCACTGCTTCTGAAAACTGTATCTCCATGTCTATTTCTCTTCCCCTGAAACACCTCATGGATGTATACCATGTGAAATGAGGACATCACATGATGGTTTTCCTGCCTTTGCCAGTTAGGTGCTCTTGAGAAATCCAGAACAATGATGGATTTGTTGCACTCACACTTTGAAACTTTTAGTTTTACACTTAAACCATCACCAATTTAAAGCACCTACCTTCCCCCAAAAGATCCTAGGATGTCAGGGATGTGGCTGAATCAAACGCCTGTGAAGAGCCAGACTCTGGAGATGAAGGAATGCCAGTACAGAGGGAGATAGCGTCTGACTCTGGAGACGAGCAGAAGTGGGTTAGCCCGGCCCCTCTTCATCAAGAGTTCCCAGACTTGGAAAGCTCACAGACAGAGGGAGGGGAGGAGATAGATGGCATTGAGGGGGTTGCTATGCAACCAGGAGAAAGGAAGTGTTTCGAGGCTTCTTCTTTTGATAGCTGGGGGAGGGGTTAACCCACCTTCTCCCCAAACTAGAAGAGCTGAAAGGGTCAAAATGCAGTGGACGTACAAGAGAGGATGGACTGGACTTTGGCACCCTTCGTGCTGCAAAAGGGGTGGAGACTCAGAGTGACCAACTCATAGCAATGGCGGCAAGCTCGGAGCCGCTCTCTGGATGTAAATTATAAATAAATGTACATAAAACTGCCAGAAGGGAAGCGGGTGGTGCTGTGAGTTAAACCACTGTGCAGCTTGGGCTTGCTGATCTGCAGGTCGGTGGTTCGAATCCCCGCGATAGGGTGAGCTCCCGTTGTTCGGTCCCAGCTCCTGCCAACCTAGCAGTTCAAAAGCACACAGTGCCAGTAGATAAATAGGTACCACTCTGGCGGGAAGGTAAACAGCATTTCCATGTGCTGCTCTGGTTTCACCAGAAGCGGCTTAGTCATGCTGGCCACATGACCCAGAAAAACTGTCTGCAGAGTGGACAAACACTGGCTCCCTCGGCCTGTAAAGCGAGATGAGTGCCGCAACCCCAGAGTCATTCGCGACTGGACTTAATTGTCAGGGGTCCCTTTACTTTTACCTTTTTAAAACTGCCAGAGACTCATTAATTCTTATCAGAGCTTTCTTGCCTGCCTGGGATCATTACATAGGAGCTGTAGAGTTTCCAGAACTCTACAAAATATGGTATCCAGGATTCTTGGGGCTAAGCCATGTGCTTTAAATCGCCTTTAAATGTATGGTGTGGAAGTGACCCTAGTGCCACCTGAACACCCCAGTCTCTGGATGTGGGTCTTGTTAGAAAACACAGTAAGTGGAGCATCTGTTTCTCCCTCATCATCCTCTAACCTGCTAGTTTCACAGAGATCTTGGCTTGTTTTAAACCAGAGTTCCCCACTGAGGAAGAGCCATAGCTCATGGCAGAGCATCTTGCTTTGCATGAAGAACATCTCAGGTTCAATCTCTGGCATCTCCAAGAAAGGACCAGGTGTATCCCCTCTCTGAAATCCCGGAGAATAGCTGCCAATCAGTGAAGAGAATACTGAAATCGGTGAACCAATGATCTGACTTGGTATAAGGCAGCTTCCTATGTTCCTATTATGCCAGAAACAGGGGGTTCTCCATTATTATTATTATTATTATTATTATTATTATTATTATTATTATCCTTTTTAATTACTTTTTTATTCAAAATTAAAACAAAACATATTATCCAGAAACATATAATCCTTATTTCCCCCCATTTTTCCTCCCTTCCCCTCCTTCCCCCCACAGAACCCACCCACCCCCACCCCCCGACTTCCCTCAGTTCCAGTCTTTGATTTCTCTAAAAATGCTGTTTTCTGCATGTACACAGTTGTATAGATCCTCAAACTATTTAGCTGATAATTATCAATAAAAAGTTTGTGAATGTTTATTCAAAACCAGCCAAGGAGTCCAGTTCGCTTTGTTGCGTCTTCAAATACTTTGTAAAGGGTTCCCATTCATCTTTAAAGTCACAGTTATCCTTGTCCTGTAGCTTGTATGTCAGTTTTGCCAGTTCTGCATAGTCCATCAATTTTTCTTGTCATGATTCTTTAGTTGGGGTTTCTTCAGTCTTCCATCCTTGTGCTATTAAAATTCTTGCGGCCGTTGTCGCATACATGTAGATGTTTTTCAGCTTTTTTGGCAGATCTTTCCCTACAATCCCTAATAAAAATGCTTCAGGTTTTTAAACAAATGTTAAATGGAGCATTTTCTTCAATTCGTTATATATCATTTCCCAAAAAAATTAATTACCTTACAATCCCACCACATATGATAAAATGTCCTCTCCTTTTCTTTACACTTCCAACATATATTTGAACTAGTTTTGTACATTTTCCCTAACTGCACTGGTGTTATGTACCATCTGTACATCATCTTCATGTAATTCTCCTTCAACAGGGAACAATCTGTAAATTTTAAATCAGTTTTCCATAATTTTTCCCAATCTTCCATCATAATGTTGTGACCTACATCTTGTGCCCACAGGGGGTTCTCCTTTAATGCCAGATAATGTAACCATGTTCTGGACTAATAGTTTGTGTGCTATGTGCTATGAAATAGTTTCAGCCTTCTAAATTTATATCTACCTTGAAACACTTTGAAACCCATCAATTTTGGAGATTCAACAATTTAGTATATGTTTCGACCTTCTGTATTAGACATGACTAAACTCCCTAACCTTCCTTAAAAATAAAAAAATAAAAAATCACATGAGTGAATGCATCCCAAAATGCTATAACATCTCCTTAATAAACCTTCCTTCTATATAGGTGGAAGTGTGGGAGGGATGGGCAAATAAATAAACAGAAGAAAAGATTTCTCAGAACTCAGAAGGTTCTGAGTCAGAAGGTTGAGTAGAGCCTGGTGGTCTTAGAAATCATGTTATTTTCTAATTACCAGAAGGTCTCCCAGCATCTTTTATTTATCTGATGATAAAGCCATGTGGACTTTTCCTTACAACCTTTTGAGGGTAAAATTACTGCTGCTTCCCAACCTGAATAAACTCAAATAAAAACAAATTCATTAAGACTGCATTCAGTTTATTAGGTTTGTTTCATAAGTTAAAATGCCAGCGCTTCTTTCGTGATTTCTAACATTCCTGTTGCATTATGGAATGGTGGCTTTTTGACCAATCTACCATCATGTCAAACTAAATTTTAAATTGTGGGAAAGAACTGTATGCCAAGTTACTGCCCCAAATCTCCTCAAATGAAATGCCAACACAAAATTCAAGTGAATTGCCAAATTAACGGGGTCACAATCAGATTATTATTTTTTCTTCTGGAAATGATCAACACAGAAGTGAGTGCCAAAGTTCCACTAGATTCCGTTAGATTTCTAAGTTTGTCAAGAAAATGGAATAAAGTGCTGTCTGAATGCAACATAACTTCTGAATAGACATGTATAAAAGGTAAAGGGACCCCTGACCATTAGGTCCAGTCGTGGCTGACTCTGGGGTTGTGGCGTTCATCTCGCTTTATTGACCGAGGGAGCCGGCATACAGCTTCCAGGTCATGTGGCCAGCATGACTAAGCCGCTTCTGGCGAACCAGAGCAGTGCACGAAACGCACGAAACGCCGTTTACCTTCCCGCTGGAGCGGTACCTATTTATCTACTTGCACTTTGATGCGCTTTCGAACTGCTGGGTTGGCAGGAGCAGGGACAGATCAACGGGAGCTCACCCCGTCATGGGTATTTGAACCACTGACCTGCTGATCAGCAGGTCCTAGGCTCTGTGGTTTATTTTTTTTTTTTTTAAATAAATTTTTATTAGAGTTTTACAAGAGAAAAAAAAATAAAAATTTACAGAATAAAAAAAAAAAGAAAAACCACAGAAAAAAATAGACAATACAAAAAAGAAAACGCACAAAATACACAAAAAACAACTAAATAAGAAAAAAAAAGAAATTAAAAAGATAAAACAAATCCATTTTTCTCAATATCCTCAAAGTCATATGCTTGTATCCTTGACCTCCTCACACCTCCCCCCTTTTGTGTTCCCATTTTCATACTTAATTCAGCAAATTCTTACCCTTTTTCAAATATCTTGACTTTGTGTCATGACATATTATACCTCAATATTTCCAACCATTCATCAATACATTTTTTACATAATCTTATTAACTTTTGTCACTAGTTACCACTTATTACCAATCCAAGCATAATTTTAACATTCATTAATTTTACAGTATTTCCGAAGATAGTCTTTAAATTTCTTCCAGTCTTCTTCCACCAACTCTTCTCCCAGGTCTCGGATTCTGCCAGTCATTTCCGCCAATTCCATATAGTCCATCAGCTTCATCTGCCACTCTTCCAGGGTGGGTAGCTCTTGTGTCTTCCAATACTTTGCGATGAGAATTCTTGCTGCTGTTGTTGCATACATAAAGAAAGTTCTGTCCTTCTTTGGCACCATTTGGCCGACCATGCCCAAGAGAAAGGCCTCTGGCTTCTTAAGGAATGTATATTTAAATATTTTTTTCATTTCGTTATAGATCATCTCCCAGAAAGCCTTAATCTTTGGGCACGTCCACCAAAGGTGAAAAAATGTTCCTTCATTTTCTTTACACTTCCAACATTTATTATCGGGCAAATGATAGATTTTTGCAAGCTTGACTGGTGTCATGTACCACCTGTATATCATTTTCATAATATTCTCTCTTAGGGCATTACATGCCGTAAACTTCATACCTGTGGTCCACAACTGTTCCCAGTCAGCAAACATGATGTTATGACCAACATCTTGTGCCCATTTAATCATAGCAGATTTAACTGTTTCATCCTGCGTGTTCCATTTTAGCAGCAAGTTATACATTCTTGAAAGTGTTTTAGTTTTGGGTTCTAACAATTCAGTTTCCAGTTTTGATTTTTCCACCTGGAAGCCTATTTTTTTATCCAAATTATAGGCCTCTCTTATTTGAAAATAATGCAGCCAATCTCGCACCTTATCTTTTAATTTCTCAAAGCTCTGCAATTTCAATTTATCTCCTTCTTGTTCCAATATTTCCCAATATTTCGGCCATTTGGCCTCCATATTGGACTTTTTCAGTGCCTTTGCTTCCATTGGTGACAACCACCTTGGGGTTTTATTCTCCAGTAAGTCTTTATATCTTAGCCAAACATTAAACAATGCTTTCCTGACAATATGGTTTTTGAATGCTTTATGAGCTTTGACCTTGTCGTACCACAAATATGCATGCCACCCAAAAACGTTATTGAAACCTTCTAAGTCCAAAATGTCTGTGTTCTCAAGAAGCAGCCATTCTTTCAGCCAACAAAATGCGGCCGATTCATAATAAAGTTTCAGGTCTGGCAGGGCAAATCCGCCTCTTTCTTTAGCATCAGTTAGTATTTTAAATTTTATTCTAGGCTTCTTGCCCTGCCAGACAAATCTAGATATATCTCTCTGCCACTTCTTGAAACAGTCCATCTTGTCCAAAATTTGCAAAGATTGAAACAAAAATAACATCTTTGGCAATACATTCATCTTAATAGCCGCAATTCTACCCAACAGGGAAAGCTTCAGGTTTGACCATATCTCTAAATCTTTCTTCACTTCTAACCAACATTTCTCATAGTTGTCTTTAAATAAGTTTAAGTTCTTAGCAGTCATGTTAACCCCCAAATATTTCACTTTCTTTACTATTGTTAAGCCCGTCTCCTTCTGAAACCTTTCTTTCTCAATCGGTGTTAAGTTTTTCTCAAGAACTTTGGTTTTTGACTTGTTCAATTTAAAACCAGCCACCTGACCAAATTCTTGAATCAATTCCAAAACCCTTTTCGAACTAGATTCTGGCTCCTATAATGTTAAAACTAGGTCATCTGCAAATGCTTTCAATTTGTATTGCTTGGCTCCGACCTGAATACCTTTAATCAAACGGTCCCTTCTAATCATGTTCAATAATACCTCCAGGACTGAAATAAAGAGCAATGGGGAAATTGGGCAGCCTTGTCGTGTACCTTTCTCTATCTTAAATTCCTCTGTCACCACATTGTTAACAATTAGTTTAGCCTTTTGTTCTGAGTAAATTGCACTTATACCATTCTCAAACCCTTGGCCCACCCCCATCCCCTGAAGATTTTTCTTCATAAAACACCAAGAAATATTATCAAAGGCTTTCTCCGCATCTATGAAAATTAAAACTGCTTTGGTATTTATGTTCACTTGCAGCTTCTCCAAAATGTTAATTATATTCCTCGTATTGTCCGACAAGTGTCTACCAGCTTGGTCCTTATGGATCTCTTCCAATAGTACTTTTTTTAACCTATTAGCCAAAATGTCAGCAAATATTTTGTAATCCACATTAAGCAGGGATATGGGGCGGTAGTTCTTAAGTTGCGTCTTTTCAGACTCAGTTTTCGGTATAAGTGTAATATAGGCTTCCTGCCACGACTCCGGTGCCTTTTTCCCCTCTAAGATCTCATTGCAGACCTCCTTTAGTGGCTGAATTAACCAATCTTTCAAAACCCTATAATATTTGGAGGTTAAACCATCTGGTCCTGGAGATTTACCCAGCTGCATATTCTGAATGGCACCCTCCACTTCCTGTTCTGTAATTTTATCACTCAACATTGTCTTTTTTTCTTGAGAGATTTTTTGTAGTCCATTTTTCCTCAGAAATTGGTCTAGCTCAGCCTCTTTCTGTGGCCCTTGTGTATATAGTTGTTTAAAATATCTCTGGAAGCAGTTTTTAATTTCCAATGGATTCTGTATGATCTTTCCATTTACCTCCAAATTTGTAATAGTATTTAATTTCTGTCTTTTCTTCATCTGCCATGCTAGCAGTTTCCCACATTTATTGGCCGATTCAAATGACTTTTGTCTCATCTGCTTAATTTTCCATTCCACCTCCTGATTTATCATTTTCATATACTGTACTTGATATAACTTAATTTCTCTCAGAATCTCTTGCGATTTTGGTTTTGCTCTTAATTTCTTCTCTCCTTCTTTTATTTTTTCCAAAATTTTTTCTTTTTTCTCATTTTGGGTTCTCTTCTTTATTACATTCTGTTGGATCAAAAACCCTCTCATAACCGCTTTGCCTGCGTCCCAGATTGTCCTTTTTTCAACCGTAGTGTTCAGATTTATCTCAAAGTAATCTCTCAAAGTTTTTTGGGCCTTCTTAATCACCTCCTGGTCTCTGAATAGGGTGTCATTCATCCTCCATCTGTAGGAACCGGTTGGCGTTAGTTTCATCTCCATCTTCACTGCATTATGGTCGGAGCAAGTTTTTGGGCAAATTTCCACTTTTCGTGTCTTAGGTGCCAGTCCTCTAGTTATCCATATTTGGTCAATTCTTGTCCAGGTCATATTGGCTTCAGAGAAGAATGTTCCCTCTCTTCCCAGGGGGTTCTTAGTTCTCCAAATGTCAATCAAGTCCATATTGTCAGCCAATTCAAAAAAGGTTTTTGGTAATCTGCCATCTTTAGTTACCACCTGTCTCTGCGACTTGTCCATGTTTGTAGATACCACCCCGTTCATGTCTCCCATCATAATGATGTTATAGTCCAGATAGTCCAACAATGTCTCATGCAATTTCTTAAAAAATTCAGACTTCCCCTCGTTTGGTGCATACACTCCTACGATCAAATATTTTTCACCTTGTGATTGAATCTCAATTGCAACAAACCTTCCTTGTTCATCTTTAAAAACAAATTTCGGTGATAGGCTTTCTTTAGCATAAATAACAACTCCTCTCTTTTTGACTTTGTCCGATGAAATAAATTCTTGGCCCAATCTTTTATTAATAAGGACTTTTCTATGAAGCCTTACCACATGGGTTTCCTGTAAACAAATTAAGTCCAATTGTTCCTTTTTCAATATATGAAATACTTTCCTCCTCTTCTCCGGAGAGTTAAAACCGTGAATATTCCAACTTAGTAATTGCAGAGACATGATGTGTTTATTTTAGTTTCCTCCAACTGCTCCCAAAAGCTCGTCCAGTTCTTGCGGTGGTATCTTTCTTTTTGATTTGTCAGGTCCCAAGGGTGGTGGTGCTATGTCTAAAACTCCTGGTCTCTGGTCTCTTGGCACTTCTGTCGCTTCTTTTTGTAAGTCTTCTTCAAAATCTCTCAAAAATCTTTCCTTGTCTTCCACTGATCTGATTCTAAACTTTTTCCCTTTAAAGGTAAAAGACAGTCCCTGGGGGAATTCCCATCTAAAGGCTATGCAGTTTCTTCTCAGTAGGGCCACCAAGTCTCCGTAATTGGTTCTCAAGTCCAAGAGATATTTCGGTATATCCTTAAAAATCTCAACTCTGGAATCGTTGATCTCTAAGGTCTTCTGAAAGTGTGCACTCAATATTTTATCCCTCTCTTCCTTCGAACGGAGGGTCACCAAACAGTCTCTCACCCTGTTTTTCCTCCCCCCTCTTCCAAGTCTAAAAGCGCTCACTATCTTAAAATCTTTTTCCAGCTCCAAATTCCAAAATTTCACAAATTCCTGTGTAAGATAATCACTCAAATTGTCCTTTTCAAGTTCCGGCACGGCTCTGATCCTCAGGTTTGTCTGTTTTTCTTTCAATTCGATCATAGACAATAAAGCCTGGTGATCCCCAATCTGTTTACGCATAGGTTTAATTTCTTCCTCTACAGCCACAACTTTTTCTTTTGCTTCCTCGGCTATTTTTCTAGTAGACGCAGATTCCTCCAGCAATTTTTCAATAGCTTTTGTATTTGAATTAATACTGGCTGTGTTCCCTTCAATTTTAGTTGATTGGTCTGAGACCTGTTTACTTAGGCCTTCCAATTTCTCATAAATTTTATTCAGTACAGATGTAAATTCCCCTTCTGAGGCCATTCCTTTTATCTCGGTTTGCCCCGAATCTTCCTCCTGAGTCACAGGGAGGCCGGGTACAGATGCTCTACGTTGCTGGGAGACTGTACTAGACTGTTGCACTCTGCCCTTGGATCTTGTTGCTCTTTGTTCAGTCATCCCCTTTTTATCTTTCAGTCAAGGTCAGTCCCACGGTCTGGCTTTACTGTGGAAATTCCCCAATGTCAGCAATGGAAAATTTCCCCAGCTAGATGCACTCTTCAATAGTCCTCTAGGGGGACACTGTAGCAGCCATAAAGTTCACAGTAACAAAGTACTTTCCTAAGTTTCCATGTCCCCTCCAATATAAACAAGCAACAGTTTCCAATCCAAAGAAGACTCTCAAATGTATCCCCTTGCAGAGTTAAATCTTAAATGTAGCAATGTTCATAGGTAGTGCAAGTCCAAATGTCACAGTCCTCATACACCTGGCAGTCCGTTCCCAGGGATTTCAAAAGACAGCTTTATTATTAAATTTCCCAGAAGAAATAAAGTCACTTTCCTTTCTTTCCCCCCTCTCCTGATCTTGGGGGGGGGGGGAATTCTTTCGTTCTAATGCTTGAATTTAAAGTTCTTAAGTCACCACTTTGAAGTACTAGTGTAGGAACATCTTTGCTTTGATCTTTCACAAAGCGGAAAGGCGGACTTCCTGTTTACACCTTCCCGCTTCAGTGCCAAATTCTCAAATTTTTCTCTTCAAATCCAGTTCTTTTAAAATCACCTACTCACGGATAGTCGTTTAGCAGCCAAATTTTCACAGGAAAAAGGTCAGCGCTCTCCGGCAACAGCTACGCGGCTTCACCCCGCAGAAGCAGCAGTCGACTCATAGCACCGCGCCGCTCCCGTTACGCTCCGGAACCCCTTGCGGGGCTCCCTCGCTGAATCGGGGGGCGCTAATGGTGCTAATGGTTTAACCCACAGCGCCACCCGCGTCATGTATAGAATTATTCTATTTCCATTCTGTATGATTTTCACATTCATTTCCCCATTAATCTTTTTTTTTTTTAATTCAGCTGAAAACAAACATTTAAAGATGCAGCTAAACACATATGTTTACAATATATTTCCTCTCAACATGTGAAATTTGGGAATATATTTTGACATATTTTTGAGCCAAGAACTGTATTGGAGCTTCCAGGAAATGCAAAAGCCTTGAGTGGCTAAATTCCAATTCACACACTAGTCTGCGAGGTCCAGACTTCACTACACAGGCCCATGTTCTTTTTCTCAGTATAAGGCAACTTCATATACTTTTTCACTATATGGCAACCCAACGGAGATGACTCCAGCAGGTCTAGGAGGGTTAAGTTGTCATTGAAGGTGCTGTAGTGGTGAAAGTTGAGAGATCTCCCCTTATCTTCACTGGCAGTTAATAGCCTTCCTTCAGAATACATGGTAGCCTAGTTTCTGTTTCTGATGTTGTTTCTCTTGCTAAATGAATGTTGCTAGGCTGCTATGTGGCTCCATCTGTTTCCCTGATTGGGAAAAAAATAACCAGTATTTGCTGTTCAACATCCTTTTTTCCAGTTTGTAGGTGAATTTGATTTGGGGCCGATCTGGAACTTATTGAATTGTATGAGTAATCTTGAAATTGCTCTTGTTTTATTCTGACACAGTGAGTTATGTGATTTATACGGCCTCATTACCAGCAGAGTTTAATACTGGACTTTCGCAGTTCTTTTTTTCCTTTTTATTCATACTGAGCAGCATGTGTTTCTGGAACTGCTGATTTCTAGGGTAATTCATCCTGTCTGCAATGTAGCTTTTTTCCTTAAATCAGAGAATTTAGTATAAAGTATCCCTTCTCCAGTTTGTTTCTTATTCCATGTATACAGAGCAGAATGAATAGAATAAAAATAGTTTATTTTTTGTGCTGAAGTCTAGAAGGAAAACTCTCTTTCACTTCCATTTAGTTCAGTATTTTGTTCTCACAGTGGCCAACCTGATGCCCGGTGATATTATTAGGAAAGCAAGCACTGTTTGATCGAAGAGCAGATCTTGTTGACATGATGGGGCAAGAAGAACGGAACAGCCCTGAACAATGCCCAACATACCGATGGGCTGATTTTGTCATCTTATTGTAGTCCATCTAAGGGCTCGTACAGCCTGTTTGGTGAGGCAGAAGAGCAGGAAGTGCAGAGCGAAATGACAGGTATCTGCTATTTAGGTTTGCTCAAGGCTTCTCAGATCCTCAACTCAGCATTTTTACACATTTATCATAAATATGATTTATCCCTTTCCAAACCTCACCTTTTAATGCCTGCTATTGTCAGATGTCAGAGGATCCAACACCCACGGCAGGTTGCCAGGAACGGATAAGACATGGAAAAGTTCTTACCATCTGCCTTTTATTCAATATTTACAGAGAGAGGCTTGGGACTGCAGCCTCTTGGAATAATGGCGTTGCCTTGATTAAATCTCCCCTCCCCTTCTCTCCCTCTTCCTCATTCGTCATCCCTTCTACAGGTGGCGCTGAGGGCCATTTGCTTCTGGGACCTATTTTTAAGGCTCGCCAGGTTAGGTTCTGGGAGATGGAGCATCTGGAATTCTTTCTAGTGATAACGTGTCAGCCAGCTGCTCCTGCTCTGCCTCCTCCTCCTCTCCCATTATTTCCCAGCTTTCCCCCTCATCTACCTCTGAGCTGTGATCTCCCTCAAACCCCTGTTGTAATTCTGAACTGTCTTCTTCTTCTCTGGAAGGGTCAGGCTGGGGAGGTGGTCTCCATCATTCCTCCTCTGCCCAGTCCCTGACAGCTGTTGAGACAGCCCTCAGGTAGATGTGCATGCTAACTAGGCAGGTTGTTGTTCTGATCTAGAACGGCTCTTCTTGGCTTCTGAGCTTGAACAGCCTGTGTGCATGAAACATGGTCTCTGGAAGCCACTGTGAGAGATGGGCATGGGACTTTCATACTAGATAAAGGCTGGAAACATTGCCATGTGCCTACGGATATTATTTATATTTTGCTCTTTCCCAAATGCTCTTGGTTGTATTCAACATAGCAATAAGCAGATGGTTCCATAATTGCAAGGATTTCTCCTTGTTCTAGAGATTCCCCAACACTCCAGACCAGATTTGGGGATTGTACACATAGAGGAGGAAATCTCATCATGGTAGCATTGATCCAGCACAACTGTTTAGCAGTGTACATCATTGTTTAGAATTCCACATTTTGTTTAATTTTTAAAATGACAATTTGAATGAGTCTCCCAAATATTTCACGAACGCTCACAAAATACCAACAGAACTATGGGCTTGTCCAAACTTCTGTTTGCCCCATAGTTTTTCCTGGAGAAAACCTGCTCTTTACCATTAAATCAGAGCAAATGTCAAGTGGGTTTTCTATGGATTAGCATTTGTTCTGATTCAGCAGTAAAGAGTGAGTTTTCCTTTCCACACATTCCTCAGCAAGTGGTGATAGTGGAAATTCTGAATCAGGATCCAGTGGAAGTCTGTTTTCATAAATTTATCTTGACTAAATTGCTTAAAAGTCATGTGATTAATGAACTAATATTGTTTGGGCCTCGATAATAATGCTGAATAGCCATATCACAAACTTTGTTGTAACATTATTATCTCTAGAGACTTCTGCAGTTAACAAGAGGGAATTGCAAAGCTGAATAATAGTCTTATGCAAGTCTATGTATCTGTATAAATTGCCATTTTATTGATCTTTCCGAGGCTCAAGTACTATTTAAAATATAAATAATACTTATGAATATGGAATTTAAACCAGTTTTTCTCTTATTACAACTCCCAAGACTTGAAACGATTGCTAAAATATAACAGAGCAATAATTAAACTTTAAACCTTTTCTTTTAAATATATTTCCTCCATATCTTTGACATTTTAATAAACTCTGATTTAACTTCAGCTTTTTCTACTCACATATTTCCCTAATAGATTTACCCATGGAAGAGAAGGTCAAACAGTGTGAGTTTGTCCTATTCTCAGGTGAAAGGGGTATCATTAATTATGATCTATCTTAACTAACAGTACTATGCAGTACTAAAAAGAACAGTTCAATACTGTACAGGTCTACTCAGAAGTCAGACCCACTAGATTCAATGGGACTTGTTCTCAGATCAGTGTGCCGGGACTTCTGCATGGTCAACAGTAAAATGCAATCCAAACTTGTTTTAATGTTGTGAACTTTAAGGCAATCTTCTCCAACTTTAGCCATTATGATGTGAACTAAGTAGTTTTCTGATCTATGGATTGGAATTCAAAAGAAAAGCATAGGCGTCATTCTCTTCCCTTAAAATCAGTAGGACTGGAAGTTTGGTTTCTTTTAATATTTTTTTTTCTTTTAAAAAGCCTTTTAAAAACTGTCTCTAGTTCTGATGGGAGAGTAATGGAAATTTATAAGATTTTGGAACATAGAAATAAAGTAAATCATCTAACCATCAATTCCAGCACGTGGGGGGCCACCTAAATTGTATAATTTGGCTTTTGAATAATTGGCATTATTAATGGTATTATAATTTGGCATTGTTATAATGAGGCTTTTACTGGATTATTGTAATCAAAAACTAATAAATTATTATTATTATTATTATTATTATTATTATTATTATTATTATTATTAAAAACTGCCTCTAAAAGTAAAGGGACAACTGGTCATTAGGTCCAGTCATGACCGACTCTGGGGTAGCGGCGCTCATCTCGCTTTATTGGCCGAGGGAGCCGGTGTACAGCTTCTGGGTCATGTGGCCAGCATGACTAAGCCGCTTCTGGCGAACCAGAGCAGCACTCGGAAATGCCGTTTACCTTCCATCCGGAGCAGTACCTATTTATCTACTTGCACTTTGACGTGCTTTCAAACTGCTAGGTTGGGAGGTGCTGGGACCGAGCAATGGGAGCTCAGCCCGTCGCGGGGATTCGAACAGCCGACCTTCTGATCAGCAAGTCCTAGGCTCTGTGGTTTAACCCACAGCGCCACCTGCGTCCCAAAGTTGCCTCTAGTTCTTTGCAAACATAGACTTTCGAAAACAGATGAAAATATGAAGAAGGTTGGTGAAAAGCATAACTAATGTTGGGAAAGGGCTGGAACCACTGATAGTGATCGGGCTCAATGCTCATTCCATTGCCTGTATAGCACCCCACCCCACCCCACAGGTGAGTTCATCTCAGTTCAGCAATTCAATGCTGTGTAGAAGAGTTGATCCCTTTTTCTAGCAGCAGGGCCTCTTCAGTAATGGCACCGACCCTCTGGAATGCCCCTCCAAATGAGATCTGTCACTCCACAACATTGTATTCCTTCAGGTGCTTGACTAAAATCCGGCTGCCTAAATGCCTTGGGCTGATTGTTTTTCGTTTGGGATGTGTTTTAACGCTGTTCCCCCACCGAACTCTGAAATGGAGTAGTGAATGCCATAATGACACCCGGAGAGCAAAAGTTGTTGGGTGATCCAGAAAAACATGAGAAGAAAAAGAGTGTGATTCTTTAGCAGAAGTATTTACAGCCAAAAACTTAGAGGTAATTTGGAAAAGCAGGCTTCATTGCATTTTTATTGCCATTTGATTTGAGGTGGGTTGGTTGTTTTTTAACCTGCACACAAAGCAGGTACGTCTTAATTACACTCTGCTTCAGGAACCAAATTAATTTTAGCATCTGTTTTCTTGCATATCATAGAAACATGATGGCTTTAATTTGCCGTATAACTCATCTCTTGCATCCTCTGAAGTATCTTCCATTGCTGTTGTTAGAATTACTTTGGTGCTTGAGCTGCGTCTAGCTTGTTTATGAAAAATACACTCAAAAGTAAATGTGATAGTGCCCTGTAGGGAGAAGTAAAAAAAGAGAGAGACCAAGTCGCAGGAACTCAGTTAAAAAGTAATATTGATATAAACAGATACAAGAGATACAAGCTGAGGCCGCAGAGTAATTACATGCAAAGGCCGTGATGTGAACAATAATCCAATTCACCAAACAATACAGGACATGCAGACAATGAAACATTTCATCAAAAAATACAGGATGAGATCTTCAGACACAAATGGAAGAATATGTATAGGTGCCAGCTATTAAATCCTTATTGCCTCAAATTTTCTTTCCAGTTTTTTTTCCCTCTTCCTTGCAGGGAAATGGCATAACTGTGAATCCTAAAAGCATATTATTGAAAATATTGAATAATATTTGAGTATTCAGTATGAGACAGCAGTCAATAATATAATTAAAATAGCTGTTGAAATTCTGTTAGTGCTTCTTAACACTGAAAAATACAAAATTAGCAATATGAAAGATTCTATTTACTAAGAAGATATATCTTCTGTTACTGCATGGAGAACTTACAGTCTGCCAGGATTGGTGGGAGCTGAAAAGCAACACCCTCTAGTCTAGAGCAGTGTTACCCAGCCTTGGGTCTCCAGCTGTTTTTGAATTACAATTCCCATCATCCCTGACCACTGGTCTTGCTAGTTAGGGATGATGGGAGTTGTAGTCCAACAACAGTTGGAGACCCCAGGTTTGGAAACACTTCTCTAGAGGGTCTACTGTGCTGCTAAAATGACCATACCTTGAATCAGTCACTGACCAGTCATTTGCAGGTTTAGGGCAATCACTTTGCGATCTCTTTCTGAATATGGCATCTACATGTCTTGGGAGAACAGAAAATTCTCTCCTCCACTGCACCACGAGCATATAATGATGGGTGGTCATGATGAAAATATTGGTGAACATTTTCCTATCTCTCTCTGGCCATGCCACTATAAGTGTTTCCTGGTTTATGGATTTAATAGGCATTCTTCTGGAGAATCCTGGGAATTGTAATTTGCTGTGGTGAAGTGAATTGCTTCCCAGTTACCCTCATCACCTCACAAACGGTAGTTTCCTGACTTTTCTGAGATTGAATGACATAAAATAATGTATTTCTCTATTTTAAAATGTGAGGGACTTGTCTTGACTTTTTTTAAAAAAAAATATAAAGCACCATGCACATTGCTGAAGTGGAATATGAAGGGATCCAAGAGCATTAGAAGAATAGTTGGCATCTTTATGAGCTGAGCTAATATTCTGCTCAACTTCTTGAGAATGTCAGTGTTTAACTACCAAGAACACAACTGCTCTAAAGTTTGCTCTAAAGCAGGAATAAACCTTAAGAACTAATGAATGTATATTACTGAAACCATATGGACTCTATCAAATGACAAAAGAACCCAATTAAGATTAATTTTGCTACATCTGAGCAGAAGTAAATTAATCTTCTCTCCCTCCCTTACCAACAAATGTGATCCAGATGGTTTCAACATGCCTGCTCACTCTGCCTGTCTCGGTGCAGTATTTTACAAAACCAAAAGCCCATTTTCATTTCTCACCTCTCATTTTCCACTTTGAACGCTTGCACTTTTACTATTTGTGCTGATTACTATTTCTCCTTTTCTCACTGCCTGTATTTTGATCAGCTTAAGAGGATCTCAATACTTTACATAAAATTGTACATACTGTGCCGTTGACAGTTCATGAATAGTCTACAAGTGGGAGCTGCAAAAAAACCCAAAACACACACATCACCCTTTGCAATGCGGCGCACATCTGTTCATTGTCTCAGCCAACCAGTCAAGCCTTCTCTCGGGATACTCCATTCCAGCATGCTGTTTATGCGGGGTGAAGGCCCAGACATCTCTAGAAGGATGCCCCATCCAAATATGGCTGCATGTACAAACCTTTCTAAGTGTTCTTGCTAAAATTGCACAGTCAAATCCTAGACACAGTCTAGGAATAGGCTGTATGATTTTATGAATGCATGGTTGCATTTAATGGGATTGTCCCCACATGGATGACTAGGTGAGGACTGTGTGCAGGCAGACTAGAGATGTCAGGGGAACAACAACTGGAAAGAACCATTGCTTGTGGACTTTCTATAAATATACCAGTAGTGTGCAATCGGTGGTCTAGGGGGTCTAGGGTAGTCCCCTAAATGTGCCCTTGGCACCTCCTTCCCAAAGTCCAGGAAGCTTCTGTCTTGCATAGGGCCCTCGTATTTACTGGACCGCCTCTCCTGGTATTCCCCACAGAGGACCTTAAGGTCCGTGAATAATCATAGTTTAGAGGTCCCGGGCCCTAAGGAAGTCAGATTATCCTCCTCCAGGGCCAGGGCCTTCTCAGTGATGGCTCCGACCTGGTGGAATGCTCTGTCCCATGAGACCAGGGCCCTGCAGGATTTAACTTCCTTCCGCAGGGCCTGTAAGACAGAACTATTCCGCCTGGCTTTCGATTTGAACTTAGCCTGATCTTTTATTCCCTTTCCTCCCCTCCCCCTCCCCTTTTTATGAAGGTTACCCGCTCTGGGATCCCACAGCTAATTCTCCCCTGGTCTCCTCGCTGGCCCAAATAGGACTAAATGAGCCAGCTTGCCCTGGTGATCATCTGATGTTTATTGGATGGATTTCCCTCCTAAATTGATTTTTCAATTCTGAATTTATTGTTATTCACATTTTATACTGTATTTTATGCTGGTTTTTGTGGCATCAATTAGGTGTTTTAAATTTGTTGTTAGCCGCCCTAAGCCCGGTTTTCTGAACCGGGAAGGGTGGGGTATAAATAAAAATTTATTTATTTATTTGTTTATTATTATTATTATTATTATTATTAGGGAGGTGTGATGCTCTGATGGGTCCAAGACCCCTCCCATCAGCTTCCCAAAACCCACCTAGCTTTGGGAAGGAGGCAGGAGGGCTCCAGCATCCTGTCAGAGGCCTGGCACCACCTTCCCCAAATGCAGGAAGCTTCTGGCCAGCATAGGGATGGCAGTGTGATGTTTACCCATGCAACGTCACACATACACACCCATCGCCCTCACAAGCTGGAGACTCTGGCCCTAACTGTTCCCCGATGAAAATTTTCAATACACACCACTGAAATAAACAGATAGGCCTATCTAGGACCTCCTCGTATAACACACGTTTTACAGCTGAGCTCCCACTCTCCCCCAATGAACTTACACAACAAACTTTGACCTTCTAGACCCCCTCAAGCAGCAAAGGAATGAAATGAAGGCAGGGGGAATCTTGAAGTGCAATGATATGTGTGTGTCTGTACTCTCCTTAGACCCACATGAGTGTGCATGAACCTTGGATTTGTTTATTTTTATTTGTCAACAGCTTAACATGCTCTAGTTCAAAGGAGCATGCACTATAACGACTGATATATTTACCCCATCTTTTCAACACCCTGCTGTATGAGACTCTGCACGTATTTGTTATTGCAGCTGATTGAAAGGGATTTAACGTTCTTATTGAAAACAAACATGTTTGTCAAATTTCTTTCTTTTGCTAAATGACAGTGATCATCCCCTTGTTAAATTGAATTTGACAGTGTAAATAGAGTTTTGAGTTATGATCTAATTTTCCAAACAATTGGCACCATAACTCATATGTGTAGCCAGGGATGGGGAGATACATTTGTGGAAATTTATGCCTTGGGTGCCAATATAATTTGAATGGCCTTGGGTGCTACATTATTTGGTGGAATGCCATTTGCTGTTTTGCCTCAGGCAGCAAAATACGTTTGACCAGCCTGGGCAGGTCTGCCATTAGTGAAGTATAGGACCCAGGGCAGGGATTGTTTGAGGTTCCCAACTCTTACATCTCCATGAATCCCACATATAGGAAGCATCATCAGAGAGACCATGTGATTAGGCGTGTACCAATCATTTTCAAGTTGCAGCAAGAGGGAGATGATATTGACATCCCTCATTCCTTCATCAGGCTCAGTGTGCAAATCTAAATAGCAGATATGCTTTTATTATCTCTCTGATTTCCTATTTCTTTGTTTTCCAGCCACTCTCCTTCCACTCCAACTGCCACTCATTCTAACTCCACCCAATGTTCCATTCCACTGTTGGTCATTCTTCTACTTGCTCTTCCACTGTGTTGTTGAAACTGATGCACAGAGAAACATGGACCTGGTAGACTGCGCTCTTATCCCACTCTCATTCCTCTTAATGCAGCCTATGCTGAAGTCAATGGCCTTGTGGTCTAAACCACTGAGCCTCAAGGGCTTGCCGATCAGAAGGTCAGTGGTTCAAATCCCTACGATGGGGTGAGCTCCCGTTCCTCTGTCCCAGCTCCTGCCAACTTAGCAGTTCACAAGCACACCAGTGCAAGTAGATAAATAGGTACTGCTGTGGCGGGAAGGTAAATGGCATTTCCATGCGCTCTGGTTTCTGTCACGGTGTTCTGTTGCGCCAGAAGCAGTTTAGTTATGCTGGCCGCATGACCCGGAAAGCTGTCTGTGGACAAACGTCGACTCCCTTAGCCTGAAAGTGAGATGAGCTCCGCAACCCCATAGTCACCTTTGACTGGTCTTAACCGTCCAGGGGTCCTTTACCTTTTTACTTTACCCAGTGTCAGTCCCACTCAGAGTAAACCAATCAAAATTAACAGACCTAAATAAGTCGTGCTCATTAATTTCTGTGGGACTGAAATTGGACACAACCCAATATGGGGGCTATGATGCCTTTTGGCTCATGTAAGCAGAGGCATACCTGGGCTCCCATGTGCCCCTGGCATGGAGATGTATCGGTGCCCCCTCATCCCTTGTGCCTTTGGCAAAAAGCTGTATCAGCACTTCCAAAGTAGAAAGAGACCATGGACCAGAAACACACACACAAAATTGCTTTTCAGTGCTGAGAGGAGCCTTTTCGACTCACCCACCTGCAAGTGTGTGAATGGGCAGGCAGGCTCCTAGCCACCCCAAGGCAGAGTGGAGAAGCATGATTTTTGCACACCCCTTCTTTGGGCCTGTACCCTTGGTGGGGACCAACTTGGCCAACCCGTAGGTACACCCCTGCATATAGGAGGAGGAAGTGACCGAAGTTTACCCCCACTGCTCTCATTTCTTTAAAAAATATAATAAGGTTTAATCTTCTGGCATATTTTCAGGAGAGCAAAAATGCTAAATGGCTAGGTTTTTGAGAGTTGATTTATATCTCTCATGCCTTCCCAGTTTCATCCTGATGACTGTAACCTGGCTTATTCATCATTTTTGCATGCACTGTATTAGCTTAGTAGAAATCAAGGTAATAAGGGTGGCCTGCTTTCTGATACCAAAAGATAACCCCCTTTAAAAATAAAAATAAAAAATAAAGTATTACATTTGACTCAGAAAATAGCTAAAACCAAAGGTCTGTGGCAGAGAGAATGTGTGAATTATAGTGCAGCCTTGGCTGCAAGGTTTGTTTATTCTTGTCATGCTGTCTGGCAGGCTCTGGGAAGGAATTCTCTGCTTTCCTGAAGAAGAGGCAGAGAATAATATAGAAAAGTCACACACTGAGAGACACACTTGGGATGAAATATCAGTGACATAAAACTCACTTTTGAAGCTAACAATGGGGTGAGTAATGTATTTGCTCTTTGCTGCATATTGTCTTTTACTCCAGTAATTTTTCTTTCCTTTTCATTATTTCTTTCCTGTTTTACATTGCAGAGGCAGCTGACAAATATAAACACTCAAGCAGTACAACAGTGTCAAAGATGATGCAGAGAGCTAGGCATTTACAGAAATCTACTTCGGCTTGGAGTTTTTCAAGCGGTGAGGTGCTACTGAGGTGCAGGACATCGCATGGACAGGCGGAGTCTCCCAAACCCTGGGCGGCCCCGTGTGGAATAATGACTCAAGACAACATGCTATGGGATTAAATTGGCCACAACTTTATTATGTTTCAGATGTGGGTAGACCTTGGCTCAGGCATTGGGCGTTTATCCATCCCGGTCCCCCGCCAGGGATCTGGGGAACATCAGGGTTATCCAGTGCGGGGGGGGGGGGGGGGAGCTGGCTCTGGAGAACATATGTTCAAGCAAAGAGTGGCCGCCCCCTGTTATGCCGCCATCACAAAGGAGAGCAATGACAACCTCTGGGCGTACGGCCAAAGCCTCCCCTCAAACAACCCCTTTAACAGGAAACCCTGGTATCGCTGCTGCAAAGAGGAAGGGGGCATGGGTGACTACTGCACACCCTCCCCCATTTAGGGAAGATAGACTAAAGGATTCCACCCAAGGCCTGATACCACCAAAGTTGTGACGTTTTGCTACGGGAAAGGCAAACCTGCCAAAGCAGGAGAATTCCTTTCCGTCCCTTCAACAGCGACCTTGACGTAGCACCCGCATACCTGTGGAGAAAAGGTTAACCTGCAAAAGAAGGCTTAACTGAGGGTGGGTAGGATGGGAGAAGCTCTGGAGCCAACTGACGATTCCCAGGTAAGATCCTCCCCATATTGTGTGGGCAGGTGGTCCCTCCCCCTACCTAGCCTGATCACCTTGGCAGCAGTTGATCACGGCGAGGGTTTGCCAAGCGTGCCTTCCTCTTAGCGTGTTTCTCCCTTTCGTCCTGAGTTCGAGCATCTTCAAAACCCATGACACCTTTGGTAAAGGCTGTTCTCCAATTGGAGCACTCGCAGGCCAGTGTTTCCCAGCTGTCAGTGTTGATACTACTTTTTTTTAAAGATTTGCCTTGAGAGAGTCTTTGAACCTCCTTTGTTGACATGGGCAGAAGCAGGGTGAATGCTGAATCTGACCTAAGACTCAACCTGACAAATGTTACACTGAACATCAGAGGACTTTGTTTAACACAACTGCATGCCAACAGCTGTGCAAGGAGACTTAGGTGAAATCAAAGGGCGTTGAACGTTTTTATGGAAATTTTCTTTCCTGATCACATCCGAAGCCTTAACCAAAGCCATTTTGGTGAAGAGAGACTGCTTGTTCTCTGCTGGTTTGAAGCAACTTGGACATGCTGAGACCAGGAAATGGCAGCCCTCATCTGTTTCTAAATGTGGGAAGACAAAACTCACTTCAAACAGGCTCTTTCCATCAGCAGGGACCCCAATTACTCCAATAACAGTGGGTAGACACTCCATTTCTATGTTTCCTTCAGCTGAACATGGCCTACTTTTCCCCCTAGAAGATCCTGTTTCTCCATTTCCTCTTTTACTATCAACCATGCTGTGTGTTTCATTACAGAGAGCTTTGTGTGACACACTGCTTTGACAAAATCCATCCTACAGAGCTCCTGTAGAATTCCCAGGCCTACATTGCGCACAGCTGGCCTTAACATCACCACCACCAGCATTTTTGCCATTCCCCGCATTCTCTGGTGGCTTCCATTTGAGGTCTGATCCTCCACCTCTTTGGCATTGTCCAATTTGATTCCTTTAGAGGGAAAATGTTCTAGGTATCAGGAACATTGACCATAAATTGTCCTAAAGCAGTCCACTCTCAGTCTGCTGGAATATGGGGTTTCAACAGAAAGAAAAACAATGGATTAAAATTAAACCATGACTATGTAACGTTACGAATTTTAGCCAAAATATGTTTTTTACATGGGGGGGGGCATTTACATAAAAATCCCTGAGTATATATAGACTTGCTTGTTCCCAGCCTTCTCAAATGCATCATATCTTCAGCTTCACAAAACCTGGGGTGGGATCTAAGTGGAATCAGCGGGGAGATTAGAGGAGTAGTTTTCTTGAATATTGTTCACCAAGCACGTAATGTACAGAGTAAAAATGGGTTTGGGGGTAATAGTAAGAAAGGGTCATGCCCTAAATTTACAATCTTCCAATTCTATATCAATCCATGGTTTCCCTCATGGAACTTGAGTCAAAGACACCAAGTTCTTGGCTTGGAATGCAAATGATATGCTCCCAGACCCCCCCCTTGTTGCCATTACTATATAATACTCTGCTGCATAACCAAGCTTTATTTCCCCTATGAATGAATTTACCCAACAATCTCTGTTAAACTTTAAGTCGTTTAGGCATTATAGTTATCAGTAGGACCAGAAATAGAGAAACTTCGGGAGAATTGACATCTGCACAGCTGTAATGCAGCCCAACCAAGGCAGGTTTCAATCCTCCCAGGATTTTCAAGTGGTTCAGGGTGAAGAAAGTTTGGGAACCACTGGTCTAGGAAGTGCACAGTTTATGCAGGGCATAGGTGAGACCTGTTGATCCTTACCAGTTGTTGCTGCTGCTGCTGCTGCTGCTGCTACTGCTGTTGTTTAGTCGTGTCTGACTCCTCGTGACCCCATGTACCTGAGCACGCCATGCACTCCCATCTTCCACTGGCTCCCGCAGTTTGGTCAAGCTCATGTTAGTACCTTCGAGAACACTGTCCAACCATCTCGTCCTCTGTTGTCCCCTTCTCCTTGTGCCCTCAATCTTTCCCAACATCTGGGTCTTTTCCAGGGAGTCTTCTCTTCTCATAAGGTGGCCAAAGTATTGAAGCCTCAGCTTCAGGATCCTTAGCACTGGTTTACGTTAATTGAATGTACACCATTAAAAAAAAACCTCACCCAACATTATCCTGCACCATTAGTAGTGATGGTCATTTTTCAGTGCAACTTGTCTACACTGCTGATTGTTTCATTGAAGGACCACTGAAGCTTTGAAAGAAGCTGAGTATTCCCTAGAATAGGGTTTAAAAACCTCTGGAGCTGAGGTCAGCCTCTATCCAGTGTTTCATAGGGTGAGAGCCGCAGCTCTGTGGCAGCACAATGCTTTGCATGGAAAATATTCCAGATTAAATTTCTGCCATCTCAAGTTAAAAAAGAATATGGAAAATGAGTGAGGTCCCAACTAAAGAATGGAATATGCTTGCAGTTTGTGGACCTAATATATAGAATAAGAGAACAAAAAGAACACAAGTTTAAAGAAGCATGGAAAATGTTTATTGAATATATGGGGGGAAATTGTGTACACTTGAAAACGTTCGCAGCATTAAGATAAATTCAACAGTGTAAATAGGTTTGGATGGATGTAACAATGGAATACTGAATGGTTTACTTTAAGTAAAATTTGCAGGGATTTATGTTATGCGAAATGAACCATGGAAAGACAAGAAGGGAAGTCATGGATATTTAAGGTTGTTTTAAGAATATTCTAAATTGTAAAACAGAAAATTTAATAAAAAAAAAAATATAAAGGAGGAGGAGTAGGAGGAGGTGGAGGAGGGAAAAGGAAAAAAGCTGATTGCTGGCATTTTGGAGAAACTGCTTCCAGTAGATAATGCTAGACTAGAAGGACAAAGAGTCTGCCCTGGTATAAGACAGCTGAACGTTGGTACATGCACACTCCCTCATTTACGGACACTTCACGTTATCATTTTTTTAGCTCAAATCATTGTTCTTGGGTGCAAAATACATGCGACATAGTATCAATTGCAGAACAAACACAACCCACTGTTCTGCTGCTTTGCAGAAAATGTTGAATCCTAAAGAGGTCAGTGGTGGACACAAGGAACAAGGAGGCAGCCGTTCGTATGGTTTATGACAAGCTGTAAAAAAAAAAAAAGTAAAAAAAAAGTGAAGGATGCTAGACAGCCTTGACGTGAAATGGGATGTCTGGATTTAAAATCTGTCATGGAGAAGGTTAAGGCTAATGGGATGTGAAAGCAATGTGTCCCGACAAGTATGTGGATAAGAGGCCTGACCATTTCCTGGATCCTTGTGTTTTGCAAAATGAATTCTGAACACATTGCGCAACGTTCTCTCCTCATGTGCTAAATCCAATAATATGCATGACTCCCCATCCCCACCGTGACACTGTTGAGCTATTAGAGGTCTTTTATCCATCATTTGAAGGACTTCAATACCCTGATCCATCTTTACAACAATCCCTGAGAGGTCAGTCATTGCTGATGTCCTTGTGTTATAGCAGAGCAGCTGGGGCTGAGATAGGTATGGCATGCTCATGGAAACCAAATGAGTTTATTTAACTGGGACCAGATTCTCCTGTACCACAATATTAGATTTCATTAAAGATGCATCACTGGCTGCTGCCAGCAGGGCAAAGAAATGTGGGGAAATTACATATGTTGATCTGACTGGATGTTGGGAGAGCAGACCTTAATATGGGACTACCAGATTTAGTGTCATATTTGGTTCTGGTTTCAGGAACAAACAACAGAAAAGTCAAGATAAAAAAAGCTATCGATAAAAAATGCTTTCCACTTTTGCCTAATGGCTATAGTATCCCCCAAAAATGCATTTGCTATGTTTATACAAGCTTGTGATAAGAGTAGAATTTGACCTCTTTAGAAACACAAAAAGTAAAAAGAAGGATACAAAAAAATCTTAAAATGTAGAAGGTACAAACTAGAACAGAATCTTTTGATTCAAAATCTGCAGATGGCTGAACCCATGAACTCTAATATTGTGATAATAGTCATATATCAACAACGTGTATAAAATCATGAACCCCAAACACTTTTTGGCTTGGATAGCTTCCCTCAATGGTACTATACAGTGGTACCTTGGTCATCAAACGTAATCTGTTCCGGAAGACCATTAGACTTCTGAAACATTTGACAACCAAGGCGCAAAGGGCAGTCTCCAAAGTCAATGGAGAAAACTGAAAAACATGCAGCAGAAGCTGTTTGACTTTTGAGGCATGTTCGAAGCTGGAAGCAATTACTTCCGAGTTTTCAGTGTTTGAAAACTGAAACGTTTGGCTTCCGAGATGCTCAGAAACTGAGGTACCTCTGTACTTGTACAGAAATTCCTTATGCATAGGTTCAAGGTCCCAAAATATTACTCTTGCAGATAACAAGTTGAATAGTAGTAATTGTTGTTACTATTTTCTTCAGTCTTCAATCAATATGCAAATGTGGGATCCAATAACAATATGTGGTTCATGTCATAGTATAGCTTTCATTTATAGCTTTTGTATTTCTGGTGTACAGTAGGGGATATTCTCTTTTCATTCTAGTTTGTTCTGCTTTCAGGGCCAGATTCATGCTGTCCCTGGGCCCAAACTCGTAACAGACAATGGGGGTTCAGGGCCATATCCTCCTCCCCCATCAGAGGTCCTCTGTGGTACATGTGAGGTAACATGTGGCCCAAAGCATGTGCATGTGCATTTGTCAACGGTGGTATTTCATAGTTCCAGTCTCAATACTGGAACAATATCATACTGGGAACTTGTATATACAGTGGTACCTTGGTTTAAGAACAGCTTAGTTTATGAACAACTTGGATTAAGAATGCTGCAAACCTGGAAATAGGTGTTTTGGTTTGTGAACTTTGCCTTGGAAGCAGAACATGTCCCGCTTCCTGTTGAGTGTGTTCCATTTGTAAATTGAATCCCCCACTACTATGGGAAAGCACTTCTTGGTTTAAGAATGCTTTGGTTTAAGAACGGACTTCTGGAACTGATTAAGTTCGTAAACCAAGGTACCACTTGTGGCGTTCGTACGGAGCCCCCGGTCGTCTCATGGACTATTGACCCGTACACCACTAATCCGCTGCCACCAACCAGGTCCTCCCCGGTAAATCACTTAGTCTCAGTCAGGTTCTTAAGTTAACAAAGAAGAGTGTAGTTTATTGCAGACACAAACAAACTTCAACTGCATTCAGAACGTTGTTACTCTTTACCTTCTTAGTCTTATTTTTATCCTGTCTGTAACTCTTCTACCTCCCCTCACTCATGAACCAACTGCACTAACTGTCTCTCTGATTCCAACTGTCTGCCAACTGCTTTCCCAACTGCCTTTTCCCAACCAACCAACTCAAACCAACTCAAGCCAACCAACTCAAACCTTGGGCTAAGCCCTTTTATAAACAGATAGGCTCTGCCTCTGACTTTTCTATTGGTCTACACATTAACTCTTTCTCTCCCCCTGTATAGACATTTTCAAAAGAATGGGCAAATGCCACACCACTGTACTTGACAAGCAGTGGTCTGTAAACCATTTATTTATAGATACATACATATACATACATACCGCCCTGTACCCAGAGGTCTCAGGGCAGCTCACAGAAAAACCATAGAGATGTAACAAAACATGCCTTGCCATTCTGCCCTGCATGTGTTTCATGAAGCTCCATTTCCGTTGCACCTCAGCTCATTTTCCATGAAAAATAACGTGGAATGTTGTTTGTGGAATGAAAGCAACAACCAATCACTGGATTGATTTCTGTTCTGGACATGGGGGGGCGGGATGAGCAAACACTGACAATTTCTGCTCCTGTTTCTGTTTTTGTAACTATTCTCATACATCCCTAGTGGACATAAGGGATCCTTCTAAATTAACACAAATAGCTCTAAAACAAAACAATGCTGAATTAAAAATGTAGATGTGCTTGGGCTTGCATGGTATAAAATGTAACACATGGGCATGCAATTAGAATATCAAAGAATTTATAACTCATATTTAGAAGGAGGGGATGTAGAGAGCCATCTGGGATGTATTTGATGCCGTCTGCATTCAAAAATAAATTATAAAATTCAGGCTTGCATTAAGCAGTTTTTACCAGTTGGATAGGGAAAGGCATTTCATCCTTCAAAACAATAAAGCCTTCTCATTAATATTCATTAAGATAATGAAGCATGGATACCTTGCAATGCTCTAGTTGTCTGCTTGGGTAATTGCATTTGTTCACAAATGATGGGACTTAAAATGAACATAGTAGCTTTCATTACTCTCTTGTATTCCGAGTTTTGATAGGTATATACATCTATAGAAAGACATCTAGAATGCTCTGTGAGTAAGCATTCAGAAATGTTAAGTTGAAGGAGGCTGAGTCAATATTTGATGTTATTACAAAAGCAGGCAGTGTGAGATTAGCCAGCTGGACAAGGGATGCATCATCTGATAAGTCTTGTTTTACCTAAGGCAAACTTAAGCCAACTGTTTTTCAAGTGGATACTTAAAAATCATATCCATTTAATCTCTGGTATTAACTTATCAAAAAGAGACATCGTAACATTTTAGTTAATCTCCCTCAGTGGTTTTTTCAATTGTTCCTGCAGATCAGTTTGCCCCTCTCTTGACTCAATGCTCCATCACATCCACCCCATTTAAAGCACCATCGCAGCACATTGCCACTAAGAATCATGGGAACTGTAGTCTGTGAAGGGTGCTGAGATTTCTAGCTCTGTGAGGTCAGCATCCTTAACAAATCACAGTTCCCAGGATTCTCCTTGACTGTTAAAGAAAACTGCCTGACCTAGTTCTTTTCTTTCTCAAGGGATGGGAAACATTTCTGTGTTCTCTGTAGGATAAGCTTGGTCCAGTGAGGGTTGCAACATTTTTGGAAGTCAGTTGTATATTATAGCTGATTCTATACCATTATAGTTATGGCCATTATCCCATTGAAATGGAGAGGACTTCTGAAAAAGCAATTTGTAACCAAATTCCAGGTTCCTTTTTTGTTGCTAGAAGCAAAAATAATCTGAGAAAATGCAAGATTTCTAAATTAGCAATGCAGAATGGAGTTTGTTTCCTATTGGTTCTTTCCCATGAAACTTGGTCTACAGGTGGTGTGATAAAGAAACAACAACAACACACATTCTCAGTATTAAGAGATTTTGAATCAATGATTTAACTGTCATTGGCTTAATTTGGAATTGGCTCAGTAGCCACGATCTTTCTCTTCAGTTGCTTAGAAATAAGCTCGTCTGTTCAATCCTGGTTCATGATATCGGTGCATGAACACTGACAGTGTCAGTACAGCACATAAGAACGATATAACATTCAAGTTTCAAAAGAACTTTCAGTTTGAAATTGAGGTGTAATATAATCTTCCTGCAAATAACACCCTTCCTTTGTTGTTTTTGCAGCCACCACTGACTCCATAGTCCTTGTGCAGTGGCGTAGCGTGGGTTGTCAGCACCCGGGGCAAGGCAAGTAATTTGCGCCCCCTAACCCGTGGATTTGCGCCCCCTAACCCATGGATTTGCCCTAACCCCAGATGTTGCGCCCGGTGCGGCCGGCCCCCCCTGCACCCCCCACGCTACGCCACTGTCCTTGTGACAGTCATAGCGGCACTCCTGGGTCTTTTGGCAGCTGCCATATCCCCCCCCCCGACATCAAATTGAGGGCAATGCTTATCGCTACTGAGACAAAATAAAAGATGGTTGCCAGCAGTAAGAATAGTGGAAAGCCCCCGTATTTTAGTTCCTTTTCGTGTCCCTTGAAAAAGCCCCCACTGCCTCCTGTTACTTTGCACCCTGTGTAATGGGGTGGTGGCAACGAGATTATGGATTATGGATTATGGATTTCAGCCCAACCTTATCCTCCAAGGAATTACTAGCCATGGTACACAGCCACTTGGAAATTCAACGCTCCATGCATTCCGCCAAAGAAAAAAAGTCCACCCTCTATGAATAAAAGCTTTAGATTTTAGTCCTGATTGCTTACTGAAGCAAAAGCTGCTAGGTTGGGTGGTGTGGTCATATAATTCGCAAGTTAAAAAAAAAAAGTGTGCATGTAGTTTCAAAGTGATTGACATGAGTATCTTCTATAATAAGACGATACTCATGTCAATCACTTTGTTAATAACTTTTGTTCACGTGCCTACAACATACTCTGGTCAGCCTGAACATTGACTGCCCATGCACAGAATGTTGTTTTACAACATCCTACAATGGGAAATGATGCTCAATTCATAATATAGCAGATGAGCAATTGCATTCTAAAAGGTAAAGGACCCCTGACAGTTAAGTGCAGTCACGAATGACTCTGGGGTTGCGGTGCTCATCTCACTTTACTGGCCAAGGGAGCCGATGTTTGTCCACAGACAGTTTTTCCGGGTCATGTGGCCAGCATGACTAAGCTGCTTCTGGCGAAACCAGAGCAGCGCACAGAAATGCTGTTTACCTTCCCGTCAAAGCAGTACCTATTTACCTACTTGCACTTTGACATGCTTTCGGACTGCTAGGTTGGCAGGAGCTGGGGCAGAGCAATGGAAGCTCACCCCATCACAGGGATTCGAACCGCCAGCCTTCTGAGTGGCAAGCCCAAGAAGCTCAGTGGTTTAGACCACAGTGCCACCCACATCCCAATTGAATTCTAAACCAGGTAATAATGAACGTGAGCAACATCTTTAATTATACTGGAGGAACAGGAGAACAGTTCGATCCCAGTGGTGAAGCTAGAAGGGAAATCTTGGCCAACTGGTGAGATCCTAGTGTGTGCTGGGTGCTTGCAATGAATTTGGGAAGAGATTGAACTTTTTGTGGTCCAGCAAAGCACTGTTCCTTTTGCATCTCCCCATGGGGAACTAAACTGTTTCCACTGATTTTTAACTGTTGGATCATTTCAGAACACAAGGCTTCTACAGACAACTGGAGCATTATCCTATCTCACACATAATATTTTGAGGTCACTCAGACAAAAGTGTGACACAAATTTAAAGTCATATGAAATGATTGTGGCAATTTTGGAAAGAAACCTGGAGTGATTTGATGTGCAAACTCCGTACTCACCTTTGCGAAAGCAACTATGGGCACAAAATATTGCAGGCAAAAACATATTTGACAGGGGGGCTTATTTTTTATTATATTGTGAAGCAAATCCAATTCCAAACTATGATTTTTCTTGATTAATACCCTAATGTGTTTACTAGCACCTTGTATTGCTCGCCTGGCATTGTATATCTTATTTGTCCCTTTCTACTGTTTCCACTCTTGCTATGTTTATTGTTCTTTAGTGTACTTAAATTGCTTTTTCCTTCTATAGCTCAGCTGTTATATTTGTTCTGTCACTACAGTAATTGTTTATTTCTTTTTCGGGCTTACTTTTAAATTTTTTAATAAAAAGTTTTAACACATACCAAACATTAGAGAAAGAAGCAAAGTATACAGTTTGCTAGAAGTTTGAGTTACTTATAAAGCTTGAAGAGATTAATACAACCTTTGCATCTAAATGCTGTAATGCTCATGCATTCTTGTAGTTAGTTTTTTATGTGAATAAAAATACCATTCTGATATTTTGAATTTGGTTTAAGACCCTGGCTTATTCTGGAATAATGGTAACCATAGATTCTCAGAGGCCAACTACATATTACATTAAGGAAGTGTTTCCCAAACTTGGGCCTCCAGTCCAAAAATAGCTGGAGACCCAAGTTTGCGAAACCCCAGTGTAGGTGATTGAGACACAGCGCATGAGAGGGGACGTTTAAGCTTTCATTCCCAGCTGTGAACTGGGTACCAAAGGTAAAAAAGTAAAGGTAAAGGACCCATGGATGGTTAAGTCCAGTCAAAGGCGACTATGGGGTTGTGGTGCTCATCTTGCTTCAGGCCGAGGGAGCCAGTGTTTGTCCACAGACAGCTTTCTGGGTCATGTGGCCAGCAGGACTAAACTGCTTCTTGCACAACAGAACACCATGACGGAAACCAGAGCGCACAGGATGGCCATTTACCTTCCTGCCACAGCAGTACCTATTTATCTACTTGCACTGGCGTGCTTTCAAGCTGCTAGGTTGGCTACCAAGTGTTCCATCCGCATGCAACATTTAGAAAGAACAACAATAGCTACAACCTGCCTGCAATTAGTGTCGTTTGGAGTTTTAACACTCCTGCTAATTGTTATGCAGGGGAGTGATTCTCACCCAGATCACAGCCGGGGAGAGAAGTCTTAAACCACCCCCTCCCCATGTACTGGCCCAGCATCTGGTATTAATTAAAACAAAACTACATCATAATTGCTCGTCATGTTGTTAATGCAATCCCAATTCTAATTGGGATGTCCTGGGAAACTATAGTTAACTGACAAATTTCAGAATTAATCAAGGTTCACTGAGAAGGGGCAGGAAAAGGGGCACACAGACTCACCAAGTGGATATTTCAATTTATTAAGCCAAGATAAACATGTCTAAAAAAACACCACAAAACATTTAACCAAGGACATGTTGGACACAGTTAGGATAACAATTTATTTTTATTTATTTATGGGGGGAAATAACACATAATAGCTGATTCTGTCCTCAGTTATGCATAGCCTCAATTCTGTTGACACCAACGGGAATTGAGTAAAAAATTTCAGGTTCTCATTGGCCTAGCCAGTCCTCCTCCTTGCCCTTTATAGAAGTTATTTTTGTTTCTGTATGTGCATAACTTGCATCTAATGGAGAGGGATTGGCTAGGAAGGAATATGGGAGGCACTTGCACATCTGCCTTTTGTCAGGGGGCAAAAAGAGGTTTCTGTTGAGTCCTGTGGGAATTTCCTGCATATGGAAACAGCAGTGGAAGTGGATTCAGTATGTACAATTACATAAATAAGTCTAAAGAGAAAGTTGTATTTCTATATCGTTATAAGAAAAATACTGCTCCTTTTGCCTTATGGCAGGCATCTTCAAACTCGACCCTCCAGGTTTTTTGGGGACTACAACTCCCATCATCCCTAGCTAACAGGACCAGTGGTCAGGGATGATGGGAATTGTAGTCCCAAAACACCTGGAGGGCTGAGTTTGGGGATGCCTGCTTTACGGGGTATCTCAGAGCCTGTACAGAATCCTTAAGTAGATTCTCTATTGGTAGGAGAAAATAACAGAGGCCAACCAAAGAATATTGAAAAACAAGGCAGCTAGTAAGCCTGATCTTTATTAACTTTTGCAACAGGAGGCAGGCGGCATACAGAAAGCAGGAGGAACCCAGAACAATGGAGTGCAAGCTCTTATATAGAAATTTGAAGTTGCCTTCCCTGTAGTTCAAGACCCCCCCCCCAAAACATCATACATACATCACTGAAGGGGAGGTCTACAGCAGAAAACCTGTCTGTCAGGATACCTAATAATGGTCACTGATTGCTTTTACCTCAGCATCCTGGCCATTCCTTTGAGATGGTAAATAGTTTCATTCCTGAATCTCTTACATATATTGATAGTTTGCTCAGCTTAGCAGATACTTGCCAGACTGTATTTGCAAAGGGAAGTGTAAGCCCCTGCAGTCCGAAGACAGCTAGAAAGCTTTTCCCATTTCCTTCCTCCTTGCAAGGAAATATTTGAGGTCAATTTGGGAGAGTCAAAATGGCTTCAGGATTGCTCTCCTGTATTGTTTCAGATCGTATACAGTGGTACCGCAGATTACATACGCTTCAGGTTACATACGCTTCAGGTTACAGGTTCCGCTAACCCAGAAATAGTGCTTCAGGTTAAGAACTTTGCTTCAGGATGAGAACAGAAATCGTGCTCCAGCGGCGCGGCGGCAGCAGGAGGCCCCATTAGCTAAAGTGGTGGTTCAGGTTAAGAACAGTTTCAGGTTAAGTACGGACCTCCGGAATGAATTAAGTACTTAACCTGAGGTACCACTGCACTTATGCATGTGTTTTGCCTTGTCCATTTATGAACATATGAATTATAGATATGAGACCTTAGAATTCCTATAACATTTATTATCCACCCTTTTGTTCCAGTAAGTAACATGAACTTTGTTCCAAAGCAACCATTTCTATGATAGCCCTCAAATATTCCAGATTGGGGAAAGTTTTTTAGAAATGTGTCCCTTCTATCTTGTAAAGGGTGATCATTTTTGTAACTCTTCCTCTTTCTGGAATTGTTTGTTCTCTTAAGTGGTTGTTAATGAGTAACTGATAGAGAAACCTTGTAGCAGGCTTCTGGAATTCAGCCTTTAAAAGAGGGTATGAAAGGCAGTGAGAGATTTTACTTTCTTGGGCTCCATGATCACTGCAGATGGTGACAGCAGCCACGAAATTAAAAGAAGCCTGCTTCTTGGGAGAAAAACAATGACAAACCTAGACAGCATCTTAAAAAGCAGAGACATCACCTTGCCAACAAAGGTCCGTATAGTTAAAGCTATAGTTTTCCCAGTAGTGATGTATGGAAGTGAGAGCTGGACCATAAAGAAGGCTGATCGCCGAAGAATTGATGCTTTTGAATTATGGTGCTGGAGGAGACTCTTGATAGTCCCATGGACTGCAAGAAGATCAAACCTCTCCATTCTGAAGGAAATCAGCCCTGAGTGCTCACTGGAAGGACAGATCTTGAAGCTGAGGTTCCAATATTTTGGCCACCTCATGAAAAGAGAAGACTTCCCAGAAAAGACCCTGACGTTGGGAAACATGGAGGGCACAAGGAGAAGGGGACGACAGAGGACGAGATGGTTGGACAGTGTTCTTGAAGCTACCAGCATGAGTTTGACCAAACTGCGGAAGGCAGTGGAAGACAGGAGTGCCTGGCATGCTCTGATCCATGGGGTCACGAAGAGTCGGACATGACTAAACGACTAAACAACAACAACAACAACATCTGTCAACATTTTAGTGTACATTTTTCTAATATGCACATTTGTGTATGCTATTTGCCTAATACACACATTTTTTTAATGCAAAGCAATTCCTCCTAATGTAATGCAGCTTGTGTGTTATTTTCGCCAGTGTATGTATTTTTGTGCATACTTTCCCCTAATATATGCATTTTTATGCATGGTACCTGGGCCGAGAATTGAATTGCAAAATTTGTATGTCTATGTTCTGGTTCGCATATCACTTTGCAAAGTGCAAACTTGGTACGTTCACCTTTAAGGGCAAACATAGTTGAATCTCTCTCCCATCCCTCGCACAGAACTTGAGCTTTGCGCACAAAGGACTCCCAATTCAATCCCTAGCTTCTCTTGTGAAATGAGGTCCAGGTAGCAGGTGATATGAAATATCTCTACCTGAGTTCTTGAAGAGATGTTGCCAAGAGAGTAAACAATGCTAGCCTAGATGGAAAGTCTGACCTGATATGAGACAGTTTCCTATGTTTGCTGTTCCTTTCTTAGGTTATATCTGGGTGATAATAATCATTTAATAATAATTTATTATTTATACCTCGCTCATCTGGCTGGGTTTCCTAGATGCAGATGCTGGGTCTTTGCTTTGTCATCCTTCAGAGCAACACGTGAAAACCTGCTGTGGGGTGACATCTGACCCCTTGAGCTTTTGGAGAGGTAGGGTAAAATGTTTTAATTAAGTATATTGGATTACATTAATGAATAGCAGAGGGCAGCTCCCTATTTTCAAATCTTGACTTTGATGGAATGCAGATGTAGCTGTCACAAATCGTTCGTCTGATGGGAAAAGCCAAACACTTCCTATAATGATGGCTTATTAAAGCCTACAGATATTCAGATCGCCAGGTTTGGAAAATGAACATTGCAGACTTGATAATTGGAGGATGCTATGTTGTTACAAAGCGTCTTTTCCAAGCTTAGTGGCTGCTCCAATGCAAATTATCTGTGAAGTCCGGAGCAGGGAGATAAATTGTCCCAGCTACTCCTGACACTGCCAGTCTATTAGTATTTGTAAGCACAGCCACTCATTTGAGAGTATAATTGGAAAGAAAATGATGACAAATTAGTTTGAATTGGACTGTACATAATGATTAAACAATGCCTTGCTTATATTTGGAACTTAAAATTAAGGGGGTTTAAAGATTATTTATTTATTTTGCATGTTCAAATGAAAAGCCAGATGAATAAGGATTGGTCATTATAAATCTTTCTGGAAAGCAGAACAGATGGGAGAAGGAGTTAAATTATGCTGAGCCAGAAAAGGGCAATAATGGATAAAGCAGAAATTAACTATCCAAACCCCTTTCCCCCTTCATAAATCTTATCCAAGATTTGTTTCAGTTTGTCCTGGTGAAGATCGAAGTTTGGTTTGCAAATGGAAATAAGTTAGCAAACATGAATGTTCTGCAGCATCAGCAGAAGGGCGTGGTCAGTTTTCTGTTTTGAGCTCGTCTCGAATTGTTAGAGAATATTTGGGCATTGTTGAAGAAAGCAATAGGCTTGGCATCTACATTTTCCACTGCTCCTTAGTCGACCGCTTTCTTCACCAATATGACTTTAAAATGGACTTCCATTCAATATTAAGTGAGTCGAAAGAAGAGAATTTATGAGAAAAGTTTAAAAAATGTGAAAACGACAACACCTGCCCAAAGAATAATCTGGAAAATGCCCCTTTCATGTTACCACCCACAAATAGCTTGGACAATTTTGACAGAGTTTCCTCCCCCCATATCCCTAGTTTATATATGTAAACAGTTAAAGACCAGAAAAGAAAAAGTGAAAACTTCCCTATTGACTCTCCATCTTCTCAAAATGAAATGATTTCTAGAGCTCACACATTCAGCTGCAAGACACCAAATGATCAAGCAATGAAAAATCAAGTAGTGTGAGTATGTGTATGTGAAGCAAGCTGATGTCACTGGTTACAGAGAGAGAAATGGGTGGGATAGCTTAATCCACCCTAGGGCCAAAGCTCTAGCCAAGGCAGGCATCCCTAAACTCGGCCCTTTGGGGACTACAGTTCCCATCATCCCTGACCACTGGTCATGTTAGCTAGGGGTGATGGGAGTTGTAGTCCCAAAACATCTGGAGGACCGAGTTTGGGGGTGCCTGAGCCAGGGAGTGGCTGATCAGTGATATGGCTTCCTGGCATCAGTGAGGATGCAGTACATGTAGGTGCTATCTTCTTTTCTCAGATGAGGTCCCAACAGCTCATGTCACCACCACAGGGCATTCATTATTTGGATGATTGGATGTTAATATTTGTTGATATATTTAGTGTGAGCAGGGTGACTGCTTATCACCCTGAGGCACTCTTGGCTGAAGGGCATTTCTCCAACAACCTTGGCGGATTTGGGAGTTGGTTTCGTGCTCCTCGGAGTCCACCTCTCCCAGGGCTCACTCCCTTTGTGGAGCCTACGGTCATTAAAAGGCCAAGCCTTGTGCCTGGACACAGGTACTTCTTCTATGGTTTCCCACCTGCTATTTTTCTATCACTATTTGACCAGTGAAGTCAGTTGGAAAGCATTGTGTTCCTTGGGCTCAGTTGGCTACTCCTGCTAAAGCAATGCATCTGAGCAATTTTAAAGGAAACTGCTTAAAAAGAATTAAGACAAGCAACATTTATCACAGGACACATTCCTAGGGTACCCTTGAATTTTACCTAATGGGAAGCTCAAGACAAATGTGGAAGTTCCTGTTCTTTGAAAACTTTGAGGCAGGCTAAAGGAGTTTTGACGAGACAAGCAAAATCTCTACTTAGGAGCAACCAACCTATTCACTCCATGACCAGCCATTTGAATTTTATATTTATTTTGCAGAATCCCAAAGCCTTAAGTTTAATTTCAGATAAGAATTTCCACTCTTTCGAGGGAAAATTTTTGTCATGTAATTCAACACTTTTACAAGATACAGTCAAAGTATGCAGACACGGCTGAAGCGGCTGTTGAGTACAAGATCGTAAATGCAATCTGGAATTAAACAGAACATATTGGACTTGTGTACTCTTATTCAGAAATCACCCACCGGACCATGTGTGTGCTATGCACCAACAGCGTGGGCGGTCGAGAGGCAATCTGAAACACATTATTTGGCAACCTCTTGGTATTAGAGAATTGTGCTCAAGTGCCATAAACATTATAGGATCTGAGCCAGAACTATATTTGCTACATGATGTTTCAGCAGTACATGGAATTAAAATGTCTGTCAGGGAACAGATTGCAACAGAGCCTTGTTATTGCTAAGAAATTGATCTTTAGAAAGCTTAGGAAAACAATCTTTTTGTGATCTAGTTTTTACTGACTGGTGCACTGTCGGGAAAGAAATTGTGTCAGACATTTTGTTTATATAAGCTTCATGACAACGTTGATGAATTGTGTGGTGTGGGTAAAATCATGTTGGACATATACTTGGTTTAATTCTCTGCTCAGACATGATATTTACCAGGTGTTGTTGGGCAGCGCATTACTCCCTAACCCATCCACCTTTGCAAGTCTGTTCTGAGGAGAAAATGGGACAATCTTTAAGAATGCTACTGCAACTTCCTTAGAGGAGGGACATGACATTATGATGTCCTTGGAGGAAAGGTGGTATCCAGTTAGTAATTAAAATAATGTTCTCTTAAATACCGGTAAATGAAACCCAAAGGTGCTTTACAGTACCTATAGTTGCCAAGAATGAAATGCTGATTGAAACTTGTGAAGATGCTAGCACTGAAGACATATTAGATTTATATTCTTATATATTTTATATGAAAGAAAATTGTAAACATTTGAAAACATTTGGAGGTTTGAATTGAAATGCTTTGTAATGTGAAAATAAGGAACTGATTTACATATAAGAAGGTGGTTTTTTTTTTATTTAAAGAAGATATAAGGTAAAAAAGTGACTATAGAAATGCAAGAATTTATTAAAATATGTTTGGAAGTCAGAAAGAGGGAGGGAAGGAAGTCGATGCTCTGCCTGAGCAATGCTTTATGTTATAGATTTGTGTAATGAAATGTAATTAAATATGGAAAACTCAATGAAAATCATTTTTTTAAAAAAGATGTATATTCTTATCTATAGCCTCTTTCATGCATTACTAATCTGAAGAGTTTCCACATACATACATAATAGGAATGTGGCTGTAACGGAGTCTCTGGGCCTTCAGTGTCCATGTGTTTGCATGGAAGCCAGTTCCTGAGCAGGTGCATAGGTGCTGCACATTTGGACCACTGATTGTGTGACAGCCTTGATCACAGTTGTCACAGTCTGCACCTTTTGTATTTCCTTTCCTTCTGACATTGTTTCTTACCCTCCTCCTCAACCATGTGCCTCCACACTTGCTAAAGACAATAGTTCATCCATCTGATGAAGTGGGATCTAGTTGATGAACGCTTATGCCAAAATACATTGATGAGACTCAAAGGAGTCATGATAACCTTGGTTGTTTTTGATGCAGCAAACAGCTATTCCTCTGGACATCATTCCTTCCTGTTACTTTTCCTCAGCACAGTTATTAAACCATGTTTGTTCACCTGCTCACAAACTGCATGATGAGCACTTGTCTTCCTTATTTCTTTCTTCATCCCCCCCCCAACCCATTGACAATTAGCAAATAACGAAGGGGCCTCTAAAGCAGACAACCTATGGATGTAAGATCAGCCATAAGATGGTTCAGATGTGATATCCAATAGTTTGCTCATATAAATAATGGTGTGTTCATGGTGTGATGTGGCAGTATAATAGACAAAATAAGAATAATCTGGTTTGCCCCTGTTGTTGCACTAGATGGTCAAAAAAGAAGGTAAAGGAGCCCTGGATGGTTAAGTCCAGTCAAAGGCGACTATGGGGTTGTGGCACTCATCTCACTTTCAGGCTGAGGGAGCTAGCATTTGTTCACAGATAGCTTTCCGGGTCCTATGGCCAACATGACTGAACCGCTTCTGGCACAATGGAACACTGTGACAGAAGCCAGATCGCACAGAAACGCTGTTTAGCTTTCTGCCACAGTGGTACCTATTTATCTACTTGCCCTGGCATGCTTTCGAACTGCTAGGTTGGCAGGAGCTGGGACAAAGCAACGGGAGCTCACTCCATTGCGGGGATTTGAACCGCTGACCTTCTGATCGGCAAGCCCAAGGGGCTCAGTGGTTTAGACCACAGCACCACCCTTGCACTAGATGGACTATTCTCTGATCCAGTGAAGCTCTTCTTATGTTCTTAGAAATCCATGAGCTAAACACATTGAGCCGTGTGTTGTGGTCTGCTGGTCATGTGTTGTGGTCTGCTAGGTACCTGATGATGTCCATCTCATTTTAGCAGGTAGGGAGCAAAAACTGGAGGTTTATCGAGACCCAACTGGGTCACCATCTAATGCTCATGGGCTGTATTTAGTTTGGTTCAGAAGCAGCTCACCTGACGTTGCACAGTGGGTCATTGTTGCTTACTGGGAGTGGGGAATTGGTGGTCAGTGTAGCGCATTGGAAGAGGTGCTGGAACATAACACACTTGGAAAAAAGAATCCTTTACGGTTTCCCCCATTTGGGGTGACTTTCATTCAGCCACTCATGTTTGGCATGCTGCTGCCACTGATACCCCATCCCACCCCTCAATTTCCTATTTCTTTTTTAATGCTGCTTGCAAAACTTCAGTGGTAGTTTTCTCCACTCCATCATATGCACACTAAATCACGTAAAATGCCATAGAAGGGGCTGCAGAAGCCAATTTGGATAAGTCCGCTTACCCTAAACAGTTAGACAGCATTGTGGCCTAGCCATGGGCACCATGTCAGTGATCCTTAAAAGGACTGTGGGCCTGCCTGTGGCTTGGTTCATGTGTTGCGTAAGCCCATTACATATGCTATTAAAGGTAAAGGGACCCCTGACCGTTAGGTCCAGTTGCGGACGACTCTGGGGTTGCGCGCTCATCTCGCTTTACTGGCCGAGGAAGCTGGCGTACAGCTTCTGGGTCATGTGGCCAGCATGACTAAGCCGCTTCTGGCGTACCAGAGCAGCACACGGAAATGCCATTTACCTTCCCACCAGAGTGGTACCTATTTATCTACTTGCACTGAGTACTTTCGAACTGCTAGGTTGGCAGGAGCAGGGACTGAGCAACGGGAGATCACCCCATCGTGGGGATTTGAACCACCGACCTTCTGATCAGCAAGCCCTAGGCTCTGTGGTTTAACCCACAGCACCACCCGCGTCCACATATGCTATTATCCTGTGTCAAATGTCAGTATCTTACAGAGCTTTGTAACTACCGGGGCAGGTGCCAGAATTTTTGGACAGCGGTTGCTTCAGAAGAAGAGATAGCTGTGTTTTTCCCTTTCTATAGTTCGAATGATTATTTGTTTTGAGAACTGCTGTATTTTCACATTCCCAGGAGCCGCATTCTGTTCTAATGGATGTGTGCTTTTCCATAAACCAGCAGACAGTCCTGGGATTGTGGAATTTATAGTTAATGAGTTAGACAGGAGAGTAGTTAAGCACATCATCCTTGGTTGTACACACACATAACAACTTCTCCCTCCCCCCCCCCAAAATATTAAACATTCCCTAGCTGCCATCAGCACATTATCAATAGACCTTAAGACTGCAACTGCATTCACATTACTCTGGGTGCAGCCTGCTTCCGTCACTGGTGTTCGAAGCCAAGTGTACACAGCATTAGCCCCAATCCATATGTATCCTGCAGCTTCTTGGGAAATCCTGTCTGGTGCATTTTCCCTTAACCCAGCTTCCATCCAATTGAAAAATGGAAGCCATGAGGTGCGTCCATTTCAGATAACTGTTGCACATGCACAGATGTCAACTTGGAGTTAATTGGAGTTAGGCATGGGGGGAAAAATCAGGATATCGGCACTGGGTGATGACCTCCCCACCCCTTGTGCATTGCAGCCTCAGAATGGGACTTGAAAGGAAGCAAAGAGAAATGACCTTGTCACATTTCAATCTAGTGATCTGTACATAGCTTACATCTCCTTTTCTGGACGCTGTTGTGACCTCTACCAGCAGCTGTGTGTAGTCACTAGCTCATGCCCTCTTTCTGTCATGTGTAGGGAGGGTTGGTGACTCTTAGGGTGGATTCTTTTTTGTGAATTGGTGCAGCTCTCAGCAGTGAGATGTTTGTGTGTGTGTGTGTGTGTGTGTGTGTGGTGCAAAACAACAACAACAACAACAACAAAAACGGAATTTTTTGCAAAGGAGACACAGACAGGAAACAAACAGATTCACCCGTGCCTAAGAACAGGAAACACTCCAAGGACTCAAGCCATGCCTACAGCTACCTTGTAGAAGAGAAATATTTTAATTGAAATAAGCATGGTTTTCCTTCACATATTATTATACCACATCAGTCCACACATGTATTTGTTTTAAGTTTTTAAATCCACTACTTTGGGATTACTACTATGTCATTATTTATTTTAAATATTTACAATCTGCCCTTCATTCACATGCAGAGAGAGGCAGGCAGCCCAGAGAATCTGATTTTGGAGTAACAAATGGTTAATCATGTCAGTTTAGTGTTGTATCTTTTTTTTACCACCATGAGAGCCAACATTTAAATTTTCTTTCTGGGATACCACAATGTCTGGGGCTGTTGTCTCCTTTTCTATGGACTTATGATAAAATCAAGCTTGAATCCATTCCAGAAGTAATGCAAAACAGTTCTTTCTTTCTTTCTTTCTTTCTTTCTTTCTTTCTTTCTTTCTTTCAGAAAACACCCACATTTTCTACAATTATTTAGTGATGAATAATGAACAAGATACTTTTTAATGGTAGTGTGTGTGTGTGTGTGTGTGTGTGTGTGTGTGTGAGAGAGAGAGAGAGAGAGAGAGAGAGAATTTGTATGTATCTATGTATCTGTGCTGTGCATATCTATAGCCATACCTATATCTATCTATACAGTTGTACCTTGGAAGTCAAACGGAATCTGTTCCGGGAGTCTGTCCGACTTCCAAAATGTTTGGAAACCAAAGCACGGCTTCTGATTGGCTGCAGGAAGCTCCTGTAGCCAATTGGAAGCCACTGAAGCCCTGTCTGACGTTCGGCTTCCAAAAATAGTTCGCAAACCAGAACAGTCACTTCTGGGTTTGCGGCATTCGGGAACCAAAACATTCAACTTGCAAGGCGTTCGGGATCCAAGGTACGACTGTATACCTACGCAGTGATTTTAGTTTTTAATCTCAATCTTTAGAATTCAGATGGATTAGCATCTAAACAAATAGGTAAGCAATAAATATATAAATTGCATTAATTTAATATAATTTTTCACTGTAGCCTTTGTGAAAGGGATGTTGGATAACATGAATTTTAAATGAGGATGGAGAAAGATCACCTTTCATTAATGCTTATTAAAGGGCTTTACTTTCCAGTATCACTGAAGTGCTTTATTCTATGGCATCCTTACATATCACCACTTAATATGACCCACCCATCTTATCATTGTCCTACAAAGCTTATTATTGTGCATTTGAATGTTTACATTTAGCTGTGGTTACTGGATTTTGACAGCAGATGGAGCAAATAGCCTGCCATTTTTATGCATATATTTTGGAGAGTGTTTCTGTCTGCTCATTTCAGTTTCTTGCAATATTGTAATTCATTTTAATGTCACGACACCGTCTCGTAGCTCTGTGTGGGGATGAGAATCAACTTACTAAAGAAACCCATTGCTATTGAAGCAGCATTTGGCATTTCCCGCCTCTGAAAACAATTTCCTATCATATAAGGTATAACGGCTGTAGTAATAACGGTGAGAGTAGTCATAATTGTAATAGCAGTGATGGTTGTACTTGCAACAGCAGTAGTAAAGTGGCATACAGAAACCGATAGTAAGTAAATAGTCAAGCTCAATGTGGTAGCCATACCAGAGTCAAAAGCTTCAAATGACAAGGAGGATCCTTGGGTCAACTGATCCCTCTTGACTTGGCGGTTACTTTTCTACTCTTTGTAGCCATTTGTAGTCTTTAACAGCAAGCCATTGTGTTGGGAAAATGGAGTCACTCTGGTCAAGAGAAATGAGCTAAGGCAGAAATATCTCTGAACATTTTGTTCCTGACAACAACAGGAAACTCTTTCAACCACAAAGTAACTGATGGAGCTTGTTGTCAAGCCAAGGTGTCAAAAGCTGAAGCTTGAAAAGTGAAGGGTCAGCAGAAAAAAAATAGATTATGGTCACTACAGACCATAAAGTAAAGGAATCAGAAAGGGCTACGCAGAGACAGAGAAGTGCAGTTATAGAAGCCAACTCCTAGGGGGCTGAGGTCCCTTTGCCCACCCCCACCCCCCATAAATTATTTGAGGGGCCAAGACAGACAGATGCCAACAATGTGATGAAATTTCACTTATTATCTCACTTATTTATTTACAATGTTTATTTTATTTAACATATTTATGTACCAACTTTCAAACAATAGTTGCAGAAACAACACAAGTGGGTTCCATGTTTTTATCATCACTGTTGTAAAAACAGCTTTTCTTCCCTGGATAAAATACAGTGTATATTTGGACACCACCAGCACATCTGTTCCATATAGTGCAAATTGAATGTAGAATACACACACACACACACACACACACACACGAATGCCAGTGATTGTGCATTTTCATATTCAGCTTTGGAGCATGTGCACGATGAACAGGGCATTTTGTCCATTGCCCAGTCAATTTTGCATCAGTCCCCCATGTGACTTTGGATGACATGCAGACTGAAGGAGACAATGTCAGCTGGATAATTACAGTGGTACCTCTGGTTATGAACTAAATTAGTTCCGGAGGTCTGTTCTTAACCTGAAACTGTCCTTAACCTGAGGTAGCACTTTAGCTAATGGGGGCCTCCTGCTGCCGCCATGCCGCCACCAAGCGATTTCTGTTCTCATCCTGAGGTAAAGTTCTGAACCCGAGATACCACTTCTGAGTTAGCGGAGTCTGTAACCCAAAGTGTTTGTAACCTGAGGTGTTTGTAACTTGACGTACCACTATATATACTTTGGTCAGTCTCTGTATTCAGTTTCTGGACAAGCTTATTGGCCAGGCGGCATACAAAATTGACATTAGGATCATGTGTGCTAGGCAATGTATGAACAATTTCCTAACATCTGCTGGTGACTATCCATATCTGGCCACGTATGAAACTCTTGGTGTAGTGAATGTGTGCACCTTCTCTATTCAACTCACATCACCTCAAACATATTCACTTTATTGCCACAACAGATGACTTTAGAAACAAAATCCAAAAAACAAATGGGTTGTCTGATTTTGTATTACATGGTTTCTATTCATAAAGGTTCTCTATTAAGCACCTGATTTCTCTCTCTGTTTTCTAGAGATAATTCCAGCTTCTTGCAGTTCCTTAAAATATTTTTTGTAAAAAACAAAAAACCCATGGCATTAAATTAGGAGCTTCATAACCATTTTCTTCTCCTTTTCTTAAGCAATTCTGTTTCTTTGTTGCCAGTGAGAGCTGTGTTCAAAAGCAAGATTCCTCACACCAGCAGCTGATTTCGCTGCAGGAATATAGAGATGTTGCCATACCAAAAACTCATTACCTGCCGGCAGACACTATTAAACCTCAGGAGGAGAAAGGTAACAACATTGTTGTAGCCAATTTAAAAATAATAACAGTGTTACCTAGCGTGGCTTTTTTAAAAACAACAACAACAACATCTACGGAAAATGTAGTGATTTTATGTACTATATATTAGTGCAGAATTTCACCATAGGTATCAGTGGTAAAAAAGCAACCCTATATATTATTCATTTGGAAACAGCAAGAAATAAAATATAAGTCCTTTTAAACTACACAAACACTAGACTACACACACAGCCCAAAGTCTCCTCTAGTCACAAATACACTGAGTGTGGCTCTCTAGGTACTTTACAACATTTACAGATCTCTTGCCTCTAAAATATTCTTATCAACCTTAATCCTATGAAAATTAGAAACATTTTAATGCTTTTTTATATAAAAAATAGAAATAATAGAAATACCTGTTTCCTCCAGCCTTCACCAGCACCTAGAAATAACTACTGTGGAGAGCAAATAGGATTTTACCACATACAAACCTAATATATCATAAATTCCTCCTTGTTGCTTGGCATGCTGTTACACACGTTGTATATGCCAACTTGGTACTTTCCAGATGTTTTTGGTTGATATCTCCCATCAGTCCCATCCACTACAACATGGTGAGAGTTGCAGTACAAAATATCTGAAGCAGACCAGGTTGGGAAAGGCTGAGTTATACATTTGTGGGCTCAAACAAGGCATGAAGAACAAACACAAGTCAAGTTACGGGTGAGAAATGGCTGCAACTTTGTTTGGCTACAAAGAAGTAAGTTTGGCTTGACATGGCATGGGCACGGATCCATTCATCAGGCTGCAAGTCTGATGGTCAACTATTCTCCTGCCAGACTGTTTCCCAGGTCCTCCGATGGCTGGGAATGACCTGATCTGTTTTGGGGTCTATGTGCTGATTCTGGTGGTCCTCATTTTGTCAGGAAATTATGGCTTGTCAGCCTCCAAGTTAGATTTTGGACAGTAATGACACCCTTTCAAGATCACTTAAGGGGATAATCTGTGGATGAATCAGGGAGCCCCTTCCCTGCTTATCCCATCCCAGTACATTTCTGAGCACAATTCAAAGTGTTGGTGTTGACCTTTAAAGCCCTAAACGGCCTTGGCCCAGTATACCTGAAGGAGCATCTCCACCCCCATCATTCAGCCGGGACACCAAGGTCCAGGCTCCAAGGGCCTTCTGGTGGTTCCCTCACTGCAAGGTTACAGGGAACCAGGCAGAGGGCCTTCTTGGTAGTGGCACCCGCCCTGTGGAATGCCCTCCCATCAGATCTCAAGGGAATAAACAGCTATGTGACTTTTAGAGGACATCTGAAGGCAGCACTGTTTAGGGAAGTTTTTAATGTTTGATGTTTTATCGCATGTTTAACATTCTGTTGGGATCCACCCAGAGTGGCTGGGGAAGCCCAATCAGATGGGCGGGGTATAATTATAATTATTATTAATATTATTATCCCAATACCTTTCCCACCAGAATAAGTTGTGACAAAACTAAATGTACCTTGTAAACATCCCCTGCTACGAGGAAGGTGGAATCCCCACAGAACCACTGCCAATCTGCCTACAGATAAAATTCCTCCCCAGTCAGCAACTGACTGAGATCCACAGTAATATTGTACATCAAATTCCCTGAGACAAGAACAACTTTCAGCCTTCAACTAACAACTGATGAGAGTAGGTGGGGAAGATGGAAGTCACAAAGAAACTGAAGTGAGGCGACCTGGCTGGTTCTCCTTTTATGCTCTAGGAGTGAACCATAGCTGGGGGCTTCGTCTATGTGGTCTGCCTCTTGACCCCACTGCCGGGGAGTCCAGGAAGCCTTCCTGTTTTCTCCAGTGATTCAAATCTGCTCCAAAAGTCTTTGTGTGGCCAGCCAGAAGGTATAGCTGGCGTCACTGTGGCCAAATGGGAAAGTGGCTTGGCTCCCCTCTTCCAACCTGTATGGGATCACAGAGAGGCATCTCCTGTTAGTTGGGGATAAAATGATTTGCAATGTAAGCTCCTCCTTTTGAAGGGAATATACCTTGGGAATTGGGTCTCTGTTATGTTTGGGCATCTGTGTGGAGAACCCACCTCCCATATTATGTTGTGCGTGTTGTGGAGAGGAACGTGCCTTTAACATATGAAGCGGAATACCTCCTTGATAAATGTCAACTGGCAAACTCACATGCGTACTGCAGTAAATTATGTCTTGGTAAATTTTCATTTGTACAAACCCAACGTATAATCTGACTATGTGTCGAAATATCTTTTACCAAACATCAAGTGCAGATGTGAGGTAAAATGTGTCTCTCTTTAACCCTTTAGTGGCTGTATAAATATGGCTTTGGAATAAAATAAGCCCAAGAAAGCCGTACAAATAAAATATCAGGTGGGCAATATTAGGCATTTGTAAGTAAAAATGTCATCAAATAATAAATGTAATGTTTACATGTTACTAACAAGATATCAGACTGACATAAAATACATCAGATTTCAGGTTAGTGAGTTTGGGCATGATCTCTTCAATTGAAGCAAGACTACCAGAAGAAGTATTGATATAAATTTTATTACCTAGGTAGTACACACATTTTTGAAACAAAAGGCCGTATAACTTGGAAAGTTGCTTTTGTGTGGTTTCATGATATCACAGAGATATAAATGAGTATCAGAAATTGAGAGAGAGTACGCAAATATTTACTTCAGCTTTGTTTTCTGATATGTCCTCCGAATAAAGGTCAGTCAAGTTTATTTATAATACCCGAAGTGTCTGACTATGCTACTTTGCCTGACACATTAAGTTCAGGATTTTATAAAATAAAATAAAATAAAAGATACTAATAATAATCATTTATTATCTTGTGCAGCAGCATTCGAGGAGGGTGGGGAAGATAAAACTGACGTCTTAGGAAATCCGAAGAAGCAGCTCGGGAGAAACATGAAGTAAATATAGTGCATTAGAAGTGATATCAAAATGAGGAAGACAAGGGGAGGCTATAGGTCTACGAGTCTGACCTTTCTGCGAGGGAAAACAGTTCTTTAGTCTTTGATTAAGCTCAGCGAGAGAAGGAACACTTGAGCAGGTTATGAACTCCTCCAAGGTGGCAGCTGGAATAAGAAGGGGAGGCCATGCTGAACAAATTTGATTAACTTCTTTGAGAACCTGATGGCGAAAGCTGACAGTACTGAAACAAGAGACAATTGATTCTGAAAGCTTCTTAAAAAGCCAATAAGAGGGGGAAACAATTAGTGTGGGATTTAACACCAGAGCGCACTGGCAAATGAATAGAGGAGCTGCGTTACCACACAAATGGCAAAAGAACATAAACGGGTCCACTTTCGTTTCTGCTATTTGAATATGAAACTGGAAAAAAAATGTATACAGAGAAGCACAGCTAGCCTGTGTGAAGTCAGTGGACTATCTACACAAATACCTGAAATCAATATATTTGGGCATATTATAGATGTGTTATAGAAATTCAAATATAGAATATATCTCAAATATAGAATAAATGTTGATAATTGCACAAGATAAAACACATACATAAGTATATAAAACACATGCCTAAAATATTACAGGAGAGCAATCCAAAAGCCATTTTGTCTTTCCTAAAGACTCTAAATATTTCCTCTGCCTCCTTAATCCCCCTTGCCTGAGGTAGGCAGGGAGACAGCAATCAAGGGATTCCTCTCCTATATCTATTAACCTCTTTTGTTTTAATTGTCACCATCTGCAGTGATCATGGAGCCCAAGAAAGTAAAATCTCTCACTGCCTGCATTTCTTCCCCTTCTATTTGCCAGGAGGTGATGGGACCAGTGGCCATGATCTTTGTTTTTTTGATGTTGAGCTTCAGACCATATTTTGCGCTCTCCTCTTTCACCCTTAACAAAAGGTTCTTTAATTCCTCCTCACTTTCTGCCATCAAGGTTGTGTCATGTGCATATCTGAGGTTGTTGATATTTCTTCCAGCAATCTTAATTCCGGCTAGGGATTCATCCAGCCCAGTCTTTCGCATGATGAATTCCGCATATAAGTTAAATAAGCAGGGAGACAATATACAGCCTTGTCGTACTCCTTTCCCAATTTTGAACCAATCAGTTGTTCCCTATCCAAATAGATACAATAACCACCATTAAAAGCAATGGATTGTTTTGCCTTGACTTCATACCCAGGGTGATGTGGAGTGTATTTAAAAGGAATGAATGAATGCATGCAGTTTTATGAAGACTTCTCTATCACAATGGCCAATATGTAGCAGAATTAGGTAGAAGAAATGTGAAGCAATAAAGTCAAGGAAGTGACGCTGGCAGGTAATGGAGGTAGTCAGTGAAGTTACCTGCCTTCCTTTTCTGCTCAAGAGCAGGAAAGGTTTGTGTGTGTGTGTGTGTGTGTGTGTGTGTGTGTGTGTGTGTGTGTTCTGGTTTGCTCCTGCTGCATGACCAAGACACTTCTGGGGTGGATCTACACACTGGGGAAAAAACGCTATAAATAAGTCAGAAATTAAATCTTTATAACAAAAGGGAAAAACCCCCGCTGTGTAAAATTGCAAAGAAAATCTTTTGCTCTCCAATGCCACCTGGTGTTGGATGTTTAGAACACATTCAAAGTGCTTTTTCCCCCTTTTCTTTTTTTACTAATATAGCTGAGTCCCTGGATGCCTTGGCTGCAGTGGCAGAGGAAGGGGGGTGCAGTAGGTGCGGACTGCCCTGGGTGTCACCACTGAACGGGGGTGACAAAATGCCGTGCGGCACTCACCGTGGGGCCTGCAGTGTGCCCGAGCCATGCATCTCTCCTGGGAGAGAAGCGATGGCTAGGGCGTGCATAGGCTCCACGCTGCCCAAACCACTGCCTGCTGCCTCCCCCCAGCTGTAGGGCGGCTGAGTGGGAGGAGTCAGGCAGACTCTGAAGGCCCCACAGTGCACCCCACCCCTATGGGTGGATTGCCCCACCCCTGGGCGCGCCACTCCAGACACCCGAGCGGCTTCTTCCGCCGCTGCTTGGCTGAGCCACTTTCATTTCTCTCTCTCTTTCCTCTTACCGTTTGCAGATGTTTAGTAGACTTTAGATTCCAAACCAAAGCCTCCTTTGAACATTTAATGCCTCCCCTCCCCAGATCAACTGTTAAAAGAGCAGCTTGAGAGGGCTGAGCCTGACTCTTCAGGGCTTGGTGGGTTAAAAAACTAGCAGCTTGCACTGTGCCTGGAAAGGCAGTACAGATGTTGGAGCACTGGTTTAGTGTGCAAACAAGCTCTGTCTATATAAGTCCTCTGGGAAATGCAAGTTAAACTGCAAGATATTGAGCGATCATTATGGTATATTAGAGAGGTTACTCTGGGTTAGGTATGCTGCGGAGAGTTAGAGAGCAGACAAGACAACCTTAACTTTATGCAATGACTTCCTGATCACTGCATGTCTGCTTGAATAAACATCACTTTCCTTTCCCCCAGAGACTTCTGTTTTCTGGAGGAAAAGAATTCCAGAGTAATGGGCTATCAGGATACCTTTCTGTGCCTTCTTTGTAGAAAAATAGGGATGTGATTCTGTGGTATCAGCTAGCAAGAAATAAATATCTAGGCTTTTGCATTAAAACTAGTAGCTAAGCTGGACCATAAAGAAGGCTGATCGCCGAAGAATTGATGCTTTTGAATTATGCTGCTAGAGGAGACTCTTGAGAGTCCCATGGACTGCAAGAACATCAAACCTATCCATTCTTAAGGAAATCAGCCCTGAGTGCTCACTGGAAGGACAGATCCTGAAGCTGAGACTCCAATACTTTGGCCACCTCATGAGAAGAGAAGACTCCCTGGAAAAGACCCTGATGTTGGGAAAGATGAAGGGCACAAGGAGAAGGGGACAACAGAGGATGAGATGGTTGGATAGTGTTCTCGAAGCTACCAGCATGAGTTTGACCAAACTGCGGGAGGCAGTGGAAGACAGAAGTGCCTGGCGTGCTCTGGTCTATGGGATCACGAAGAGTCGGACACGACTAAACGACTAAACAACAACAACAAAATAAATAAATAAATCCTTAGAAGATCCAAGTTGTGGAGGAACAGAGCTCTTATCTAGTCTAGCATATTGCTTTCCAATGGTCAACCAAATAGCTCTGAGAAACCTACAAGCAAGACGTGAAGCCAATAGCCCTCTTCACTGTTGCCTCACAACATCTGGTATTCAGAAGATCGTATTCCTCTGCTCCTGGAACAACCATTATAAGCTCCTCTGTGGTAAAAACCTTTTAATTTTATCATCAGATTTATGTTTTCTTCGGGTTCTTGGTGCTTTTACCAAGGCTTGTTTACTTTTCCGACACTCTACATCGAACCATGTTTTTATATAAGGTTCTATCTTTTGGTGTCCAGTTTTTACCTGGAAAAGTCTTATATTTTCTATCAGGATATGATACTGGTTGGGGATATGGCCCATCTTGCCTACAGTTTCCCCTCTTAATTTCATTGTAATATGATTCCCTAAGATTTGTTGTGCTTCATCTGCCACTGTTGGTGTCCATCTTATGCACTTATTCCCAATACGTACTCCGTGCATTGGGTGGGTGGTAATGAAATCTTAGTTACACTTTAGGTTGGCCTATTATGACTAGTAGCCATTGTTAGACTTTCCCTCCATGGTAAAGCTAAAAGGTAAAGGACCCCTGGATGGTTAAGTCCAGTCAAAGGCAACTATGGGGTTGCAGCACTCATCTTGCTTTCAGGCTGAGGGAGCTGGCGTTTGTCCACAGACAGCTTTCCGGGTCATGTGGCCAGCATGACTAAACCATTTCTGGCACAACAGAACACCATGACGGAAACCAGAGCTCACAGAAACGCTATTTACCTTCCCGCCACAGTGATACCTATTTATCTACTTGCCCTGGCATGCTTTCAAACTGCTAGATTGGCAACAGCTGGGACAGAGCAATGGGAGCTCATTCCGCCGCAGGGATTAGAACCACCAACCTTCTGATTGGCAACCCAAGAGGCGCAGTGGTTTAGACCACAGGTTTTGCTCCATGAAACCTTCCTTAATGACTATGCACCCCCTATACCTGGTGCTGGTGTTTGGGAGGCTGCCTACTCATTGGAAGGTTAGTTTCTATGACAAAGTATGCCCCCAAACTGCTCTCTGGGTGATTCACTTGCTTTTGAGTTCACTGTAGCTGATTCATTTCTGAGGTATAAAATAATAACTACAACAAATACATACATACATAATTTTGTTTGCTGCATTCCCACAGTTCAAACCATGCACAAGACAGCTTACAGCATGAAAATATACATAACTGCAACATAACTAAAGTAGTGATAAACAATAAATAAAACATTAAAAAATACACAACCAAACCAAACAGTTTCCACCTACATCTAAAACAAAGAGACAAACAACAGCAACAGCAACACCCCACAAACCCGCAATCCAAGAGTCTTACAAATGCTCTTACACTACAGTGGTACCTCGGGTTACAAACACCTTGGGTTACAGCCTCTGCTAACCCGGAAGTAGTGCCTCAGGTTAAGAACTTTACCTCAGGATGAGAACAGAAATCGCGCGACGGCAGCGGGAGGCCCTATTAGCTAAACTGGTACCTCAGGTTAAGAATGGTTCCAGGTTAAGAATGGACCTCTGGAACAAATTAAGTTCGTAACCAGAAGTACCACTGTATTTTGTTTCTTTTCAATTTTATATTGGATATATAGGGTATGCTGGCTTTTCAGTCTTTTCGAGAATCTTGCCTCCCAGCAGAAATCTCCCTCCTTTCTTCCGCCCCCACTGCTCACCCACCTCCACCTACTGAATCCTGAAATGATGCCCTCATTTTTCTCAGCCCTTCATGAAGATGCTGAACTGGCCAACTTTCTGTCTTTCACACAGCTATTAAAGGCATGGGAGCCCTTTCCTTTTTTTGCAATTGATCCTCCTGATACAGTGGCAGCTTTTACTGATCGAACATTGTTAGGCAGAATTGTTCAAAATGACCTCTTTTATGATACAAAAAGAAGTCTCTAGCAGCCAGATTACACCATTTATATATGTTGTTGAAATGGATAAAGCATTATGCATTTGCCCAATTCAATGTGCAAAAGATCTTGTTCTCTCTTTCTATGTTTCTCTCTGTTTCCCTCTCCCTCTCTCCATGTTACCTGGGAAGCAGCAGGTCCTTTGGCCTGCAACAGTGTACATTTCTACATTACGCGTAGCATTTTTGTCATGAACTTTTGTAGCCTTATTGGAGTTCACCGATTGGGTCTGCGTTGCTCCGGGACAGGAGGAAGGAAGTCAAATGACACCGAGGTTGGTTCAAAGAAAGAGTTTATTCTGCTCTCCGGATAGCAGAAGGCACTTGCATGATCAAGTCCACAGCAAGTCCAAAGAAATGACAAGTTTCATACAGTATATATATCCTCCAGGCACCCTCTCCCTCCTTCCCATATAAATCCAACCACGTCAGCCTATGTACGCAGGTTGACATCACATATGTTCTTGCTCTGGTATTCTTAACCATAAAAGGGTATTCCTTCCTGTACTTCTGACCATAAAAGGATCTTCCTCTTCCTACTCTTATCTAGGAGGAAGAGGTCATCGTCTCCGGGAACACGCTTCTGGCGTTGTTCCCGGACTTCGGTTTGTGCGTCTTTTGTGATCAGCACATAAGATAGGGCACGGACGTGTCTTCTCTGTTCTGCTGGTGCAGTCAGGGTCATCCCTGCTGTCACAAACCGATAAAGGAGAGGGCTCTGAGCACAGCTGGGTTTTTGTTTATACATTGTCTCAGAGCTCAAGTTAATGGATTTTAGCTAAGGAAAAATAGGGATTTTGGTGCAGTTTCAAACTGCCTTCACAGTCAGTTTTGGGTGTGGGAAACCCATTCCTTCATCCATTTCCTTTAAGTGACTCAAAGAGCCAAAGGATCAAGACGTATAAGACAAAAACAATGACAAGATAAAATGATGGTTTACGGGTGCTGTTCAGAGCTACAAAAATGATAGATGTTACATGCTAATCATACCTTTGAGATTTAGATCATCCCAGTGGAAGGACTGGCACTTTCAGCTGACAGAACTGCTTTCCTTTCTTGAAGGAGTCTGGTGCAATTTTCTGTCTTCCCTGATCCCCCTTGTTAAAGCATGCTCTGTAGACAACGGGATGCTTGGGGCGCCGTGGTCTAAACCACCAAGCCTCTTGGGCTTGCTGATAGTAAGATTGGCAGTTCAAATCCATGTGACGGGGTGAGCTCCTGTTGCTTTGTCCCAGCTCCTGCCAACCTAGCATTTCGTAAGCATGCCAGTGCAAGTAGATAAATAGGTACTGCTGCAACAGGAAGGTAAATGGTGTTTCCATGCATTTTGGTATTCATCACAGTGTCGTGTTGCACCAGAAGTGGTTTCGTCATGCTGGCCACATGACGCAGAAAAGCTGTCTGCAGACAAACGCCGGCTCCCTCGGCCTGAAAGCGTGATGAGCACCGCACTCAATAGTCAAATTTGACTAGACTTAACCATCCAGGGTTTACCTTAACTGTAGACAACATAGTGTTTGTTTGTTTGTTTTGGAGGGAGCTCAAGATCTTGGTTTTGAACTGCTGTTTGGCCTTATATTTGGATTAGAAGTTTTAGATTGCAGAATACACAGGAAGTAGATGTTTGTTTGCTTTTGCCAAATCATTTCCAGGTTGGGTTTTTTAGTTTTTGGTTTTGGTTACCTTTTCACAAAACAATCAGTCAATGGTGTACAGGCAGGCCATGGGTTTCATAAGTTTCATAAGTTGGTACTTCCCTTCTCCTTAGACTACTAAAAGATAGATACTCTATGAATCTAATGAAGAACCTTCAGCTGGTACTTGGACCAGGAAACGTTTAGAGCGAGGGGAAACACTTTCTCATTTTCCTGTGTCATTTAGCAACTTTTCACAAGCCTACCTTGATTTTTTGAGGAAAAAAACAAAACGGAAAAATTCTTGAATCAGAAAACCTAGAAAGAAAACAGAGGCACAATAACAGCAAACTATATGTGAATGCAACTTTGACAAGTTTTTGAAATGAAAAACACCCTCAGGGGGCTGCAATTTTGATCAGAGAGGTACTTATTCCTTTCCCTGATAGCTGTTTTTCAGCTCAGACTCAACCCTTCCAAGCTGCATTTGCTCTTGGGATTCTAAATGTAACATTACCTTTGAAAACTTGCATCTCAAACCCTGGGTGGGGTGGGGAAGTAGACAAAAAAACCCCAGACACCTGAGACAGGATAAGACACCTCCTCCCTTGTCGAACCCTCAAATTCAGAATTGAGGGGCTGCTTTTCTTTAAACCAATCACAAAACCATTAGGACTTCATTCTGCATTATTTGTGCACAACATGTAGCTTGCCAGGATAGAAAGGAATCATTGGAAAAGAAAAAGGAAAGAAGAATTACCGTATTTTTCGCTCTATAGGATGCACTTTTTCCCCTCCCAAAATGAAGGGGAAATGTGTGTGCATCCTATGGAGCGAATGCCGGCTTTCGCTGAAGCCTGGAGAGCGAGAGGGGTCGGTGCACACACACACACACATATATTTATTATATATATATATATATATATATATATATATATATATATATATATATATATAATTTCAGCTATATTATATTGCTTAAAAGAAAACTCAGTTTAAAATGAAATAAGAATTTAATGGAAACAAAAGGTTAACTTCTATCCATAGTTTATTAAGCTTTACTAGATATGCTGAACGAAAGCCTGCTTTTCTATATAAAAGAGAAAGTCTTTTATGTAGATAGAAACATTTGGCTCAAAGTCAAGCATTAGAAGTATGATACAAGAGAAGAAGAAGAATAGGAATACCACCCCTCAAACTAAATATGGGAGGTTCCCCACCCCTTTTCCCTATAAGTCTCACACTTTCAGAATAAAAAATTTCTTGAGCCACACTGAATGTTATTATTGATAGGAGATACACTGGAAAACAAAGCGAAACAGCTCCTTGTAGTGCTTGATTTATAACGTAGAACACAACTACTTTATAAAATGATAACAGGACACCCAGAAAGTATAAAACAATGCAGCTACATAGGAACATGGATCATTCCCAAAATATAATTATAAACAAGCCCCTTACATAAATGTACCTTAGCTATGTATACAAACTCAGTGAGAGTCATAAGCATGCTTTGGCCAGGCAATATCATTTATATTTGGTCTAATTTGAGACAAACAAGCTCTCATCTCCTTTTGATAATATTTTTTATTAGTTTTCAATTACAATCCAATAATAGCCTCATTATAACAATACCAATTTATAATACAATTATTAATGCCAATAGTTCAAATACCAAATTATGTAATTTAGATATGGTGGCCCCCCACATGGTAGAATTGATGGCTTGATGATTTGCTTTATTTCTGCATTCCAAAATCTTATTAATTTCCATTACATTCCGGTCATAATAATAATCCATTATACAACAACTGCAATATTCATAACTTCTACTCATGTTGACACATTAAATGACTTGTAAAACTACAAGTGAGGAACTCAAACTATATTCTTATTCTTCCTGTGTGTGACAATTATTCTGTCTGTGGTGTTTCTTCCTGTGCTTGTAAGATGTTATGTCTTTCTTTCCCCTGGTTGTTGCTGTTATCCAGATGTTTTTGGCCTACAACTCCCATGATCCCTAGGTAGCAGGACCAGTGGTCAGAGATGCTGGGAATTGTAGTCTCAAAACATCTGGAGGGCCGAGGTTGAGGAAGCCTGCTGTTATCCACCATCCCTTGAGTGAAACAACAACCCATTGTTGTTTCAAAAATTTCTCCATCGTTCCATCCCATGCTTCATTGTATATATATTTGAGACCCAAAGGATTTGATGCACAGTGAGGACTTAAAAGCTATTTTTTTTAGGATCAAGAATGAATAGATGGATATATAGAGGGCTTAAAATATTTCCCATCTCTTAGGGTACTAAAGAAGACCAAGGGCATTTGAAATCTGTTTCTTCTTAACAGGGGCACCAAGCTGGCTCATGTACACAACAAAATTATTCATTATTATGTTCCCTGAAGTCTTCACAGAGGGTAAAGTTAAAGGGACCCCTGACCATTAGGTCCAGTTGAGGCCGACTCTGGGGTTGCGGCGCTCATCTCGCTTTACTGGACGAGGGAGCCGGCGTACAGCTACCGGGTCACTCAGAACTCTTTCCACACTGTCAAGGACAGTTGCCAGCACAATAGGAAGAAGAATCCACAACATGAAGCAGTGCAAAGCTGGCAGATTAGTAATAGCATCAAGAGGTGACAATCTCAAGTCTCTTGCCTCCCCTTTCTTCTTTGCATAGACAGTTTCATGTCTGTTTATCCCTCTCCTTTCAGAGTGAGGAACAATAGCTCTCCCCAATCCGCTGACCTTTGCATATTCTATGCTATCTTTTCAAGCTATGTATACACAAAATCTAATGGTTATGATGCCAATGAATGCGTTTACACTATTTATTGCAAACAAAATGAGCTGTTTGCAACAGTGGAAAGGACTCCCTTGAAAAGTAGGGGACTCTTCTTCATAGGAGGGTTTTCAGCAGAGCTTGGGTGGCCATCTGTCAGGAATGCTTTAGTAGAGATTCCAACTCTACAATTCTGTGATCCTATGAATATATAAGAAGAATGTAATGTCAAGGGATGCCGGTGGTGCTGTGGGTTAAACCACAGAGCCTAGGGCTTGCCGATCAGAAGGTCGGTGGTTCAAATCCCCGCGATGGGGTGAGCTCCCATTGCTCGGTCCCTGCTCCTGCCAACCTAGCAATTCGAAAGCACAAAGTGCAAAAAGAGTTACATTTGGTTCAGGTTATGTCTTTTCAGGTTGCGTCCCACGGTGACCCGGACGTACTGGAAAGGGTTACTTCTGGGTTTCGCCGCTTGTGCATGCATAAACGTGCATGCACAAACACACAAAATGACATCACACGAATGCGCAGAAGTGGTGAATCACGACCTGCGCATGCGCAGACGCGGATTTTGTTCCTTTCAGGTTGCGAACAGGGCTCCGGAACGGATTCTGTTCACAACCAGAGGTACCACTGTAGATAAATAGGTACCGCTCTGGCGGGAAGGTAAACGGCATTTCTGTGCGCTGCTCTGGTTCGCCAGAAGCGGCTTAGTCATGCTGGCCACATAACCCGGAAGCTGTACGCCAGCTCCCTCGGCAAATAAAGTGAGATGAATGTAGCAACCCCAGAGTTGTTTGCGACTGGACCTAATGGCCAGGGGTCCCTTTACCTTTTATTGTCATGGTAGCATCTGCTATATATTTTGGAAAGCTGTCTGTTTACTAGGCATTTAGAATTTTTAAAAAGCTATTATAACTGAATTTTACATGATGGTTCCCGAGACCAAGGGGAAAGTTTTTTATTGATGTCTGAATACAACTGCATGTCATTCTGTACCATGATGAGAGACTGAGCATTTCAGAACTATGCTGACTGTCCTGATATTATTGTTGTTGTTTCTTAGAATTTCTGAGCAGCTTGTTTTAAATAATTAGGAATCGCCATAAGGGAAGTTGTACCCCTCCTTTGAGTCTTTAAAACGAATATTAAAAGGCAAGAGTTCAGAAATGGCTAAGCTAGCAAATCTCCCAACCTTCTCCAGATATGACAGTCTACAGCTAGAAATATCACTACACAACCACTTCGGGGTAGGCAAACAGAATGTCTTTCCTTGTCTGGGGTTCCCAACCAAGAATAAAAATGGAGTACCTCACCTTAGAGATCCCCCAGAAAGAAGGGGCCTCAATAGTTTGTATGAAAGAGATCCAGTTGGGAGTGAAGAACCAGAACTAAGGTGGACATACAGTACAGGTGAAACTCGGAAAATTAGAATATCATGGAAAAGTTCATTTATTTCAGTAATTCAACTTAAAAGGTGAAACTAATATATGAGATAGACGCATGACATGCAAAGAGAGATATGTCAAGCCTTTATTAGTTATAATTATGATATTATGGCGTACAGCTAATGAAAACCCCAAATTAACAATCTCAGAAAATTAGAATATTGTGAAAGGTTCAGACGGGCAGCCCATGTTTCACATTTGACTCCTCTTCTTTCTTCTATATCCAATCCAGTCATTTCTTCCTGTCCAACTGATTATAATAATAGCTTTCCCCTTTGAAGTTGTGCCTTACATATCCTACTGCTTTCTAAGCTGCTGTGGATGTCTGTCCCATAGAAAATAAACAAAAGTGTGTGTGTGTGTGTGTGTGTATCCTGACTGATCAAACAGCAACATAAAACAAAATAGGGAAAAAAATAAAATAAAAGTAGCAGATTCAAATAAACTTTGTGATCAGTCAATATACGCCAAAAATCTAATAGCTGTGTTCCCTTCACAGAGCTGCAAGCTCCAGAGTTCCCTAGGAAGAGGAACTAACCTCTCAGCACCCTTAATAAACTCCAGTTCCCAGGATTTTAGAGGGGGAATTCATGACTGTGTAAATAGGTATGATATTGCTTTAAATGTATGCTGCAGATGGGGCCTAAAACCACCAGAAGATTAATATCTGGGGCAGAGAGAGGAAGGCAGAGGGCAAGGAAGACCTTACACAGGAATGGACGAAGTCACAGAATCAAAGAATCATAGAGCTAGAATGGAAGAGAGGGTCATCTAGTTCAACATCCTGCAATGCAGGGGCTCAAAGCCATGACCCTGACCTGAAAATGAAAGCCATGGTAGGAACTGGGGAAAGCCAGAAGTGAAGTTGAATGAAATGCCACAGCAAAGAGTTGGGCTCAACCCAAGAGACAAAGAAACCTGGGAGCAAAGCAAAGAGGACTTCCAGACCAGCGTTAGTCTTGGGTGGGATTCAGCCACATCCCAGCAAATCCCAGTTGTGCAGTCCAAAGTTTTTGGGAGGCCTTGAACAACAAACCCACTCCTCCCAAAAGAATGGACTTTTAACAAAATATTCCCCCTGTGGGGAAAGCTGATATTTTTCCAGGACTTCTGCATCTTTACAATATGCAATTGGAAAGAACAGAGAGCTGGAGAAGCCTGTCCTTGTCGTCCAGTAATCTCCTACCATAGTTAGATTTGCCTTGGAACAGAAACAACACATTGGAATGAAAATGGTAAGATGTTTATGGAGAATGCAGAGATACCTTCTGATTAAAACAGAAGACTAAATTAAGGCATTCTGGGAGATGATTTATAATGAAATGAAGAAGGTATCTAAATATACCTTCCTGAAGAAACCAGAGGCCTTTCTCCTGGGCATGGTTGGCCAATTGGTGTCAAAGAAAGACAGAACGTTTTTTATGTATGCCACAACAGCAGCAAGAATACTTATTGCAAAGTACTGGAAGACGCAAGATCTACCCGCCTGGGAAGAATGGCAGATGAAACTGATGGACTACATGGAATTGGCGGAAATGACTGGCAGAATCCGAGACCAGGGAGAAGAGTCGGTGGAAGAAGATTGGAAAAAATTTAAAGTATATTTAAAAAAAACACTGTAAAATTAATGAATGTTAGAAAGATGCTGGAATGGATTTACATGGTCTTAGCAGAAAGGTTACAAAGAATTAAGTAAAAATGGACTGTTAATGGGTTAAAGTGTAAAATTTAAGGTTAAATTGCGTTAAGATAAATTAAGGAACAAAATTTGAGAAAGAGGGAAAGGACTTGCTGGAACAATTATGAAATAGAATACAAAAAGGGAGGCGTGAGGAAGTCAAGGAAATAAGTAAATGAAAGATAATAATATGAAAATACTGGATGTTAATGTTTTTTTAAATGTTATTGTTTAGTTGTATTGTCTTTGGGTTTTTTCTTTTTTTCTTTTCTTTTTCTTTTTTCGCTTTAGTGTTGTATTTTTCTTTATTTTTGAAGTATTGTAATCTTTTTTTTTCATTATTATTGCCTGTTTTTCTTTTTTCTGTAATTGTTAAACTTCAATAAATATTTTATAAAAAACAAACAAACAAAAAACAGAAGACTAAATAAGACTCTGCTCACAAGGTGACCGGAGCCCTCATACAGTGGGCACAGGGGGAAACTGGAACCTACAGTGGGACACTTTTAATAAGCAGCCATATGTTAGCAGGCCTTGCATTACTAGGGATGATGGAGTTTTGTCACAAATCCCAATAAACTATGGGGTTTGTGAGGGCGTTTTGTGACAGGGCTGAGGTAAGTTTGTGATGGCCCTTTGTGATTGGGCTGAGGTGGGGTTTGTGATGGCCCTTTGTGAGTCTGCTGAGGTGGGGTTTGTGATGGTGCTTTGTGAGTGGGCTGAGGTGGGGTTTGTGACTCAAGCCCTTAGGATGAGTCCCCAGTAGCATTTCATCTTTCAGCCTTGTAGATGTTAGCAGTTATGGAATTGGACAATAGCCCTTTAAAGAACACAGCCAGCTCCTCTGCAAAGGCAGGGCTAATTGCAGGGCAGGGTTTGCCAACCTCAACCTCTTTGCTGAGACAACATCCACCCATTAACCACAATCAAGAGAAAACTGCAGCCACTGGACCTCACAGGACCTGTCCCATGGTCCTGATAGGGCTTGCCTAAATCTGGGTATATATTTACATCCAGGTACCTGCTTGGGAGTTCCATCTGAAAATATCTATTTCTTACAAATGCGGATCAAGTATTATGTGGCACTTGTAACCGTGCCAGTTCCACAGATCCAAGCAGTTGCATGGGCATATATAGGATAAGGAAATCTCACAAGTAAACTAGGGACAAGCTGTTAAAGGCTTTATATACTAACCTGTATATTTGACCTTGGCCCTGAACTTGAAACTGCTAAATTGGATCTTTGCATTAAAGCAACAAAATCGCCAAACCAAGCCACAAACGCCCCCGCACCCCCGTCTGTCTTCCTTTTTCACCCCACACTCGTGACCAGTAATAAAACCAGAAGCTCTTTTCTTCAGGATCGCCTAAGCAAGAACAATCGCACAGTTTTACACCCCAGAATGGTTTTAAAATTAAAAATTGGCCGGCGTCCACTTTACATCTCGCCCGCCCTCTGCTAAGAGAAGATTGGGGGGGGGGGAGTAAAAAAGAAAGAAAGGGGGGGTAGCACTTGTGTCAACAGAGTCTGCCCCAAGTAAGAAACCTTTTTCTTGCAGATGCCTTGAAAGCACAACTTAGGTGCTCCTTTATTACTTCAGAGAATTCTACAAGGCAGAAATGCAGAGTCCTGTTCTTTTATCTCCGTTAAAGCTGAATTGTTTCTTGTGTGGTATTTGTGGAAACATCATTGTAAGAGGTCTGAGTTATTCTTCCCCAGAATGTGTAGTTTCATTCAGGAGAGTGTTCATGGCTGGCATTGCCTCAGCAAGTTCTCCCTCGCACTCCTCCTGTAATCATATCAAATATACCACATAGTCAGGATGAACAGTCCAGTGAAACAATAACTTTCCAAGAACCACCCTTTCCCTTCTTATTCCAGGTGCTGCCACTGGATGTGCCTTGATTGGAATTTATTGAGGGCCCTCTCAGTGGCAGCTCCCCACCTGTCAAATGCACTCCCTGGTGCAATGGGAACATGGTCACCCAGTGAGTTTTAGAACTCAGTGTGGATTGGAACCCTGGTCTCCCCTGGCTTAACACTCAACTGCATCACACTCACTCACTTGTGACCCCACAAAAGGAGGGCATTTTTGCCCAATATTACTTTTAACTCTGGGGTAAATAGCAACCCTAGGGAGGCAGCTGTCAACGTTTTCCTTTTTTTGAGGGAAATTCCCTTATTCCGAATAGGATTCTTTGCAAGAAAAGGGAAAAGTTGACAGCTATGGGCGGATCAGAAGGGGGGGGGCAAGGGGTTGAAACCCCTCTAAGTAACATCATGTGTGAACATCCCCTCTTAATTGCGGCTCTTTAGTTAAAGAGCAACTGTGGAAGGGCACATCATGTTCTGACAGTGCAGCCCTGTGTGTGCCTCTTTTTTTAGTCTTCTTGGGTTCAAGGGGGCTTACTCTCAGGTAAGTTGGCATAGTAGAGAATGGGGAGGGAGCACCAGGCTGCACAGCACAATGGCCTGAATACCCTGGGCAATAGCGGCCGCTTCATTGGCTTCCTTTTCATCTGCACCCACTAGCTGCTCCTTGGCATCAGAAACTGCAGCCTAAGGAGGACAAACCAAGGAAGAGGGCATAATCTACATATTAATTCCTTACTGTCCCATTCTTCAGTTCACCACATTTCATAACCATATTCAAATTCAGGAAAAAAATCAAAACAAAAATGCACCAACATTTTAGTGGGCAACTAGGTACCAGAATCTGCCAGTGATGTTGCTTTCTAACTAATCAGGAACTGTAGTTTGTTAAGGGTGCTGGGAATTGTAGCTCTGAAAGATACAGTGCCCAGGATTCTTTGGAGGAGGTCATGGGCCTTGGTGTGTCTACAGCTATTGTCTTTCAACAGCCCTGTTCATAATACTGAGCTTGCAACGGCTACAGCAGATAATGAAAACAGATACAAATTTCCATAAAATCTACCTGTTTCAACATAACCAGAGACACGGGCTCCTTGGTGACGTGGTCAGACTCCTCCAAGTAGTATTCCACTTGAAATCCATTGAGTAAAAACTTGAAATTGCTTGAGAACTCAATAACGTTCTCTCTCAGTCTCTGTTCATAATACTGTGCTTGCAACGGATACAGCAGATAATGAAAACAGATACAAATTTGCATAAAATCTACCTGTTTCAACATAACCAGAGACATGGGCCCCTTGGTGACATGGTCAGACTCCTCCAAGTAGTATTCCACTTGAAATCCATTGAGTAAAAACTTGAAATTGTTTGAGTACTTAATAACGTTCTCTCTCAGTCTCTGTTCATAACGCTGAGCTTGCAACAGACATGGCAGATAACGAAAACAGATACAAATTTCCATAAAATCTACCTGTTCCAACATAACCAGAGACATGGGCTCCTTGGTGACATGGTCAGACTCCTCCAAGTAGTATTCCACTAGAAATCCATTGAGTAAAAACTTGAAATTGCTTGAGTACTCAATAACGTTCTCTCTCAGTCTCCTGTACTCTACACCCTGCTGTTTGAAAGTTGCCATTAGCAGCACTGGCTCTGAGATGGCAACCAACTCTTCCTCGCCGATATTTTCAAGCAAGACTAGGGTTCCAAAGTGGATGGCGTTCTCCAAAGTCCTTACGTAAGTGGAGTCAGAAACCTTGATAATGGAAATATTATAGCTTGCTGCTTCCGTGCCCCTATCCTCCTTTCCTCCCAAGCTCATCCTTTCAGCAATTTCCAGATTTTGAGAACATTCCTCAATGCTCTTTTCAAGTGATTTCTTCCGGTGATTAAGTGATTCAAGTTCATCGTGTAGGTCCCGGAGGCGGTCAGTTACTTTCTTTAGTTCGTCTCTGTCCGTATTGAGCTTCTGCATCAGTAGAGTGTGCAACCCTTCCTCTTTCCTGAGTTCTTGATGTTTTGGGGCCACCACGTTTGCTGCCCGGTCGTTCGCTTCCATGGATCCAACTCCTTGGCACAAGCCTTTGCAGGCAGATGATACAGCTGGCTCTATGAAAGATGGCTGAAAGTCCACATGGCTGAAAGTCCACAACTTCTCTGTACTTCTCTTCATTACAGCTGGGAGGAAATTCTCTTTGTCAGAAGTCTTCAAGGAGTCGAGGAATTTCAGGTGCCTTACAACCATTTTGGAACTACCTGAAATTTCAAATAAATACATATATATTAAAATGTTTTCAAAATATAAATATCTCATTTTAAAAATCTGGAAGATTTTCAACCTTGCTGTTCTTTCCCCTGTAATAGTTTTTGGAGCATCCAGGTGATTCTTAAGCCAAAGGAAATGGATAAGGTCATAAAATGACACTTGCATCTATGGTTCATTTTATTGCATTGAATGCAGGGGGAGGGGCTGATGCCCATTGGACTTGTAGGGCAGAATATGGGAGATTCAACAGTAGTGGGGAATTAGAGCCAATGACAGGCAGAGTGAACTAATTCTGGCTTTGTCCTCACCCTCCTTCCTGCTGAGTTCTATAACAGCAACACTGGGTCTACGGAGGAACAGGAGCAGATGGGGGCTGGCTAAGCAGAAGCTTAGCTTTTTAGGGCAGTTCCCCACTTGCCCTAATGGACTAAAGTCTACAGGTTGAATGTCTGAATATAAAGTGATATGATGAAAATGCTCAGTATCAACAAAGAAACACATGACAACCCCTCCCAATAGAGGATTAAAAAAATAAATTACCGCTTCCAGTTGAATCAGGTTTTCTTTCTGGCGTTTTTGTCACATTTTCCATGCCCAACGTGACAGGTCCTGGTGGATCGTTTATGCAGTTGACAAATGAGGTATTTGTCAGTTTGAGGGTATGGAGAGCCGAAAACGGACCTTCCAGGGCGGGCATTCGCTCCACCAGGTCGCTCTCACACTCCTCCTGTAATGACATCAAATATATTCTCAGTAGGGATTTGATAGCCCTGGTCTCCCCCGGCCTAACACGCTAACTGCATCACACTCACTCTCTTGTGACCCCACCCACAAAAGGGGCAATGCTGGAGCTTCATGCTCCGGCACCGGGGGGGCAGAGAGAAGGCGGGGCGGGGCGTGCGTCCTGGGGGCGGGAAGCGCTGCCTGTGGGGGCGGGGTGCCCAGCGCGGGGGCAGCTGCAATGGCACCCTGCCAGGATCATGCTGTCGGGGGTGGTGTGCTCCCCCTGCACTCCTCTTCCTCTGCCAGTGAAAGGGGGGCATTTTTAGACATTTTTAGCAATAAATGCAAATGTTTTACCTTTAAAGGTAAAGGGTAAAAGGACCCCTGACTGTTAGGTCCAGTCACGGACAACTCTGGGGTTGCGGCGCTCAATTCGCTTTACTGGTTGAGGGAGCTGGCGTCCAGCTTCCGGGCACGTGGCCAGCATGACTAAGCCGCTTCTGGCAAACCAGAGCAGCATACAGAAACGCCGTTTACCCTCCCACCAGAGCGGTACCTATTTATCTACTTGCACTTAGACACGCTTTTGAACTGCTAGGTTGGCAGGAGCAGGGACCGAGCAACGGGAGCTCACCCCGTCACGGGGATTCAAACTGCAGACCTTCGTATCGGCAAGCCCTACCCTAGTCACATTTTTTTCTTACCTCAGCATGCTTGGTGCCAGAAATTGACACCAAGAGAATTATCCAGAAAATCGACATCGTAATCTATGAAAAAAGAAAAGCAGATGAATATTGCTTTTAGACAGCTTTTAAATCCCAGAACACTTTCCCGCCTAGGCTGTTCACCTAACAACTTACCTATTTGCAGCTCATTTGCTGAAATGTCCTCTGTGCACCAGATAACCCCAATATAAACTTAACATTGGATTGTGATGTAAGCTGGCACCCCTGTCTTGAATTATTATGCCAAGATGGGAAAAGTTAAAATTGTCATTGCTAGGCAAAATTTCAGTGATTAAAAATGAATGATTTGCCTAGAATGATATTTTTATTTCAAATAATACCTCTTGCGACTGATTCACTATTTAAAGAATGGCAAAAGGGGTTTATCTAAGTGTTATGGCAATGAAAAAAACTACAAGTTAAAATGAAAGTACTGCAAGATGTAAAGCAAAGGGGAGGATTGGAACTGCCTGATTAGAAATTGTATTTTGCCACCTATTGCTTAGCGTGGATGAAGGAGTGAGTGATCCTAAGGAATAGGGGGATTTTGGAATTAGAGAGTCATGATTTAAGGTTTGGGTGACATGGATATCTGTGGTATGACAAGGTCAAAGTGAATAAGGACTTTCAAAACCATTTTGGTAGATGCACTATATTGAGAATCTGGAGTAGAGATAAACCTAGGTTGGAGGTGAAGATACCCCTATGGACTTCAGTGCAAGACGCATTTCATATGGAAACAGGTGACAGGTAAAGGCAAATGGTTAGCCTAGGGAGGCCAGATGACTTCACCTATTACAACTTTCCATTTTATAGGTTTGTTAGATTTGTGCATTGCTTGCCACTAAGAAAGTGCCAATGCTATGTACAGCTGTTCTTCTGGTTTCTGCCAGAGCATTCCTACATCCCACTCTTCCTGAATTCTGGGTGAACTAGAATAATTCCAGAACAAAAATTTCAGAACAGCAGCATATGTGCTTTACTACAGTTTTAAGTTTCCCCAGTTCATTCCTTTCCATACCCATACCAGTGTGCTCTGCACTTTAAGCTGGACGCAGCTCAACATGGGCTTCCTCCATGACATTTCAATATCTTTCTAGGGCAGAAATGAGATGGGAGAACTAACGCAGTTGCTCCCTCAGTCTTAGGGCGCAACAAGGTGGAGGTGGGCGAGCGGGAAGATGAAGCTCACAGGATCCTTATCAAGCAAAGCAATATACAGTGTCTTCATGGAAAGAGTGAGATGGATGGGGGATGTCTTAGCCATGACCCTGCAATGATGGGGAAGAAATTCCAAACAAGGCTGAACTGGCCCCATGAATAAGTCGTCAGCCTGAAAGTTGGAAAAGAGTAAATGGCTTTCAAATGCAGCAGAAGTTGCATTATTACCAATAAGAACAGTTTGCTATCAGTCAATATGCAGAGCCAGACTAATACATTTTGCTGCCTGAAGCAAAAAGCAAAAACAAAACGGTGCCTCTTCAATCCCATTCCACGTACAGCAGCCAATTGAGCTGGCAGCTGAGTCTTACAATGGGGCAGACAAACTCCAGACAAAGCATGGGATAACCCACCTAAGGTTATCAGGACAGTGGTGTCTCGGGCTGCCATAGGAATAACACAGGTCAGCCTGAGCTGTTTCATTTGAATAGGGTGATGTGGGGAACAGCAGCTTATGAACACTTCTCCAAGTGTTTTGTGCTTGGTAGCACTTGTGTCAACAGGGTCTGGCTCAAGTAAGAAACCTTTTTCTTGCAGATGTCTTGAAAGCACAACTTAGGTGCTCCTTTATCCCTTCAGAAAATTCCACAAGGCAGAAATGCAGAGTCCTGTTCTTTGATCTCTGTTAAGGCTGAATAGTTTCTTGTGTGGTATTTCTGGAAACATCATTGTAAGAGGCCTGAGTTACTTTCCCCCAGAATGTCAGTCATTGCACACATCCTCTAAAATGTGTCCAGCCCATTCACTGCATGAGATATATGTTGTTCCCCTTTGAATTTCCATCTTTTGAGTTCTGGCCTTAAAGGAACTAAAAGACTGAATTTGTTGTTGTTTAGTCGTTTAGTCGTGTCCGACTCTTCGTGACCCCATGGACCAGAGCACGCCAGGTTTGAATACTGCAAAGCATATCCATAAGGCAAGTGAGCTGGTGCAGTGAGGTATTGTGTGGCCTAATTAGCCAAGCCAATATTACTATCTGGTTACAGTAAAAGAAGAAGAAGAAGAAGAAGAAGAAGAAGAAGAAGAAGAAGAAGAAGAAGAGGAGTTTGGATTTGATACCCCGCCTTTCACTCCCTTTAAGGAGTCTCAAAGTGGCTAAAATTCTCCTTACCCTTCCTCCCCCACAACAAACACTCTGTGAGGTGAGTGGGGCTGAGAGACTTCAAAGAAGTGTGACTGGCCCAAGGTCACCCAGCAGCTGCATGTGGAGGAGCGGAGACGCGAACCCAGTTCCCCAGATTACGAGACTACCGCTCTTAACCACTACACCACACTGGCTCTCCAAAAGCTCAGGGGTGGAACAATTATTCAATCCATGTTTCATATTTGACTCATCCTCTTCTTTCTTCTATATCCAATCCAGTCATTTCTTCCTGTCCAACTGATTATAATAATAGCTTTCCCCTTTGAAGTTGTGCCTTACCTATCCTAATGCTTTCTATGCTGCTGTGGCTGTCTGTCCCATAGAAAATAAACAAAAGAGTGTGTGCATCTGTGTGTGTGTGTGTGTGTGTGTGTATCCTGACTGATCAAACAGCAACATAAAACAAAATAGGGGGGGAAATAAAATAAAAGTAGCAGACTCAAATAAACTTTGTGATCAGTCAATATACGCCCCAAATCTAATAGCTGTGTTCCCTTCACAGAGCTGCAAGCTCCAGAGTTCCCTAGGAAGAGGAACTAACCTCTCAGCACCCTTAATAAACTCCAGTTCCCAATATTTTAGAGGGGGAATTCATGAATGTGTAAATAGATATGATATTGCTTTAAATGTATGGTGCAGATGGGACCTAAAACCACCAGAAGATTAATATCTGGGGTAGAGAGTGGAAGGCAGAGGGCAAGGAAGACCTTACACAGGAATGGACGGATTATGAAGTTAAGAGAATCAAAGAATAATAGAGCTAGAATGGAATAGAGGGTCATCTAGTTCAACATCTTGCAATGCAGGGGTTCAAAGCCATGACCCTGACCTGAAAATGAAAGCCATGGTAGGAACTGGGGGAAGCCAGAAGCAAAGTTGAACGAAATGCCACAGCAAAGAGTTGGGCTCAACCCAAGAGACAAAGAAACCTGGGAGCAAAGCAAAGAGGACTTCCAGACCAGCTTTAGTCTTGGGTGGGATTCAGCCACATCCCAGCAAATCCCAGTTGTGCAGTCAAAAGTTTTTGGGAGGCCTTAAACAACAAACCCACTCCTCCCAAAAGAATAGACTTTTTACAAAATATTCCCCCTTTGGAGAAAGCTGATAGTTTTCCAGGACTTCTGCATCTTTACAATATGCAATTGGAAAGAACAGAGAGCTGGAGAAGCCTGTCCTTGTCGTCCAGTAATCTAACTAATCTCCATAGTTAGATTCGCCTAAGAATAGAAACAACACATTGGAATGAAAATGGTAAGATGTTTATGGAGAATGCAGAGATACCTTCTGATTAAAACAGAAGACTAAATAAGACTCTGCTCACAAGGTGACCGGAGCCCTAATACAGTGGGCACAGGGGGAAACTGGAACCTACAGTGGGACACTTTTAATAAGCAGCCATATGTTAGGTGGCCTTGCATTACTAGGGATGATGGAGTTTTGTCACAAATCCCAATATACTATGGGGTTTGTGAGGGCGTTTTGTGACAGGGCTGAGGTAAGTTTGTGATGGCCCTTTGTGAGTGTGCTCAGGTGGGGTTTGTGATGGTGCTTTGTGAGAGGGCTCAGGTGGGGTTTGTGATGGCCCTTTGTGAGAGCGCTCAGGTGGGGTTTGTGACTCAAGCCCTTAGGATGAGTCCCCAGTAGCATTTCATCTTTCAGCCTTGTAGATGTTAGCAGTTATGGAAGTGGACAACAGCCCTTTAAAAAAAACAGCCAGCTCCTCTGCAAAGGCAGGGCTGATTGCAGGGCAGGGTTTGCCAGCCTCAACCTCTTTGCTGAGACAACATCCACCCATTAACCACAATCAAGAGAAAACTGCAGCCACTGGAGCTTACAGGACCTGTCCATGGTCCTGATAGGGCTTGCCTAAATCTGGGTGTATATTTATTTTTATTTCTTTCACAAGATCTATACACCACTTGATTGCAAGAAAACCTCAAAGCAGTTTACAAAAAGAGTAAAACCATAAAATCATCTAAAAATGGGGAAACAACTATTGAAAACATTGAAAAATAAATAAGATCAACAATGGGCAGGGAGTAAATAAAAATGTATGTCAAGATTCTACATTTATGGATGTTTTTTGCAGGCTTCAAAAAGTGTAGAGTGAAGGTACCTGCTTGGGAGTTCCATCTGAAAATATCTATTTCTTACAAATGCGGATCAAGTATTATGTGGCACTTGTAACAGTGCCAGTTCCACAGATCCAAGCAGTTGCATGGGCATATATAGGATAAGGAAATCTCACAAGTAAACTAGGGACAAGCTGTTAAAGGCTTTATATACTAACCTGTATATTTGACCTTGGCCCTGAACTTGAAACTGCTAAATTGGATCTTTCCATTAAAGCAACAAAATCGCCAAACCAAGCCACAAACATTTCTGGTCTTGCAGGCTTTGCATTTAAGCTTGGTGGGAGATTAAAATGTTTGCGGCCACTGCTGTCATTCCCCCCCCCCCCGCACCCCCTTCTGTCTTTCTTTTTCACCCCACACTCGTGACCAGTAATAAAACCAGAAGGTCTTTTCTTCAGGATCGCCTAAGCAAGAACAATCGCACAGTTTTACACCCCAGAATGGTTTTAAAATTAAAAATTGGCAGGCTTCCACTTTACATCTCGTCCGCCCTCTGCTAAGAGAAGATTGGGGGGGGGGGTGATTTAAAAAGAAAGAAGGGGGGGTGGCACTTGTGTCAACAGAGTCTGCCCCAAGTAAGAAACCTTTTTCTTGCAGATGCCTTGAAAGCACAACTTAGGTGCTCCTTTATTACTTCAGAGAATTCTACAAGGCAGAAATGCAGAGTCCTGTTCTTTTATCTCCGTTAAAGCTGAATTGTTTCTTGTGTGGTATTTGTGGAAACATCATTGTAAGAGGCCTGAGTTATTCTTCCCCAGAATGTGTAGTTTCATTCAGGGGAGTGTTCATGGCTGGCATTGCCTCGGCAAGTTCTCCCTCGCACTCCTCCTGTAATCATATCAAATATACCACATAGTCAGGATGAACAGTCCAGTGAAACAATAACTTTCCAAGAACCACCCTTTCCCTTCTTATTCCAGGTGCTGCCACTGGATGTGCCTTGATTGGAATTAATTGGGGGCCCTCTCGGTGGCAGTTCCCCACCTGTCAAATGCACTCCCTGGTGCAATGGGAACATGGTCACCCAGTGAGTTTTAGAACTCAGTGTGGATTGGAACCCCGGTCTCCCCTGGCTTAACACTCAACTGCATCACACTCACTCACTTGTGACCCCACAAAAGGAGGGCATTTTTGCCCAGTATTACTTTTAACTCTGGGGTAAATAGCAACCCTAGGGAGGCAGCTGTCAATGTTTTCCATTTTTTGAGGGAAATTCCCTTATTCCGAATAGGATTCTTCGCAAGAAAAGGGAAAAGTTGACAGCTATGGGCAGATCAGAAGTGTGTGTGTGGGGGGGCAAGGGGCTGAAACTCCTCTAAGTAACATCATGTGTGAACATCCCCTCTTAATTGCGGCTCTTTAGTTAAAGAGCAACTGTGGAAGGGCACATCATGTTCTGACAGTGCAGCCCTGTGTGTGCCTCTTTTTTTAGTCTTCTTGGGTTCAAGGGGGCTTACTCTCAGGTAAGTTGGCATAGTAGAGAATGGGGAGGGAGCACCAGGCTGCACACCTGAATACCCTGGGCAATAGCGGCCGCTTCATTGGCTTCCTTTTCATCTGCACCCACTAGCTGCTCCTTGGCATCAGAAACTGCAGCCTAAGGAGGACAAACCAAGGGAGAGGGCATAATCTACATATTAATTCCTTACCGTCCCATTCTTAAGTTCACCACATTTCATAATCATATTCAAATTCAGGAAAAAAATCAAAACAAAAATGCACCAACATTTTAGTGGGCAACTAGGTACCAGAATCTGCCAGTGATGTTGCTTTCTAACTAATCAGGAACTGTAGTTTGTTAAGGGTGCTTGGAATTATAGCTCTGAAAGATACAGTGCCCAGGATTCTTTGGAGGAAGTCATGGGCCTTGGTGTGTCTACAGCTATTGTCTTTCAACAGCCCTGTTCATAATACTGAGCTTGCAACGGCTACAGCAGATAATGAAAACAGATACAAATTTCCATAAAATCTACCTGTTTCAACATAACCAGAGACATGGGCTCCTTGGTGACGTGGTCAGACTCCTCCAAGTAGTATTCCACTTGAAATCCATTGAGTAAAAACTTGAAATTGCTTGAGTACTCAATAACGTTCTCTCTCAGTCTCTGTTCATAACACTGAGCTTGCAACAGATATGGCAGATAACGAAAACAGATACAAATTTCCATAAAATCTACCTGTTCCAACATAACCAGAGACATGGGCCCCTTGGTGATGTGGTCAGACTCCTCCAAGTAGTATTCCACTAGAAATCCATTGAGTAAAAACTTGAAATTTCTTGAGTACTTAATAACGTTCTCTCTCAGTCTCTGTTCATAACACTGAGCTTGCAACAGATATGGCAGATAACAAAAACAGATACAAATTTCCATAAAATCTACCTGTTCCAACATAACCAGAGACATGGGCTCCTTGGTGACATGGTCAGACTCCTCCAAGTAGTATTCCACTAGAAATCCATTGAGTAAAAACTTGAAATTGCTTGAGTACTCAATAACGTTCTCTCTCAGTCTCCTGTACTCTACACCCTGCTGTTTGAAAGTTGCCATTAGCAGCACTGGCTCTGAGATGGCACCCAACTCTTCCTCGCCGATATTTTCAAGCAAGACTAGGGTTCCAAAGTGGATGGCGTTCTCCAAAGTCCTTACGTAAGTGGAGTCAGAAACCTTGATAATGGAAAGATTATAGCTTGCTGCTTCCGTGCCCCTATCCTCCTTTCCTCCCAAGCTCATCCTTTCAGCAATTTCCAGATTTTGAGAGCATTCCTCAATGCTCTTTTCAAGTTCTTTCTTCCGGTTCTTAAGTGATTCAAATTCATCGTTCAGGTCCCGTAGGCGGTCAGTTACTTTCTTTAGTTCGTCTCTGTCCGTATTGAGCCTCTGCATCAGTAGAGTGTGCAACCCTTCCTCTTTCCTGAGTTCTTGATGTTTTGGGGCCACCACGTTTGCTGCCCGGTCGTACGCTTCCATGGATCCAACTCCTTGGCACAAGCCTTTGCAGGCAGATGATACAGCTGGCTCTATGAAAGATGGCTGAAAGTCCACATGGCTGAAAGTCCACAACTTCTCTCTACTTCTCTTCATTACAGCTGGGAGGAAATTCTCTTTGTCAGAAGTCTTCAAGGAGTCGAGGAATCTCACATGCCTTACAACCATTTTGGAACTACCTGAAATTTCAAATAAATACATATATATTAAAATGTTTTCAAAATATAAATATCTCATTTTAAAAATCTGGAAGATTTTCAACCTTGCTGTTCTTTCCCCTGTAATAGTTTTTGGAGCATCCAGGTGATTCTTAAGCCAAAGGAAATGGATAAGGTCATAAAATGACACTTGTATCTATGGTTCATTTTATTGCATTGAATGCAGGGGGAGGGGCTGATGCCCATTGGACTTGTAGGGCAGAATACGGGAGATTCAACAGTAGTGGGGAATTAGAGCCAATGACAGGCAATAACTGGCTTTGTCCTCACCCTCCTTCCTGCTGAGTTCCATAACAGCAACACTGGGTCTAAGGAGGAACAGGAGCAGATGGGGGCTGGCTAACAGAGGCTTAGCTTTTTAGGGCAGTTCCCCACTTGCCCTAATGGACTAAAGTCTACTGGTTGAATGTCTGAATATATAATATAAAGTGATACGATGAAAATGCTCAGTATCAACAAAGAAACACATGACAACCCCTCCCAATAGAGGATTAAAAAAATAAATTACCGCTTCCAGTTGAATCAGGTTTTCTTTCTGGCGTTTTTTTCACATTTTCCATGCCCAACGTGACAGGTCCTGGTGGATCATTTATGCAGTTGACAAATGAGGTATTTGTCAGCTTCAGAGTATGGAGAGCCGAAAACGGACCTTCCAGGGCGGGCATTCGCTCCACCAGGTCGCTCTCGCACTCCTCCTGTAATGACATCAAATATATTCTCAGTAGGGATTTGATAGCCCTGGTCTCCCCCGGCCTAACACGCTAACTGCATCACACTCACTCTCTTGTGACCCCATAAAAGGGGCAATGGTGGAGCTTCATGCTCCGGCACTGGGGGGCAGAGAGAAGGCGGGGCGGGGCGGGGCGTGCGTCCTGGGGGCGGGAAGCGCTGCCTGTGGGGGTGGGGTGCCCAGCGCGGGGGCAGCTGCAATGGCACCCTGCCAGGATCATGCTGCCGGGGGGGGGTGTGCTACCCCTGCACTCCTCTTCCTCTGCCAGTGAAAGGGGGGCATTTTTAGACATTTTTAGCAATAAATGCAAATGTTTTACCTTTAAAGGTAAAGGGTAAAAGGACCCCTGACTGTTAGGTCCAGTCGCGGATGACTCTGGGGTTGTGGCGCTCAATTCACTTTACTGGTAGAGGGAGCTGGTGTCCAGCTTCCGGGCACGTGGCCAGCATGACTAAGCCGCTTCTGGCAAACCAGAGCAGCATACAGAAATGCCGTTTACCCTCCCACCAGAGCGGTACCTATTTATCTACTTGCACTTAGACATGCTTTTGAACTGCTAGGTTGGCAGGAGCAGGGACCGAGCAACGGGAGCTCACCCCGTCACGGGGATTCAAACTGCAGACCTTCGTATCGGCAAGCCCTACCCTAGTCACATTTTTTTCTTACCTCAGCATGCTTGGTGCCAGAAATTGACACCAAGAGAATTATCCAGAAAATCGCCATCGCCATCTATGAAAAAAGAAAAGCAGATGAATATTGCTTTTAGACAGCTTTTAAATCCCAGAACACTTTCCCGCCTAGGCTGTTCACCTAACAACTTACCTATTTGCAGCTCATTTGCTGAAATGTCCTCTGTGCACCAGATAACCCCAATACAAACTTAACATTGGATTGTGATGTAATCTGGCACCTCTGTCTTGAATTATTATGCCAAGATGGGAAAAGTTAAAATTGTCATTGCTAGGCAAAATTTCAGTGATAAAAATGAATGTTTTGCCTAGAATGATATTTTTAATTCAAATAATACCTCTTGCGACTGATTCACTATTTAAAGAATGGCAAAAGGGGTTTATCTAAGTGTTATGGCAATGAAAAAAAACACAAGTTAAAATGAAAGTACTGCAAGATGTAAAGCAAAGGGGAGGATTGGAACTGCCTGATTAGAAATTGTATTTTGCCACCTATTGCTTAGCGTGGATGAAGGAATGAGTGATCCTAAGGAATAGGGGGATTTTGGAATTAGAGAGTCATGATTTAAGGTTTGGGTGACATGGATATCTGTGGTATGACAAGGTCAAAGTGAATATGGACTTTCAAAATCATTTTGTTAGATGCACTATATTGAGAATATGGAGTAGATATAAACCTAGGTTGTAGGTGAAGATACCCCTATGGACTTCAGTGCAAGATGCATTTCATATGGAAACAGGTGACAGGTAAAGACAAATGGTTAGCCTAGGGAGGCCAGATGACTTCACCTATTACAACTTTCCATTTTATAGGTTTGTTAGATTTGTGCATTGCTTGCCACTAAGAAAGTGCCAATGCTATGTACAGCTGTTCTTCTGGTTTGTGCCAGAGCATTCCTACATCCCACTCTTCCTGAATTCTGGGTGAAGTAGAATAATTCCAGAACAGCAGCACATGTGCTTTACTACAGTTTTAAGTTTCCCCAGTTCATTCCTTTGCACACACATACCAGTGTGCTCTGCACTTTAAGCTGGACGCAGCTCAACATGGGCTTCCTCCATGACATTTCAATATCTTTCTAGGGCAGAAATGAGATGGGAGAACTAACACAGTTGCTCCCTCGGTCTTAGGGCGCAACAAGGTGGAGGTGGGCGAGCGGGAAGATGAAGCTCACAGGATCCTTATCAAGCAAAGCAATATACAGTGTCTTCATGGAAAGAGTGAGATGGATGGGGGATGTCTTAACCATGACCCTGCAATGATGGCGAAGAAATTCCAAACAAGGCTGAACTGGCCCCATGAATAAGTCGTCAGCCTGAAAGTTGGAAAAGAGTAAATGGCTTTCAAATGCAGCAGACTTTACATTATTACCAATAAGAACAGTTTGCTATCAGTCAATATGCAGAGCTAGACTAATTCATTTTGCTTATTGAAGCAGAAAGCAAAAACAAAGTGCCTCTTCAATCCCATTCCACGTACAGCAGCCAATTGAGCTGGCAGCTGAGTCTTACAATGGGGCAGACAAACTCCAGACAAAGCATGGGATAACCCACCTAAGGTTGTCAGGACAGTGGTGTCTCGGGCTGCCATAGGAATAACACAGGTCAGCCTGAGCTGTTTCATTTGAATAGGGTGATGTGGGGAACAGCAGCTTATGAACACTTCTCCAAGTGTTTTGTGCTCTTGGTAGCACTTGTGTCAACAGGGTCTGGCTGAAGTAAGAAACCTTTTTCTTGCAGATGTCTTGAAAGCACAACTTAGGTGCTCCTTTATCCCTTCAGAAAATTCCACAAGGCAGAAATGCAGAGTCCTGTTCTTTGATCTCTGTTAAGGCCAAATAGTTTCTTGTGTGGTATTTGTGGAAACATCATTCTAAGAGGCCTGAGTTACTTTCCCCCAGAATGTCAGTCATTGCACACATCCTCTAAAATGTGTCCAGCCCATTCACTGCATGAGATATATGTTGTTCCCCTTTGAATTTCCATCTTTTGAGTTCTGGCCTTAAAGGAACTAAAAGACTGAATTTGTTGTTGTTTAGTTGTTTAGTCGTGTCCGACTCTTCGTGACCCCATGGACCAGAGCACGCCAGGTTTGAATACTGCAAAGCATATCCATAAGGCAAGTGAGCTGGTGCAGTGAGGTATTGTGTGGCCTAATTAGCCAAGCCAATATTACTATCTGGTTACAGTAAAAGAAGAAGAAGAAGAAGAGTTTGGATTTGATATCCCGCCTTTCACTCCCTTTAAGGAGTCTCAAAGCGGCTAACATTCTCCTTACCCTTCCTCCCCCACAACAAACACTCTGTGAGGTGAGTGGGGCTGAGAGACGTCAAAGAAGTGTGACTGGCCCAAGGTCACCCAGCAGCTGCATGTGGAGGAGCGGAGAGGCGAACCCGGTTCTCCAGATTACGAGACTACCGCTCTTAACCACCACACCACACTGGCTCTCCAAAAGCTCAGGGGTGGAACAATTATTCAATCCATGTTTCATATTTGACTCATCCTCTTCTTTCTTCTATATCCAATCCAGTCATTTCTTCCTGTCCAACTGATTATAATAATAGCTTTCCCCTTTGAAGTTGTGCCTTACCTATCCTACTGCTTTCTATGCTGCTGTGGCTGTCTGTCCCATAGAAAATAAAAAAAAAGTGTGTGCATCTGTGTGTGTGTGTGTGTGTATCCTGACTGATCAAACAGCAACATAAAACAAAATAGGGGGGAAAATAAAATAAAAGTAGCAGACTCAAATAAACTTTGTGATCAGTCAATATACGCCCAAAATCTAATAGCTGTGTTCCCTTCACAGAGCTGCAAGCTCCAGAGTTCCCTAGGAAGAGGAACTAACCTCTCAGCACCCTTAATAAACTCCAGTTCCCAATATTTTAGAGGGGGATTCATGAATGTGTAAATAGGTATGATATTGTTTTAAATGTATGGTGCAGATGGGGCCTAAAACCACCAGAAGATTAATATCTGGGGTAGAGAGTGGAAGGCAGAGGGCAAGGAAGACCTTACACAGGAATGGACGGATTATGAAGTTAACAGAATCAAAGAATCATAGAGCCAGAATGGAAGAGAGGGTCATCTAGTTCAACATCTTGCAATGCAGGGGCTCAAAGCCATGACCCTGACCTGAAAATGAAAGCCATGGTAGGAACTGGGGGAAGCCAGAAGCGAAGTTGAATGAAATGACAAAGCAAAGAGTTGGGCTCAACCCAAGAAAGAAAACTGGGAGCAAAGTAAAGAGGACTTCCAGACCAGCGTTAGTCTTGGGTGGGATTCAGCCACATCCCAGCAAATCCCAGTTGTGCAGTCCAAAGTTTTTGGGAGGTCTTGAACAACAAACCCACTCCTCCCAAAAGAATGGACTTTTTACATAATATTCCCCCTTTGGAGAAAGCTGATAGTTTTCCAGGACTTCTGCATCTTTACAATATGCAATTGGAAAGAACAGATAGCTGGAGAAGCCTGTCCTTGTCGTCCAGTAATCTCCTACCATAGTTAGATTTGCCTTGGAACAGAAACAGTGCATTGGAATGAAAATGGTAAGATGTTTATGGAGAATGCAGAGATACCTTCTGATTAAAACAGAAGACTAAATAAGACTCTGCTCACAAGGTGACCGGAGCCCTAATACAGTGGGCACAGGGGGAAACTGGAACCTACAGTGGGACACTTTTAATAAGCAGCCATATGTTAGGTGGCCTTGCATTACTAGGGATGATGGAGTTTTGTCACAAATCCCAATATACTATGGGGTTTGTGAGGGCGTTTTGTGACAGGGCTGAGGTAAGTTTGTGATGGCCCTTTGTGAGTGTGCTCAGGTGGGGTTTGTGATGGTGCTTTGTGAGTGGGCTGAGGTGGGGTTTGTGACTCAAGCCCTTAGGATGAGTCGCCAGTAGCATTTCATCTTTCAGCCTTGTAGATGTTAGCAGTTATGGAAGTGGACAACAGCCCTTTAAAGAACACAGCCAGCTCCTCTGCAAAGGCAGGGCTAATTGCAGGGCAGGGTTTGCCAACCTCAACCTCTTCGCTGAGACAACATCCACCCATTAACCACAATCAAGAGAAAACTGCAGCCACTGGAGCTTACAGGACCTGTCCATGGTCCTGATAGGGCTTGCCTAAATCTGGGTGTATATTTATTTTTATTTCTTTCACAAGATCTATACACCACTTGATTGCAAGAAAACCTCAAAGCAGTTTACAAAAAGAGTAAAACCATAAAATCATCTAAAAAAAGGGAAACAACTATTGAAAACATTGAAAAATAAATAAGATCAACAATGGGCAGGGAGTAAATTAAAATGTATGTCAAGATTCTACATTTATGGATGTTTCTAGCAGGCTCCAAAAAGTGTAGAGTGAAGGTACCTGCTTGGGAGTTCCATCTGAAAATATCTATTTCTTACAAATGCGGATCAAGTATTATGTGGCACTTGTAACAGTGCCAGTTCCACAGATCCAAGCAGTTGCATGGGCATATATAGGATAAGGAAATCTCACAAGTAAACTAGGGACAAGCTGTTAAAGGCTTTATATACTAACCTGTATATTTGACCTTGGCCCTGAACTTGAAACTCCTAAATTGGATCTTTCCATTAAAGCAACAAAATCGCCAAACCAAGCCACAAACATTTCTGGTCTTGCAGGCTTTGCATTTAAGCTTGGTGGGAGATTAAAATGTTTGCGGCCACTGCTGTCATTCCCCCCCCCACACCCCCGTCTGTCTTTCTTTTTCACCCCACACTCGTGACCGGTAATAAAACCAGAAGCTCTTTTCTTCAGGATCGCCTAAGCAAGAACAATCGCACAGTTTTACACCCCAGAATGGTTTTAAAATTAAAAATTGGGAGGCTTCCACTTTACATCTCGTCTGCCCTCTGCTAAGAGAAGATTGGGGGGGGGTGATTTAAAAAGAAAGAAGGGGGGGTAGCACTTGTGTCAACAGAGTCTGCCCCAAGTAAGAAACCTTTTTCTTGCAGACGCCTTGAAAGCACAACTTAGGTGCTCCTTTATTACTTCAGAGAATTCTACAAGGCAGAAATGCAGAGTCCTGTTCTTTTATCTCCGTTAAAGCTGAATTGTTTCTTGTGTGGTATTTGTGGAAACGTCATTGTAAGAGGTCTGAGTTATTCTTCCCCAGAATGTGTAGTTTCATTCAGGAGAGTGTTCATGGCTGGCATTGCCTCAGCAAGTTCTCCCTCGCACTCCTCCTGTAATCATATCAAATATACCACATAGTCAGGATGAACAGTCCAGTGAAACAATAACTTTCCAAGAACCACCCTTTCCCTTCTTATTCCAGGTGCTGCCACTGGATGTGCCTTGATTGGAATTGATTGAGGGCCCTCTCGGTGGCAGTTCCCCACCTGTCAAATGCACTCCCTGGTGCAATGGGAACATGGTCACCCAGTGAGTTTTAGAACTCAGTGTGGATTGGAACCCTGGTCTCCCCTGGCTTAACACTCAACTGCATCACACTCACTCACTTGTGACCCCACAAAAGGAGGGCATTTTTGCCCAATATTACTTTTAACTCTGGGGTAAATAGCAACCCTAGGGAGGCAGCTGTCAACGTTTTCCTTTTTTTGAGGTAAATTCCCTTATTCCGAATAGGATTCTTTGCAAGAAAAGGGAAAAGTTGACAGCTATGGGCGGATCAGAAGTGGGGGGGGGGCAAGGGGTTGAAAACCCTCTAAGTAACATCATGTGTGAACATCCCCTCTTAATTGCGGCTCTTTAGTTAAAGAGCAACTGTGGAAGGGCACATCATGTTCTGACAGTGCAGCCCTGTGTGTGCCTCTTTTTTTAGTCTTCTTGGGTTCAAGGGGGCTTACTCTCAGGTAAGTTGGCATAGTAGAGAATGGGGAGGGAGCACCAGGCTGCACAGCACAATGACCTGAATACCCTGGGCAATAGCGGCCGCTTCATTGGCTTCCTTTTCATCTGCACCCACTAGCTGTTCCTTGGCATCAGAAACTGCAGCCTAAGGAGGACAAACCAAGGGAGAGGGCATAATCTACATATTAATTCCTTACCGTCCCATTCTTAAGTTCACCGCATTTCATAATCATATTCAAATTCAGGAAAAAATCAAAACAAAAATGCACCAACATTTTAGTGGGCAACTAGGTACCAGAATCTGCCAGTGATGTTGCTTTCTAACTAATCAGGAACTGTAGTTTGTTAAGGGTGCTGGGAATTGTAGCTCTGAAAGATACAGTGTCCAGGATTCTTTGGAGGAAGTCACGGGCCTTGGTGTGTCTACAGCTATTGTCTTTCAACAGCCCTGTTCATAATACTGAGCTTGCAACGGCTACAGCAGATAATGAAAACAGATACAAATTTCCATAAAATCTACCTGTTTCAACATAACCAGAGACACGGGCTCCTTGGTGACGTGGTCAGACTCCTCCAAGTAGTATTCCACTTGAAATCCATTGAGTAAAAACTTGAAATTGCTTGAGTACTCAATAACGTTCTCTCTCAGTCTCTGTTCATAATACTGTGCTTGCAACGGATACAGCAGATAATGAAAACAGATACAAATTTCCATAAAATCTACCTGTTTCAACATAACCAGAGACATGGGCCCCTTGGTGACATGGTCAGACTCCTCCAAGTAGTATTCCACTAGAAATCCATTGAGTAAAAACTTGAAATTGCTTGAGTACTCAATAACGTTCTCTCTCAGTCTCTGTTCATAACGCTGAGCTTGCAACAGACATGGCAGATAACGAAAACAGATACAAATTTCCATAAAATCTACCTGTTCCAACATAACCAGAGACATGGGCTCCTTGGTGACATGGTCAGACTCCTCCAAGTAGTATTCCACTAGAAATCCATTGAGTAAAAACTTGAAATTGCTTGAGTACTCAATAACGTTCTCTCTCAGTCTCCTGTACTCTACACCCTGCTGTTTGAAAGTTGCCATTAGCAGCACTGGCTCTGAGATGGCAACCAACTCTTCCTCGCCGATATTTTCAAGCAAGACTAGGGTTCCAAAGTGGATGGCGTTCTCCAAAGTCCTTACGTAAGTGGAGTCAGAAACCTTGATAATGGAAATATTATAGCTTGCTGCTTCCGTGCCCCTATCCTCCTTTCCTCCCAAGCTCATCCTTTCAGCAATTTCCAGATTTTGAGAACATTCCTCAATGCTCTTTTCAAGTGATTTCTTCCGGTGATTAAGTGATTCAAGTTCATCGTGTAGGTCCCGGAGGCGGTCAGTTACTTTCTTTAGTTCGTCTCTGTCCGTATTGAGCTTCTGCATCAGTAGAGTGTGCAACCCTTCCTCTTTCCTGAGTTCTTGATGTTTTGGGGCCACCACGTTTGCTGCCCGGTCGTTCGCTTCCATGGATCCAACTCCTTGGCACAAGCCTTTGCAGGCAAATGATACAGCTGGCTCTATGAAAGATGGCTGAAAGTCCACATGGCTGAAAGTCCACAACTTCTCTCTACTTCTCTTCATTACAGCTGGGAGGAAATTCTCTTTGTCAGAAGTCTTCAAGGAGTCGAGGAATTTCAGGTGCCTTACAACCATTTTGGAACTACCTGAAATTTCAAATAAATACATATATATTAAAATGTTTTCAAAATATAAATATCTCATTTTAAAAATCTGGAAGATTTTCAACCTTGCTGTTCTTTCCCCTGTAATAGTTTTTGGAGCATCCAGGTGATTCTTAAGCCAAAGGAAATGGATAAGGTCATAAAATGACACTTGCATCTATGGTTCATTTTATTGCATTGAATGCAGGGGGAGGGGCTGATGCCCATTGGACTTGTAGGGCAGAATACGGGAGATTCAACAGTAGTGGGGAATTAGAGCCAATGACAGGCAGAGTGAACTAATTCTGGCTTTGTCCTCACCCTCCTTCCTGCTGAGTTCCATAACAGCAACACTGGGTCTACGGAGGAACAGGAGCAGATGGGGGCTGGCTAAGCAGAAGCTTAGCTTTTTAGGGCAGTTCCCCACTTGCCCTAATGGACTAAAGTCTACAGGTTGAATGTCTGAATATAAAGTGATATGATGAAAATGCTCAGTATCAACAAAGAAACACATGACAACCCCTCCCAATAGAGGATTAAAAAAATAAATTACCGCTTCCAGTTGAATCAGGTTTTCTTTCTGGCGTTTTTGTCACATTTTCCATGCCCAACGTGACAGGTCCTGGTGGATCGTTTATGCAGTTGACAAATGAGGTATTTGTCAGTTTGAGGGTATGGAGAGCCGAAAACGGACCTTCCAGGGCGGGCATTCGCTCCACCAGGTCGCTCTCACACTCCTCCTGTAATGACATCAAATATATTCTCAGTAGGGATTTGATAGCCCTGGTCTCCCCCGGCCTAACACGCTAACTGCATCACACTCACTCTCTTGTGACCCCACCCACAAAAGGGGCAATGGCGGGAAGCGCTGCCTGTGGGGGCGGGGTGCCCAGCGCGGGGGCAGCTGCAATGGCACCCTGCCAGGATCATGCTTCCGGGGGGGGTGGTGTGCTCCCCCTGCACTCCTCTTCCTCTGCCAGTGAAAGGGGGGGCATTTTTAGACATTTTTAGCAATAAATGCAAATGTTTTACCTTTAAAGGTAAAGGGTAAAAGGACCCCTGACTGTTAGGTCCAGTCGCGGACGACTCTGGGGTTGTGGCGCTCAATTTGCTTTACTGGTTGAGGGAGCTGGCATCCAGCTTCCGGGCACGTGGCCAGCATGACTAAGCCGCTTCTGGCAAACCAGAGCAGCATACAGAAACGCCGTTTACCTTCCCCCCAGAGCGGTACCTATTTATCTACTTGCACTTAGACATGCTTTTGAACTGCTAGGTTGGCAGGAGTAGGGACCGAGCAACGGGAGCTCACCCCGTCACGGGGATTCAAACTGCAGACCTTCGTATCGGCAAGCCCTACCCTAGTCACATTTTTTTCTTACCTCAGCATGCTTGGTGCCAGAAATTGACACCAAGAGAATTATCCAGAAAATCGACATCGCAATCTATGAAAAAAGAAAAGCAGATGAATATTGCTTTTAGACAGCTTTTAAATCCCAGAACACTTTCCCGCCTAGGCTGTTCACCTAACAACTTACCTGTTTGCAGATCATTTGCTGAAATGTCCTCTGTGCACCAGATAACCCCAATATAAACTTAACATTGGATTGTGATGTAATCTGGCACCCCTGTCTTGAATTATTATGCCAAGATGGGAAAAGTTAAAATTGTCATTGCTAGGCAAATTTTCAGTGATAAAAATGAATGTTTTGCCTAGAATATTTTTATTTCATATAATACCTCTTGCGACTGATTCACTATTTAAAGAATGGCAAAAGGAGTTTATCTAAGTGTTATGGCAATGAAAAAAACCACAAATTAAAATGAAAGTACTGCAAGATGTAAAGCAAAGGGGAGGATTGGAACTGCCTGATTAGAAATTGTATTTTGCCACCTATTGCTTAGCGTGGATGAAGGAGTGAGTGATCCTAAGGAATAGGGGGATTTTGGAATTAGAGAGTCATGATTTAAGGTTTGGGTGACATGGATATCTGTGGTATGACAAGGTCAAAATGAATATGGACTTTCAAAATCATTTTGTTAGATGCACTATATTGAGAATCTGGAGTAGAGATAAACCTAGGTTGGAGGTGAAGATACCCCTATGGACTTCAGTGCAAGACGCATTTCATATGGAAACAGGTGACAGGTAAAGGCAAATGGTTAGCCTAGGGAGGCCAGATGACTTCACCTATTACAACTTTCCATTTTATAGGTTTGTTAGATTTGTGCATTGCTTCCCCCTAAGAAAGTGCCAATGCTATGTACAGCTGTTCTTCTGGTTTGTGCCAGAGCATTCCTACATCCCACTCTTCCTGAATTCTGGGTGAAGTAGAATAATTCCAGAACAAAAATTCCAGAACAGCAGCACATGTGCTTTACTACAGTTTTAAGTTTCCCCAGTTCATTCCTTTGCATACACATACCAGTGTGCTCTGCAGTTTAAGCTGGACGCAGCTCAACATGGGCTTCCTCGATGACATTTCAATATCTTTCTAGGGCAGAAATGAGAATGTCCCCAGAATGTCCTCTAAAATGTGTCCAGCCCATTCACTTCATGAGATATATGTTGTCCCCCTTTGAATCTCCATCTTTTGAATTCTGGCCTTAAAGGAACTAAAAGCTTGAATACTGCAAAGCATATCCATAAGGCAAGTGAGCTGGTGCAGTAAGGTATTGTATGGCCTAATTAGCCGAGCCAATATTACTATCTGGTTATGGCAAAAGCTCAGGGGTGGAACAATTATTCAGACATGCAGTCCATGTTTCATATTTGATGCATCCTCTTTTCTTCTATATCCAATACTGTCATTTCTTCCTGTCCAACTGACTACAGTAATAGCCTTCTCCTTTGAAGTTGTGCCTTATGTATCCTACTGCTTTCTATGCTGCTGTGTCTGTCTGTCCCATACAAAATAAAGAAAAAGGGATGTGTGTGTGTATCCTGACAAATAAACAGCAACTTACAACAAAAAAGGGAAAAATTAAAATAAAACTGAAGGTAGCAGACTTTTGTAATCAGTCAATATATGCCTAAAATCTAATTACTGTTTTCCCCTCACAGAGCTGCAAGCTCCAGAGTTCCCTAGGAAGAGGAACTAACCTCTCAGCACCCTTAATAAACTCCAGTTCTCAGGATTTTAGACTGTGTAAATAGGTATGATATTGCTTTAAATATATGGTGCAGATGAGGCCTAAAACCACAAGAAGATTAACATCTGGGGCAGAGAGGGGAAGGCAGAGGGCAAGGAAGACCTTACACAGGAATGGACGGATTATGAAGTCACAGAATGAAAGAATCATAGAGTTAGAATGGAATAGAGGGTCATCTAGTTCCACATCCTGCAATGCAGGGGCTCAAGCCCATGACCCTGACCTGAAAATGAAAGCCATGGTAGGAACTGGGGAAAGCCAGAAGCGAAGTTGAATGAAATGCCAAGGAAAAGAGTTGGGCGAGAGATGTGGCAGTGGTGCCTTTTCTTCCTCTTTCTGGGAAAACTCATCAATCTCATCACTTCCCTGTGCTGAATGCAAAGAAAGAAATATTTCAATAATAAGAAATATACAATGTAATGCTAAGTGTATTTTAAGAAGCATCACTTGTGAGCAGGTTTGCTAGATATTGTGATTCCCAGCAACTGGTATTCAGAGGCATTTACTGTCCCTGATAGCGGAGGGAGAAAATGGCCATTGTGGCTAGCAGCAATTGATAGCCTTGTTTTCCATGAATTTGTTACGAAAAAGGAGCAATGCTGCTGAGTGCTCCAGATGGCTGGAAATCCAAACAGGATGTTGATGTTTTGGGACTGTACCGTGGGAACCAGGGACAGTCTATTATGTGCACTTAGCACCGGATGTTAGCTCAGAGTGGCACATGACCCTGTACTGGAAGTACATGGGTGGAGTTATTCTCTCTCTGGCTGCTGATGTGAGAGGGTGCAGACACGTTTCTCTGCACTACTGGAAAGACAGAAATAAAGACATGTAGATATATTTCTGTCTGTCTCTTTCCCCTCCCTGGGAGAGGAGGGGGAGGAATGGTGTGTTCTTCTTTCACGTTGGGAAGAATCGCCGATTGGAGACCTCCCTTGATCCTGCCGGGAGTCGCAGACAGGAGGTCACAAGGATTCAAGCCGGGCACCTGGAGGGTGGCCAAATTCCTCTGATATATGGCTTGATATCAACATATGGTAGCAGACGCTGCTGGTTATCTGATCCATGGGAATCAGCATGAGAGGTGAGAGGTTGATGGATCGTGTGCCATCCTCTGCGCCAAGGAAAGAAGATAACGTCTGCAATTGCAGCCAGAAGCTGAACGGCTGGACACCAAGAGGGGGTGTTTTCCAAGCGACGGAGCCCCAAAAAGGTATGCTGAATATCGGGCTAAAAGTGTGAATGCAGATTGATTTATTCTCTGGTTCACGAGAGCTGCGCTTGGAAAAAAACAGCTCTGAGAGAAAAGGCTTGCATACCACAGATTTTTGTGGTGAGATAACGAAGAAGTATGCACAGTTGCTAAGCAACGGCAGTCGGACAGTGGAAAACTACTGACACCTGGGGCTGGCTCAGTCAGAGCCGGGAAAGCGAAAGTTGTTTTGACTTTGAGACAGCTTGGAGATTGCCTGCCTGAGAGAGAGGCAGAAAGACAGCTCAAAAGGAGCTTTTGGGATTTTACTAGCTCGAGAGTGGAGAGCTGAGGCTTGGATTCAAAATGGATGCCAAGGACAGGGGGAGGGAAGAACGGAGTTCTAATTTCCCCACTGATGTTGCTACTGGAGAGGATGCTGTAGCTTTGAACGTTGTCCGATGCTACAATTGCGGACAGGCTGGGCATCTTCAGCGGAACTGCAAGAAGCCACGCCAGCCGAAAGGAGCGAAGGGCCGCTCAGCAAAGCCTGAGGCAGCAGGCAATGGTCATACCAAGTCTTCGGTGAAACCTGCAAAGGCCCTGATGGCGAAAGGAACCACGCCAGATGTTGGAAATTCATTTGTGATCGATACGGGCTGTAATTTTCATATGTCCCCGCACAGAGGACTCTTTTCGACGTTTAAGAAGCAAAGCTTCGCTGTGGAACAAGCCAACGGTCAGAAGCTGGAAGCGACCGGGGTTGGAACTGTGTATCTTAAGAGTCTGAACCTGACTATACACAATGTTTACTTGGTTCCTGAATTGAAGTTCAATCTGCTGAGTGTTTCGCAGATTGCAAAGAAAGGACTGAAACTGTCCTATGATGATAAGAGCTGCGAGATCTTCAAAGATGGAGAGTTATATCTTTCTGCCAGACAGAAAGGTGGACTGTATTTGTTGGACTTTGACCAAAGTGATTACATGGAATGTAATTCTGAGTCTAACATGATTTCTCTTGCAGGTGTGACCAAAACAAGCGCCAAGAAGGTGGCCAGGGTCGACAGAGCGTTTCAGCGGGTGTATGCTGATGTGATTGGTCCTCTAGAACCATCTAGAGGCAATGCAAGATTTTATCTTGTGTGTGTGGATCATTTCTCTAACTTTGTCTGGGTTTATGTGTTAAAGAAACCACAGGAAGCCTTGGAAAGGTTTCAGGAGTTTTGTGACAAAGTTAAAGATATGCATGATGCTAACATTGATTGTCTTTTGACAGATGAGAAGCAGATTTTTCTTTTACAGGATTTCCAGAGGTTCCTGCAGAAGAAGGGGATCAGACACAAGATTGCTGTTTCAGCAGAAGCGTGGAACAGGGGTGTCTGTGTAAAAGTGAACAAAGAATTGCAAAAGGGAATGAATGCGCAATTGCTTAGTTCACATCTGCCACATGAGTTCTGGGCGGAGTCACTCATGTCGTTTTGTCATGCGTGGGTGAGAAAGGTTTCAAAAGAGTTGGGAAGTTCTCCTTTTGAGAAACTGTTCCACAGAAAACCTTCTGTTGCCCATTTTAAGGTCTTTGGGTCTCATGTGAGGACAGAAGCTCCAGGTGGAGTAAAGAATGCCAGAGGCATTTTTGTGGGTTATGAAAAGGGTCTCTACAGAGTAATTTTGTCTGAATCTGGTCAGGTGATTCTCACAAAATTTCTAGAGAGTGCTCCTGAAAAGGAGAGAGTGATAGTGCACACATTTCCCACAGAGGGCGATTCAGATGATGATGATGATTTCACAGAGTACAGTGGTACTGAGAGTGACAGTGATAGCTCAGAGAGCTCAGTTGTCACAGTCATTGAGAGGAAATCTCACACAATGGATAGACCTTCACAGGTGAAGGATGAACCACTGTTTACTGTTGGAACTGGTTCTCCTAAGAGTCCTGAGACAGAACCAGTGAGCAGAGAGGATCAGCACCTCATACGCAGGTCTGAGAGAGTCACAAAGGGTGAACCACCCAAAAGGTACTCAAAAGAGTTTGCTAACTTAGCTGTTGCATGTGTTGCTGTTGTACACAACCGAGGACAGGTTGGAGCTGTGTCTAAGTCAGAGACAAAGACACAACAGAGAGTTGCTAGCCAAGGTAATGCAGATGCACTCATTCCTTGGAAGCCAGACAACCAGAGAGGTACACTGGGGAAACCAGTGGCGGGTAGTTCCAAGGGTGGAACTGAAACAACAGGGGAGTGTTATGTGTATAACAACTGTTTGTTTTCTTCTCTGGATCACGCTTTGCTTGCCGCAACATGCATTGATTCTTTTGGGGGAGGTTGTTACGAAAAAGGAGCAATGCTGCTGAGTGCTCCAGATGGCTGGAAAGCCAAACAGGATGTTGATGTTTTGGGACTGTACCGTGGGAACCAGGGACAGTCTATTATGTGCACTGAGCACCGGATGTTAGCTCAGAGTGGCACATGACCCTGTACTGGAAGTACATGGGTGGAGTTATTCTCTCTCTGGCTGCTGATGTGAGAGGGTGCAGACACGTTTCTCTGCACTACTGGAAAGACAGAAATAAAGACATGTAGATATATTTCTGTCTGTCTCTTTCCCCTCCCTGGGAGAGGAGGGGGAGGAATGGTGTGTTCTTCTTTCACGTTGGGAAGAATCGCCGATTGGAGACCTCCCTTGATCCTGCTGGGAGTTGCAGACAGGAGGTCACAAGGATTCAAGCCGGGCACCTGGAGGGTGGCCAAATTCCTCTGATATATGGCTTGATATCAACAGAATTTGCCTAATCCACTGTTAAAGCCATCCAGGTTGATGGCTATCATTATTTCTTGGGGGAGAGAATCCCAACGTTTTACTAGGCACTGTGTGAAAAAGTACTTTATCCACACCTTTGCTCTCTTACGTGGTACGTGCCAAAGGATTCTACAAAACATTCCCACTCTGGGGCTTCGAAATATATCTTCCCCATGTTGTCTGTGATGAAGAGTTGGGTGGCAGGGATGATTTTATCTGGTCTCAGGCATTGGAGGATGACCAATGGTGAATGGAATCTGGTCTCAGGCATTGGAGGTCACGACCTGTGACCAGATTCCATTCACCATTGTCAATCGAAAAGGAATCAATGGGCAATCCGGCAATCAGCCAGGCACAGATCTTGACTGGTTCCCCATAAGTGTTACTCAGGCTGAAATCAGTAGAGAATGGGACTTTCTCCTCCTAGCACAAAACCCACCGTTTCTTCTGACATTCTGTACGGTCACAACAGTAAAGGCTCCCAGATTAGCCACCGTCCCTGAAGATAACAAGACACCCCTGGTGAGGTCAGTGTGCTGAATTCTTGGCAAGCGTGCTGCTTCCATCCTTCCTAGCTTTCTTTCCTCCCAAGCCACTGTTCAGCTTTTCAGCCCTGTCCGGCTTCTCAGAGCAGACGTCAGTGTTGTTCCCGAGTTCTTTCTTCCGGGTATTCATTTCTTCATCCTTCAGGTCCTGGAAGTGGTCAATCACCTTCTTGAGTTCTGCTTGCTTTGTATTGAGCTTCTGCATTTGTACAGGGAGCAAACCTTCAGCTTCTCTGTGTCGTTTGCGTTTTGGGGCCATCACCTTTGCAACAAGGTCCTGCTCTTCCGTGGCCCTCACCCCTTTGCACAAGCCTTCGTAGGCAGATGATACATTCTCTATGACAGCTGGCTGAAAGTCCAAGCAGCTGTTGAACTTCTTTCTAATTCTTTTCGTTACAGCTGGTGGAATATTATCTTCATCATAAGTCTTCAAGCCTTTGAGGAATTTCAGATCCCTTAGAACCCTTTTGGAGCTACCTGGAATTTTACACAAATATATTATATATATATATGTTTTCAAAATACAAATGACTAATTCTGGCTTTGTCCTCACCCTCCTTCCTGCTGAGTTCTATAACAGCAACACTGGGTCACAGAGTGGACATGGTCATCAATTAAAAAAGAAGAGCACATGAAGATTGTTCTAAGGCAGAAGGCATAGTCATCTGTGTAGACCTGTGCCTTGAGGAGGACCCATGAATCCTAGGCTCGACTCTATCATGTGCCAGCCCTCCACCAGCCCTCCAATGCCTAAGCCAAATCCAACCTACCTCTGGAATCAAGAGTTGGTGAGGCCAACCATGGTCCGCACCACAGCGAATAGGAAAAGACCAAGGAGCCACAGAATGGACACGGTCATCTATTTAAAAAAGAAGAACAGATGAAGATTGTTCTTAGACAGAAGGCATAGTCAACAACTTGAGTAGGGATCAGTGAGCTCAGCCTGACAAACCACTTATTGGGCATTCATCTTGATTTGCTTGCTTATGCAGAAGTTAGATTATATCTGGACTTTAAGGAGCAAGCTGGATGACAGAGCACTTTAATCCACTTTAACTGCACCAACCTAAATTTCCAGTGTACACTTGAATCCCTCCCACAAAATACTAACAAGGAGGTGGCCAGAGAGAATGGCAGCTTACACAGACATGGGCTGGGCAGCTGTTGTGGCCCATCGTGGCAGGCTCTGACCCCCAGGAAGCAACACTGTGACAAGATGGCTGGCAGCTGGGGAATTCCTACGTCGGCCACTTGGATTGGCAGGCTTTTCCACCATCCATTTATTTGAATTCTGGCCAATACAGCCAGGCTAAGTGGACGGGGCTTCACTCCGGTCTTGAATCCCTCCCACAGGCTGGCTGTTCCCAATCCCAGTTGGATGAAAAACACCCCTCCTTTCCCACCTTATTCAGTAATGCCGTGGGTTTTGTATATTAATCTTTTGCTTCCTAGGATACTGGTGGTTTTATAATGGTTGCTGTTTTCGGAACCAGAAAGCCATTTGCCTGTAAACAGATTGGCCCCATTTTTGCCTAAGCCAAATCTAACTGACACCTGGAATCAATAATGTTGTGGCCCAATTTTAAATCTCAGAATACTGTCCTGCCCAGTTTGTTCACCTAACAACTTACGTTTTTGCAGGGTCACTGCATCAACTGAAATGTCCTCTGTGCACCAGATAAGCTTAATATTGGATTTGCCTTCCCCATAGTAATATCCACAGCTTTGGCGGAGAAGGCATTGCATGAAATCCTTTAAGTTCAAAATCAGACTTATTTCGTCTATTAAAAAGAAAAGGAGCAGATGAAGAATGTCCTCAGACAGACTATCATGTGCCTGCCCTCCACCAGCCCTCTAATGCCTAAGCCAAATCCAACGTACACCTGGAATCAATAATGTTGTGGCCTAATTTTAAATCCCAGAACATTGCCCTGTCCAGTTTGTGCACCTAACAACTTCTGTTTTTGCAATGGTTTACCTTCACCTGGAGGTGCTGGAGGAGACTCTTGAGAGTCCCATGGACTGCAAGAAGATCAAACCTCTCCATTCTTAAGGAAATCAGCCCTGAGTGCTCACTGGAAGGACAGATTGTGAAGCTGAGGCTCCAATACTTTGGCCACCTCATGAGAAGAGAAGACTCCCTGGAAAAGACCCTGATGTTGGGAAAGATGGAGGGCACAAGGAAAAGGGGACGACAGAGGGAGAGATGGTTGGATAGTGTTCTCGAAGCTACCAGCATGAGTTTGACCAAACTGCGGGAGGCAGTGGAAGGCAGGAGTGCCTGGCGTGCTCTGGTCCATGGGGTCACGAAGAGTCGGACATGACTAAATGACTAAACAACAACAACCTTCACCTTTACCCAGAAGTGCAAGCTGGATTTCGAAGGGGCAGAAGAACCAGAGACCAAATTGCAAACATGCGCTGGATAATGGAGAAAGCTAGAGAGTTCCAGAAAGAAATCTACTTCTGCTTCATTGACTATGCAAAAGCCTTTGACTGTGTCAACCACAGCAAACTATGGCAAGTTCTTAAAGAAATGGGAGTGCCTGATCACCTCATCTGTCTCCTGAGAAATCTCTATGTGGGACAAGAAGCTACATTTAGAACTGGGTATAGAACAACTGATTGGTTCAAAATTGGGAAAAGAGTACAACAAGGCTGTATATTGTCTCCCTGCTTATTTAATTTATATTCAGAATTCATCATGCAAAAGGCTGGGCTGGATGAATCCCAAGCTGAAATTAAGATTGCCAGAAGAAATATCAACAACCTCAGATATGCAGATGACACAACCTTGATGGCAGAAAGTGAGGAGGAATTAAAGAACCTTTTAATGAGGGTGAAAGAGGAGAGCACAAAATATGGTCTGAAGCTCAACATCAAAAAAATGAAGACCATGGCCACTGGGCCCATCACCTCCTGTCAAATAGAAGGGGAAGAAATGTAGGCAGTGAGAGATTTTACTTTCTTGGACTCCATGATCACTGCAGATGGTGACAGCAGTCACGAAATTAAAAGACACCTGCTTCTTGGGAGGAAAGCAATGACCGGGATGGTGACAGCAGTAACGAAATTAAAAGACCCTTGCTTCATGGGAGGAAATCAATGACAAACCTAGACAGCATCTTAAAAAGCAGAGACATCACCTTGCCAACAAAGGTCTGTAAAGCTATGGTTTTCCCAGTGGTGATGTATGGAAGTGAGAGCTGGACCATAAAGAAGGCTAATCGCCGAAGAATTGATGCTTTTGAATTATGGTGCTGGAGGAGACTCTTGAGAGTCCCATGGACTGCAAGAAGATCAAACCTCTCCATTCTTAAGGAAATCAGCCCTGAGTGCTCACTGGAAGGACAGATTGTGAAGCTGAGGCTCCAATACTTTGGCCACCTCATGAGAAGAGAAGACTCCCTGGAAAAGACCCTGATGCTGGGAAAGATGGAGGGCACAAGGAGAAGGGGACGACAGAGGGCGAGATAATAATAATAATAATAATGACGATGCTGATGCTGATGATGGTTTGATAGTGTTCTCGAAGATACCAGCATGAGTTTGACCAAAGTGCAGGAGGCAGTGGAAGACAGAAGTGCCTGGAGTGCTTTGGTCCATGGGGTCAGGAAGAGTCGGACACGACTAAACGACTAAACAACAACATATTGTAAAAACTGGGAAGTTCATTACAAGTTAAAATCCATCCATGTATCCATTCCTTTATCCCACTTAAAAAAAACACAAAAACTTTAAACAGCCTTCAGACTAACAGAGAACAAACAAACATAATGGGGTCCAGTATATTCTAAATACTATTTTTTTATTGTATGAGCCTCAATTTAATGTCCAGAGACACCCTTGTTATGTGTCTTAATATACTTAAGCAATTATTTATTTATTACTGTTTCACTGTATTTTATTCTTGTGAATTGCTTTGGGACATTACATTGCTGTAAGTGATTTACCATTTTACATTTATTTAAAATATGTGGTAAAATGAAGGAGGGAAACGTAAACATACAAATGCTATGAGGTAAAATTGGAATTATGAAAACCATGAGGCGGGATGGAGGGAAGTCAACAGCTCGTATGAGCAAATAATGAAAGAGTTTTATAAAGATGTAATTAATATTATAAAAAGGGGAAATTAATAAATATATTATTAAAAAATAAATAAAAGATTGTAAAAAGAAAGGAAGAAGACTGTAGACAATAAATCTTCTTCTAATTACCACCACTGCATGCTGTTTATATATGCCGGCAGCCTGCCAGCACACACATATGCAGCAGCTCGGGTCAACACGGTACAAAGTCTTGCTGCACTATTCAAATACAACAATTCCTGTCTTCATGTAATCCTCCCTGCTCTTTGCAGGCCAATTTTGCCAGGCTACAGTCTAATCCATATTTATTTGTGTAAAATACTGTTGAAAAGAACGGGATTTCTAAGTAAACATGCATAGGACTGGACTTTATAGCAGCTCTCCTATGCAAGACACTTATGCATACTTACTTTGTAGTACGTTCCACTGGACTCAATGGAACTTACTTCCATTTAATCATTCAGACAATAAGAGTGCAAAGGTTCATATGCTACAGATAAATTTTTAATAATATATTTACTTTGGATATAAATCTAGTTAAGCCACTATTTTAAATATCTGTGTTTATGTGGCACATATGGCAATGTGCAAATAGTAATTTTAAAGGATTAGCATCCAACAAATATTGCAACAGAGACATGGAAATGTGATATCAATTAACACATTCAGTGTGATTCCATGACAGATTTATGACTGAAATATGAGGGTAGTCTCAGGAGCAAAAGCAAGATGGAAACAGCAGTGTGTCTGTTTTCTGAAGTCTAGGAAAAAATAAATCCCACATGGAAAGTTTATTCTAAATATAATAAAAGTTTCAAGTCAACACAAACCTTATGTCAACTTTTCTTCAACTGAAAATCAATATTGGGAAAATGCAGTTCGGATGAATTGAAGATGGTTGCATCAATCATTTTTGTCTAGTGGATATAGTGGTCCAGTATGCAGTGTCCAGAATTATTTGCAATGTGTATTTTAGGTATGGCTCCGCTGAATTTTTGTGAGTTTTAGTCACATGGTGTAGTCAATCATATGATCAGCTGACCCACTCAGGAACTTGATGGGTTTGGTCATTAATATCAGTGGAAATGTCTGCTTTGGACCAGAGTGGAATTCTATTTTTGCTAGACTTAACCTGCCAGGTAAGCTAGGAAGGAAAGATCAGTGTGGTAGCTTGGTAGCTGATACTGACGCGTAGCTGATACTGACGCGCAGCGTAAATTAATAATGCAGAGTTTTAAAGAATAAAAGCTTTACTTAGTTAAAATAAACTTCTTCATAAACAACATGGTTCCAAACAGTTTGACTGAGATCACATACTGACTCTGTTCACAACTGAAACAGACTGACTCTAACGGACATCTTACAGAGAACACAAAAAGAAACTGGCTACTAAGTCACATGTTAGAATGACTCAACAGTTAGCAGGACTGAATAACTTTAGTAGGCCCAAATCACTGTGCAGTCCCAGCACTTCCCAGCCTACTTTGCTGCTTCTGCTCTCATGTGTCTTTGTCACATGACAGATACTGCCTAAGAAGTGAGAACTGTAAACAATAGTGGGCAAGCCACACAGGTGTTGAGTTCTATGTATTTTAAAGTGGAGAAGCTATAACCAAATGGATAATGAAAACTTTTTCACAGTTATATTAGGAAGTTTCCCAAATGGACCTCAGACTAGATAGGGACAACCATAATTAAATAAAGTTATAATAATAATTGGAAGCAGGTGGCGCTGTGGTCTGAACCACGGAGCCTCTTGGGCTTGCCGATCAGAAGGTCAGCAGTTCGAATCCCCACGGCGGAGTGAGCTCCCGTTGCTCTGTCCCAGCTCCTGCCAACCTAGTTGTTAAAAAGCATGCCAGTGCAAGGAGATAAATAGGTACTGCTGCATCAGAAAGGTAAATGGCGTTTCTGTGTGCTCTGGTTTCCGTCACAGTGTCCCGCTGTGTCAGAAGCGGTTTAGTCATGCTGGCCACATGACCTGGAAAGCTGTCAGTGGACAAACACCAGCTCCCTTGGCCTGAAAGCGAGATGAGCGCCGCAACCCCATAGTCACCTTTGACTGGACTTAACAGTCCAGGGTTCTTTTACTTTTTATTTACCTATAATAATATTATTATTCTAATTTATTTATTATACCCCAGCCACTCTGGGCAGCTTCCAACAAAATATAAAGGAACAAAACAAAACATTCAATACTTAGGGCATCTTGAAAAAGGGCTGACTTCAGATGTCTACAAAAAGTTTAACTTTTTGACATCTAACGGGAAGGAGGCCAACAGGGCAGGCACGACTACTGAGAAGATTCTCTGCCTGGTTCCCTGTAACTTCACTTCTCTCACTGAGGGGACCACCAGAAGGCCCTCGGAGCTGGACCTCAGTGTCTGAGCTGAATGATGAGGGTGGAGATGCTCCTTCAGGTATACAGGGCCAAAGCCATTTAGGACTTTAAACACTTTGACATGTGTTTGGAAATGTACTGCATAAGCCTCTCCTTCTCAAGGAGGGGAGGAGAAGAAGAAGAAGAGTTTGGATTTGATATCCCGCTTTATCACTACTCGAAGGAGTCTCAAAGCGGCTCATAATCTCCTTTCCCTTCCTTTTTTTAAAAAATATATTTATTAGAGTTTTACAAAAAACAAAGATTTACAGAATAAAAGAAAAACCAAGAAAAAGAAAAATTCAAAAATACATAAAGAAGAAAAAAAAGGAAAATACAAAAAACAAATCCATTTTTTGATATTTTTAAGCTCATTTGCTTGTTTCCTTGACCTCCTCACACCTCCCCTTTTTGCATTCCCATTTACATAATCAATTCAGCAAATCCTTACCCTCTTTCACTTATCTTAACTCTATATCCTAACATATTATGACTCTATCTTTTCATCCATTTATCAATTCATTTTTGCATATTCTTATTAACTTTTGTTGCTGAATACCACTTATTGCCAATCCGAACATAATTTTAACATTCATTAATTTTACAATATTTCTGAAGATAGTCTTTAAATTTCTTCCAGTCTTCCTCCACCACCTCTTCTCCCAAGTCTCGGATTCTGCCAGTCATTTCCGCCAATTCCATATAGTCCATCATCTTCATCTGCCACTCTTCCAGGGTGGGTAGATCTTGTGTCTTCCAATACTTCGCAATAAGTATTCTTGCTGCTGTTGTTGCATACATAAAGAAAGTTCTGTCCTTCTTTGGCACCAATTGGCCGACAATGCCCAGAAGGAAGGCCTCTGGTTTCTTCAGGAAGGTATATTTAAATACCTTTTTCATTTCATTATAGATCATTTCCCAGAAAGCCTTAATTCTTGGGCACGTCCACCAAAGGTGAAAGAATGTACCTTCAGTTTCTTTACATTTCCAACATTTATTATCGGGCAAATGATATATTTTTGCAAGCTTGACTGGGGTCATGTACCACCTGTATATCATTTTCATAATATTCTCTCTTAAGGCATTACATGCCGTAAATTTCATACCTGTGGTCCACAACTGTTCCCAGTCAGCAAACATGATGTTATGTCCAACATCTTGTGCCCTTCCTCCCCCACAACAAACACTCTGTGAGGTGAGTGGGGCTGAGAGACTTCAGAGAAGTGTGACTAGCTTAAGGTCACCCAGCAGCTGCATGTGGAGGAGCGGAGACGCGAAGCCGGTTCCCCAGATTACGAGTCTACCACTCTTAACCACTACACCACACTGGAGTTGTGAGCGGGAGCCGTTTCCCGTGTTGGAAGGGGGCATTCCGCCCCCTGCCCAGCTGCTCCGGCTACTGCGCCACACCCCCAGGTGGCCAGCCCATTGGCTGGAGGCTTGGGGGCTGGTTTAGCCACTCAAACGTGGCCTTGGCAGCGTTTCCCAGCCATTGTACTGCTGCTTCTCGTTGGATCAAGACGTCGGCTTAAGACCTCCAGGAAGGACCTCCTCGACCATGTGCAGGCTGAGCAAGCATTGAGGATCTTTAGCAGCTAGTTTGCTTTAGGCTAACTGGTCTGCAGAAGATCGCCCTGTCAGCGCCAGTTGAGCCAGCGGGCTACCGCTGCCTTGCGCCGCCAGGTCTAAACGCCAGCTCTGAACGCAGCAACTGTTACTGAGAGGCTGAGGCGACAGCGGTGTGCGAAGCTGTGTGCGAGGTTTGGAAGCGGGGGTGTGGGGTTGGCTGGCTGTATCCCCCCCCCCTTTCTAGTTTTTTCGGGCTTTGACCCCCCCCCCGGTCCTTTTAAAGTTTTAAAGGACCCCCCCCCGTCCTTTTAAAAGCTCATTGCTGTGCCTGCACTGAGGATAGGTCCAAAAACTACCTTTGTCTGCTGTGGGGTTTGTGTCATTAGCTGGGTTTGTTCCTTGCCCGGTCCCTGTAACACCCGGCTTTAAAATTCAAATTGCCCCTTGCCGTTGGTGGCTGGGGCTGCTGTTACCAGGGTTGCTACGGCGACGAGTGGCCGCCATTCTAAGGCGCCACATGGTCAGCGCTGATCTTATCCTCTGGCCGTATTAGGTTCTCTTTTTCAACCTTTCCCTTTGTGTTTCGGTTGCCTTGGGGACTGTGCAGGCTGCTATAATTTTCCCCTGACTCCTGAGTTAGACTGGGGGCAGGCCCGCTTGGCAGCGGCTCTGCTGGGCGCAAAAAACGGTTGAACTAAGGCTGTACATCTTTGGACAGTATCCACTCCAAATTGGCACTGGCCACTTGGTTTTTCGCCTACCTTGTAGCAAATCATCGCAACATTTGGGTATTGGTGGTTAGGCATTGGAATATGATTGTGGGTTGGAGGGCAGGGTGTGGCCATCGCCTACCCCTCCATTTTATGGGTATTCTGGTAAAGGAATCCGGTGGTTGTGGATCCTGTCCAATGCCCTTTGCTGGTGGCTAGGGCCATGGCACGACCCCCGGTGACATCAGGGGGAGCTTTCAGTTGTATTTGCATCAACAGGCTCCTCCCACTGGTGGTTAACCCTTGATAGACTCACCCCTCCCAGAGGGGGTGGAGTCACGCACTGTTGTTTTATCCAATGCCTAAGCCAATGCCTCTCACATGCTATAATCAATAAAGTTGTGGCCTTTTTTAGCCCATTAACCTAATATACCCTGTCCATGTGTCTTTCTTTTCCTCAAGCTAGTCCTAGAATCACAATATGAAGTTATGGCTACAGAACATCTCAGTTTAGGGTTTGATTTGGTTTCTTTTTTCCTTCTCCCACACAGGTCCAAAATTACAAAGAAGTAGCCCAATATCTTGTATTGAATGTGCAGGTATCTGCACACTTTCTAAGTTGCTCAAAAGTTTTGAACTTGCCTTAGGATCTTTGGGGTGAAGTACTTATTCGTGCATTCAACCTGCAGCCGGCACAGTCATTAAAATGCTAGTGAACGACAACTTTAAATGCAGTGGTTAGCTTAAACAAGGTGACACTGAAGTCTTTTATTTTTATACATTATAATTTTGTCTGCCAAAACAACTTTTAGCTTTTTAACCTGCATCACACTGTGTCATCTTCAGGCTCCAGATGACATCCCCAGTGAAAAATCACGTACAGGTTGTGAAATGTCTTTTTCTTTGACTCACTGTGCCTATTCTTTGGGTAAATTTACATGTTAATATCAAGCCTAGGTCATTGTTGGATACCTCAGTGGTAAAGTGAATTATTTTGAAACAGAAGGTTCCCAGGTCAGTCACTAGCATCCCAGGTTAATCAAGCAGCAGGTGTTGTGAATAAGGATAGGCAAATTTGTCAATTTGAGGTTCTCACTTTTTCATTTTTTTCTAATCTTAAATTTCCACACATTTCCACAAAAAAATGTAATTAAATAACAATCTTTGTGAAACTTTCTCATAATTTTTGGTGTGGATTTCTCTTAGTAAACACATTTTAATATGCATAATCTTGCAAGCTATTTTCACTAATATATGCCTTTTGATACATGTTCCCCTTAATAGATGCATTAGAAATGCAGACCCTCCAATTGTCCATATTTCCAGGAACATCCCTATTTTAGAGAAGCTAAAATAGGGATTTGACCCCGGAAAGTCCCACTTTTGCTTAGGATGTCCTAAAGTTGAGCTTCTATTGGTTATTAGGTTAGCTGCCTGAAGCATGCTTCTTGCAAAGCAACCAATGAAATTAGCAAATATTTGTAGTCATTCTAGTTAGTCTTGGCTGGTATTGGTGCCCACCCTGTGGAACGCCCTCCCATCAGATGTCAAGGAGCTGAGTAACTATATAATCTATAGAAGACATCTGAAGGCAGCCCTGTAGAGGGAAACTTTTTAATTTTTAATGCTTTATTATGTTTTTTTTATATGTTGGCTGGGACAACCCAGTCAGATGGGTGGGGGACAAATTTTTGCAGGTTTAGGTGCATATTGACAACAGCAAAAGTTTGTCTGGTTTCTTGTCAGGTTCCTGTAGGAGGGGGGAAAATAGGCTTGGCAGATTATTGTTTGTTCAAATTTTAATGAAAATGCTAATGCTGCTGCCAGACCTAATTGTTTAGCTGGAAAGGGCAAACATGATTTACATTAATTTGAACACCTTAATAACTAATTAAAATTATAGCCTCGTAGCCTTGCTCTCAGACATCCTTGCACTTTTACATAGCAACAAAGTATTGCTAATCACTCTCTCATGTGAAATTTTGGTTTGATTTATTGACACTTTAAGGCCATCTTGCAATTTGAACCTAATCAAACTTAACTGCAGATTTTGCACTCTGTGTGGCTCAGGGCTTTTATTCAACAGCTTACCTCTAAATATTGCTTGTCAAGCAGGATTTTCTCTACTGGTTTGCTCTGAGCAGTTTATCTTGGGCCAATTTTGCCTAGTGCGTTGGTCAAGGATTTTACAGATTTAAATCTCATCTGCTAAAGATAAGGGGGAAACCCTTGAAAAAGAAGAAAAAAACACCATTATGACTGAATAATGCTCTGTTGTGCAAAATGAGTAATTTTATAATTTACCTGCCCCTTCCTCTTAGCAGATATTTTTAATCTAAATATCAGAAAATTAAAAAGGAGGAAATTTCAGGGCTAGTCTTCCACAGGGTTAATTCTCCTGTGAACACTGGAGACACATAGTGGGTTTTTTCTGTCATATGATTCCTTACAAATATACAAATTGAGCACTGGAGAGCAGGCAAACATCCAGCCGCACTGCAGACTTTAAAAACAGCTCCAGTTATCGAAAAACAACTGGCATGCCCTTCGAGCCTCGTAGGGCTTCTCCTTGCCAACTATCTACAAAACTCCGACTCTTTTCTCCTTTACTAGCTACATTTTAATTGTCCCACATGCTGCTTCTTGAGCACCTCTCCAAGAGGCAAGTGAGATGTTTACATCAAACAGCAGCTATGCAACAAGTGCATTTAACCAACAAAGTGTACAAGGGCTTTGGGATGTTGAAGATCCAAAAAGGATGCTTATAGCAGGACCTTTGGAAACAAACTAAAATAGACCAATGTGGTAAAAAAATAGCACAAATCATCATGCAAAAGGCTGGGCTGGATGAATCCCAAGCCAGAATTAAGATTGCGGGAAGAAATACCAACAACCTCAGATATGCAGATGACACATCCTTATGGCAGAAAGTGAGGAGGAATTAAAGAACCTTTTAATGAGGGTGAAAGAAGAGAGCGCAAAATATGGTCTGAAGCTCAACATCCAAAAAACGAAGATCATGGCCACTGGTCCCATCACCTCCTGGCAAATAGAAGGGGAAGAAAGGGAGGCAATGAGAGATTTTACTTTCTTGGGCTCCATGATCACTGCAGATGGTGACAGCAGTCACGAAATTAAAAGACGCCTGCTTCTTGGGAGAAAAGCAATGACAATCCTAGATAGCATCTTAAAAAGCAGAGACATCACCTTGCCGACAAAGGTCCATATTGTTAAAGCTATGGTTTTCCCAGTAGTGATGAATGGAAGTGAGAGCTGGACCATAAAGAAGGCTGATCACCGAAGAATTGATGCTTTTGAATTATGGTGCTGGAGGAGACTCTTGAGGGTCCCATGGACTGCAAGAAGATCAAACCTATCCATTCAGAAGGAAATCAGCCCTGAGTGCTCACTGGAAGGACAGATCGTGAAGCTGAGGCTCCAGTGCTTGGCCACCTCATGAGAAGAGAAGACTCCCTGGAAAAGACCCTAATGTTGGGAAAGATTGAGGGCACAAGGAGAAGGGGACGGCAGTGGACAAGATGGTTGGATAGTGTTCTTGAAGCTACGAACCTGAGTTTGACCAAGGTGTGGGAGGCAGTGGAAGACAGGAGTGCCTGGCGTGCTCTGGTCTATGGGGTCACGAAGAGCTGGACACAGCTAAACGACTAAACAACAACAGTGTCAGCACTGACATAGGATAATGTCAAGCATGGTGGGGTTTCTGCATAAGAAGTCCTTGCTTTGGGGGACAGGCCTGGGCAATTTGTAGCCCCATTCCCAGCCAAACACATGCCACCTCACGAACCATGGTTTTGGAAACTCAGAGTTTTTAACCCCCCCTTTTTTTGCAGTCCCATCCAGGCAACATAAAGTGGAGTCTGAATTCACCCCTTAATACATCCAAATGAGCTGCATTCACTTTAATGCAGACCTGGTTTAAGAACGGTGTGCAACTGAAGATCTTACCCATTATGCTTGCATGCACATATACTTCTCCATGGGTGCATGCAATTTGAAGACATGACCCCATGTGTCAGGGAAGAGGAAAGGTGGGAGCCCCCCCCCCTTTTCTGAACCTTCTGAAGGGCAGGATCACAGTGTTGATTTAGAACAGTGGTTTGCAGAGGGGCATAGTCCAGAGGGGAAAAGCTGGGAAATACTGGGTGAGGAACAGCTAGAAGAGGGCACACCAGGAGAGAGATAGCTGGCAGATTCAGTGTCCTTGGACAGCATTCGTGACCCCACTTTGCCTGAGACTAGATGGGCTTGGAAAGTGATAGAACAGAAAGTGCTACGGCAACAAGCTCAGATTACCCGATGTAGGAGTGACGTAGATTAATGGGGACAGAGGGAGTGAACCTTAACTGGGAGCAACACCATTTTTTAAGAGAGAAATGCATTCCTTTGTCTCTGGCTGTGATTATTAAAGAACTTATCTGGCAAGAAGGTTCCTTTAGTTTGATCTGCTTAATTACTGCCACCGGGGGAGGCATCCGATTCCCTGAAGCCTGACACCATGTATACATACATGCATTGCAATGTACATATTCTACCACCAAGTACAATGACTTGTACACAGGTTTTGTTCTATTTTCTTAAGATCAAAGCCAGCCCAAATTAAAATATCCCTTGTAGTTACTGAAATGTATTCAGCCTCAAGATCTGCCAAACCTCAAGGTAAGGTTGTCTGCCCATGGTTTGTTTTCATTTATTTCAGTTGCCTGAGATAGAACAGTATCATCCATCACCACCCCCAAAATCAGGGTACAATATTGCAGGCTGACAAAGTTATTTTGGCGCATGTGGCAGAAAACCTCACAAGCACTTGTGTCCGGAAGTGAATACAGTACAAAAATGGTAATAGCAAATTGCTGCCCTGTCGTGATGACACCAAAGTCAGCTGTCTGCTGAGAATATGTTACTACGAACCGTAATTATTCATTCTTGACTCCTGGAGGATAAAGGGTAATTCCTGAGGACGGTGATAGGACATAGGGAGAAAAAGATGGACCTGTAAAGATTATAGCTGAAATTTTGGTAGGTGGTTCTGTAACCTGGGTGGAGAATGTAATGGAGATTATCATATTTAGGGGTGAGACTCCTTTGCACAATAATTATCCCAGCGTTTTTTCCCCAGTTTAGCACTGAAGCAGCAAATATAGAGTATATGGCTATCCCTGTGCATTTTGCCTATTGAATAAGGGAAAGTGCTATTAACTCCTTCTCCTTGAGCAAGGAATAATAATATAATAATAATTTATTATTTATACCTCGCCCGTCTGGCTGGGTTTCCCCAGCCACTCTGGGTGGGTTCCAACAAAATATTAAAATACACTAGTCCATCAAACATTAAAAACTTCCCTAAACAGGGCTGCCTTTAGATGTCTTCTAAAAGTCTGGTTGTTGTTCTTCTCTTTGACATCTGGTTGGAGGGTGTTCCACAGGGCGGGTGTCACTACCGAGAAGGCCCTCTGCCTGGTTCCCTGTAGCTTGGAACCATTTGTTTTCCAAGCACCCGTAGAGAAGCAGGAATCCTAAACCTCCAATGTGCTTAAAAGGAAATCTTCTAAGTTCCTAGCTATGGCCAGGGATATCTTGTCGCCAGATCTTTCCTGTAGGGCTTGCCTCCAGATCTTGCAGAACACAATATTTTCTGGTGCTACATTTGAGTATTTTTTTTTTTTTTGAAGGAGTATGAAACTATGCAAGGCGAAAAATACAAAGTGTGCAGCCATGCAGATTTACATGTTTCCTGCTCCCCCTCCCTTTCCCAGTACAGTTGGAATTGGGTAATCGTTCATGAATGACAGAGGCTATATTGCTTTCTGGAGTATATGCCGGAGTGCAGCAAGTAATTAACATGCCTTTCCACAGTATGTTTGAGGGTATTTTGTTTCAATGAATGGAAAGCAAAGGCTGCTTGCTCTCAGGAGAGGGATTTGAAAATAGCAGCTCCACCGTTCGCATGTTGGGGACAGAATTAAAGGCGGGGAAGGGTGCAGCCACTTCTCACCTCAGCCACAGATTCAACAGGGGTCTCAAATAGCTCTCTGCCTCAGCCCATCACTTCAATCTGCAATACAGCCATAATAATAGGGTCTCCTTCACAGGGCTGTTGCAAGGTAATACTATACATAAAGGACTCTGCTTGAAATGCACAATAAAGGCTAATCATCATCATAGGTTTTATACTTTGGTGAAGAGAAGATCACAAAATTTACACCAAGGTGTTCACAAAGAAGTCCATGAGTGACTTCCATGTTTCTCTCTGCTGCTCTGAGTCCAGAAGAAGTTAGGTGCTGCTGGAAATAGGATTAATATACAGTGGTACCTTGGGTTAAGTAATTAATTCATTCCGGAGAACCGTTCTTAGCCTGAAACTGTTCTTAACCTGAAGCACCACTTTAGCTAATGGGGCCTCCTGCTGCCGCCGCACCGCTGGAAGGCATTTTCTGTTCTCATCCCGAAGCAAAGTTCTTAACCCGAGGTACTATTTCTGGGTTAGTGGAGTCTGTAACCTGAAGCGTATGTAACCTGAAGCGTATGTAACCCGAGGTACCACTGTAGAAGTATGACAATGGAACTAAGAAAGACAAGGATAGAGGTGGCTGTGCAGTTGGCAGTAATAGTTTCAGTTTCCAGTGGCTACATTCAACTGGAGACTTTGCCTCATAGGTATCTGTAGATCCCTTCTCCTGAAAAAAACTGAGCAACCTGAATTTGCTGGTGGGAGATTAAATTCTACCTACAAAGTAGCAATAGTTGGAAGCAGCCTAATTAGCACGACAGCAAAAGATGTGTAGTCTAGTAACCTGGTTGAATTATGGTAATATGTTGTTCATGTGGTGGCCCTTGAACACATCTTGCATTTGGGTTATGACTGCTTGAATATTGGCTGGTATGCCTAGGTTTCAGCAAACCACACCAATTTTTTTAAAAAAATCTTCTAAGTGTGATTTTGATTGTTCCCTGGCAAGTGAGGCTTGCATTTGGTACCTTTTAAAGTTGGTACCAAATGCAAGAAGCCCTACTGGGATTGGTTCTGCTGGGGAGCTCCAAATCAGAGCTCTGAAATGGATTCAGCTCTTGCCCAAAGCAGGAGTTGCATTGCCGAATACAGGGATCTTCCTTTGCAGTTTGGCTTGAGTTCAAGCTGAGCTGCGAAGGAAGAAAGGAAAGGATTGAATGATTGTTGAAGCTGGGTCAGCCAGGGCTTTTTTTGCAGGTGGAACTCACTGGAACTCAGTTCCTGGCACCTCTCAGTTGAGCATAGTTGCCAGTATAAGAGAACAAGGTTTACGGTGAATTCCAGCATCTATTTTTCTAGAAAAATAGTACTGGGGTCAGCTGATGTCATGGTGGAACCTGAGGACCAGGCCCACTAGACTATTATTATCACCCTTTGCCTTTGGACATCATTTCCCTGCCAGCCAGTGCTATGGAGTGAACATGTAAAAATACACAGGGTAGAACTTAACCTCTGGCTGCCATTTTTGATAGCAGCTACATGTTAAGTGTTATGTCTAATTCTGCCCTAAAACAGAAGACAGCGAGGCTTTATGATCCCTTAGAGGAAATTGTGAATTTCTCCCTTCCTTCAACTCTGAAGTAACCTCAGTGCCCTTGAGGTCATAAGAAGATGTAAATGAGAGTTTCTCAGTAGTATGGAAATTGAGAGTAGCTTACACATTTATGATGTGTGGAAAGCTCGAGGTCTTTCCTCATATATCTTATTCCACCATTCAATGAACTGCAGCTGCTTAGACCAGAGGTCTCTGCCATATATATATATATTCCATATATATGCATAGAGTTTTTTAGATCTCTTTTTTACCAGCCTGATTCCTCTTCATTAATAAGTGCAGGATAGTTAATTTTCAGCATGACTCTTACAAAAGAGCATTAACATTTGCTAGCTCGAGGGTGTCATCTTGTACCAGTTCTAATTTATAGTCTCAGGAAAGAAATCATTAAGGGCCTAAGTGAATGAGCTGTCTATTCCTAAATCAGGTCGATATAATTTGGTTAGAGGTCCCAGACCTAAAGGACAGTGAAATGGCCCACCTGAGTACAAACTGCTCTGCTGAAGTACACATCTTGGAAACACATTATAAAGATTTCCCTGGCAGACCCTTCCAATGTCAAGGCATTAATTTCAACCTTTAATCTTGTATTAGAACTGACCATGCATTGGTTCCACTGAAACCAAACTGCCGTGTGTTCCTCTTCTCTGGTGACTAAAGCCTTTATCACTCATAAAGAGACTTTATCACTCATAAAGATGGACTTCAGTGGGGAAAGCCCAGGTTCACATCCACACTTAGGGCTTGCTCCCACTGCACACTTACCACAGTGACTGGGTCACAAAGTGATGACTACCAAGTGTCATCCTGAGCCACAAGAGATCAAACATTCCAGATCAAGTGATGAGTGGGCTTCCCCCAATATGCACCTATGGTTTGCTGGGTGTCAGGAGTTCAGGTTCCCAGCGTGATACACAGTAAGAGTAGGTGATTAAAAAGGAGGATTTATTGCAAAACCAAACAGATAGCTCCGGATGGCATTATCACTCAAGATGATCCTTCTGAAGACTCCTTCCAGTGTCTGCAGAATAGATTGAACCGGCATCCCTTGCATCTCTTGTTTTGCTTCCGATCTAGCAGCCCTCCCATTCACCGACTCTTTGGACTGATTGGATTCCTGTTCTTCCTGTTCTTACCCACTGTCTGCCTGTTCGCTCCTGTTTGTGCTTCCTGAGAGCTTTAGCTGTGTTCCCATCTGCTCTCCGCTACAGCCTTATCAGCTTGCAGTTCAAGATCAGGAGGAGGTGAAGCCTGCAGCTGTTGGCTCTCCTCTGCCTGAGTGAAATCCCAGCCTCTCTGTTCCTGGCTGCTTTTTGCAGCTGGCTGCAAACCTTCACTTGAAGCTGGCGTATTCATGGCACCGGCTCTTGGTTTAGCTAGCATTTCTAAAACTAATTATGGAACTTCAGTATGCATGGTTCCTTTGCATCTTTTCCTCCCTCTACATTGATTCAACCCTACATGCAATCATATAAAGAGTGCCTTCATTTGCAAAGTTTTTAATCAGAGTGCTTTGTGGGGCTTTGCATCCAACTTGGGAAGGAGGTGGGGCATGGGGAGAACAAGGGTTTGCATGCTAGCCAGCAAGGGTAGGCTCAGTAAAGGATTTAAAAGCTTCCCCTGCTTCTTGCTAGCTTTCTTTGGATTTATCACGTTGCCCACCCACACTTAGGTTCAGAGTGTAGAAGCAGGCGGTTACTTAGGAGGCAGCCAGCAGGAATGATTTACCTGTTCACATTGGCACAAGGAAAATTGAGCTCGTGTGCATGTGTGTTTTGTTTTGCTTACTCTGTCTTGATATGATTGTACATATATTTGCATCAAAGCTCTGACTCTGGGGATGGGGAAGATGAGAGCAATTAACCCCCCACTCCAAATCTCTGGGACATGACATAGCACTGCCCCAGGAAAACAGCCACAGTAAACATACCACCAGTTCAAGTGATAGCAAAGGAGTTTTTTATTTTTCAGGAAAAGGGCAGGAGGGAAGGGAGTAAAATTTTGGCCACTTTCTATATTCAAGGTGAGATGCATATTGTACAAATCCATGTGTCTCCCCACCCCCACCTTGACATTAATTTTCTGGAGGCAATTTCGCACCAGACCAACCTTCGGTTTTTCAAAAATCTTTGGGCAAAATATTTCCGTCCAACACTCATTTCTTCCATGTGTTGAACACGAATAATGCAGGGAGTGGGAAGACACAAGGGAACTGAAGGAAGCAGCAGCTATGAAAATTGTGCATTCAATATACAAAATTCAGAAATTAAAAAGCACACTCGGAAGGATTCCTACGGGGTTGGTCCCAAATGGAAACAACGACAGCTAATTCAAAAGTTCAACATCTAGGGAGAAATTCAGTTGAGGAGAATTTTGGAACATGCTTATTTCAGATACCATGCTCTTTAAAGGAACTATTTCACACACTGAGCTGCCAGGAGCAAAGTGAGAAATCCAGTGTCATATATGCATGGCTGAAGTATTCCACAGATGTAAAGTTGCTGCTTGGCTGACCTGGAAAAAGTTTTGAAGAAAAAGTCTACTTCTTTCTTCTTGATTATATGGATTGCAGAAAGCACCACCCTAAGCGAAACCTTTCTTCCCACATGCCTCATGATTTTCTGGGTTAATGTATTAAATAAAATAAAATACATTATGATGCAGCGATATTGAAACACCTTTCTGAATATAAATAAATGAATCATGGGAGTTTTTTTGTGCACACTCCCCCTACCATTACTTGGTACACATTATTTGGTCAGGAAGCTGCATCACGAAATTCAGAATAGTGCAAATTTCAAAAGATGGCAGTGTTTCATTTTGCATTTTGCTTTAGGTGGTGCGAATTAGGTGGATTCACAATAAAATCCTAACAAAAACGAATTTCTCCTCCATTTCTGTGTTCACCTTTTTTGGGGGGGGGGCACACTCTTTCAATGCCATTCACAATTTCCCAACTCTGCATTGCCCCTTTATATTAATTCCCTCTCCTCCAAAACAAATTGAAGTCTCCAAAAACAACATAGCTTTTCTTCACAGCTTGTTGAGCATAGTTGTTATCAGAGGAATGCTTGTGCATTTAATATCCAAGGCCATTTGAATGATCGACATGTATTTAACGGCATTGTTTTATTGCAAGACTAGAAGTAATCATTTGACGTGGTAGATTTCGCTATCAGCTTTGGCAACGTATTACATTTACATTAATCTCTGGGCATGCTAGGAGCAACAAAACCTGTTCCTTTGCCATTAAATGCCAGCACAAGCTGCCTTTTCTCTCTCCCTTTTTGGAACTGACAACATGGCTGCCAGCTGTTTCCTAGTATAACTCATATCAGAAATGATGGGCTTGGTTTGCCTTGTACTCAAAAACCATGTCCATGGCTGCTGGCACACTGATAGAGATCTGTACTTCTCTTTTTAGGGGCGTGTGCCCATTTTGCCTTGGCCGTCTTGCGTTCCTTGGAATCTCACCAAACAGAAAGGAGGACCTGTTTGAAACCCTTGCCTTGCCTCAATTGTATTTGTGGTTTATTAAGTTCTTGTCCAGGATACAAATAAATCTTGGTATCACCCATCTGCTGTTGCTTTTTAAAAGAAAAATCTCAACGACGCAATTAATTGTCTTGTAGTTTGAGTTTCCTTGCCAATTTCATCGGCCGTTTCAACTCCAGCCAACTTTTTAGGAAAAGCTGCTGCTGATAACAGAAGATACTAAAAACAATTTAAAGTGAACGAGATTGCTTTTGGTCTATCAGTGGATAATGCTTGGATGTGTTCTTGCTTGGTCATTCCAAGCAAATTTATTGTACTTGCAATCACCACTCCAGATGGCAAGCTGGAAAAATCAGCTCCTAGCTTTGCACTGGTTATTATAGCAATTCCTATAACACTTCTTTATTTTTTATATGTGTGATCATTGCCTGTAGCAACTTAACTCTTTGTCCGTATTCTTGCATAGAACTAGTTTTTAAACAGTATTACTTCCAAGCACCACTCGCTACTTGAATGTGCCTACTGTATATCTATTCTTCAATAGGCTACTTAAGCATGGCATGTGACTAAGTCAAACTTAAGTGTAATAATAATAACAATCATCATCATCATCATCATCATCACTCACACTTTACATTGTGGATGCCCTTTGCGGGATCGTGCATGGTGCTACAGTTCCCAGGGAGCTTACTGGCAAACAGGGGCTGGCTTGCCTCTCAGTGTTAATTTTTGGAGATTCACGCCCAGCCTCAGTAATCAAGTTTCTTGCTAGGAGGTGGGGCCAGCCCCATTTATAAACAGGAGGTGGAGCCAACGATAGCCAGGCAGTTGGCTCTGAAGATTCACCCTCCCTCCCCTCCCTTAGTTTAATGTTTCTTGCTTGCAGGTTAACTTTTTCTTCCTGTTTACCGGGTGCTGCTACAGTATTTGACTGGTTGCTGTTGAAGGACCGGGAAGAAATTTCCCTGCATTGGCAGGTTTTGTCTTCCCCGTAGCAATTCGTCGCAACTTTGGTGGCTATGGCCTTGGGTGGAATCCTTTAGTCTTTTCTTCCCTATATGGGGTGTGTGTGTGAAGTGGCGACTTACTCCCCTGCAGTGACGATTCCAGGACCCCCTCTTAAAGGGGTTATATATATGGGTGTCACTGGCCATACACTGAAAGGTTGTCAGTGAACTACCCTGCGTGCGGGGATATGCGCTTGGCTGCCTGGTACACTTACGTCTCGCAGAGCACCCCCATATCCCATTTACCTTGATGAACCCCGGTTCCCCCCAGCTGGGGGGCTGGGAGGGATACATACCCAAGGCCTAAGCCAAGGTCTTCCCACATTCAGAAGTTTAATAAAGTTGTGGCCTAATTTTAATTCCATATAATGTGGTCAGAGTCTTTATTCCTTCCTTATCATCCCTGGGGGCTGGGGCTGTCACCGCCAGGTCACGTAATAATAATAATAATAATAATAATAATAATAATAATAATGCTGATGATAATGATAATATGAATACATTTAATAAAGTGTTCAATCTCATCATGGAGATGATTGCATTTATAGAAGAGTCAAGTTTGGCAACATTTGCTATCTGAATATGAAGTACTGCATGGCACTTTGATTTTATGTATGATTTTTATATCCTCTATATCCCACATTTTTACCAAGAGTTAACAGAAATGTGGGTGGTTCTCTCTTCCTTTTATCCTCTCAACAGTAACCATGTGATATAGGTTAGCAAAGAACACCCTGTGAGCATCATGGCTGAGTGGGGATTTGAACCCAGATCTCCCCAATTATTATATACCATGCCAGCCCATGGATGAAGAATATTTTTCAGCCTGCACCTTTGTGTCTCTTGAAGATACACACACACACATTCTTTTTACTCACATTTATGTCAGTAGTGGTCAATATGAACAATAGTCTTTCTCTCAATTAGCTTCCAAGGTGGCCAATAAAGGTAGACTTGTCCATGAAGTTGTCTAATCTTTTTCTGAAATCCATATGGAATAGTAGTCTTGGGGCAATAAAATGGTTTCCTTCATCTGACTCTGCCTATGTTTCATTCTGCTTTGATTTATACCCTGTTAGGGTGCCTGAAACCATAGCAAAGTGAGCTTGTCACATGGCGGCAATATTAAAGAGGTTCCTTGATTTTAAATGATGTTTTGAATCTCATTTGACTGGTGTTTTGAATTTGAATGTATGTTGTCGGTTAGTTTGTTTTCAGTTTTCATATTTTATTTGGTTAGATGTCTTATACAAAGATTGACAGCTCCTTTATAGTACTTCAGTGAAATACATAGGAAATATTTTGGATCTCAAAACAGGAAAGAAATGACAAAAATTTAAATGGAAAAAACCCCACAATGAAACAAATATTTCCTGACCAGGTACATTCTTGTGAATCCACTTCTGAATTTGTCTTGAAAGTGACACAGCAGGTTATGTTTTTCAGGCAGGGTTTCTTTTATATGAAATCTGAAAAATGCAGCAGATGTTGGTTGATTGAGCAAAAAAAACAATTCCACCTTGAAGAGGAAAAATTAACCAAAATATTAAGTAGTTTGGATACCGCCTTCTTATTAGGAGGCTTTCTTCTGTTTACCACTTCTGTTGAAATAATAACTTATAATTAATATTATTTTATCCATTGATATTGTTACAAAGGTAGCATGCCAGCCCCCAAGCTCTGCCAAGTGGTGCACAAGATTCCAGGGGGTACCAGGTTCTCACCTGGGGTTGTGTTTCCTTTGAGAATCAAGATGCAGTGGAATTTGACTTCAATATATATGGTGGGTTAAACCACAGAGCCTAGGACTTGCTGATCAGAAGGTCGGCGGTTCAAATCCCCACGACGGAGTGAGCTCCCATTGCTCAGTCCCTTCTCCTGCTGACCTAGCAGTTTGAAAGCATGTCAAAGTGCAAGTAGATAAATAGGTACCGCTCTGGCGGGAAGGTAAACGGCGTTTCCGTGCACTGCTCTGGTTCGCCAGAAGCAGCTTAGTCATGCTGGCCACATGACCCGGAAGCTGTACGCCGGCTCCCTTGGCCAATAAAGCGAGATGAGTGCCACAACCTCAGAGTTGGCCACAACTGGACCTAACGGTCAGGGGTCCCTTTACCTTTACCTTAAATACAGTGGTACCTCGGGTTAAGTACTTAATTCGTTCTGGAGGTCAATACTTAATCTGAAACTGTTCTTAACCTGAAGCACCACTTTAGCTCATGGGGCCTCCTGCTGCTGCCGCACCGCCGGAGCACGATTTCTGTTCTCATCCTGACGCAAAGTTCTTAACCTGAAGCACTATTTCTGGGTTAGCGGAGTCTGTAACCTGAAGCGTATGTAACCTGAAGCGCATGTAACCCGAGGTTCCACTGTATGGTTTATTCACATGTATGCAACCTGAGTGTAGGTGGAGGAAGTTGCAGCTGTTACAGCATTGTCCTCTCAAGAGTGTTTGTCCCTGCTTCTCTCATGGCTTCAGCCAGCTTGAGTCTAGAGTAGCCAACCATGTTCTCCAGTCTCTTGGTTGCTGCCTCTTCAGCCAGCAGCTAAGATGGTTCGGGGCTTCCTCCTCCTCTTCCTCCTCCTCCTTCTTCGCACGCTCTGCAAAACACAGCCCTACCTTTCAGCCCCAGCTATTCCCAGCTTCTTGCAAAAAGCACAAAATCCTCCTTTGACATTGCATCCAGTTACCCTGGTAACCTTCCAATCTCCTCAGAGCAGGGTCTTTTGCATTTTCAATGACACTTAATGGCCTAGTATTGTTGATTAATAACCTTGCACTCGGCTAGTCCAGCCAGGCCGTTTTGCATCTGCTAACCCATAAATTCCTCTGCACCTTGTATTTTCCCCTTCATATCCCACATATTATCTAAATACTACCATTTATTAATTTCTGCTATGAACTAACAGACCCCAAATCTGTAACAGTATCAACCATATATAGCAAAACATAGACCTCTCTGATACTTGTTATTTGTCCCAGGAAATCTTATTATTCACCTTGACAAATGCAGAAAATAAACCCATGGTTTCTGGTTCCTTTGGATTGTTAATGGCGAATATTAATTTCATCGACACAGGGATCTGTTAGGTTCACTGTTTATCTGAAGCCAACCAGAAACTCCCCCCCCCCCAATTACTCTATTGCTGGTTTGACAACCTGTATGATTTGTAGATCCCTTGTATCAGTGACAGTGAGCCAGATGGAAAGGCCTTAACATGTTTCTGACAAATAACTAACATAATGTCCCCTGATGATGATGTTTTGCGCCATCTCTTCAGCAAACACTGCTCAGTTTTCCCTTGAAAATGTCAGCAGCTGGAATTTGAGCTGGTGACTAATAAGTCTGAATTAATTGCTGCTGTTAATTTTAATTGGGATTCAAAATGATCCTGTTTGGCATATATTTAAACTACCAATTAAAGTTCACTCTCTGTATTCATATTATATGAAGCAATTACATGATAGCGTATCTCTGAGTTCAGGTGCCCAGGAACAGAGAATGCGGGAAGGAAGGCTGTTCATTTCAGTAATCAGTATGGTGCATTTAACTTCATTGACATTTTACAGAATGCAACTGACACTTCAGTCCTAAGCTTCTGTGCTGGCGCATTGTTGTAATATGGCTTGATCATCATGTTCTGTAACTTTGAGCTGATGCAGCTCCTCATGTTCCCCATCCGATTACCTCCTCTGTTGACATAGCATGCCTTAGGATTAGGCTCTAAGGAGTCAATAGTGAAAGAAGCATTTCAATCACAAGTGAAGGATTTGATGAGGTGTGCAGTCTTTGTCTAGTTCCTTTCTTCTTAGTTGTGGCTGTCTAATATTTTACACTATAAAGTTGGTAACGCACAATGCTTCAGAGGTCTCGCTTCAGAGACCATGCAGCAACATGAAAAAGAAAATGCATATTAGGAGAAACACACAGAAAAATTATGCACAAAATTTCAAGTGGACTTCTTTTTTTTATTAAAAAAAGCTCAAAGACTGATGAATGGTGCAAGCTACGCTTAAAACTGGGCAAGTTAGAAACCCAAATTAACAGATTCAGTTCCTCCCAATTTAACTGCAGTGGGGGAAAGGTAATTTCAGGGGTAATGAAGCCTTAACCTTTACCCAGACCCTGCCTATGACCCCTCCAAATGACCCCTTTCTTGTTCCAATTAGGCTTGGAAAAAGCCTTCTGTTGGTTGCAATAGTGCCCTTTCTTTCTGGATAGACCTTCTTTCAAGTCTAATTACAGCGGGGTATTACTTGGGATGGACTATCTCTTGCTGATAGGTATCCTGCAATGCAGGGCAGCATGTCCTTGTGGGAAGTGACCTTTGGTGGCCTTTTTTTTTGTTGTTGTTAGTCGTTTAGTCGTGTCCGACTCTTCATGACCCCATGGACCAGAGCACGCCAGGCACTCCTGTCTTCCACTGCCTCCCACAGTTTGGTCAGACTCATGCTGGTAGCTTCGAGAACACTGTCCAACCTTCTCATTCTCTGTCGTCCCCTTCTCCTTGTGGCCTCCATCTTTCCCAACATCAGGGTCTTTTCCAGGGAGTCTTCTCTTCTCATGAGGTGGCCAAAGTATTGGAGCCTCAGCTTCAGGATCTGTCCTTCCAGTGAGCACTCAGGGCTGATTTCCTGAAGAATGGATAGGTTTGATCTTCTTGAGGTCCATGGGACTCTCCAGAGTCTCCTCCAGAACCATAATTCAAAAGCATCAATTCTTCGGCGATCAGCCTTTTTTTATGGTCCAGCTCTCACTTCCATACATCACTACTGGGAAAACCATAGCTTTAACTATACGGACCTTTGTTGGCAAGGTGATGTCTCTGCTTTTTAAGATGCTGTCTAGGTTTGCCATTGTATGCAAATCCTCTGTGCAACACCTTACCCATTGCATTTTGTTAGTAGACAGATGTTCAGGAAAGAGCAAAGTCAGATTTTGATTTCAAGTTGTTAGTAGACAGGGAAAACTTAAGGCAAAGAAAAGCAGAAACACAGTGATTCTACACACCCACCTGCAGTCCAATGGGGGCAGTTAATTGCTATAGTTTGCTCAAGATTTGGGGGGAAATGTGAATTCTACCTTGCTCGTGTGCTTTAGAGTATAGCGTTTTGGGCTGTAACCAAATGATGTTCTTGCATGAAATTAGATTAATAATGAGCACCCATATCAGAGTGCTCTGTAGATTGATAGCTATAGTCTTATATATCCTAACCTCTTATGATCTTCCACTCCCATCTAATGTTCCTAACCATTCTTTTAGACTTCCCTAGCTTCCTTTAGACTTTTAACTCTTTTTAGTTTTTCAAATCATTTTTCAGATTGTGCCTCTCCCCCCTTATGCTGGTCTTTGACTGTAATAAAGATTTGATTTGATGTACTTGCATGTACATGAATTTGCATGTATATGGAACAACCCTTCTTCTCTAAATAAGCTGGAAAATTGCCCACTGCTGTCACTCGATTGATGTACTGTGCCACAAAAATACTTTCCCTTTCTTGTATGAGTTTTCCCTCGGATGTACATGCTCTCAATTTTCTTTGGAAGGTAGCTTCAGTGTGATTACTTTACGGCAAAGATCCGTCCAAACGTTTGTTGATATTATTCCAAAGGCGTCTGACCAAAGTGCCAGTTAGGTGGCAATAGTGCAACCTGCCAAAGATGCTGTCTTTTCTGTGGTTGGCTGAAAAGCTATTTTTGTAAAGCTTTATGATGAGAAATATTTACAAAAAGCCCTCTCCTAATTGCTAGATTGAAGAGGCAACAGCCTTCCGCGGTAGCTCCTCCCTCTTGTGTTCTCTAAGCCTATCAACTTTGAGGTAAACAAATGAAAGATGACTTTCCAGACAGATGGCTATGTTGTCTCCGCATTCTAATTCACATGCAAACTTTGTAAGCAACTCTGTTTTGGCCATATGTACAGCTTTTCATATTCCCAAAACAAAAATATGCTGAGGGTTTCTCACAGTGCAATATTATTAAATGCGCCTATATCAGGTGTTTATGGGAAGACTTTGTTGCGTGTGTAGGTCCCCAGGCCACCCCTCAAATAACTTCACACATAACACGTAATTTAGTTTTGGTTTTTGGGCACTATTTTGGCACAACTTTATTAAAATACAAAATCAGTGAGTGGTTGTTTAGACATTGGTTATGACTATCTGTCCCCCCGCCTGGGACAGAACTGACATTCCGAGGTCCGATCGGTAGCCAGTAGAAGGGAAAGTCTAACTTGGGGATCATTTGAGCTAAGCGTCGGACCCACGCCGCTCACCCCAGCAGCTCCCCGAAAGCTTGCCAGCCCGGTCCTATGACAAGGATTCCCATGACAGGGATTGGGCGGCCCTGGTCCCATGACAGGGATTGGACGAAATCATGGCAAGCCCCAGGATTCCTTTAACAGAATTCCCTTCAGCGCAACGGGAGGGGCAGGCACGGCCTAACCTGACCCCTCCACCACCAGCATATTATAACCAATGCCTAACCGCCACACGAGCTCTAACGCTCGCCGCCAACCACTCACAAACCCAACCATGAACCCAATTTAGTAGCCACCGCATCCAGCCAAACATCATTCCCCAAATCGGAGAGGTGCACTCCATCTGCCCGGTAAAGGGCCTCAGCCTTAAAATTAATGTCTGGGTGCGAAATCACCAAACCACCCAGCTTCAATACCTTCACGCAAACAGCAGAGTTAATGCGCTTCCTGGCCCTTTCAGCGGCCTCCGGGCGGGAAACACCGCGCCAGGTTTGCCTCTGCAACAGGTAAGACCAAATTATTCTCACTGAAGGTAATAAGGCTGCCAATGCCTCCAAATCCTTTTTTGGATTGAGGTGCGCAAAGCAAGGCAATCAATAGTTGCCACATCATTTCCCCCCAGCTGCACCACTATGGCCATAGGGTGGGGAGGTCCGAGAGCAGCCGGCGACCAATCAGCGGCATAAACTCTCCCCATGACATTCCGTGTCTGGAAAACCATGACACTTGCATGTGCTGTGGGAGGCCGAGACACGCTCCCCTTGCAGACTGCCTCGCTCTGCTGCCAGCCCAATGAACGATGCTGTGTCCCACTATCCAGACGCGGACCACCGTGGGATCTACAAGGGTTGATACAAACAAGCATTAGTACCAAACTCAGCATTTGTTTCGCACATAACCCTTGAAAGCATCCGATTTCCATGTCCCAAATCCTTGATCCTGGCGGCTGAGAAGCCCCAATGGGCCGCTATAGTCGCTGCACCTATGCGGAAGGAATGAGGGGCGAAACCAGAGGCCGAGATCCCACAAGCAGAGATGGCCTTACGCATGACTTTTGTGAACTAGTGTCGCGCCAAAGGGTGACCATTTTCATGCATGAGTAGGGGGCCGTCCCCAGGAGGTCTCAAGGCCAAGTACTTCCTTACATCCTTGACCGGGCATGGGCCCACCTCCCCAGTCGCTGGGAGGCGGACAACCTCCCCCCGACCCAGCTGGTCAGTTTTGGAGCTGCGCACTACAAGTCTCAACTCCAAAAGGGAAACGCATATATCCTGAAGGAGCAACCCATGAGAACCAGCAACTTCTAGGATCGAGCCAGCCCCCCAGGGGAACGAAAAGCCAAATATTTCTGGTATCCAATAACAGGGCAAGGGCCCACCTTACCTGTGACTGGAAGCCTGATGATGGCAACCCTGCTCACTAGGTCTGACTTAGAGCTCCAGACACTTATGACAAGCTCCAAAGCAGATAAGGAAAAATCCTGAGGCAATAAGCCTCCAAACTCTCAGCCCCGTGCTGGCTCCAACACAATTTCCCCAACCCTCAGTACACCAAAATTACAATGGAATAGTGAAAGAAGTCTCGTCTAGATCTAGCACCAGGAGACAAGTCTTAACTTGTTGCGGATACTGCATAGGTCAAGATTGACCGGCTTCCTGCCTGCAGTCCTGTGAAGGCTGGAGTCTTTCCCAACCTTCCGAGACCCTGCGCACGACACACTTTTAGAAGGGTCTCTGAAATTTAAAGCTTTATTCTAGCAGACATTGCAGCGGACTGAATTCTGGTAGATTTAACAGTGCATCCGATCTGCAGCAGGTAGGCCCGTTACTGCAGGTCCTGCTCAGAGAATGGAGGCAAGTTCCTCTGAATGGCCGAGGACTGCCAGCTAAACGCTAAGAAATCAGTCCAGGCCTTCTCATAAGACCTGAAAGCAGAAGGGGAAAAGTAAGCTACTACTCCTCTTAATTATCAATTGTTGCCAAAGTGCCATGGGAGCTCCAGAAAATCCGGCTATAGCCGGGCGTCCGGAGCCCAGAATCTGAGCTCTCCAACTGAAAACGGGATAGAGTGACAGCGAAAACATTAGATGATCCAGTAATAAAGCGAGCAGAAACGCAATATTAAACCTTAAGCAGTGCAGCTGGAAAGCACATAAAAGGGGGCAGAGACTCTGCCAAAGCATGAGGACCATTTTGCCAGGACCCTCACACTGCCTGGTTATCAGACCAAGATAGACCCGACGGTCCCTGTACTCCTCAGTCCAGATGTGCGCTGACACTACAATGGGGAGAACTCAAGGAAAATTAGGTCACATGTGATAGCCTTGCCCTGCCAGGCTCAAGGCCACTGTACAGGATGCTGAAGGGACCCCGGGCCATGAGACCACCTGGCCGAGCAGGAATGGAAGGGGCAGCCTGGAACAACCACCCTGCATGCCAATTTTTAACTGACTTAGCAATGATAGAATCTGACAAAGCAACATTTGCTATCAGAGGAAGTATTACAAGAATAACGTCCTCCACGGCAAACAGCTTTTCCACAGGCAAGCAGAGGTATGAGCAACGATATCCAGCTAGCCCCCAAATACGTTAAAAGGGGCAGTAGGAGCCACTGTCCTATCCACTGCCAATGGAACACCCAGCTCCTCAGGGAATATAAGGGGCATCCAGTAAGCCAAGCAGAGGCTGGTGTCACATGAACCAGCCAGTGAGATAATCCAAATAATGGTACCCCCAGTTAAACGAGTCTTGACTCGCAATGTTCAATCCAGAAAGACGCTAAAGGACTCGAGTGCTGCACAGCCTATAGCGCAACCCATTGGCATCGCCTTATCAATGTAAGGACCATCCAATTAAAGCCCAACTACTTATAATCTTGAGGGTGAACCGGCAGCAGCCTAACAGCCAATTCAATATCGCATAATGCCAACCAGGCCCTCTTCCAATTTGTTGGTAAGCTCAACTGCCTGATCCAAAGATGCATATTTCACGGAACAATTCCAGAGAGTCATTCACTGAGGTGCCTTTGGGATGTGATAAATATGGATTATATGGGGCTTTCTTAGGCACGATCCCCAAAGGGGATAAATGAAAATCAGGAATAGAAGGAGAATCAAGGGGATCCCACCAAACGTCCCAATGAAAGCTGCTTCCTAACCTTCTTACTTGCTACCGCAGGTAGCTCTCTGACTGGCTTTTGAGTTGCTGTATTCTGAGCCACTGGCTGAAAAGCCAGAGGAATCCCAAACCTTGGGAAAACCCTTCCCACAAGCACAAAACCACTGACCCATCTAGATAACCTTTTTGCCAGGCTTTCAAGGAAGATATTTTTATGGAAATATGGGCAAGAGGTATTGAGTTATTGCTTGCTAGCCCCCAGCCCCCACTTGGGCAGAATGCCCTGCCTTGAGTTGCCACCATGATGTGTAAATTTACAGGGCCAACGCTGGCCAGAAACCCTAAAAAGTCCCAACAAAGCTGCTGCCGGGCCAGCTTCCTGCATACCAGCTTCAGGTTCTATTGCTCAGGGAATTTCCATTTGAAATGTGGAGCGGCGCAAGTGGTCCACATGTCCCCGTCCCTGCGGTCCTAGCAAGCTGAGGGGATGATGGCAGCCCTGCATCTAACATACCCATAGTGAATTGCAACTTAAAGAATAGTGGGGTGGAAGGGACCCTGAGGATCATCTAGTCCACTCTCCCACAAAATCATCATCATCATCATCATTGATTTGAACCCCGCCCATCTGGCTGGACTTCCCCAGCCACTCTGGGCAGCTTCCAACAAAAGATTAAATACAGAAATGCAGCAAACATTAAAGGCTTCCCTAAACAGGGCTGCATTAGATGTCTTCTAAAAGTCTGGTAGTAGACATCTGATGGGAGGGCGTACCACAGGGTGGGTGCAACTACCAAGAAGGTCCTCCACATGGTGCCCTGTAACTTGGCCTCTCACAGTGAGGGAACCACCAGAAGGCCCTCAGCGCTGGACCTCAGTGTCCGGGCAGAGTGATGAGGGAGCATGCAGCTGTCCCATACAGGGACCAATCCTGCAACCTAGGGATTACCAGCACCATACGCTGATCAGCTGAGCTATCCAGGATGATCCCTAAAGACCCAGGTTTGACGTACCTGCAAGGAGGTGTAAGCATCATCCCTGCTCCCCTTCTCCCTGCTCCTGGATCGCCACCTCTGAAGACGCTTCCTTCTGGAAGAAGGCACCTGGGGCATCAGCAAGTCAACCTCTGCAGGAGAGGCAAGCTCTGGAGGCATCTGCAAAGGCCCTGTCATAATCTGCAAAAAACTAAATGTGAGGAACTGGTGAAACCAATGCTTTGTGCACCACATGGGGAAGCTATTCAGGCCGGAAACGCTGCCAGAGGCCATCAAATTCTAGGGCCAAGCGGGTCAAAACCTAAGATCACCTGCTAGGCCAGACATAAATGTTTCCAATGAGATAACAAACTCGAGGCAGCCCACTGCCTGACCAGGTATCCCTGTCTGCCCTTTAGAGGGAAGCACGCCCTCAAGAAACCCAAAGTTATTTTTGGGAGCAATATCACAAGTGGGCCGAACTACCCAGCAACAGAATAGTCCAAAAGGAGCAGTTTGTTTGGTTTTGTGATAACAATGGCTAAGTGGGGGATATGAACCCTGTCTTCCAGGTCCTAGTCCTGCACTCTGGCCACTAAGCCACAGTGGCTCGCCTCTAAAATGGCAGTTGCCACTATCAGGGCAAAACAAACTCGAAGAAAATAAACTTGTTCAGAAACAGCATAGTTAAAGAGCATACACAGAGTGCTCACTGGAGGCACAGAGAGCCTCTGGCTCCACTCTGTCTGCCTAAGATATACATTAGCAACAAGTGAGCCTGCAAACAAACAGATAAATTCTTATAGAGAAAATGAGTCACATGTCACAGAGACTTAACAATTTACTGTACTGCTAACTGTAGCAGGTTTAGGCTTGAAAGATATGTGCAGGCCGAGCAGGCCTCCCTGCTGCAGCTCTCTGCCTTTTATAGTCTCATTGCAATATTAAAGGAACTCAATATAGTGCGCCCGCCCAAGGCTAGATTAAAACTCGGCCAACAGCACTGCATGCACCCAAAATAAAGCCAACCTTTGGGGATACTATAAATGAAAGTGATTCCAGCTAAGCTGGCAACAGCCCTGACTAGCCCCACAATTAAACAGGCAAAAATGGGGGAAAGCTTTTTGCAAAAGAAAGCCCCTAATGGGGGCTCTCTCCCTATTGGGAAAGGCAAGCCACAGATACAGGGAGAATCTTCCCACAGGGCAGGGTAAGGGGTAGGGTGAGAAATCAAACAGGAAAAAAGGGGAATTAGATTAATTAAGGGACTAGAGAGGATTAAAAAGAAGGGGGGAAATAAAGAAATGTAACCAGACATGAGAAGATTGCTCCTGATCCGATGCACTCTGCAAAGAGAAAGAGAAACCAGAGTGCACTGATATTTAAAGACTATGGTCCCACCCACCCAATTTGCAACATACAATTTGCCCCAGCAACCCGGTTATCCAATCGCAATGCCAGGCAACAACTATTAACCTGCCTGGCAACCAGAGGCCTGGCCCGGCGGCCCACACCGCAACACGTGCTCTCATTTATTGGAGAACACGCTTTTCCCTAACTTTAGCATCATAGTTGAATGCAAAGCTGCAAAGCGATCACAGGCAAGGAAGCTACATTTTACAACAACAACAACAACAACAACAACAACAACAACAACAATGATAATAATTTATTATTTATACCCCGCCCATCTGGCTGAGTTTCCCCAGCCACTCTGGGCAGCTTCTAATCGAGTGTTAAAAATAATACAGCATTAAATATTAAAAACTTCCCTAAACAGGGATGCCTTTAGATATCTTTTAAAGATAAGATAGCTGCTTATTTCCTTCACATCTGAAGGGAGGGTGTTCCACAGGGCAGGCGCCACTACCGAGAAGGCCCTCTGTCCTCTGTCACTTCTCAAAATGAGGGAGGATTCTCCTGATGGTAATTTATAAGGTGTCCATGAAATGAAATGTGCAAATTTTAATTACTTAGCAAAAAGGAAGTGATGTCTTAGGTGCCTATCCAATGTTAGCCATAGCATAGAATTCTAGCAGGTCTACGCTGAATATGACTAATATTGAATATCAATCTATGATGTGACACGCTAAGTATCTGCTGGCTTTTTTTACCTAAATATCAAAATTGAGTGCACCTTTCTAAAGAGTTGTGCTGAACAGAACACACAAATATGAACACCTCATGACATTTCCCTTTCATGAAAATTTACAGAATGGAGAAAAAATGCACTGAACATGACAAATTGTACAAAATCTGACTGTACAGTTAGCCAGATAAATCAACCTGTCCCTAGACTCTGGGTAAATAATTAGGTTTTCTTTTGGCAGGGGGCTTCAACATGGTCAATGGTCAGGCATGATGGGAGTTGTAGTTGAGATTATCTAGATGTTAGGTACCACTTAGCTACTTAATCTCCATGCATAATCCTGTAACTATAACTCATGCTACTACTACTAATAGACAGATACATATTGGGTTGTATCTGATATGTCATATTCAAAGAAGACCCACTGAAATAAATAGATATAAGCAAGACTGTCTGTCTATTGAAATAAATGGATCTACTCTTGAGAACGAAATAGTTGGATAGAATCCACTCTGACAGTGAAAAGACCTTACACAAATTAATGTCCATATTGAATTTCTGACTCCTATATTATAAAATAAATGGAGTCCAATGTTTCTCAAAATATTATTGCCAAGATAAGATAGGACAAGACAAGAAAACCACACTTCCTTGTTCTTTCCAAAATTATTTTCAATCTCACTAATGCATTCATATTATTTTCCTAATCTTTCAATCCGACATCATTTAAGGAACCGTGACTTTTCTTGAATTAAAAAAAAAAATCAAACATGTTTCTGTCCTTCTGTTATGTCTTGATAGCAAGTGATAAGATGTTCAGTGTTGCAGTTTGGTGTTGACAATGTGATAGATATAACATATTTCATATGCATTTTTCAGCAGTATCTGAAAATGGAAAATTTCATGGACATCAACAAAGCCTGTGAACATATCCCTAATTACTGTAGCTTGCTTAATTTATTTCAATTTTTAATTTTTTAGAAAAGAATACTTTATCACTATCTTGTTCATGTAACTTGGGTCTTGAACCAATTTGGGCTTTAATATCACTCCTGCCGTAGGTGGCATAATAGCAGTAAGTATCATCAGTGTGGCTGTGAAATTGGAATTGGAGGCGAGTGCTGAATGCATCCCACAGTTGCAACCTCTGTACTAACACTGGCAGGTTTAAGCAATCACCAGAGCTCTATTTCAACCACGTCTGGAGTGGCATGTAATAAGCAGTAGTGATCTGAATGGTTGAGCAGAGAGCTGTGGACCCACCCTTCTTTCCTGACACAAGCAACATAGCTGCTTTCCTGGAGGGAGTAACATTGAGGTCCCATGGTCCCATTATGCTGCCCTGAGACAAACCACGCACGACTACTCAGCATTTGTTTTGCATCTGTAAAATGGGATTAATAAATTACCTATTTTACATGGGTGTTCAGATGATGAATTAGTTGCAGAAATCCAGTCATCTGACCCTGATAGAATCATTTATATTACCCTCTTACATTGTTTACGTGGCTGTTTCTAAATTACTTCTGGGATACTTCAGGTGTTCTACAATCTTGTACACGTAGGAAAACTAAGGCCCGGGGGCCGGATGCGGCCCAATCACCTTCTCAATCCAGCCTGCAGACGGTCCGGGAATCAGCCTGTTTTTACATGAGTAGAATGTGTCCTTTTATTTAAAATGCATCTCTGGGTTATTTGTGGGGCATAGGAATTGGTTCATTTCCCCCCGCCCCAAAAAAATATATAGTCCGGCCCCCCACAAGGTCTGAGGGACAGTGGACCAGCCCCCTGCTGAAAAAGTTTGCTGACCCCTGATTCTAGTGTGTTTAAGCCAATTAAATTCAATAGACTTCATTGTTCTTACTGTGCATCAATTTGTGGTCAATGTTTTCAAATATTCACTTAGTGCTGTGTAAGAGAAAGTTCTGTATCACATACAAGGTTCTTGTGTTAGTTCACAAAACCCTACACAACTTGGGCCCAAGAACCACCTGCCCAGGCAACAGAGAGCAATATATCTGCCACCAACTTGGCTTCAGGAGTTGCCAGAAGGAGGCCTACAAGGAGTCATCCAACTGTTTTAGGGACTCCACTCCAGATTTGTTTAGTGTTTACTCCTTAGCCTTTGTCTCTCCCCAAGATATCCCACAAAGCAATGGAGGTTTAGGATAAGAGTTTTCCTTCTACTAGATGGGCTAACTTCCCAGATGGAGGAGCCCCACCTTTCCCTCACTTCCCTCTACGGCAGCCTTTCTCAACCTGTGGGTCCCCAGATGTTGTTGAACTACAACTCCCATCACCCCTAGCTAGTAAGGCCAGAGCTCAGGGATGATGGGAGTTATAGTCCAACAACAACTGGGGACCCACAGGTTGAGAACCGCTGCTCTACAGCAGGTGCAGAAATCAGCTTCTTGACCACTGGGCCCATTATTGGTCTCATCCACTCAATCCACCAGAGTCTGTATTCACACACAGGGCTTGAGACTCACTGCCTACCCTCACCTGGTTTAGCTGGCCAGTCAAATCCATTCCATGGGTGTGGCCGCTACCATATGCTGACAGCTTCTAGGAGCCACAGGTGAGAATTGAGTGCAGGGTGAGGACCAATGGTGGAAAATCTTTTCCAGAAGGAGCATAAGGTATCCCTCCAACATAGCATGGGCTGAAAACAGTTCCCTGCTGACTTTACCCTTAATCACATTCCCGGGATTGCTACAGGGATATGCGTCAAATGGCCCTTAGTGCAAGTCATTTAAAAATGTTCACGGCGACACAATGTTCATTTTCACAGTCAGCAGTATTTATGGTACTTGGGGATGAGCAAATCTGGCAATTGTGGCTTCTCTCCCATTTCTCAGTGTCTATAGCACGAAGTTTTAAACAGAGAGAGGAAGGGAGTTGGAATATGGAAGGCAAACGCTTAGCAGTATAACAGATGAAGAGGAATGAAACTGGAGTGCTTTTGAATGGTGCTCTGGGAAGGGAAGGGGGGTGGTGAATTACATAGTTACTCAATTAACCTCTGAAGGGGGCTGATTCCTGAACTGTCTCCTATTGCCCTGAAATTCCAAGAGTTGTTTCCAGACCAGAAATTGACGTTGTGCTAATTGCTGGTTTCTCTTGCAAGTTTAAAGGACAATGAAACACTTTCCCCCTGATTTCAGGCTTCAGACCTGCTTCTTGTTAAAGCATATTATCAAACCAAATTTGAGGAAATCTAGTCATTATAGGCTACGTTTTTGTCCCTTTACAGTGCTAAAGTGGCTTCGCTCTAGTAGCTTCTTCCAAGGTAATCCCAAGAAGTGAAGCTGTTTGAAGGTATTGAGACTTCCTACCCCTCGCTTCTCAAATGTGGAAAGACTTGCTACTTGCAATTGTGTCTAAAGTGAAATTTGATGTTGGGTTGTTCTTAACATAAATAGGAGGTCTGAGGAAAGCCAGCTGGAATTATGAGAGGATTTCCTGGGGAGTGGCCAGATTGTGTGTTGGTCACATATCAGCCTAGAACAAAATTTTATGACAATGTGGAGCTTCACTTTCAAGCAAAACGCCTGAGAAATTTTGAGGGAAGCTAAAAGAGTTTCAATGAGATTAGTAAAATTTTCCAAGGCAGGTCCACTCATCCCCATTCCAATATTTTACTGGGATTCCTATGCTGTCTTATGTATTAAAGCCACAATTAGGTTTCTTCTTCATACATAAATGCTCATTTGGCACCTGCCATTTAAACTTATATGCTGAATGAATTGAAACGATTATTATTTGTCTTCAAGGTTTTCAGGAATATCGTCTCCCCCTCAAGGTCATTCTGCCCTTGCTATCGGACAGCCTATCTATGAAGGGGAGGCAGTTTCACAAAAATCCACATTACCCCCTTCCCCACTATTTTTAATTTGGTTGACTGCATGCCATTCTTTACAAATGGTATCAGAACAACTGGTTACTGAATAAAATATGTGAGGGTTTATTTCATGATTTCATGATGTGATTCTCATAGTAATTTCCCCCCGTGCCTGTATTACTTGCAATCTATCTTACCAAGCTCCTCACAAATACAGTAACTTCCAAACTAATGTATACACTCCATTTATAAAGGGAATAAATCATGACCAAATGCAATTTCTCTGTTGGAAACGCTTTTTATTTGTGGTGAAAAGAGGATGCAGATGAACTATAAAGTAATCTAAATATTCCTGCTTTGTAATCAGATGCATAAAGAAGATTAGTAATAGAGAAGTTTCATGCTTTGAAACTAAATTGACTTGGATTCCCCACCCCCACCTCAATGTATCTTAGAGATATTCATATTAGGAGCCTTCCAGCAGAATCCTAGATGCTATGGAGTATATACAAGTGCCATAGAATTAAATGGGGCTCATTCAGTGAGTTGTCTTACGCTGTCTTCCTTGGAAATATGCTAACTCCCATTGAGTAAAAGATTATTTGTCAGCAAGCATGCATGGGACTAAGACTCAGTCTAGGTTGACATTTTGAAAGGGCTACAAAATACAGTTAAATAATGCCCTGAAAGGGTATGAATGCATAAAAATGGTGCTGATATTATCATTCCACCCACCTCTCTTTTTTTCTAGCTCTCAGAATAGTGAAAAGCTTTTATGTGTTTGCATAGGTTTGGAAACTGATCTTGAGTTGTTTGAAAATATGTAATATTGTGTTAATTTTTTGTTGTCTTGATTTGACTCACACACACACAGAGAGAGGAGGAGATTGACACTCCCATGGGTGCAAGTAAATAAAGCTGTCATTCTGGTCCTCCTGGCTGCTACTGGTAGCCCTTCCACCCCCACACTCAAAGCTTGATTCAAATTTATGAAGAGGCAGTGGAAACCCACTGTTCCATCAAACTTGGCTTGCTCTGAGTAGGATGGATGGTTGCTGTTTTTATTAAAGTGAGCTTCATGACACAAATTATGTCCAGCAGTAGAAATGTCCCATTTCCATATTGTTCCAGTAGGTCTCCAGCTTTTGGAGATATGTCTAGTGCATTGTTCTGAGGGCAAATAGCTATCAACCTGACCCTTCCAGAGCAGAAGAAGACAGTTCAGAACTGCAACAAGGGTTTGAGAGAGATCACAGCCCAGAAGCGGATGAGGGGGAAAGCTGGGAAATATTGGGGAAGGAGGAAGAAGAAACGCCAGAGGGGCGACAGCTGACAGACACCGTGTCTTTAGAAAGCATTCCAGATCCCCACTCCCAGAACCTGGCAGGCATTGAAAGTAGGAGAGCAAAGAGCTCAAAGGCAGAGGACACTTCTCAACACCTGTAGTGATGACACATGAAGGGAGAGAGGGAGGGGTGGAAACTCACTGATAGCAACATCATTATTCCAAGAGGCAGCACTTCTAAGCCACTCTCTGTGAATATTGAATAAAAAGCAAGTGGTAAGAACTTTTCTGTGTCTTATCCATTCCTGGCAACCTGCCGTGTGGGTTGGATCCTCTGATGACTGACAATAGCTGTGCTATTGTTCACCAAGCTATTGTATTTTCACCTGTGTGGCATGTATAGAACCATCACCCTGGTTTCTATGTGGAGATGGTGGTGGAGGTGGTTTGGGATATGTCTGTTTCACACAACTGCCCTCTGAGCGGTGCAAACTGTCAGAGATATGAAATGTATTGGCAGATAGAGATGGTGGTTCTAAGTCAAAGAACTGGCCATAGCATCAATCATCACCTGCAGACAATTTTTTGTCACAGCAACCAGATTTGCAATAGCATGTGTGGAATTCTAGGCATTAAATTCCAGAGCACTGGGCATTAAATACATAATTTAAGGAAAGCTGTGAAAGGGCTATCCCTGTGTCCATTTCTCTTCCACATGCAATCTTTCACAACCACCCGGAAATTGACTGGCTGAAGAAATGTGAGGGTGCATAACTGGGGTAACGGCAACCCCATAATTTCTCAGCACAACCAGCCATTAGCATGGAAAGGAAGACCCCCCATATTCACTCTCTTATAATAGGGATACAAGATCAAAGGTGCAGCCACAAATTCACTCTTAAAAATGCTGGATTCCCTGCAAACAGAAACTGGGGTGATGGTTTTATACATGTCACAACAAATTAAAATATTGAGGATCCATTCAAGAGCTTTCACAAAAGTTGGATTTTTTGCAGTAGAAGAAAAAGGAGGGTTTTTTTTTATTTCATTCTGGAATACTAGCTGAATAATGGAAAACAAAACAAAACAAGCAACTGTACCACTATAGATGGTTAGTGCAGATAGTCCCCTAATCACCAACTTTTGCACTTCCCCAGTGCTCCGCTGCAGTTGTTGGCTCAAAACATATTGCAAAAAATATATTTTGAGAGAAAAAACACATTCAGAAATGCACACTTAGGATTGCACACTTTGAGAGAAAATACGTATGTCTAGAAATGTATAATTAAAAATGGCATTTTGGAGCAGATTTTTTTTTAAAAAATTGCAGATTGGTGCAGAAACTGATGGCGTGGATTTGGGGGTGATTGCACATGAAAGAGAAATGGACAGGAAACAGAATTATTCATCCATCTTTACTTAGAGCACATGAAAGGGTCTTGGCACCCAGTATGTAAAACTCCCTACTCTCATTTGATCAGGCTGTCTGTTATTCCGCCAGTGCCCTTTCACTGCTGTGGTTCCTTTCCGGGCAAGCCTTTCATTTAAAGTGCTGCACAGGTTTTCTGAATAATCCTAGCCTTCTCCTTTGGTTTCATTTTTGCGTGTGCCTTTCTGCTGCTTATTGTATTTTATTGACTATTGTTTCAGTGTCAGACTGAAGGAAGCCATATTTATGTAGTCACATAGGGCTATTCTCTCCATGCGGATGTGAACCTTGATGGACCAGGGTTCTGATTTCTGTGGAGGGCACCCTACACTAGTACATTTTTATTTGTGTGGTCCTCTGTCAGATTGATGGCAATCACATACCACCAGGTTTGTGTGCCTGGCATACGCATTGGCATCTGTGGTGTAGGGCTAGCCCATACATTCTTCTTTTGTACATTTGGTTTCCATGGGTACCAAACACCTGAACAAAGCTGTTATTCCTATTTTATTGGTTGTTTAGGGTGCCTCCATTTTGGAGAGGAAACAAATACGGGTCCCTATACAAAATAAACAAACAGATTAAGGCCTTAGCTGCACTTGGAGGCCTTATTGTGTAGGGCGGGAAGCATCATATAGTGAGGGAGATTCTATTTTTGGGTGTGCTGGCTTTTGAATGTGTGGTTTCACTGGACTATTATGTGTTAGTTTTAAAAATCGTGTTTATGCTGGTTACCTGCTGAAACCCAGTGTGTGCAATCTCCATATTTGACAGCACCCTGGAAGGCATCTGCATGAGCATGAGCCTCCTGAATTTCAATTCCATCCCTGTTAGTTCAGGAGGAGAGGCAGGAGAGAATTAATCAATGGCTGCTCCTTGGTCTATTTATCAAAACACGAAGGCCAGGATTAATACATTTTGGGCCGTGCACTGTGTTGCAAGGAGTTTCCAGCCGCAGGAGTTCTACTTTCAGAGTTCCTAGAGAATTAGCTTTTTAACAAGCTTTGGCAATGTACATTTCCTATAGCTTGCTGGATTGGAAATGAATGCAGCCGTTCACTACTGCCTTCCAAGGAAAAAGTTAAGGCTTGCGTTCTACCCAACTCATGTAAGTATATTTTCCTTGCAAAAGTTTACTCCTAATTTCCACTTACATATATTCTCACGTGTCCTCATGGACTGGACAGATAAGTGACAGGTCATCTTGCGCAGGGTTCCAAATCATTGTGATGATCACGGCTCTTTTTTCAGCTGGAACTCAGTTCTGGCACCTCTCAGGTGGGTGCCATTGCCATTATAAGAAAACAAGGTGGGTTCTGGCACCTTTTTTCTAGAAAAACTAGCACTGGTGAGGATTATAACTGTGTTCAACTGAAAGGGAGTAGCCTCTTCCTTTAGACCTTTGTGCTGAACATGCCAGGATTGGGAGAGGGGGAAGTGAGGGGCAGTGTCAGGGACTGGTCTGGGCAGGAGAGATGGGAAGGGCCCCCTCAGTCTGCTTAGCTCCTCTTGGGAGAAGAGGGGGAGTGGGAAGTTTCGCCCTCCCTGTCTCCAGCAGTTTCAGAAGGAGAAGGAGGCAGGGCTGTTTCACATCTGCATGGAAAAATGCCTAGCTATGAGATAGTGGAGGAGGGAGGAAGTTGGAGAGCAGCCAGCAGAGACCTCCCTGGAGAGTCTGGAAGATCCTCCTTCACCAAGGGCTCGTAGGTCCCTACGCATTCAAGAACAAAGGATGCAAAGGAGTATGGCTCCTGGGACTTCCCGTAGATTTTCAGGATGTTGTTGGGGACTGAAGAGGAAGTGCTCAGAGTAGCCTATGTCTCCTATGCGTGGAGACATGGATCTTTTCTCTTGCAACCAGATGACTGAATAAAAAGCCATAAAATATGAACTGTTTGTTCTTCTTGCCTCTGAGGCTAACGGAGGAGTAGAGGATACTTCCCACCTGACAGGCAGCATGAACAGGGCCTTGTGGTTAGGGAGGCACACATGCCCCCTGTCTCCTATACAGTTTGAGCCCTGACACACTCACCTGGATCCCTGGAAAGGGCTCCTGTCTGTCAAAAACTGTCTTCTTTTTTAACGAGTCAGAGAAGCATCAGAAGTTCTGCTGCAGAATCATGTCTTACCTGGCAAGGTTAACTTGCCCAGATCTCGAAATAAGTTTTCCCCCTTTACAGATGGAGTGGAGGGTGTGTGTTTAACCACAGCTGTTCTACTTCTTAATACCTGTCCCCAAAGGAATGTTTCTAACATATGCAAATAAATACACAGGCTATAAATTTCAACTCTCTTAAAGTGCTATGTGTCGTTAATAAGGGAATGTGCTTCCTCAGCTTATTTCAGGGACGGTCGTGTGCAGACGCAAAGTTTCCACACGGAGGAAAGCAAAGCAAAACGATGCGAGAGAACCACAATGTCAATTGGATTTGGGTAGGGAAAACAGTTACAGTGGTGCCCCGCAAGACAAATGCCTCGCTAAACGAAAAACCCGCAAGACGAAAGGGTTTTCTGATTTTTTAGCGGCTTCGCAAGATGAATTTCCCTATGGGCTTGCTTCGCAAGACGAAAGCCCATAGGGAAATCTGCGGGGACAGCGGGGAAGCGCAGTGCGCCTTCTCCTCTGTTCCCAGACCTGTCCTGAAGGCTTGCGGTGGGAGGTCCGGGAACAGAGGAGAAGGCGCGCAGCGCTTCTCTTCTGTTCCCGGGGCTTGCGGTGGGAGGAGGGTTTTTCCTCCCCACCGCCAACATTCAGAACAGCATTCTGAATGTGGGCGGTGGGGAGGAAAGCCCTCCTCCCACCGCAAGCCTTCAGGACAGGTCCAGGAACAGAGGAGAAGGCGCGCAGTGCTTCTCCTCTGTTCCCGGACCTGTCCTGAAGACTTGCGGTGGGAGGAAGGTTTTCCTCCCCACCGCCAACATTCAGAACAGCATTCTGAATGTTGGCGGTGGGGAGGAAAGCCCTCCTCCCACCGCAAGCCTTCAGGACAGGTCCGGGTACAGAGGGGAAGGCGCACTGCGAGGGAAAAGTCCTTCTCCCCCCGCCAGCCTTCAGAAGAGGTCCGGGGACAGACTGTCCCCGGACCTGGTCTGAAGGCGGTCTCCATAGGAACGCATTAATTGATTTTCAATGCATTCCTATGGGAAACCGTGCTTCGCAAGACGAAAAACTCGCAAGAAGAAAAAACTTGCGGAACGAATTAATTTCGTCTTGTGAGGCACCACTGTACATGGGTTGGTTTCATCTAGGTAAAGGTAAAGGGAACCCTGACCATTAGGTCCAGTCGTGACCGACTCTGGGGTTGCGCGCTCATCTCGCTCTATAGGCTGAGGGAGCTGGCGTTTGTCCACAGACAGCTTCCGGGTCATGTGGCCAGCATGACTAAGCCGCTTCTGGTGAACCAGAGCAGCACACGGAAACGCCGTTTACCTTCCCGCCGGAGCGGTCCCTATTTATCTACTTGCACATGAGGTGCTTTCGAACTGCTAGGTTAGCAGGAACTGGGACTGCTTCATCTAGCTGTTTCATCTAGCTGTTGCTAAAACAAATCAACAACGTGTGAACTTTTTCTAGTGAAATAGAAGACACAAGGATTCGGGATTGTCCTATTGGAAATACAGTGGTACCTTGGGTTACAGACGCTTCAGGTTACAGACACTTCAGGTTACAGACTCCGCTAACCCAGAAATAGTACCTCGGGTTAAGAACTTTGCTTCAGGATGAGAACAGAAATTGCGCAGCGGCAGCACGGTGGCAGCAGCAGGAGGCCCCATTAGCTAAAGTGGTGCTTCAGGTTAAGAACAGTTTCAGGTTAAGAACAGACCTCCAGAACGAATTAAGTACTTAGCCCGAGGTACCACTGTATTGTGATGGCAAAGGAAATCTCTAGGCACTAGGTTCCAAGCACCCAGTGAAGTAGGCAGGCTAGAGTGGGTCAGCACTTTATTGACCGGGGGCTGACCAGCTTAAGGTGGGCAGTAGCACACACACACAAACAAACACAGTATACAAAAGCTGACTGGACAGACAGTTGAATCTTACTTTAACACTGGCAGTAGAACAGAGTCCTTCACAATGAGAAAGAGCAGCACTTTAGGTGGTGGAGGAGAGGCCTAGACATGCACACTCACTTTCAGCCACTCAGCATCTTTCTCCTGAGACAGCTGCCTCAATCTCCCTAATGGTAGGGCTGCCCCTGATTGTTCAAGGAGAAATTTATAGGGGGAAGCATTTTGGGTTTCATCAAGATTTCTCTGTTCTGCAGGTCCCCAATTCTAGCTATTGAATAGGTAGGTCAAGGTAAAGGACCCCTGGATGGTTAAGTCCAGTCAAAGGTGACTATGGGGTTGCAGTGCTTATCTCGCTTTCAGGCTGAGGGAACTGGCGTTTGTCCACAGACAGCTTTCCGGGCCACGTGGCCAGCATGACTAAACCGCTTCTGGTGCAACAGGACACCATGACGAGTGCCAGAGTGCACGGAAACGCCGTTTACCTTCCTGCCACAGCGGTACCTATTTATCTACTTGCACTGGCGTGCTTTCGAACTGCTAGGTTGGCAGGAGCTGGGACAGATCAACTGGCGCTCACCCCATCGCGGGGATTCAAACCTCCAACCTTTTGATCGGCAAGCTCATGAGGCTCAGTGGTTTAGACCATAAGCACCACCCGCATCCACACACAAACACACAATATCCAAAAGCTGACTGGACAGACAGTTAAATCTTACTTTAACAGAAAGAGAAGTGATTTAGGTGGTGGAGGAGAGACTCAGACATGTGTGCTCACTTTCAGCCACTCAGGATCTTTCTCCTGAGACAGCAGCCAATGGCAGGGCTGCCCCCTGATTATTCAAGGAGAAATTTAAAGGGGGAAGTGTTTCGGGTTTCATCAAGATTTCTCTGTTCTGCACGCCCCCAATTATAGCTATTGAATAAGGGTAGTTGGAAAGCATGGTTGTGCCCTATAGAATTAATAAATACTTTCACTTAGTTCTTCCATCCTTCCTGATGCAAAAGTTGCCTAATGTCTAGCGCTGGGGAGGAGTCATAACCTGAATGTGTGTTTTGGCACCAATGACATATGTACAATATGATGGGGTGTGTGTGTGCTTTTAGCAGAACCTGTAAAAAAAAAACCAACACAAAAATACAAGCCCTTCTCACAGAGCTCAAGGAGAAAGTTGCAAATTAGAAGAACATCTGTGTCGATAATCTTGACACCAAAATTTTCAGAAAATTCCATCCCTAGCAAGAACACATACATCAACTCTTCAAATAATTATACAGAGGTGGGGAAAGAGTGTTGTTTCAGTCAATATATACAGGCAGTAGATGCTACATTTTTAAATTAGGCATGAGTACAGCCCAGTGGTTACTGATTTCTTAAACTCCTTCTGGAAAAGAGCATGGCTGTAAAGAGAAGGAGAAGGATATAAACTCAAGACTGGCAATTTCTCCACTGAAGACAAAAGCAAGTAATTTTCTTTTTGCCTTTAGCACTTTCTGTCACCAAACTGAAGCATTTAGTCCACTTGAAATGTTTTCCTACTTGTTTATTAGGTAATTAAGCAGAGTTTCACTCCATAGCAATTCCCACTTCTTCATTAGCAGATTAATTGAATGCAAATTGCTCGCTCGATGTATCACTTTGAATGGGAAGAAGTTGAATAAGCTGGTGAGAGCATTAACATGTTTATCAACTAGCCCCCGTTTCCATTCATATGCCTCATTGAGGGTCAATGTGCGCAACCCACACTGCATGAAGGCAAGTGGGTCAGGTGGAACCTTCTGGAAGCTGCCCGCTTGGGGGAGCAGTTGCTTTGCTGAGGCTGCTTAGAAGAAGTGGTTGAATAAAACAGACCAAATTCAGAAAGGAAAAGGCTTGAAATTTTTTAGTGAGACATAAACCGATAGCCTGAACAAAACTGAAGCAGAGAGACTGCTGCAAATAGCTGTTTGCAGAGGAGGACCCTTTGACTAAGAAGCCAGACAGCAAAACATGTGAGGCCAGACTTCTAATGAAATGAAACCACTACCACAAAACATACTAAATATGCTAGCCCTTTTACATCAGAAACTCAGGCTGAGGAACACTTCTTTGGTTCCACCTGGCAGCTAAACAACACTCATTCCACTGGTGAGCTTTGTTTCATACCCTCCACCATTTCTCTGATGAAAATAGGGATGTTCTATTCAATAAAATAATAATAATAATAATAATAATAATAATAATAATAATAATAATAATACAGTGGTACCTCGGGTTACATACGCTTCAGGTTACAGACTCCGCTAACCCAGAAATATTACCTCGGGTTAAGAACTTTGCTTCAGGATAAGAACAGAAATTGTGCTCTGGCGGCGCAGTGGCAGCAGGAGGCCCTATTAGCTAAAGTGGTGCTTCAGGTTAAGAACAGCTTCAGGTTAAGAACGGACCTCCGGAACAAATTAAGTACTTAACTCGAGGTACCACTGTAATAATAATAATTTTACTATTTATACCCCATCCATGTGACTGCTTTGCACCAGCCACTCTGGGCAGCTACCAAAATATATAAAAACATAATAAAATATTAAACATTAAAAACCTTCCCTATACAGTGGAACCTCTACTCACGACCACAATCCATTCGGGGGGCCCATCCTTATGGTGAAATGGGTCGCTGGGAGAGGTGCCGTTGTGCTCAGGTGCGGGTGGCAATTGCCCGCTTCTGCGCATGAACGAATGACAATCACCTCTCCTGCGCAGGCGCAAATGGCGGCAAACCTGCCAGTTACTTCTGGGTTTGCCATGGTCGTAACTTGGAATGTCTGCGAGTGAGGGCGGTTGTAAGTAGAGGTTCTACTGTACAAGGCTGCCTTCAGATGGCTCAGCAGTTAGATAACTCCATACCCTCCAACTGATGAAACTAGGGATATCCTAAGGAAAAGCGGGACATTCCAGGATCAAATCAAAAACTGGGATGGCTTCTGTGAATCCTGGATTGCCCCTGGAAAATAGAGACACATGAGGGTCTGTTGTTTGGAGCCAGGACTCTTGGGATGCAGCTAAAGCTACCAACTAGCTCTGCATTGTGAATGATTCTTGCTATTACACATTAACTGCTTGAAAACTCTAAAATTAACCCTTAGCTTGCACTTTTGGGGTGTTATCCCCTGCAGTAGCTATTCCCACAGAGTTCTTGCTAGATCAGCATTTTGGCCCATGATCTGAGCCATCAGATGAATCAATGCTCCACAATGGAGCCAGTGTCAATAAAGATAAACTTGACCTGCCAATCACTCTGTTAACTAAAACTGCCTGTTAACTAGAACATACCAAGGCAACATAAAGCGGGAATAATGAAAAGTGCACATATGTAAAGCTATAAGATTACCTAGATTACCTGGGAATTTTTTCTCATGAAACCATACCATATACAATATATCAAGGCAGTGACCAGAACATGAACACCTTCCCTGATTGCTTTGCTCTGTGGAATGCTCTTTCTTCTGCCATTTGTGAAATACTATCCATCAGCTGCTTCAGATGTCTTGTAAAGATGTGTCTTTTTGCCCAGGCCCTCCCCAACCCATAAGATTGGGTCCAGTTATTACTGTATTTTCAAAGCCTTTCAAACTTTAAACACATTAGACCTCTCTACTCTCAGAAAACCCCACAATGATTCTTTAAAAAATAAAAACATACACCCTTCAGCCACCATTCTGAACATTTTGGGAAATTAAAAACTCGTCCCTTTCCCCAGTCATATTACAGCAGGAGCCACCTAAGGACTAGTTCACACAACCTCCTCCTCCAATGGCATCCATAGCCTTTAGTTAAACTCTCCTAGGCTGGGCTATTGCATGACTTCTGATCTGCACAGGAGGAACTCTGTACAGATTGAGTCTAGTGCTTGGACATATTTGCCCCTGAAACAGCAGGTATGAATGAGGACAAAACTTTGTAGTAACAGTAGTAGTAGTAGTAGTAGTAGTAGTAGTAGTAATTTTATTTTTTGTACCCGCCCATCTGGTTGAGTTTCCCCAGTCACTCTGGGCGGCTTTCAGCAAAATATATAAAAAAATAAAATGTCAGACATTAAAAACTTCCCTGAACTGGGCTGCCTTCAGATGTTTTCTAAAGTTGCATAATTCTTTATCTCCCTGACATCTGATGGGGGGGGGGGTGTTCCACAGAGAGGGTGCCACTGCCGAGAAAGCCCTCTGCCTAGTTCCCTGTAGCTTTGCTTCTTGCAGTGAGGGAACCGCCAGAAGGTCCTTGGCACTGGACCTCAGTGTCCTGGCTGAGCAATGGGGGTGGAGACGCTCCTTCAGGTATACTGGGCTGAGACCGCTTAGGGCTTTAAAGGTCAGCACCAACACTTTGAATTGTGCTCGGAAACATACTGGGAGCCAGTGAAGATCCTTTAGGACTGGTGTTATATGGTCTCGGCGGCCACTCCCAGTCACCAGTCTAGCTGCCACATTTTGGATTAGTTGTAGTTTCAGAGTCACCTGCAAAGGTAGGCCCACATAGAGCGCATTGCAGTAGTCCAAGCAGGAGATAACTAGAGCATATACCATTCTGACGAGACAGTCTGCGGGCAGGTAGGGTCTCAGCCAGCATACCAGATAAATACAGAGTTTTGTGAATGGTTGCCACATAACCACCACAGCTCGTGATAGCATGGTTAAAGTCACTGCACTAAAGCAAAATGTTTGTCATTTGTGAGCAAGTCATGCTAACAGACTTGTGTGAACAAACCCCCCTCACACTTCACATTCTCCTCTCTCAAACATAAGTAACAAGTAGACAATTATCTGTGTTTGTGAGAAGGAAACATGAATGCAGTGTGAGAGGAATTAATGTATATCAGGACTTAATCTTCCCTTTCCATCGGTTTCTGGTTGAGCTCAACAAATGCCGTGTGTATACTCTGAAAGAGCACAAATTGAAGTGACGCGAAGCCACTTACCATCATAGTTTGTGACCTGTGTGGATGCTCAGCTTGCATTCATCGACCGGTAAAAATGCACAGCCAGACTTAGTTCATTGTTAAACGGCTCAGCCATTGACCAGTGCCTGGCACATTAAAGCTTTCCTTAAAAAACAAAGTAGGAGTGACTGACTTTGATGCATTTTAGAGAAATTCTAATGAGCTGCCAGCTGATTCCTGCCAGGCTACAAGTTTTACTATATCAGCTTGGGTGCCAAATTCGACAAGATGCAAAAGATGTGTGAACAAACACCCAACGGTTTATTTTCACTGTGAAACGGCCATGGAAGGTTACCAGTTGTGAGCACGGGATTGAAAGAGGGTGGAGCTGTTTATTATTTCCCACTTTTTGCCATTCACCTGTTCAAAATTGCCCTAAGCTGCAGTTTTCCCCACAGGGGAAGAAGATTCAGAGGTTGAGGGAGGGCATTATTGCCTAGTGCAAGCTTCATCAAACTCGGCCTTCCAGGTGTTTTTGGCCTACAACTCCCATGATCCCTAGCTAGCAGGACCAATGGTCAGGGATGATGGGAATTGTAGTCTCAAAACATCTGGAGGAAGCCTGGTGGTAACCAGCATGAGGAATTCTGAGCAAATAAATGGAAAAGAGGTGAGTACTCTCTCCCCCAGTTACTCTTTCACTATTGACTGAAGTAGTTTAAAATATCACAAATTCGCAATAAGCGATATTGAGTAGGTTTGCTAATGCTGCATGATATTGAAGCTGAGGTGTACTCAGTCAGTCTGCAGCTTTCTCCAACTGGGGTTGCCAATCTTTCATGTTCATGAAAGTTAAACATAAGCACAGGACAAAGCCCATTTTGAAATATTTAAAAGGCACTGTTCTCGTTCTGTTGTTTTGATGGCATTTGGAACGTGGTACGGAGAAAGCCAAGTATTTATATTCGGCGATATAGCTGGTGATTATCCAGATGTCTTATCACAGCGAGTACAGTGGTGGATTTTGCCTTTCAGAATACAACTCTTCATTTTAAATTTTTGTTATGTTTCATTAAAAAAAAGAAAGAACCAGAAACTTTTTTCCTGAGTACAGCAGCAAAGGAAGAATTAATAGACCCAGGTTTTTAGATTTTGTACAAAAAATATCATACTTTATTGTTCTTCCCCCCCTTTTTTCTATAATGTGTATAAAAATATGGGTTGGGAGGGCAAAAAGCAGAAATACTATGGCAAGGAGGATAACTAGGAAAGAGGGCAGAAGGAACAGATCCCTGTGTTGAGTTTTAGATTATAATGCAAAATCTTAATCATCATCAAACCTTTTATTGGCATAGCATGTTCTCCCTCATGGAGAGCACGTGTTGCGGTGGGGGCTGGCAAGACACCTCACTGTTGCTGGGCAAAAGAGTTTGGCCATCTTTAAGCAGGGGCGGGCTGTTACTGGGGAGAGTTATATGCTGCCATTTATTGATTGACACCCCTGTTTGTTAAATATACTGCACGCAGTGACGAGCTTCCTCTTTCGCTGGGTGCTTCGGATCACCCCGCCCTCCCTCCCTAATGTTAGGCTGTTTGCTTGACATTGCTATGCCTGTCATGGGGTCGTCTGCTTTGGGGCAGGGGCCCGGTAGGAATTTTGTCCATTTGGCTGATTGGCTGGTGCCATTTGGTTTTTGCCTACTGCGTAGCAAATCGTCACAACTTGTAAGGTTGCGGTTAGGCATTGGTTTGGGAATTGGCTGGTGGAGGGGTATGTATTTGGCTGTGCCTGCCCCTCCAAAATGCTGCTGCTTCAAGGGTTTTCCATTTAAGGAACCCAGGGGTTCACCATGCTTTTGTCCAAAAACCCCTGGCAAGAGGCTAGGGCCACGCAAGAGCCCCTGGGAGCATTCTGGGGAGAGGTGAGGCGTGGTTCCCAGTCCTGTCTCTCTCCCCAGGTGACTTACCCTTTCTGACTTCGTGGGGGGTGCGAATGTCAGAGCTGTCCCCATGCGGGGTCAGTTAGTGCTACCAATGCCTAAGCAACCACTCAAATTGCTGTTACAGATAGGTAGCCGTGTTGGTCTGCCATAGTCAAAACAAAAACAAAAAAAATTCCTTCCAGTAGCACCTTAAAGACCAACTAAGTTAGTTCTTGGTTTGAGCTTTCGCGTGGTCTTTAAGGTGCTACTGGAAGGATTTTTTTTTTTTTTTTTTACTCAAATTGCTGTAATTTTAATAAAGTTGTGGCCAAAATTATGCCAAAAAACCTTAAATAAAAATTAAGTGTCATTGTGTTTTTTGGGGGGGTGTCTTGGGGACCTCGACGTGCAACACATACAAACATCCATAAAACATAACATAACATAACATAACATAACATAACATAACATAACATAACATAACATAACAACATAACAACATAACATAACATAACAACAGTACAGAGTTCCTGCTTCCCCTGTGGCACAAAACATTTACAAAAAAAAAAAAAAAAAAGGAGAGGCAGAGCAGACTATTGTCACATCTCTAGGTCTCCAAGGAGATCAGTCGTCTGCAATGTGTTTCGACGACTGAATACCAGATAAATATATTTGGCCACTGACTTGGCGAGATCCTGGTCATCCCCCAATAGTAGAAAGTGTATGACCTCCAACTCTGGTTTGCATTTGGGGATGCAGAGTTGCTCTAGGAATTGCTGGGGGAGATCAGCGTATAGTTTACATTTAAGAGCCACACGAGTAACAGTTTCCACCAGGTGGTCATCACATGGGCAGATTCTGCTGTATCTTGTTTACATTTATGTGCTTATTTGTTTCTATTTATGAATTGCTCCTCAAAGCAATTTCACAACCGAAACATCGACAATAAAAACCAATTACAAGCAGCTCCATATGTAAAAGCAATTCAATATATGCAAACAATTACATACTTATAAGCTATTTTAAATCCTGTACAGATACAGATACAGGCTGAGATCAGCATCTTCACTTGAACAGCTTGCCGAAAAAGGAAGGTCTTCTATAGATGCCTCAAAAGATAGTAGTAGAAGAAGAAGAATTTGGATTTGATATCCCGCTTTATCACTACCCTAAGGAGTCTCAAAGCGGCTAACATTCTCCTTTCCCTTCCTCCCCCACAACAAACACTCTGTGAGGTGAGTGGGGCTGAGAGACTTCAGAGAAGTGTGACTAGCCCAAGGTCACCCAGCAGCTGCATCTGGAGGAGCTGGGAAGCGAACCCGGTTCACCAGATTATAAGTCCACTGCTCTTAACCATTAAACCACGCTGGCACCTGTCTGATGTGTCTCAGGAGGGAGTTCCAAAGGGTGGCTGTCACCACACTAAACTTTAGAGCATATTTCTGAGTAGACATGTTTTAGGTTGCACTTTCAAATGGGTTTTCCAAGATGAGGGTCTCAGGACACTGAAGAACTCCAGCACAGCACCCAAGCACCTTAACTCTGCAATTCCCTAACAGCTCATCCAAAGAGGGAACTCCTGGTTTTGCAAGGAAAAAAATGAAGTTCCACTCAGTATTGATTCCAGAGTAGAATCCTGATGTACAGCTAGCAGAGTAAAAACTGAAACAAGTTGCAGGATTCCCAAAAAATAGACCAGAGGCAATATTTCATCCAGCATAGCTTTACTGCTACTGAAGGCAAATGAGCATAATAGTCACAAATCCAATACACTGAGGATTGGCACAGTCCATAAGAAATCCAGTTGCATGTTCAGACCCAGAAACCTCCCCCCTACATAAATTCACACAAGACTCAAATTTTTGGTTTTGGTTTTTGGCAGAATTTAGGCCACAACTTTATTGATTACAGAAAGTGATAGGCTCTGGTTCAACTAGCTCCCTGCCATGCAGGTAGCGCTGACCCAGGGTTCCAGCATAGGTCAGCCAAGGGTGAACACTTGGATAGGCAGAAAGCCGGGAACGGGCTAACTCCACCACCCAAATGCCCCCCTGGACTCAGGCACGGGCACAACCCCCTCTCAGGGGTTGACCAAACCATCGAGTCCCTGGATTCCTTTAATGGAATACCCTTCACATAGGGATGGCAAGAGCTTTCTCCCATCCCTATCACCTGAACCAGAGCCTATCCACAACCTTACAAGTTGTGACGATGTGCTACGCAGCAGGCGAAACCCAAATGGCAACAGCCAATCAGCCAAGTGGGGGAAATTCCTGCGGTGCCCCTGTCCCAACAACAAACGACACACAACAGCATAGCAAGGTCAAGCGCAAAGCCCTAAAAGTAGGGAGAGGTGGGCGGGTGTTCCGAATGCAAGTGCCGAAAGAGGAAGCTCTGGATCACATACATGGGCATAAATAGGTCTCTTGAACCTTTTGGACTGTGTTCCATTGGCCAGATTGCACCCAGCTTCAAGGGACCTACCAATCAGGTGTTGATCTCCAAAAGTACCCACCCACAAAGATGGAGTTGGGAAAGATGGAGAAGCGGACGACAGAGGACGAGGTGGTTGGATAGTGTTCTCGAAGCTACCAGCATGAGTTTGACCAACTGCGGGAGGCAGTGAAAGACAGAAGTGCCTAGCGTGCTCTGGTCCATGGGGTCACAAAGAGTCGGACATGACTAAACAACTAAACAACAGCAAAAGTCCATTGATAGGATGCAGGTGGCACTGTGGTCTAAACCACAGAGCCTAGGGCTTGCTGATCGGAAGGTCGGCAGTTTGAAAGCACGTCAAGTGCAACTAGATAAATAGGTACTGCTCCGGTGGGAAGGTAAATGGTGTTTCCATGTGCTGCTCTGGTTCGCCAGAAGCGGCTTAGTCATGCTGGCCACATGACCTGGAAGCTGTCTGTGGACAAACGCTGGCTCCCTCGGCCTACAGAGCTGCTGAGCTCGCAACCCCAGAGTCATCCGTGACTGGACCTAACGGTCAGGGGAACCTTTACCTAGGTCCATTGATTTCAAGTGGTCTGCCCTTAGGAAATTGCAACCCTGTATGGGGAACTTCCATGCAGTGGGACACATTTTTTCTCTTTCTAAATGACTAGCAGGGTGCTTTGAAAAAAGAAGAGTCAAATCTACAATAAATTACCGTAACTTTTTACTTCTTTTTGTGAATGTCTTATTGGCATGAAACAAGTAAGGCTTCAGTGTCAGGTGTCCAAAAGCAAATGACACCTTCCATTCTAATTGCTATTTAAGAAGTTAACCAAGTTAATGAGCACACAAAAGTGGAATGCTAGAGTACAATAGACTATTGAAGTAGATGAAGTATGTTCCTCTTTAAGAATGCTTGCGGTGATTAGAAGGGAGCTTACCTCTATTGGCACATATCAGCACTTTTTTTCAAAATCAAAATCCTCCAGCTTTCTTCCTGGAGAAAAATTCGGAGCTTTAGGGGTTTTAAGGTTTTATTCCCTGTCTAGTGAAGGATGATCTTTAAAAGCAGCAGCTTTATTTTAAAATTGTTCAATGATGACAAAAGGTTGAAGATCTACTACTAATCTTAGGTGTGTGCAATGGGATACAAATGCAGAATCTGAACATTGGTTAAATACAAGAAGTGATATCTTAAAGAGTAGAGAGGCATAGTAGAAATTAATGTTGAGGCAAATTGATAGCTCATGATAATGGCTAACAACTAGAAGAAGCTAGTTACCACTCTTTTGCAAAGGTAATGTTTCTAATAGAATAAGGGATGCCACCAAATTCTGCAACATCCACATTTCTTGATGTTGGGATCTCTCTAGTGCAGTCTAGGGGTTTGGAGAAAACTGAATTCAAAGTGCTTCCTCCAAGTGAAATATCCCCCCCCCCTCTAGAGACATCTTAAACCACTTCTCCTGGAGAGGGAGCAGTGATACAGTCAACTTGGCAATGCTGTTAAGTGAGAGAGGAAAAACCATTGTCTCAATTCGGACCCAAATGGATAGAGCCGAATACAGTGGTACCTCGGGTTAAGAACTTAATTCATTCCGGAGGTCCATTCTTAACCTGAAACTGTTCTTAACCTGAAGCACCACTTTAGCTAATGGGGCCTCCCGCATGATTTCTGTTCTCATCCTGAATCAAAGTTCTTAACCCGAGGTACTATTTCTGGGTTAGCGGAGTCTGTAACCTGAAGCATCTGTAACCTGAAGTGTCTGTAACATGAGGTACCACTGTATCTTCAGAAATTATAATTCAGCAATTTTATGCTGGTGCCTCCCCTTTGAAACTACTTTGTTCGAGACTTCCAGGAAGGTAAGATGGCAGATTGATCATCTTTCTTTAGCTGAGAAAACCCAAAATTGTCAGATTCGCCCATCCCTACTTTTCAGATGCTTGGTTCTGCCTTCCTTCCAGAGGTTTTGCCATCCTAATCAAGTTAGGAAAACCAGAAATGTATTGAGTCCCTGCTGAGTCACTGTTTGCCTAAAAAACCTCTAACCACACAACTGCTTCCTTAGATAGGTCCTATCTGGAAGTTAAACTGTAGTACTCTACCTTTTTACTCTCCACTCTGATTGTTTCTCCACCTTGCCATGACTGACTACAGGGTCTCCAGGTCTGTTCCATCACAGTTTCTTCCTCACCTTCCATCTAACCAAACACCTTGTAGCAGAGTGTCTGGAGTGAGAAGCTTTCTGCTTCAAGCATTTGCCTGCAGAGAACTTTGTTATGCCCCACACCTGGCCCCAAACTAGAGCAGGAGGATGCTAGTATGACAATGATTGCCAGTGCCACGGATACTCTGAAATGTGATTTCCCCAGGTCACAATAATAGTTCCCTCCATTGTTGGAGGCAGAAGTTAGTATGATGTGAATTCTTTTGTGATTTGGATTAGAATCTGAGCTAGAGACGAACGGGGGGGGGGGGGGGGGAATCAGGCGACCTATTAAGTACTTTATATGTGTGTTGATTTTGTAGCCCAAAATGGAACCTTTACAAAACTTGGAGACATCCATACTAATTATGTATTTCCCAGAATGATGCACCAGCAGTTGCCTTTGAAGCAATGTTGCACAAGGGCACATATGGCATGCTGTCAATGTGATAGGAAGGCAGGGACACTGTTGGCTCCTTGACATGGCAATTAATGGCCAGAAGGCTGCCAGGTGTATATGATCCATCTTGCATCAGCCAGATAGGATATATAACACTTGAAGGATGTTTGGGCATAGCTTGTGAAAGGTACCTGGATATGAACAGTGGAACCGACTCCTTGAATGATGTGCAGAATCTCCCTCACCTCCCCACTGTGAACCTTTTAAGGATGATTAAAATTTGGCTATTAGATCACATCAATATGTCAAGGAGGGGGGGAATCCATTACTTGAGCTAACTGAGCAAGGGCTGTTAGGCATATTCTATCACACGAAGAAACAGGCAGCAATTGATTTATCATAGGCTCTTCAAGGTTTCTGATATGGAACTACCAACTAACAAGGTCTCAATTCTTTTCCTATCATCTTGTCAGTGGCAGTTGCACTATGTCCAAAGTTTCACCTTCCTATCAAAGTTGCAATGTGCATGATATTCAGTAAAAAAAATCAGGAGATATATAAATGGTCAATTGCAAATGTTTCTAATTTTGGCCCCAATCTAGGGAAAAATATAGGCTGAAATGCCATTAAAATCAATGGCCCAAGAGTGTTGCAAATAACTTATGCCCTATTCATTTGGGTGAGACTTAAGCTTTGGATTGGGGGTGAAATGCACACTTCAGAAGTAAAAACTCACTTTCAGAGTGAAAGGATTTCAAAAGACTGGGTTAGTTGAAGCACCACACATTCAGTTCGATGTATGAAAATTTTCAAGCATTTTGTAGGTCTTCCAAATTAATGGAAGCCTGCCACTATGGAATTAGGGTTCTTCAAAGCCTAATTTTGACCTTCCCATACACTGGCATTTGGGACATTTATCCACAGAAATGGATGTGCAGTCTTTACTATCCTGTGAAATGCATGTACATAGCTATACACCATAGCACAGACTGGGACTGTTACACATGGCATGTTCCCAACAGTTTGCATAGCCAGTCATTACATTTTGGGTCTCATACAAATCTGACAATAATATTTTCAGACCTGCTGCCTATTCAGCTTTCGCACTGAGAAGCATAAAGGCTCAGATATTAGTGGCATCCATACATGAAATGTTAGCTGACCTGATGTGTGATACAGGATTCTAAGTCATCTCAATAAGATCTGGGGACCATATATTGTCCTCAGGGACCTGCTGTTGTCAACGGCTCCCTGGAACAGATTTCTCGCCCCAACACATTGTTAGTCAGCTCCATTCAGTAACAATGTCCCCAGCTATGTGAAATATTCTAATGTTTTATTTTGCATGCAGTGCATGCAGCAAAGTAGTAATCCACAGCTTGGCAAAGAAATGAGAACAAGATAGATTCAGGAGAGATTTATTTTCCACCTGAACATCAGTTACTTATTATTGTCGAAGTTGAGAATCAACATCATAAAGAGACTTCCTGCTCTGCTTGTGATGAATGAGAAATTCTCATCTCATTTTGTGCCTTTCAGAAAAGGGCCCTTTTCACTGTAATCCTACCAATTGAACAGCTTTCTTGCCTGGGCCTGCCGCTATCCTTTCCTGGATGAAAATATAACTACTGGGGGGGGGGGTACTATGGAAATATCCACTCAGATGAGCAGCTTAGGATACAGTGGATCTCTAGCTCAGTTGACTGATTCTTCGCTCAGTCAGCATTTTGTTCCCAATCTTGGCTCAGCCAAAGATATGCTGGTCTAAGTCTCCAAAAAGGGATGTGATAGGAACATGGCCAGGACAGTACCAGAGATGGGGGGCTTAGGCTAGTGCAGAGAGCCTTCCTCTTTTTTTCTGGGCTGGCACAAGTTGCCATTTAAATTTCCCACAGTGTCCTTGATGTAACAGAACTCCTTAGCATGGTATGTTGAAGTAAGCATAGCAAAAACTCAGCTAAGAAGTTAAAATAATGTATGTGATGGACACCCTTCTTTGGAAATAAACCAATGTCCAGACTTTAGCATTCAAAAACTTTACTTGCCAAAACTTATAGTAAACATAATATTTGCACTCACATGCTTCTCCAAGCATGGACTTACAGTCTCTTCTTCCAACTTCCAAACAAACTGTATCTTCCTCTCTTTCCAGAGCTCAGCACTCAGTCTTCTGTATCTCAATTAGGCCATGCCTTGCAGCTCCTATGAGAGAATTCCACTTTTACCATCCCCTGCAGCTTTGCTCTCTTTCTTTCAAGCTGAGAAGCAGAACTCCAACACTCTATTCATCTTAGCAGTGTTCACAGTGGATTCTAAAACACAGTCATCTTGCTTCACATAAAATAGGGTCTCTCCTTCACGAGATACCTCCCATGTGACCAACATTAGAGAATCACATGAGAACTACAAGAGAACTCTCAGTTACCAACCAATCAAATCTAAAAACACATTCAGTGAATTAAATTGCTATACTTAAAATGATAGGAATGTAAAATAAAAGATAGAGCCATTCTGCTAGCTTTGCTGAGGGCCCTGTTGCCACTATTTGCTTCCACTTGCCAATGCTTCCAGGTAAGCCCATCAGGGGCCCACCTTGCCTAGGGCCTCCCCAAGCTATTGCCTGGCCCTACTGCCTGTGTTGTAGCTTATTTAGTTCAGGGAGCTTCCTGCAGCTTAATTGGATGAGCTCAGGAATTGCATAGCTCAGGAATTCCCAAGGTTCAGTAGCTTTCCAAAGCAATAGCTCATGTGGACTAATGGCTTTGGGACTACGCATTCCCCCAAAGCCTTGAAAATGAGCCCTTGGGAGCATTTCCGCAGCTCTTTCTGAGCTGTGATTAGTATCTGGGTCTCAAATTAAAAATTGGCAACACTTCGAGAGGACAGTTGAAAGCTCATTGAAAAATGGTTGTTTACTTTCTAACCATGTTTCTGTGTGGTGGGATGCAGATGTCTCTTTCCCTGTAAAAGGAGGGAGCAACCATGATGTTCCTAAGAACGTTCACTCCAAGGTAAATTCCCAAGCTGATGAGATGATTGAAAGAAGAAGCTGAGCAGCACTATACCTCATCTGTCTCCAGTTGAGGGTCTGCAATTAGCTCCCTCGCTGAGAGAAGTTGCAACTCTTCCTTTGTTGCCTGAGCAACCTGGCAATGCCAATTTCTTTCCTTTCTAGCTAGCAGGCAGGCAAAGTCAAAGAGAAGATAGGGGGTCAGCCAAAGCGAATCAGCATACAAAGGCAGGTGGGTGCCATTTCAGAAAAAGATTTCTCCAAGAAATACAGTTTCTGATTCCTACCCCACCCCCTCTCTCTGGTAGAATCACTGTTTTGGTTTAGCCCCTGTCAGTGGCGTAGCGTGGGGGGTGCAGGGGGGCGGCCACACCGGGCGCAACATCTGGGGGTTAGGGGGCGCAAATCCATGGGTTAGGGGGTGCAAATCCACGGGTTAGGGGGAGCAAATTACTTGCCTTGCCCCGGGTGCTGACAACCCACGCTACGCCACTGGCCCCTGTGTGCTTGTGTGCGTTTCTGAACTGGAGCTGGATGTGTTGGCATATGAAGTGCTGCTATGTGTGACTGCACATTTGTTTGTTCTGTGCATTTAAGTGATGTGCCACTGTGTTTATGCACCTGGTATGCTGCTATACAGAGTGTCAGGTAGAAGCAGACTTAAGGAACGTTGCTTTCCCTAGTAGTTATAAAAATATTGTGCCTTCAGCTGCCACCATCACAACTGAATGCAGTGGGCAGTTAAATGAGTTGGAGGGAAGAGGGAAGGGGGAGGGCACTGTAGATTTGTTGGGGGGGGGAGAGGAGAAGGACTGAATGATATTGGGGTGGGTGTCGGGTTTGACCAGATCATACCCACCCTACTACAAGAAGGCCTGGGTATTCAGATTGCTCGCCATTTTCTGGGAGGAATCAGCATTATTTCCAATTAGACTCGAGGGAGCTAATGGGAGCTAACTAGGTTGGGGAACTGGGCTTGCTGTTTTTTCATCTGTGTTTTATTGTTGAAGACTGTCCCCCACTTCTGAACTCTGACACTCACAAATGTAGCTGACCATTATACTACTAAAAGTCTTTGGCTTCTTCAAGCCCTCCCTACTTCTCTGTATACATACTAATATATGGATCACAATATAGTGATCCTAAACTTCAATTTATGATGTAATAACTCACACCCAGGTGCTCCTGCAGCCATTGACCTTCAGCCCTGTGTATAACACATTAAATGTGACTTACTGCATAATATCTCCGGCATTATTGTGATTCATAGCTTAACCATAACACCATGTAACTGCTTGGGACGTGGGAGGAACCCTAATAATATTGTCACTATGACACAGTAAATAACCTCACCTTCAAGGATAAATCCAATACATCACAACAATGCTCACTTACAACTTCCTCATAAGACTCTCAGGGCAGGACTGGTTCTGTTCAGGTCAATGGGAACATAGGCATAGACAGAGAGTTGCCAGCTGGGCAGAATGAAATGCCTCGGCATACTCCTGTAACTTGAACAGTGTATTTATATGTAGAAATCAGCCGGTGAAGTGTTTAATGGGATAGAAATAAGCACAATAAACTGTTCATATCTACAGACTGAGCTGTTGTTAAAGACTCAGGATCATGGAGGCCACCAGGTGGCGCGTTGGAAGATGGCCGACAATAACATCTCTCTGACCCACACGAGGTAATTCAGGGGCTGCTATGGGAAGTAGGCAGCCTTCCCTTTCCCCCAGGAGGTGGGGGACCCTGTCCTGCCAGCGGTGTTCATAATGCAGCCCCTGATCCGAGAGATGGGGGTGCCAAACACTTGGCACGAGCCCTCAGTGAAGTCAGCTCTTCCTGACGCCGATTCCAATTAGTGCGTGCTGGTTGCTTCAGCTCGGAATTATAATTGGAAACATACGATTGGAAATGAGGCTGAAGCACATATATCAAGTAAAGCTCGACGATAAGGCTGCTGAGTAATGGATCTCTGTGACCCGGAGCGACACATGGATAAGTAAATCTTTTGAAGTGTCACCACCAAGAGACTGTATGTTTGGAACGAAGGGGGGGGTGGAGGAAAAACCCTTTTTTTTCTTTTATATGATGTGATAAAAATAACCCTCCATCCCAGAAAGAAACAAGATCGTCACGTTTTTTAAGAATCATAAGCAGGATTTTAAGAACTGTGTGGGGATGGATTACAACAGGAGAGAAGATTGATGAACAGTGAGGAATTTTTATGACGCAGTTAAAAAATGGCGTCTCGCCAAGACAGGCTTGCCGGAGAAAGAAGGACGGGGGAGGAGAATCAGGAATGTTGGAAAGAGAAGGAGTGACAGAATTGAACGTTTGTCCTGACAGAGCCCCCTGATCTATTTGATTTATTTGGCTAGCCTGGAAAAATAAAGGGCAGACCGAAGATTAATTTTGTTTACGGAAGCGTTGAACAGTGGCTGTCCTCGACTGATATAGCTTCTGAAGAGTACAAAACCCACACAGAGATGCCAGCTTTCAGTCTGCTTGTGAGAATCATCAGAGATCGCAAAGAAAGGAATATATGACTACAACAAGATGAGAAAGAAAGTAATAAAGGACTGTCCGGATTGAACTGGATAGAACTGATTATTTAATGCAGTAAAATGACTGACGTCTGGACTTATCCGGAATTTTGGACTCGTGCGGAGCTTGATATATGGGTACCTTCAAAAATTTAATATTTGGCTGTATAATTCGGAACTAATGTGATTTGAATAATGTGATGTGATTGGCCTGTTAATAAATTTTTTTTTAAAAAAAAATAAAGACTCAGGATCATAGAGTGGTACAAAAAAGTTGACAATCCTATGTAAACATAAACAGAGTGAGATCAAGGTAATAGAATAGATCAGCCTGGCTTAATGAACTGTTTTCTTGAACTTATGGATGCCAGACCCTGATGAGGGGACACTTCTTTGAATTGGCCCTACTGGTACTTCCAGTAATACTGTTACAAAAGTTGGGTGCCTCCCCCCTCTCTTGGCCAAGCAGTGGCAAGAGCCAATGGGGTTCCAAGCACTCACGCAGGTCTGTGGTCCATTGGAGAATCGAGGCACGGTGGAGACTGTTGAAGCTTTAAAAAATATGGTTTATTCACTTATTTACACCTTCAGTCTGCATGGAGGGAGTCCAGATCTTGCAGCACGGTCATTTCAAGAGGGGCTTGTGCCCCACAGCAGTGCAGCCCTAGAGTCCAAAGCATCTCTCCCAAGAGGCCTGCAGCCAGCCTAACCAAGATGGATCCCAGACCTTTTTCCTTCTTCTTCTTCTTCCTCCCAGAAACCCTTGTTTAAAACTCTCTTTTCCTGTCAACTCACACCAATTACCCTGGCAACCTTCCAAACCCTGTCTTTGTTTACACCTCAGCCAATGGCCCTCAGTGGCCCTATATTGTTCCTTAATGGCCCTAGCTTGGCCAGGTCATTTTAAATAGGCTAGCCCAGTAATTCCAGCTTGTATTCTCCCTTCATATAGTGAAATAGCATTTATTAATTTCTAAGGTTTAGGGGGGTTTGCTTCCCAAATCTATAACAATACTTTCACTCAGTGGCTTTAGATAGCTGAAAGCTCCATAGATCTTGGAGAAAATGTTCTCCACAAGGTTCCCTGCAGATTGGTGTGCAGGATGCATAGGAATGTATGGGATGAAACATACAGGGAAAACTAGTCATGAAAGCACCCAGGTCTTAAGCCATCTAGGGCTTTAAACATCACTTTGAACTGAGACTGGAAGCCAATAGGTAGCCAATGCAGATCTAATAATATAGGAGTCATGCTCCACCTACCTGACCCCAGATAACAATCTGTCGGGCCATTTTGGACCAACTGACTTCCCAATCATGTTTCAAAAGCAGCTCACATTGGGCATGCTATAGGCTTTGCCCTCACTGGGTGGGCTTAGGCACATCAGTATCTCTCAGCAAACGCTACCTCACAGTTTGTTGTGAGGCTATAATTCAGCTTTTTGTAAAAAGGGTCACATATAAATATAACCAAATATTGGGAGGGCTAAATTTGCAGCAACAGTATTTTTTTGAATCTCTGTACTCTATCTTAATCAAAATTCTCTTCCAGTTGTATTTTTTTAAAAAAATAATAATATGAAGATACTCTCCTTTTGTCTTTGCTTCCCACACAATCTAATTCAAAATTGTTTACAACTAGAAAAACAATAAATATCCATAGGAGCTTAATGTAAAGCACTCAAATTAGTTTCAGAGTCTGTGGTACTATCTATCGGCTTACAGGTGTGCTTTTTATTTTTATTTTCTTGAAAATAGTAGTTTCAGACTCAAGTTTCATAGTGAGTTTGGTTTAAAATGATCTGCAAATCTCCACCAACCCCAGGAACAACAACACACAAAATAAAAGCTACACACATAAATAGTTTATAGCAGCAGGAACACAAGAAAGGGAGAGAATGCTGTGTTGAATCCACTAGGAACATCTTGTGAACAAGCCTCATTAAAATGTATTGGAGTGTGGCTGGGCTTAGAAAATATTAGCATCTTGTGGAACAGGTATTACAGGTATGAATTAGAGAGAAGGAACTCAAATGTAGAATAAACATGTTGTATGTTGAGTTTCCACTGCAGGCTCAATGTGCTTCCTCTCTGTGTGCTCAGAAAGGGGAAGTAGGGAGGGAAGAAATTGGATTCAACTCATACTGAAAGGCAAACCTGCTAGATTTTCAGTTTCCAAAACAGCATATGAATCAAAACATAACCACCCTTAGAAAATCAAACTTCTTGGAAACTGCGGTGCAGTTCTCTAGCCAGCCAATACATTCAAAAAGTGAAAAGTATGCACAAAAATGCATATATTACTGAAAATAGCACCTACAAATACATTATATTATGTAAAATTAGTTAGAAAAATGTGTGTATCAGGTTAAATTCACACTACAGTTTTGATGATGACCTTTAAAAAAAGGAACGAAGCAAACTGATGTGGAAATGTGAAGAACTGAATTTAAGTTTGGAAAAAATGAGGAAACAGAGAAACCATAATGGGCAAATTCACAGTGGGCTGTTGATGCAGGAAGAAAGTGAACTCTTTTATTTTGTTTATCTTTATTTTAAAGTATTTCTAAACTGCTTAATATTTTACCTCTGTAAGCGGTATGCAAAAATACAAGCATAAAAGGGATAAAATGGTATAGTAGTTAAAAACAGATTAGAAACAGAAAATAACAATAACAGGGTCCAGTTTTAAAGGCCAGGGGAAGCTTGGGTAAAATGATACAGTGGTACCTTGGTTGTTGAACAGTTTGGCTCCTAAACAAATCGGCTCCCAAAGACCGCAAACCTGGAAGTAAGTGTTGCAGTTTGCGAACGTTTTTTGGAAGCCGAACATTTGATGTGGCTTCCGTGGCTTCCAACTGAGTGCAGGAAGCTTCTGCAGCCAATCGGAAGCCGCGCCTTGGTTGTCAAATGGTTCCGGGAGTCGAATGGACTCTCAGAATGGATTAAGTTTGACAACCAAGGTACCACTGTACCACATCTGAAGCAAGTGATGGATGGTCCTTCATATATGGCAAAGGGAAGGTGTTCCAGAAGGTTGGGGGTCACACATACAGTGATATTCTGGAGAGTGTGTTGCTATGAGTAAAATTTCCCTATACAGTGGTACCTCTGGTTGTGAACGGGATCTGTTCCAGAGGTCCGGTCGGATCCCAAGGTTTCCACAACCTGAGGACCGTTTCTGCGCATGCGTGCGCAGTGAAACCTGGTAAAATACTTCCAGGTTTGCCGTGTGCACTTCCCGAAGTTTACGTAACGAGAGCTTACGTAAATGGAGGTACGACTGTATGATCTAAATGATCTTACAGGTCCATATAGGCGTTGGCAGTCCTTCAGGTAGCCAACTGGTTGTTCAGGGCTTTATAAGACAGCAAGAAGACCCCAAATATAACCTTCCCTCAACAACCCTCATCATCTTTAACTAACCACAGTTCCCAGGATTCTTTGCTGGAAACCATGACTCTATAAATGTGATAAGATGCTATTTTATATGTATAGTGCAGATGAGGGAAAGAACCAAAAAGGTACTGTTCTTAGACACAAGAGAACCTTTGTAAGTACTGTTTCTTCTTTTATGTGTTATTTCAAACCAACACTTTATTCCCTTACAGTTAAATTTTGTTATAATAAATATATCATTTGAACTTGTATCTTTCACTGACTGGTGTAGAGAGTCAGGAGACTTCAATGAACTCTGGGTTTGTATCTTCAAGAAGGGTAGTAGGATCTCTGTTGAACAGCGTTCAATAAAAAAATAAAATCCTACATTGTATGCATCAACACTGCTAATTTCACACTATATCATATAATGAATGTGCTATATAAATGTTGTTTCATCTCCAATGCTAGAAAATATCCTGTGTTTGTTCTTGCAGGTAGCATTGTACATTTCACAGGAAGATTGGTGGTGCTCCTTTGAAAAAGACTCAATTAACTTCTACATTGTCTTGTGGCTCTTCTGTCTATAAAGACACCATCACTTCATTGATGATTGAAGATAATGGGAGAATAAAGGCCTTAAATTAAATATACTCTGCAGATATGTAAAGCATGCATAATCCAAATTCCATTATGGAGAGAAAATCCTTGTAAGATTTAAAAGCACATCCAAGGTCTAAATCATCAATGAAAAGAATCATATTAGAAAAATGTAAATCTGTCAAAGCAGTTTTCTTCATTTCAATGAATAACCTTTTAAATAAAGGATTTCCCCCCTTTAGAAAGTCTTAAATAATTGTCTGATGCACTGTAGATGTGAATGTCTCGTGAATTCTAAAGCAGACTGAGGATGAATCAAAGAAGTACCAAGTCGTTGGCAAATTAGAAAACATGGAAGTGTGATCCAATTACAGTTAGGCACTTTTAAATGCCATTCATATTAAAAGGAGATATTTAAACACATTCTTAATGTAAGCGGATGGGTGGGCGGATGACTTGAACAACACAGCCAATTTGAGTGGGGAACTAGACATTCCTATTCAGCCCCCTAAAAATGATAAGAAGCTACAGTTAGAACTGGATATGGAACAACTGATTGGTTCAGAATTGGAAAAGGAGTACGACAAGGCTGTATATTGTCTCCCTGCTTATTTAACTTATATGCAGAATTCATCATGAGAAAGGCTGGGCTGGATGAATCCCTAGCCAGAATTAAGATTGCCGGAAGAAATATCAACAGCCTCAGATATGCAGCTGACACAACCTTGATGGCAGAAAGTGAGGAGGAATTAAAGAACCTTTTAATGAGGGTGAAAGAGGAGAGCGCAAAATATGGTCTGAAGCTCAACATCAAAAAAAGAATATCATGGCCACTGGTCCCATCACCTCCTGGCAAATAGAAGGGGAAGAAATGGAGGCTGTGAGAGATTTTACTTTCTTGGGCTCCATGATCACTGCAGATAGTGACAGCAGCCACGAAATTAAAAGACACCTGCTTCTTGGGAGAAAAGCAATGACAAATCTAGACAGCATCTTAAAAAGTAGAGACATCACCTTGCCAACAAAGGTCTGTATAGTAAAAGCTATGGTGATATATGGAAGTGAGAGCTGGACCATAAAGAAGGCTGATCGCCAAAGAATTGATGCTTTTGAATTATGGTGCTGGGGGAAACTCTTGAGAGTCCCATGGTCTGCAAGAAGATCAAACCTATCCATTCTTAAGGAAATCAGCCCTGAGTGCTCACTGGAAACACAGATCGTGAAGCTGAGGCTCCAATACTTTGGCCACCTCATGAGAAGAGAAGACTCCCTGGAAAAGACCCTGATGTTGGGAAAGATGGAGAGCACAAAGAGAAAGGGATGACAGAGGACAAGATGGTTGGATAGTGTTCTCGAAGCTACCAGCATGCGTTTGACCAAACTGCGGGAGGCAGTGGAAGACAGAAGTGCCTGGTGTGCTCTGGTCCATGGGGTCACGAAGAGTCGGACACAACTAAACAACAAAAACAAAAAAGTGACTGGCTGATTGTCCACTAAAAATCCATGGAGGGAGCACCGCATGCTAGTAAAACACTGAAGAGATCAGCCAGAGGTTGTTATGTATACTAATCTCCAATGTGTGCATTGTGTGGGATGTAATCCATTGGTGTATTATTTCCCTAGAGTGAGCACAAGCAGGGGGACATCCAGTCAGTGTAACTTGCTGTTCCACTGGTCTGGAGTTTCTCTGAATCCATAAAAGAGCCAAGTCATGCAGCCATTTTCTCAGTCTGTTTTGTCTTTCTATTGTCTTGTTCTATATCTTGCTGCCATGCTGCTCTCCTGCAGCCATTTTGTTGTCTCAATGTAACTTTGCTGTTTGCTGGCTCTCAGCCAGCAGCACATGAGTTCAGTCTCATATGAGACAAACTCACAGTTTCTTTATGTAATTACCAAGTAAAGCCTGCCTTTCAGGGATCATATCGTGAACTGAAATCTTAGTAAACTTATTGTTACTTTACTCAGGTTAAGGTAAAGGGTAAAGGACCCCTGGATGGTTAAGTCCAGTCAAAGGCCACTATGGGGTTGTGGTGCTCGTCTTGCTTTCAGGTCGAGGGAGCCGGCGTTTGTCCACAGACAGTTTTCTGGGTCATGCGGCCAGCATGACTTAACCAGTACTGGTGCACAGAGGACCGTGACGAGTGCCAGAGTGCACAGAAACACTGTTGACCTTCCCGCCGCTGTGGTACCTATTTATTTACTTACACTGGCATGCTTTCGAACTGCTGGGTTGGCAGGAGCTGGGACAGAGCAACAGGAGCTCACCCCATCGCGGAGCTTCGAACCGCAAACCTTCAGATCAGTGGGTGGGTGAAGGAAAAATGGGTGAATCTCTTCCTTTACCATTTTTTTTTTTCTAATTACAGAAGGCTGCTGGAGGAATTCAGATCAAAAATCTTGATAAACTGAACCAAGCCATTATCTCCCTTCCCCACCACGAACACACACTTTGCGCATCTTCAGCAGTCAGAAGGGAATGTGTTTAAGGTGAGCTGGTTACAAAGCTACTTTTCAGTGAACTACAATTACGGCTCTCCAATGAGTGTGTTGCCTCTCCAGATTCTCCATGAAATTACACAGATCTCTTGGTGGCATCCGTCTGTCTCGGGAGACAATGGAAGAGTCAAACTCAAACTGTTGGAAAGTTACAGCTCCTGCCATGGCTGTAGTGACCATTACTGGAGAGACGTGTTTTGTTGCAGCCAGGGCAGATGAATGCGTCCGGCTGCAATGCTGAAGATGTACCATGATGCTTTTTCAGTCTGCTCTCCTTCCAGCGGTCATTCCTCCTCTGGTCACTGCATGACCTGGCTTTCTGTAATAAATTCAGACTCTCTCATCATATCTATTTTTTACAAAATAGTTTTCGTGTCCATACTCTCGCGCATCCTCATTAATTTTAAGATAAAGTCTTCAAATAATGCTGAGTAAAGCTAATGATTAGAATATGCATAAATGGCCGACAACCCAAATCTTTAGGATAATTGCGTATGCATGAATACTGTTTGTGATTTGCATATTTCCATTTACCTCATGTAGGATTTGATTCATAGGGTATATAAAGATTTTGTTTAATACTTTCTCTAATGCGTGGCCGTTCTGTCATGTTTTGACTCCTGTGAGAAGATTACTAATACATATTTAAACAGAAATAGTATTTAAACATCATTTAAAAAATAGTTTTGCTATTCCTTTGACCCTAATCCAGTTGAAACTCCTTGCGATTAAGACTGCAGGCCTATACACACATATTTGGGACTACGGCCATTGAACTCAGTGGAACCCTGGTGTAGACATGCATAGAGCTGCACTTCCGTCTACTACATTTTTGTTCTTGGATCCTAGTTCTGGTTGAGGGGCAGTCCTGCGATCAATAGCAGGCCAAAACAAATGAAAATACTTTATTCTGTGTATTTAAAGATCATTGATGATCTGTAGTTCCATGGATATGTTGTTCTTTAGTCGTTTAGTCGTGTCCGACTCTTTGTGACCCCATGGACCAGAGCACGCCAGGCACTCCTGTCTTCCATTGCCTCCCGCAGTTTGGTCAAACTCATGCTGGTACCTTCGAGAACACTGCCTAACCATCTCGTCCTCCATCATCCCCTTCTCCTTGTGCCCTCCACCTTTCCCAACATCAGGGTCTTTTCCAGGGAGTCTTCTCTTCTCATGAGGTGGCCAAAGTATTGAGCCTCAGCTTCAGGATCTGTCCTTCCAGTGAGCACTCAGGGCTGATTTCCTTAAGAATTGATAGGTTTGATCTTCTTGCAGTCCATGGGACTCTCAAGAGTCTCCTCCAGCACCATAATTCAAAAGCATCAATTCTTCGCCAATCAGCCTTCTTTATGGTCCAGCTCCATACATCACTACTGGGAAAACCATAGCTTTAACTATACGGACCTTTGTTAACATCCATGGATATAGTGCTGTCATGAAGCTAGGTGGCACACTTATTTTGGCAGCTAAAGGTTTTGAAATGTGGGCTGATCATTTTCAAAGAAAACATCGGTAAAAGTTAATAACGAAATGATGGGGGGGGGGGCATCCGTTGTTTACTGAAATGCATTATACATAGGACCGCCACGGAAGATGGTCCAAAAACTTCAGCTAGTGCAGAATTCAGCAACCAAAATGCTCATTGGGACAAGACAGTTTGAGTACATTACACCAATCTTTGCCCAACTGCACTGGCTGCCAATTAGTTTCCAGACCCAATTCTACGTTTTGACCTATAAAGCCTTAAATAAAGCAATACCTCAAGAACTGCCTCTCCCTGTATGAACTGACCCAGACCCTGCCTTCATCCCCTGAGGCCCTTCTTCATGTGCCACCTCCACAAGAGGTCAGGGACAATGGGACACAGGCTAAACGGATCAAGGGACCTATTTATGCCCATGCACATGACCCAGAACTTCCCCTTATGGTGCAGGCATCGGAACACCCACCCATCTCTCCCTATATTTAGGGCTGTGTGCTTGACCTTGCTATGCCGTCGTCTGTCATTGGGACAGGGGCACGGCAGGAATTTTCCCCCCTTGGCTGATTGGCTGGTGCCATTTGGGTTTCGCCTGCCGCGTAGGAAATCATCACAATTTGCAAGGTTGTGGATAGGCTCTGGTTCAGGTGATAGGGATGGGAGAACGCTCTCGCCACCGCTATGTGAAGGGTATTCCATTAAAGGAATCCAGGGACTCAATGGTTTGGTCAACCCCTGTGAGGGGGTTGTGCCCATGCCAGAGTCCAGGGGGGCATTTGGGTGGCAGAGATAGCCTGTTCCTGGCTTTCCACTCATCCAGGTTCACCCTATGCTGACCTATGCTGGTGCCCTGGGTCAGCGCTACCTGCAATGGTGCAGGGAGCTAGTCGAACCAGAGCCTATGCAACCACTCACTTGCTGTAATTATTAAAGTTGTGGCCTAAATTCTGCCAAAAACCAAACCAAAATTTGAGTCTTGTCCGAATTTATTTAAGGGGGAGGTTTAAAGGTCTGAACATGCAGTTACCTCTTCATGATACAAATTAGCTTCTAGCTCAGGAAATATTCATGGTTGAAACCAGACACACCATTAACTCATTATGCAAAGGAGCTGCATTGGTTGTAACTCTCTTCCCTCTGAAATTTAACATAGAAGACACACAACATCTTGATGAACTTTCCAAATGCAGGGCTAGCATCAAGGGAAGACGTCTCAAGACCTTAAAGATGTTGGAACTGTTCACTGGCCCAGAATGAAAGACAATAATTTGATCTGTGATCAATATAAAAAGATATTACTTTATATACCACACCTGGGGGGGGGGGAACATTCTTGAAGGATGCTTATCAGATTTTTGATAGATTTTTTTCCTTCCTCCCCTGACAGCCATTGTGGTTTCTGGAAAAAACAAAGGAGCTGCACATATGATCTTTAAACCATGGTTGATTCACAAGAAAAAAATAGTGACCTTTCTGCGGTAGCCTTTGTTGATCTTACAAAGGCATCTTATCCTTTTTGCAGAGATAGCCTTTGGAAATAACTTGCTGCTAGACTTGGCTGGCCAGAGCCAATTATCAGTATGGTCAGGCAGTCTCATGACAGATGTTGAGCACGACAAGGAGAATGTTCATCAGCCCTTTCTTGTAACTAACGGTATTAAAAAAGCGTGTCTGATGTCTTTTGAGTGTTTCATTTACTTCTGGAAATTTTTCATTATAATAATGTGGCAGATTAGATTTAGGATGAATTGGAAGGGTTATTATTATTTTTTTAATCTGAAAAGGCTGTAAGCTAAAACTAACTAATAAAAAATGTTCATTGTACCCTTGTAGGGGGCATGCAAGTAATAGTGTATCACACATAAACACATTTAATTGGGGGCTATTCATTAGCCCGAGAAAGACAGAGGTTTGATATCACCAGCTTCAAATAAGATTGATGCTCCGTCAAGACATTATTAGCAGAAAGAACTTTCTCCAACTGCTCAGTAAATTGGGAACTCTCACATTGTGGCCGGACCGTATCTTGTGAATGAAAAGATTAATGACAAAATCACTGCTGGAAAAAGTAGCAGAGCACATGGCAAACATCGCTAATGTCAGGGTAGCATACCAAACTAGGAGACTGACCTCTCTTCTATACACTTGCAAAATGTGGATGATGTATTGCTAGTGTATTAAGAAAGCACACCACTTTCATCTGGACTCAATGCTGAAATTCCACCTAAAGTGAAATAGGAAGCAAACTGGGGGACGGGGTCTTCTCAGGCAATACCTCTGAGATATTCTGAGGAAATAGAAATGCAGAAGGAAGAGCGGAGCAACCAGGAGCAGGGAAAGAAACAGTGTTTTGGAAAATGGTGTGGCCAGGTATTAGTTACATTTGACGAAAGAAACCAAAGGGGGGGGGGAGAAATGTTTTAATTAATGAATATCCCCTGTGATGTTTTAGAACGACATATCTAATGCTGTTCTAATAGGGGGAAAATAATGTTAAACAGGTCAGTGTAGATCCGGCCCTAGTCATATTGGTTTTCCAATGGGAATCAGAATCTGGATGGAATTGCTCATTATATTTGTTCCTAGCACGTGGTAGTGAGAGGTGCACTGCTTGTAGATGTGGAGATTAGTGGACATGTATAATAAGTGTTCAGAAATCTAGTTCTAGGAACTTTGCTTAACCCTTAAGAAAAGCCATTTCTAGTAATGTGTGTGTGTGTGTGTTATTAGCAAACCAATTTGATATACAGATATTGGGGGAGGATTGGAATAAAGAATGAGAAATCTCAATTTTGATCACACAGTGGGAAACTGTTTTAACTGCTATAACCGGGGTGTGTCTGGATCTTAAATTGAGGCTCATAATAAAAATTAGAATATACTGGACCCCATTACATTTGCTTAAAAAAGGGCTATCTAAGGTATCTAACTGTAAGAGATGCAATTGGAATAATGCTTCTCTAAAACATATGTTTCTTCATTGTCGTATATCAAAAGATTTTTGGCAGAAGGTAACCAAAACCATCAACAGAACTGTACGGAGCAACCTTACATTTACAGAGCAAAATATCCTCTTGGATTATATACCCAGCACATGGAACCTTACAAAAGGACAATATGAGTGGACTCTCTGTGCCCTTACCACAGCAAAAAGACTGATACTGATGAATTGGGGGGGGGATGTGGCTCCCTTCTACGATTGGATTGAAGACTTGCATGGCAAGACCCTCAAGCCAACCCCCCATTAACATAAAGGAATTCACACAGACACAGAATTTTTGTTTAAGGTTATTGGTCAAATTTTTTGGTCACAACTTTATTGATTACAGGAAATGTGAGCAGTATTGGCTTAAAGGTAAAGGTAAAGGGACCCCTCACTATTAGGTCTACTTGTGACCGACTCTGGGGTTGCAGCGATCATCTCGCTTTATTCGCCAAGCGAGCCGGCGTACAGCTTCCGGGTCATGTGGCCAGCATGACTAAGCCGCTTCTGGTGAACCAGAGCAGTGCACAGAAATGCTGTTTCCCTTCCCGCCGGAGCGGTAGCTATTTATCTACTTGGACTTTGATGTGCTTTTGAACTGCTAGGTTGGCAGGAGCAGGGACCAAGCAATGGAAGCTAACCCCGTCGCAAGGATTCGAACCGCCAACCTTCTGATCAGCAAGTCCTAGGCTCTGTGGTTTAACCCACAGTGCCACCCGCGTCCCTGGTATTGGCTTAGGCATTGGCAAAAGACTGTATCTGACTCCTGCCCCCTTTGCAGGAAGTCTGTAAGGGTAAACCACCCAAAGGGAAACTGCTTTGGGGGAACCCGCCTGCATCTCCCCTGGTGTTCCCAGAGGCCTGGCATGGCCCTAGCCCCTTATACGGACTTCGGACAAGATCCAGGCCCCGGATTCCTTTAACAGAATACCCTTGAAATGGAGGGGCAGGTGATGGCCGACCTCCCCTCCCCCATTCAACAATAAGCCAATGCCTAACCGCCAAACCTTACAAAGTTGTGGTGATTGCTAAGAGGTAGGCAAAAACCAAGTGGCCTGGGCCAATTTGCCAAATGGAAAAATTCCTATCCGGTCCCCGTCCCAAGACGGGCAACCAACCGAAGTCCAAAGCAAGGCCAGAGGACACTTAAATTAAAGGGAGGGTGGGGGGTGTGAAGCAGTGCGAAGCAGGTGCCTGGCACACATCGCGCTGCCACTTTTACACATTCCCCCATGATCACCCATTCAAATTGATTGGGCAATAGCCCTGGGTAATTGTGATGCCACCCTGGTGTGAGGGTGATGGCTCCACCCACGCCAGGGTGGGGGGACTGGGTTGAGGGCCTGCCCGCAACCAGGACCATCTATTAAGATGATCCCATTTATACAAACTCGCAACATACAACTGAAGGAAATACAGCTCTTTGTCTCCCATAAAAGGTAATAGGAAATGGGTGTATCTTTTATGATTGGTTCTAGCAAACAGCCAATAGGAATTTCAACCAGGCTGATTGGATAGAGGCAGCCAAAGGAGGAGCAAGGGGGCTGGGATGAGGAAATATAAGTGCTGACCATCAGGGCTGGAGTGGGCAGAGCTTTGGTAACCATATACCACTGTGTCTCTCATTTATTTGTCTGACAAATAAATTATTATTTTAATTTCTCTATTGCTGTGTTGGATATTTCATTCCAGCTAAGCGTTAACCACAAGCAGGGTGCTACACAACAACTTGCATAAAAATGCAAACTTGCCATGGACAAATTCAATAATATTTGGACTCCATTCTTACAAATACTGTAATAGGTTAAGATCTGGTGAAGTACAACAATCTTGTTAAAATAAAAATAGTTCTCACCGCTTTATGTCTCAGCAAATTCCTTAAACCAATTATGAATGTATGATGAAGTATCAAGTTTCCAACAAATGCTGGACTGTCCCAGAAATATCAGGAGCATATTCTGCAAGTATTTTTGCATCCTCTCAGCTCTAGTTTGAGTCTCCCTCTTCAGCTGGGAATGGGAAGGAACCTAGCAGCCTCTACTGCCATTATCCCAGTAGGTGTCGAGTGCCAAAATGGCTGACTCTCCTCCATAAAACTGACCCTGCTGAGGGAACAAAAAGCTGCACTCTGCAGTGGATACTGATGGAAAATCACTACCAGCAAGAATTCAAGTCCCTGAACTGAGACAAGAGGTCCATTTCTTTGCGAACTCAGCATTTGCTGCTGTCACGTCCTACTCAATTTATGACTGACTAACCATTTATCTTCTACATGGCGACATACTGAATCTCTGGAGTGGTGAAATCTCAAATATTTTAATATCAATGGTGTTGATGTATTGTCAGACTTGATGATCCAGCTTCTTAAACTTGCTTTTTATCCTACAGCCTCTGGAAAGTATTTTTGAGAGAGAGTGTGCTGCTGCTTATGTTTAGAGATCCCAAATATTCCAGCATCCAGACTCTATGCCGGTGCATTTTAGTAAGAAAATGCTTATATCCTGTATGTTCTTAGAAGCATAACTGAAAAAGGAACAGAGAAAACATAAATAGGATACATTCTCCCCGGTAAAAGATGCTACGTGTATAATCAAACTTTCACAGTAAGTACATAACAGCAATCGAGAAATTGCCGCTTAATGATTTATTGCCACACATGCTGATAAAATAAGCAGGCATTTTAAGACCATTCCCTGAACTCTGACCTTCAGCTGTGGGAAAAACATTATTTTCAGTAATGATCTGTACTGCTGTAGCACTGCCTCGAAATTAGATTGCTCTATTTGTGCTTGTTGCTTTATAAAACAAAACAAAGGATGGCTCACATGGGTCAACTGAGGGATTTGCAGAAAAATCCTCCCCGTGCATGGATGAAAGACTCTGTAAGAATGTGGGGGATCTCTGTAGTCCCCCACTCTTCAGTCTCCTCCTCCTGTCCTATTACAGACTTCAACATAGCCAGTTCCTGTACTGCTCGGTACAATGCAACAATATGTCTGACTGTGCCAGCTTATGAGTGCAATGGGGAGGGGTAATGTGCGTGTGACATTGCGAGGACGTGTGTGCAACCTCAAGACATCCTGACGTCATGTACATGGTCAGGAGGCTGGGAGAAGCTGGAGTCTGCTTTGATCCTCCTTCCCCTCTGAGTTGGCTGCTGGAGCAGCTCCACACTTCACCTCTGTGCTTTTGGAACATTGGGGATCCCCAGCCCTGACCTCCAAAATATAGGGGGGCAAAAGGGCTCGGTCCCCTGGAGCTGGCGCCCCTGGCTGCAGGTAAGACTCCTCCATTGCACACCTACAGCTAAGAAACAGCCCCCTTCTCCAGCCTTCTTGCACTGCCCATAGTGTTTACTCAGCATGTATAGTGGCAACCTGGAAAACAAAGGTGACATTCCTGTGGATGCCTGAGTCTTTTGCAGCATGGCCCTCTCAATAATAATAATAATAATAATAATAATAATAATAATAATAATAATAATAATAATAATAATTTATTATTTATACCCCGCCCATCTGGCTGAGTTTCCCCAGCCACTCTGGGCAGCTCCCAATCGAGTGTTAAAAACAATACAGCATTAAATATTAAAAACTTCCCTAAACAGGGCTGCCTTCAGAAATAATAATAATAATACTTTATTATTTATACAAATGGTTACTGCAGGCTGACTCATGGTACGGTAAAGGTAAGGTAAAGGACCCCTGTATGGTTAAGTCCAGTCAAAGGCGACTCTGGGGTTGTGGCGCTCATCTCACTTTCAGGCCGAGGGAGCTGGCGTTTGTCCACAGACAGCTTTCTTTTTTTCTTTTTTTTAAAAAAAATATTTATTGAGGTTTTACAAACAAAGGAAAATTACAGAATAAAAAGAAAACAGAAAAAAGAAGAGAAAAATACAAAAAATAAAATACATAGGAAAAAAAATGATACAAAATACAGAAAAAATATATAGGAAAAAATTTAAAACAAATCATTTTTTTCATGTCTTAAATTTCGTTTGCTTATTTCCCTGACCTCCTCACACCTCCCTTTTTTGTATTCCCATTCATATGGTTAGTTCAGCAAATCCTTACCCTCTTTCATTTATCTTAACTCCATATCTCAACATATTATAACTATATCTTTTCATCCATTATCAATCCATTTTTACATATTCTTATTGACCTTGTTACTAAGGCCGCTTAATTTCAATCCAACATCATTTTAACATTCATTAATTTTACAATGTTTCTGCAAATAGTCTTTAAATTTCTTCCAATCTTCTTCCACCGACTCTTCTCCCTGGTCTCGGATTCTGCCAGTCATTTCCGCCAGTTCCATATAGTCCATCACCTTCATCTGCCACTCTTCCAGGGTGGGTAAATCTTGTGTCTTCCAATACTTTGCAATAAGTATTCTTGCTGCTGTTGTAGCATACATAAAGAAAGTTCTATCCTTCTTTGGCACCAATTGACCGACTATGCCCAGGAGAAAGGCCTCTGGTTTCTTCAGGAAGGTATATTTAAATACCTTTTTCATTTCATTGTAGATCATCTCCCAGAAAGCCTTAATCTTTGGGCACGTCCACCAAAGGTGAAAGAATGTACCTTCATTTTCTTTACATTTCCAACATTTATTATCAGGCATATGATAGATTTTTGGAAGCTTGACTGGTGTCATGTACCACCTGTATATCATTTTCATAATATTCTCTCTTAGGGCATTACATGCCGTAAATTTCATACCTGTGGTCCACAACTGTTCCCAGTCAGCAAGCATAATGTTATGTCCAACATCTTGTGCCCATTTAATCATAGCCGATTTAACCGTTTCATCCTGAGTATTCCATTTCAACAGCAAGTTATACATTCTTGAAAGTATCTTTGGTTTGGGATCTAACAGTTCTGTTTCCAATTTTGATTTTTCCACCTGGAAGCCAATTTTTTTGTCCAAATTATAAGCCTCCCTTATTTGATAATAGTGAAGCCAGTCTCGCACTTTATCTTTTAATTTCTCAAAACTCTGCAATTTCAATTTGTCTCCTTCTTGTTCCAAAATTTCCCAATATTTCGGCCATTTGGCCTCCATATTGAGCTTTTTCTGAGCCTTTGCTTCCATCGGTGACAACCACCTTGGGGTTTTATTTTCAAGTAAGTCCTTATATCTTATCCGGACATTAAACAATGCTTTCCTGACAATATGGTTTTTAAATGCTTTATGTGCTTTGACCTTGTCATACCACAAATATGCATGCCACCCAAAAACATTATTAAAACCTTCTAAATCCAAAATGTCTGTGTTCTCAAGAAGCAGCCATTCTTTCAACCAGCAGAATGCTGCTGATTCATAATAGAGTTTAAGGTCTGGCAGGGCGAATCCACCTCTTTCATTTACATCAGTTAATATTTTAAATTTTATTCTGGGCTTCTTGCCCTGCCAGACAAATCTAGAAATGTCTCTCTGCCACTTCTTGAAACAGTCCATTTTGTCCAAGATTTGCAATGATTGAAACAAAAATAACATTCTTGGCAATACATTCATCTTTATAACAGCAATTCGACCTAACAAGGAAAGCTTCAAGTTTGACCATATCTCTAGATCCTTTTTCACTTCTGACCAACATTTCTCATAATTGTCTTTAAATAGGTTTAAGTTCTTAGCAGTCATATTAACCCCCAGGTATTTTACTTTCTTAACCAATGTTAAACCTGTCTCCTTCTGAAACCTCTCTTTCTCAATTGGTGTTAAGTTTTTCTCAAGAACTTTAGTTTTTAACTTGTTCAACTTAAATCCTGCCACATGACCAAATTCTTGAATCAATTCTAATACTCTTTTAGTACTAGATTCTGGCTCCTGTAACGTCAGTACTAAATCATCTGCAAAAGCTTTCAATTTGTACTGTTTGGCTCCGACCTGTATACCTTTAATCAGACGGTCCCTTCTGATCATATTTAGCAGAACCTCCAGGACCGAAATAAAAAGCAATGGGGAAATTGGGCAGCCTTGTCGTGTCCCTTTCTCTATCTTAAATTCCTCTGTCACCACGTTGTTAACTATTAGTTTAGCCTTTTGTTCTGAATAAATTGCACTTATACCATTTTCAAACCCTTGACCAACCCTCATCCCCTGAAGATTTTTCTTCATGAAACTCCAAGAAATATTATCAAAGGCTTTCTCCGCATCTACAAAAATTAAAACTGCTTTAGTATTAATGCTCACTTGCAACTTCTCCAAAATGTTAATTATATTCCTCGTGTTGTCAGACAAGTGTCTACCCAGGAGAAAGCCAGCTTGGTCTTTATGTATCTCCTCCACTAATACTTTTTTTAACCTTTTAGCCAAGATATCTGCAAAAATTTTATAATCCACATTAAGCAGGGATATGGGACGATAGTTCTTAAGTTGTGTCTTTTCAGACTCAGTTTTCAGTATAAGCATAATATAAGCTTCCTTCCACGACTCAGGCGCTTTTTCCCCCTCCAAAATTTCATTACAAACCTCCTTTAGTGGTTGAATTATCCAATCTTTCAAAGATCTATAATATTTTGAGGTTAAACCATCTGGCCCTGGAGATTTGCCCAACTGCATATTCTGGATGGCACCTTCCACCTCCTGTTCTGTTATTTTATAGTTCAACATTAACTTATTTTCTTGAGAGATTTTTTGTAGTCCATTTGTTTTCAAGAACTGATCTATATCAAACTCTTTCTGTGGCCCTTGTGTATATAACTGTTTAAAATACCTCTGGAAGCATTTTCTAATTTCCACTGGATTCTGAATATTCTTTCCTTCCACACAGACAGCTTTCCAGGTCATGTGGCCAGCATGACTAAACTGCTTCTGGCACAACGGGACACTGTGATGGAAGCCAGAGCGTATGGAAACCCTGTTTACCTTGCTGCCACAGTGGTACCTATTTATCTACTTGCGCTGGTGTGCTTTCGAACTGCTGGGTTGGCAGGAGCTGGGACTGAGCAATGGGAGCTCACCCCGTTGTGGGGACTCGAACCAGCGACCTTCTGATTGGCAAGCCCAAGAGGCTCAGTGATTTATGTGTGCGCAGGTGGCGCTGTGGTCTACATGACTGACAGTATGCCACAAGCAACACTTTATATGGAGTTGAGCATTGTTTTAAACCCAGGGACGAGGAACTGGAAGCTTTCAAGTGCTCTCTATCTGGCCTGTAACATCCCTTCCTCAGCCTGCCCATCCAAGCAGATTTTAGGGTTGGGGAAAAAGACTCTTGATTAGAAGCAACAGGATGCTTTTTTAAGCCTAGCTGTGGTCCGCAGCAGCTTTTTGGGTTGGGGTGGGGGCTTCCCTTCACTGCATGCTGTGTTTCCTCCTCAGAAGGTACCCCCACGCCACCATTAGGCTTAAAAACATTTTGAAGCCTTATTGCAATGCAGTGGATGCAGGGGTGATGCTTGTGAAGACTGCAGCTGAGGGGAAAAGCTGATTCTCCCCTTTCCAGCTGCAGGCTCTATGAAGATCATTCCTCCTTTTTAAAAATATTGTGTTTTTTTAAACAACACTTACAATAAGCAACATAGAATAAAAATAAAAAGTGAAAGAAATGGTATACTATATCAATAGAAGAATTAAGAAATACAAATACATATATACTTATCTAACATATAAATGTTATTATTATCCAAGTACAAGTATATTTATTTTTAACCTATATTTTGTATAAATGCGTTCCATATTTCATTATGCTTGTCCATGCAAAGTCTATGTCTACAAGCAATCCACTCATACGTGGCAAGCGTAGCCATGTCTTCAATGATCTTTGACACCTGAGATGTATATACAGTCGTACCTTGGAAGTCGAATGCCTTGCCAGTCGAATGTTTTGGCTCCCAAACCCAGAAGTGATTGCTTCGGTTTGCGGACATTCTTTGGAACCTGAACATCCATCGCAGCTTCTGTGGCTTCCGATTGGCTGCAGGAGCTTCCTGCAGCCAATTGGAAGTCGCGTCTTGGTTCCCGAATGTTTTGAAAGTCGAAAGGACTTTTGGAATGATTCCGTTTGACTTCCGAGGTACCGCTGTATTTAGGACCCATCTGATTCTTGTGAATGCAATAGGTTTAATTTATTGATTTTATTCTGAATTTTGAATTGTTGTAGTGCACCCTGCGACCTGCTGGTGAAGGATAGGTAGCAAATATAATATAAAACGTAGTAACACAGAGGTCACCTAATCATAGTCTGTCCCATTGTGGTGGAATGTATTTCTATTTAAAGTTTTAGCAAATTTTGCACCTATTCATATAAATAAGCATATGCAGATGTCATATAAATGTGTGTCCTGTGGTGTGAATTTCCTCTCTGTTTTTATTATTATTATTATTTGGCAATGCATAGGAGGCCACTCTCATGGCCCGAGAAAGGCTCCCACACAACCATTTCCTCTCCAGTTCCTTTTCGCCCCAAGTTCAATGGGGACCGTGTATCTTTCACCTGGGGTGAAAAAGCAGCTTGGGGTTGGTGGGCTTGACCTGAAAAACCCCCAAAGAGTTAAGCAATGGTCCTGTTCTTGGCTTTCTTCCTCTGCAGCGCAGACTGCAGAGACTGTTTTGGGTTTAAAAGAAAAAAGTGTGTGTGGGGGGGGGGTAAATCATGGCACTCGTCCTAACATGTAGTTTGAACTACATTCTAAGCAAAAGAAATCAACAGCGGATCACATCAATGATGTTGCTTTGTTCTGCCAATATACACTCTAGTAATGCTTATCACTAAGGCACCTGTGTTGTGCAAATATCTAAATATAGTAGTGGATTTGAGAGTCCGTATGCATTAAGCTAGTTTCTCATGAATCTCTGATGGATTTGGATTAGGAGCCAGATACGCAAACAAGGCCAGTATTTGCATATATTTACAGCTCTTTGTAATCCCTGGAACAGAAATTAGCCTCGTATCCTCCTGCCTAGCTGAAACAATTTAAAGTTTCCTGTTTGACAAAACCCCTTTTTTCCAGAAAAGGTGCTCCAGAGTTGTCTCATGCTGCTTTTATCCAGGAGGCATCTTTATCTACATTTAAATCGCAACATCAGAGATGCTATGATTAATTTCTTTTAAAGTGGGCTTTGCTGTCAGGATCATTCTCTCTGGAGCGGAATTGTATCCCGCAGCTGGTTTGTGTAAACGGAAAAGCAAAGTCAAGGGAACTAACCAAAAAATAACTACACGTACACAGCTGCAAAATTAGTCTGATTATTAAACATCTAATCTGTTACTTGAGAAGGGAGGCGGGTGGCGCTGTGGTCTAAACCACTGAGCCTCTTGGGCTTGCCGATCAGAAGGTCAGCAGTTCGAATCCCCCCGACGGAGTGAGCTCCCGTTGCTCTGTCCCAGCTCCTGCCAACTTAGCAGTTTGAAAGCATGCCAGTACAAGTAGATAAATAGGTTCTGCTGCGGCGTGAAGGTAAATGGTATTTCCGCGCACTCTGGTTTCTGTCATGGTGTCCTGTTGCTCCAGAAGCAGTTTAGTCATGCTGGCCACATGACCCGGAAAGCTGTCTGTGGACAAACACTGGCTCCCTCAGCCTTAAAGCAAGATGAGCGCCGCAACCCCATAGTTACCTTTGACTGGACTTAACTGTCCAGAGGTCCTTTACCTTTACCTTTTTTTACCTATCTTGCTTCATGAATGAGAAATTTGTGTGTGGGTAGTGAGGTGGGGTGGTGATATGGCCACTGAACAATGTACATAATAATATATTATTTTAAAAAATCCTATGAACACTATGATCACCACCAAATGCAATGGGACTTAGGCCCCATCTGCACTATGCATTTAAGCATTATCATACCACTTTAAAGAGTCATGGGTTCCTAGGCACTTTAGTTGGTTAAGGGAGCTGAGAGCTGTGAGGAGATCTCTATTCCTCTCACAGAGCTATTGTTCCCTGGGGAAAGGTACTGGTTGTTAAACCAGTCTGGGAATTGTAGCTCTGTGGGGGTAATGGGGTCTCCTCACAGCTCTCAGCTCCCTTAAGAAACTACAATTCCAGATGCTTGTGTTTTTACCTCAGCCAATAATGTTATTTTAATGAAAGTGACTTGCAATATCACAAGATTCAGAGTATTATGCATACCCTCCAACATTTCTTTGATGAAAATAGGGATGTCCTATTCAACAACATCAATAATAATAATAATAATAATAATAATAATAATAATAATAATAATTTTATTATTTATACTCCACCCATTGGACTGGGTTGCCCCAACCACTCTGGACAGCTTCCAACATATATATATATATATATAAACATAATAAAACATTAAAAATAAAAAAAATAAACTGCCTTCTGCCTTCAGATGTCTTCCAACAGTTGTATAGTTACTTAAAGTAGCTCTTTGGCACTCCAGTAACTCCATACCCTCAAAAATTTCTCCAATGAAAATAGGAAAATCCTAAGGAAAAGTGGGACATTCCAGGATCAAATCAGAAACCGGCATGGTTTCTGTAAATCTGGGACTGTCCCTGGAAAATAGGGACACTTGGAGAGTCTGCCACAAACCTATGTACGCAAAGAGATTTGCCCAGCATATGCAGGGGAAAAAGAACCAAAATTTTCTCTACAGTACAACATTTTGAGGAATGTATTAATTATCTTTAAGCTAATTGCATTGCTAGCAGCCCAGCAGACCTTAGTGGTACACATGGCAAGAATGTGACCGGCCTTAGGCTATGCAGACATTTCAAACAGAAACATTTTCTCTTCTTTTCCTCATCTCTTTCCTATCGATTTAGCTCGAAGATAAATTACTTTGAAGCTGCAGCCTAGCAAGGTAATGCAGGAAAAATGAAATCAGCACACCCACCAAGTGTAAAAATATATAAATGTTTACTTCAGCTGTGCTATTACGTAGAGCTGGAGGGAGGTATTGCCATTTTGCCTGGTCCATGCTTCAGACCATCTTCTCAAGAGCACCTATATTTTTGACCAATTATATGTGGTTATATTTCCGCATATTCATTGGTTCTGCATGTGGATCCCTAGTTTTGACTATGGTGGTAAACTTATGCAGGGCTGCCAACTTGAATAAAATATGGGGGGGCAGGTAAGCCCTGCATAATCAATCACATGGCAGGGCATACTCACACTATTTGAATGATAATGTCCATCAACTTGGGGGGTGGCCCTCTCAAATATTTTATGGGGGTAGTGGAAGGGACCTTGGCTGGCTGCTTTGAACCTTTATCTGATCTGTAACCCTTCTTTATTCCATGGGGCGTATTCTCAAATGATAGTCCCCAGTCACAACAGGAGAACAGAAACTAGTTCCTGTTTACAGAGATCAGTGTAAAGGAGTTGCCAAAGGAGAGCCAGAACATGTGTAAAAGGTAAATGCAAAGGACCCCTGGATGGTTAAGTCCAGTCAAAGGAGACTACAGGGTTGCGGCGCTCATCTCGCTTTTGGGCTGAGGGAGCCGGCATTTGTCCACAGACAGCTTTCTGGGTCATGTGGCCAGCATGACTAAACCACTTCTGGCACAACAGGACATGATGACGGAAGCCAGAGCGCACAGAAATGCCGTTTACCTTCCTGCCGCAGTGGTACCTATTTATCTACTTGCACTGGTGTGCTTTCAAACTGCTAAGCCGGCAAGGGCTGGGACAGGGCAACGAGCTGGGATTCGAATCACCAACCTTCTGATCAGGAAGCCCACGAGGCTCAGTGGTTTAGACCACAGCACTACCGCGTCCCTAGAACATGTGTCACCATTGCCAGCTCTCCTTGTCTTTCTACCCAGGTAGATGTACAATCCACAGCACCAGAATGAAAACAAAAATGGACATAAAGATCCAGACTTTGGATCATCTAGGACAGTTTCATTTAGCAGGTCTATTTGAGTTTAGATTATTCCTCAAGGAGACCTAGATATATTATTATTATGAGATAAAAAAGGTAAACACAACAGACATTCTTAAAATACATTACATGTTGGCAATTTTAGGAGCAATCCTATGCACAAGTGTAAAGCAAACTGGTGTGAACTAAGCCAGCATAAAGTTGTTCCAAGTCCAAACCCAGTTCATCAGTGGGGCTGCTGCTGCTGCTGCTCGGCCTAAGCCTGGAAGAGAGGAAAATAGCCTTCTAAATGGAATTCTACATTACGTCGTCCAGTCATGTGACCAAGCTGAAAGGATTTTAGAATCCACCCATCTTGCCGCTGCCACAACCCTTTTTCAGGATGTACACCAGCCTTGGCTGAGCCAGGGATGGGGGGTGGGTTCATGTCATCTGAGCCTGGTGGAGCCGGGAATCCACAGCATCCTAAACAGCTCCTCCTGGCTCATCTTGCCATATTGTAGGGCTATAAGAAACGCCCCCCTCCCCAAGGCCTTTCTTAGAAACGAGAGGTCCGTCAGGAGAGCAGGACTGGCATTGGTGGAACAGGCTCAAATGTTTATTATTCAAGGTTGTAAAGAGATAAGCAAACTCAGGAATTCACATGGCCGTGGTGTTGTGGGGGCCATGGCAGGGAGGAGGGAGATTGCAGGAAGGGGGGGGGGCAAGACCTTACATGGTAATAGGAACTTACTATAACTTTCTATTTCCCAGAAATCAGGTGGTTTACAAGAAATCAGGTGGTATTGTATTCTGCAAATGTAGAAAAAGCTGGCTCGCTCAGAATTCGGGGGCAGACTCCGGGCATGAGCTTGTCTGTACCATGTTTGTCATGGCAAAATAAATAATTATTTTACTGCAGTCAATTGACTCTTTGAAGCAACTCCCTGATTGCTCTGAGGATCCCAGGAAAAAACAAAACAAAACAAAGGAAGGGTCTTTCAATAGGATTTCCCCTTAATATTGAATATATTGAAGGCACCCAAGAACAGGTTGTTGAAGCTTGTCCTCAGTTTCTCCCCCCCCCCCCCAATCCATTTAGCACCCCCTGGTAAAACCTGGTGGCCTCCCAGGAAGCAAATGCACCTCTGCATCATCATCCCAAGTCTTCTTTCTTTTAAACCTTTCCTTCTTTCCACCCCCAGCTACTTCTCCATGGACAGTACTTCACTTCACATAAGAGCTTCAATAGGAAATAATTAAAATACTATTCCTTGTCTTTCATAGCCTGCATTGGAGAAGTCTATTCTACAAAGTTCCTTTTTTAAAAAGCCACTAATTAATCATGGAGTCAACTGCTGAATAAAACAGTGCAGGAAATTGCCTGCTTATGAATTTCCCAATCCCGTTCCCCTGCACGCTTCAATTTTTAGCAAACTAGTAAATTTAAGATTTTTGTTACTTCTGACAGTGCACATGATTTATATCCCTCTTCATAAGGAGAGAGTCAGCAGAGAAGAGCCACTGCTACAAGACATCAATGCCCTTGATGTTATAGCAGAAGCCTGGGAGCTGTTTTTTTCTGGTTGAGGTGCAGGGAAGACATGGGCGGTTGGGGCCATGGCATGACAATGTTGCAATAAACACAGGACAACCACTTCGGATTTAAATGCACCACAACTTAATTGATTACAGATGTCAGCAGGGTTTGGTGCAGGCATTGGGTGTGTATCCTGAATCAACCAATCCACCTGCTGGTTGATTATTTGGCAGGGTTAACCAAGGATAAAAATCACCCTATGGCGTACATCAAATCAGGGCAATGCCTCCAAGATTAGCATTTCGAGGGTGCCATGGCCCACCAGCCCCGCATCTGGTTGTCTGGACAGAAGCATCTCCCCCTGAATCCCTTTAAGGGAATACCCCAACTTGCAGGGCTCTCAACCCCTGTCCACCTAGGCTAAGGATCCAACCCAATGCCTTAACCGCCATCAAGTTGTGGCAACTGCTATGAGTTAGGCAAAATCCCCAGATGGGTTCAATTTGTGTCAGGGACTGGACTGATGATGAATGGTAAGAGCCCCCCCCCCCCCGAACCTTCCCAAGGGCAGGAGGGCAGTATTGATTTAGAACAGTGGTTCACAGAAGGGCATAGTCCAGAGAGGAAAAGCTGGGAAATACTGGGTGAGGAACAGCTAGAAGAAGGAACACCAGGAAAGGGACAACTGGCAGATTCAGTGTCCTTGGACAGCATTCCTGACCCGCCCCCTTCACCCAAGACTAGAAGGGCTTGAAAGGAGTTAGAACAGAAAGCAACGGCAACAAGCTGAGATTACCTGACGTAGGAGGGATGGAGATTAGTGGGGACAGAGGGGGTAAACCTTTACTGGGAGCAACACCATTTTTTTAGAGATATGCATTCCTTGTCTCTCGCTGTGATAATTAAAGGAGAGTCCTTTCGTTTGATCTGCTCATTTACTGCCACTGGAGGAGGGATCCCATTCCCCGAAGCCTGACAATTTGTCTGAAGGGAAATTCTTCCCTGGCCCCAAATATGGCAACGAAAGACTTCCACAGCAAGGTCTTACACAGGGTCTGCCCGCTTATCCTCAGGCAGTCCTATCATATAAAGAGTAGGTTGGATGGAGAATCCAGTGGTGACGGAGGCGAAGGCCTGGGCATGGCTGGCTTTTATACGCTGGGAGAGGACTAGAGGGAATAAGTTTGGCCTGCTCCCAAAACTGCACCCCATAGCTCACCTGCAATTGGCTGCAACCGCAGGTGAGCCCCAGCAGCCAGTGTGACTGGTGGAGTAGGACATGACCTCCTCCCCCAGCTGTGCCAGAGCCAGAAGACCACTCCAAACTGCCATGGCTGTGCTTGATCACAACTGCCACTCCCTCCAGCTGGTGGTAAGTGGTTCTTCTTTGGGTTCATTCCATAACTGTGCTCCATTGTTTAAATGCAGGAAAACTTTGTGGCTGGGACCCATTACATAGAATCATAGCATTGAAGAGAGTCTGCCTTTTATAAGTGATCTAGTCTAGGGGTGGCAAATTGATGGGACCTCCAGAAGATGCTGACCTACAACTGTCATTATTATGATGGGAGTTGGAGTCCAACCACATGCTCTATACCTCATAGATATGCAGGTTATCTACCCTTGATCTAGTCCAACCCACCCCCATTCAAAGCAGAAAACCTTGACCACCTGTAACAGATGGCAGTCCAACCTCTGTTGAAGATCTCTAACAAGGAAGAGCCCTCCACCTCTCTGGTAATGTGTATCATGCAACTGATGCTCAGCCAGGATTAGAGACAATAACTGGATGTTGAGGAGATACCATACAATGGGCTCCACTGCGTATTCATGGGCCCTTTGAACATTGCAACCTCCACATAAATTATTACAGGTTGTTATCAGATTGCTACTGTAACCTGAGAAGAGCAGTCAACAGATAACTGCAGGAAGACTGTGTTATCTGTTTTCCAACTTGTTGGTGTTGCCTAAACTCAGCAGTCCTGCTGCTGATATAAGAATGGGCGCTTGGCAGTGACTGCTGTTTATAGACTTCTTGGATTACGCCAACATTCAAGGATTTCCATAGGACAGTGTTAAAAGATAATTCCTGTGTGCCATGGTGTAGCAAATAAGAATATAGCTGTCATAAGGCTACATCTAACAAAGCGAAAAGGCAGAGCTGTCAAACACAAAAAGATTGTTTGCTGTGAACTCAGAAACGAAATAAGGCTGAGCTCTATCACCCTAATTATTTGGGATTCCTGGGGCTTTAATTGCAAGGACATTCTCACAAAACCTGTGCATGGGAAACAGTTAAAAGATTTTTATTTATTTTTTTGCTAAAAATTTGAAAACTGCTATGACTTAGAAAAATAAGTGGGAAATATTGATGCGCCATTTCGTGATCAATATGGCAAACTGATTGTGATCTTCAGTGTTTCCCCATCAACTCCTGACAATTCAATAAAAGAGAATCTGAAGAAAGGAAGCCATATTCTGTATGGAGGGAGCATCACCTCTGTTCATACTGATTAAGTGGGTTAACTTGCTAGTCCCGTATCACTTGAACCTCAGTCCTTGCATTGTTGTGATGGAAACTTGGATGGGGAAGAGATAACAAGCTGCACGATGAAGGGTGGCACCTTCACTTCTGCTCTCCCTGCCTAAGGATGTGGCCTTTGCCATCATTGGACTCTGAAGATGTCTCCATAATACAGCATCTCCAAAGGCCCTTTAAAGAGGACAACTAGCTCCTCTGAGGAGACAGGGCCAACTGCAGAGCAGATCTTATCAGCATTCAGGTGGCTTCATTTCCAAGACAACATTCATCCATTATACACAACAGGGAGAAAGCGACAGTTACTAAAGCTCAGCAAGAGCTTTCTGTGGTTCTAAAGAGGCTTGTCTGATTCTGAACACATCTTGCCAGTTCAAGCAACACCCACCTGACCCTGACTTTGTCTGAGATGACCCTGCTTCCGATAACTACTGGAAGAGACTTGACCTTATTTGAGCTTATTGCAAAATGGGATAGTTACTAGGATTGGTGAAACATCAGCACCCTTTGCAAGTTCAATATTATCTGGAAAATAAAGGATAAAGGATAAAGACGAAGGACACCCAAGACTGATATTGCTGAACAATACCATGTAGACCAATGAAATGTGGTCTACACAATACTGATATATTTGGAGGCAAGTAAGCTAGCTTATTTGGAACTAGCAAGACCTTTTAACAATCTAAGAATGAAGAACACACACACACACACAATTGCAGACTCATTAATTTAAACGTAAAATGGTATTTTCCTTCCTTAAAGATGGTGAACTAGAAGTCACACTCCTGTTTCTTATTTTAAAATAACCTATAGATCCCTGGGCCATCTTAAATAGTATGCTTTCTTAACTGTACAGAGATTATCCTGAGCTGGATGTGCATTAGAAATGGTCAGTGGAAAAGCACATCAGAGAAGATTGCTTTCTTATCCAAGAGAAAATTCTTCTCACAATTTACTTGTGTCATGTTGCGGTTTTACTTGACATATTTATACAATTCTGCTACTTTCCCAGTAATGATAGTGGAATGAGCAAATAGATCTCTTTTCATTATGTGACCAGATGTATGATAGCTTGGGGGGGGGGGGACCAACAGTGACCTTTTTTTACTTGTCACTCAGCCTTGCTGGGTCAGACCAATTGTGGTTTTTGTTTTTGCTTTGAGGCTATTGCAGAAGTTCAAAATAGCTAGAACACCACCTTTCAGCGAATTGCAAATGAACATCCATAACGTCTTTAATTATGACTGAAAAGTTACTTTTTTCTGACTTTAAAGATCCTTCCTTGCAAGAACTGTTGATTATGATTTTCACATTCCCAAATAAACTCAGCTTTGCTAAATTGCTTGTGATTCTTTGGATCACAACAATTATAAATTCAGAAAACTTTCTTAAATTAAAAGCAATTTAGAACCTTTGAAATCTTTGCAAATCTAGTGTTGTTATTGTTTTGCCAGAGGGTGTGCTGAATTATGCATAATCAATATTTATGATTGAAATTATACTAACATTACTAAAATCTAATCTCACTGGGTGCAGGTTTCCAATAATTATTCCAGGTGTTGGCTGTGTTGTATGAAAACCACACTTCCAACACTTCCCAAAACAATATAACTTGGGATTTTTTTTAGAATTCTTAATGAAACTCCTAATGAAACTCCTAATTTGATTGCTGTCACAATCAAATATTAAGTCACATTAACAACAAGCATAGCTGTGCTTAATGAATTCCAGAGGAATCTCCCTGTTGCCAAAACACACAGCAACAACAAGAAATCTGATCAGGATGTGCATGCAATATGTTGGAATGAAAAAAAGGCTGTTATCATGAACATTGTTTCTAAGTATCAAGTTCATCTGAAATAATTCATTCTGACTAACAGTGGCATGGTGTTAAATAAGAGTCGAGTGACTAATTATTATCATGAGAACATATTTATCACCCAAATTCCAAAGTTATACCCAAGGCAGTTGTCAAATATTGGTATCATTTGGTATCAACCAAAGTCTCTGTCATGGATTGGCTGGACACAGAGGAATGGTGGAAGGAACCAGCTGGGGAGCCACCAAGAGAAGAAGACTCAGAGCCCGGGGATTGGTGGTGGGATGACAATGAGTGGTCAGAGGGAGAAAAGGGAGAAGACAGGGAAGAGGAGGCATCAGAAGCTGAAGGGGTAACAGGACTTAGTGAACTGGGAGAATCTTTGGCAGAGAGAAAGCAAGAAGAATCAAGAGACAGAAGCTGAAGCAGGCGAGCGGGAGGAGGGAAGTTCAGAGGCAGAGATGAGTCAGGCTGGTGAAGAGTCACTGGTATCTCTCCCTCCTGCTGCGACAAGCTCCCCTCCCACTTTGACTCCCAGTACCAGGCGAGGCGTGATATGTGAGCAACAAAGGCAGTCTGCACACAGACACAGTCTCTGATTGCTTGGAAGAAGCCCTGGTGAGGGGGAAACCTATATGGCTGAGGAGAGGTGGGGACCTTTAGTCTCAGCAACTGATTTCATGGAGTAAGACCTACAGGGAATGAGCTATTGTGCTCATTAGGTTGTAAACTCAGCCAAGCCGATGAAGATCATGTTACTGGTAATAAAGAGTTAACGTCAACTTTGAACTGTGTGATTTACTGACCTGCTCACTCTGTGACAGCCCATATAGTCCCAGCTGCCAATCCATAGGGTACTCTGCTCCTCTTTGAATGGGCTACCTGTTCACCTGCCCTGTCTGAACATGTGAAGGAGTGATGAGAAGCAGCAGTAGCCTCTCCTGCTATCTCCTGCTCCCTCTGGGCCACCATGCTGGTTGTCCCCAAAGGAAGAGGACAAATGAATGAGAAGGAATACCAGGTGCAAGGTTATGGTAGTGGCAGTGGCTCACTAACAGCAAACAGTTCCTAAAACTTGGAACTATTACTACTTATATAACAAACACCACAGACAACTTTTGCCATCAGTAGAGATTGTGCTATCTGATCAGGCAAACACAAGGTAACAGTAAAGAATCATAGAAATGATGGTGTCAGAAACATCTGTAGAGGACTGTGAAAAACTGGAGAAGTCCTTGTCAGCTTTCAAGTTTATTGGTGACAAAGTTTAGAAGATTACTCACAGCTGTATCTTCATGATTGTTGTTGTTTAGTCATTTAGTCATGTCCGACTCTTCGTGACCCCATGGACCAGAGCACGCCAGGTACTCCTGACTTCCACTGCCTCCCGCAGTTTGGTCAAAATCTTCATGATACTCCACAACAACTTGCTATGGATATTGACAGGACATGGGGTTGATTCACTTTTTGCTTAGGCTTTCTACAGTTTTACAGTAGCAAGGCCATGCTCTGGTTACCTTTTTACCTTTCGCTCTAATTCTCCTGCTACCAGCGACAGAGGAACAGTGCCAACCCATGTCTCAGTGGGTGTAACCCCCGCCCCCACAAATGCCTCAGATAAGACAGAGGTAATTAGTGTTCTTTCAACAAGAAGAAAAGTAATTGTTTTGTTTGAAGAGAATGGTGTTGGAATAAATAGGGTTGGAGGAGGTTAATTATAAGTCTGATTAAGGAGAACTATAGATCAAAGTATAAAATGGAAACATTAAATCAGGTCATGGGTACTCCGATAAATTTAAATAAAGTAGAAAATAATTTAGGAAGGCCTATTGTTGAAAAATGCTGAAGAACAATCTCTTTGTTTTATTAATTGTGTTTAGTTATGAGAAAAAACAGTCTATAAGCCTATGAGCCTAATATGGAACAGGACTTCTAGAGATATTGCGTTCCTGAGCCATTTAAGGCTTTATATGTCAAAACCAGCACTTTGAATTGGGCTCAGAAACTAATTGGCAGCCAGTGCAGTTGTGCCAGGATTGGTGTAATATGCTTAAACATCTTGCCCCGGTGAGCAACGTGGCCTCTTAATTCCCAACCAGTTGGAGTTTCTGAACCATCTTCGGAGGCATTGCAGTAATCTAACCCAGAGATTACTAAAGCATAGTCACATGAGTTCGGCTACCCCTGTCCAGACAGGGACACACCTGGACCACCAGCCAAAGATGATGGAAGGCACTCCACACCACTGAGGCCACCTGGGCCTCAGGCAACAGCAAAGGGTCTAGAAAGTACCCCCAAGTTACGTACCTGCTCCTTCAGAGGGAATGTAACCCCCATCAAGAGCAGGCAACCTCCCATCTATTTGGTCAGGGGAACCATCCACTAACAGTGTTTCAGTCTTATCTGGGTTGAGCTTTAGTTCATTGACTCTCATCCAGTCTATTACTGAGGCAAGACAATGGTGCAGCATATCTCCTCTCTCATCTGCAGATGTAGAGTTGTATGTCACCAGCATATTGCTGACAATGTTCTCCAAACCTTCATGTAGATATTAAACAGAATAGGGGATAAAATCAACCCCTGAGGAACCCCATATTGAAGGTTCCATGGGACCAAAGAGCACTCCCTGAACATCAACCTTTGGAAATGACCATCCAAGTAGGACCAGAACCACTAACTTGGACAGCTGCTCGAGAAGGAAACCTTGTTTGAAAAGACTCATTAATTCAGCCCACCAACCAGCATAGTGATGTCACTTTCCTCCCATGTTTCCTCCCATATATTAAGCTTTGTCTTAATTATTGTTTTTTTTAGAAAGTTCTTCAGAAACCCTTTGTTTCTCTTCTATGATTCCAATTAAATCCAATATGACTATTATTAAAAATAAATGAGATAATTTAACCGAATTCCCATTTCTACCCAAATGCAACTTGACAACAGTAATTAATAAAAAAATTATCAGCTATAATAAATGTCGTCCCAAACATAATGACAAAAAATAAAATTAAAAATATGAATAAATGTCCATTAAATTCTACACTTTCTTGGGCATAAGTTAGAAGCAGTCTGTTCTTCACTGCTAGTTAAAAGACAAAGCAAATTAATTCAGTTGCAAATAAGAAATGGTATCAGTCGGTGAAAATGAATAATCCTTTAGGAAAATAATAAAAATGTAAAAGTCTTAAGCATGCTTAACCTTAAACATTTAAATAAAGGATTTTTCTTGTTGTCTTGTTTGTTTGTTCGTTCATTTTTCTATATCACTCTACATCTGAGGATCACAGGGAGGTTGAACCTTGCTCTCTCAGGTCCTAATTTGACACTCCAGCCTCAACACCATAACTTTTGAGTTTGCAAGCCCACTTCAGTCCACAAACCGCCAATGTATTCAGTGACTCACAAGAGGCTCAATAATTCTCATGGCTTTGCAATCTGTCCATCACTGTCAAGTACTTGTAAGGCCTCACAGAATAACTGGTGAGGTGCATTCAGCTAACATGAGTCAAAGAGGAACAGCAAAAACCAAGCTTTAAAATGCTTACTTTAAGGAGGGGGCCACTAGGGGCGCATTGGAAGATGGCCGACAATACCATCTCTCCAACCCACACGGGGTAATTAAGAGGCTGTTATGGGAGTAGGCAGCCCCCCTTCTTGCCCCAAGGGAATGGGGAACACTGCCCTTGCCTGCTGTGCCCATAAATTATGGAGAGAGTCAGAACTTACAGGGTTAAGAAGTTCTGAGTGACGTCTCACATTCTTTGAGGCGGGTTTAGAACACGGAAGGGGAGTGTTCTACTGTGTCTCTCTGAGAGAGAGAGAGGGAGAGTCTGTTTCTTGTCCGCTCAAGGAGCGCAGCGAAGATGGGTGCGGTGTCACCGGGAAAGTTACGATCTGTTGTTTTTCTACGAGAATAAAGCTATTTGTAAGATAAGGAGGACACCGAGCGTCCGGCTCTGATTTACTACGCACACACGGCAATTACTGCTTTTATCGGTTCTGCTTCTGTCGCTGTGCTACGCTCTGCTACACTGCAGCTGGAAGCTGCCCAGAGGGAACAGAGACACGCAGAGGAAGTGTGTGGGCTCCGGGGGCAAGCGAAGCTGCCAGTCAATTTCACCAAATAAATCACCCCCAAATTCGAAAGAAGGGGGTGAGGGCACTAGGCAGAATGCCCCCGTGTGGACCTCGGCTCTCCTGGACGCTGTCTCTGATAGCGCACTAGCTGCAGCAATTTGGAATAATTAATTACAAAAGAAGCAAATGCACATATTTCAAGTGAAGAAGGGGAGTGAGACTGCTAATTTAAGGGACCTCTGCGAAAGAAGACGACGGGTTGGAGCAACAGGAATATTTTACGATGAAGATACACCAAAGGCTGGGTATGTCGGCAACGGGACTGAATGGGGGGGGAACCCTTTTTACTTTCCTTCTATGTGATTTACCAAGAACCCCTCCTCATTAGAACCGTTGGTTTAACTGACCCAAGCAGGATGATTAAGGTCTGTGTGGAGATAAACTTTAACCAAAAGTATGCTTTATGGAGATCGAAAAGCAATAAGAGCTTTTGGAATGGCGCAGCAATTAATTCAGAGTCGCCATCTTGCCAAAGGATTTATAGCCGGGAGGAGGAATGGACTTGTTTTCTTTTTTTTTTATTAAATATTTATTGGTATTTTCGAAAAACACACAACAAACAAAAACAAAAAATAAACAAAATAAAAACAACACAAAAAAGCATATTCGAAACTAAACAGAAAAATAGAAAAAACACATACAGTTTCTGATACTTATTTTCCTCAACCTTGTTTCTCAGACCTCCTCACACCTCCCCTTCTTGTATTCCAATTTAAATTGTCAATTCAGCAAGTCCTTAACTTATTTCTTCACCTTAACTTAAACATTTATTCTAACATACTGTTATTTTACTTTACTTCTTTTTTCCATTTCCTCCATTTATTTTTAACAGCCTTATTTTCACTTAATTTAAAAAAAAAGAAAAAAAAACCAATTTCACCTTATTAAAATTACACATCAATACTTATACCTCATTAATTTATTCTTAAACCTTTTTCCTAAGGTCGACCAAAATTTCCCTTCCACGGTTTACCCAATTTCCTTACCACTAACAAAATATAAAACAAACAAAGCAATGCAAATTATCCTTATGTACCCTTTGGATTCCCAACCTCCACCCACCCTTCTCCCGGTTCCAGTCCCCAACCAATATCCATCAGTCTTTATATTATTTATTTAGCCTGGAGATCTCAGGTCCGAGGCCCTTATGTCTCTCTCAGTTCCTTTCTGCCGGTCTCTTTGATAGACCTTGATGTTAAGCCCCAGGTCTCGGAGGGGCTCCGGCCCAACAGAATCGGTGTTGCTTCTAGCCAGTCCTCCATACTTAAAAGCAAAAGCAAAGCCTATGGGGTATTCCAACTCTTGTTTCAAATTTCTTTCAAATCCAAATGTCCCCACAGCTCCAGCTTCCACCTTCAACAAATTTATAATCCTCAGGTCTTCAGATCTCCTCAAAAGAGGATCTCTCCATTTTCCAAACTCCCAATCAAACCAGGCTTTCCGCATCCAGTTTTTATTGTCCTTTTTTATCATCATGTCAGGCCTCATATTGTAGCTCTCCTTTGACTCCTGCAAACCTCCATCTCCTCCTTCGTTTTCTTCAAAAAGAACATATTGCTCCATCGTGTCTACGCTTTCGGTTTCATTTATTTGTTCAGTTGAATAGGCTTCCTGTTTCAAATCCTTATCAGACTCCAAGCTGTTGTTTACTGTCCAGTGTAATAGCGATACCTCTGTAGACAAAGCATGGTACTCATCTTGTAAGTTTCCCAAGAGAACAAGTGCTCTGTCCAATTCTGCTTGGAATTTAGACACTCCAGCCATTTTTGTAATGTAGTATCCTTGTTACCCCTCTAGGGGGATTTAATTCCTTGATCTTCCTTTCAGCTCAAAAACCAAAAGTCCAGTTATTTTGTATCAACCTTATTTTCAACAAGTTATCCCGAATAAACCAGCAAAAACAGCAGAAACAATGTTCTCTTTTTCCAGCTGACAACTAGCTGACTAGCAGCTCACTTGACAGCTGTCAAAATCTTCCATGCAACAGGCTTTCTCATCGGACGTTCCCGGGTCTAGGGGGGGGGGTGTAGTTTCAGCTCCCAAAATTCTTTTTATCCTCCAGAATATCTTCTTATAATGTCCAGACCGTGAGGTCAGGATCTTTTGTTAAAAAAAGCAAGAAACAGATTCTCTCGACCTTAGCTGCCCAGTCCTTTGCTTTAAGTTGTTTACAAAGAGGGGGGGGGTGGACTTCCTTTTTAGCCCCTTCCCGCTCGTTCCAAATCCAAGATAAGAAATTTTTTAAAGTTCCAATCTCCGTATTACTCACGGGTTGATGTTTTAGAATCCAATCAATCTTAGAAGAAGTTGGCGCTCTCTGTCAATGGCTTGCGGCTTCACTCCGTAGACGAGGGAGTACTCTCAGCACCACGCCTTACCCTGCCTCCGTTCCGAAGCCTTTAAAAAGGCTCCGTCGCGGATTGGGGGGGCGCAAATGGTGCCCGCCGAGTCTCTGTGTTCACAGGCATCCGCGCCTGTGATTTTAAGGGTCCCCGCTTCGCCGCAGCGGCCAGACCCAGACGCTACGGAGCCGATTCCCTCCGGAGCTCGGAGGGAATCCGCCATTAAACAATGGCACCAACCCGGAAGTCCCGGAATGGACTTGTTTTCAGACTGCATTCCTGGTGAATGTCCTCAGAGGTTTGAGAAAGGAGGCAGATTGGTGAAGATTAATGACACTAAGACTGTTTTGATGTATGGAAGTGATGTTATATGGAAAACGTCTGGATATGGCTACTGGATAAAAATAATAATAATATCCACGCAGGATTACAAACTGTTTTAACCAGCTTGTGGAAACTATCAGAGGTCACAGAGAGAAAGGAAAAATATATGAAAATAACAACAAGAGATGTGGAAAAACAATAAGAAAGGACTGGATAGTACTGTGAACATCATATGGTTAGATTTGTGGACATTAAAACAGCAGCAAGAAGCAAGAAGTTGATTGGATCCCCTTCGGAACTTGAAATATGGGTACCCCCAACAAAAATTTAAAATTTGGCTGTGTAATTTGGAATTTATGTAATTTGGTTTGATTTGATGTGATTGGTCGGTTAATAAAAAATTATTCTTAAAAATAAAATAAAATGCATACTTTAAAATTAAATGCTTTTTATTTATTTTTAAGGATTGCTTCCAAGGAGCACCTTTCTTTCTATTTCCTATTTCCTCCTTCTTGGATGGGCAAATCTGTCAGTTTCAGTTTCCCGTGCAGTCTCATTTTTCCAGTCTTCTCTACAACAACAATTTATTTGTACCCCCCGACCAGAAGACAGGCTAGGAGCAATGTGGGAAGTACAGGTGTGTGTGCAAAAGCAGAAAGAAGAGAAAGAGTTCAGAAATCCTTTCATACCAGCCACTCATCTATTTTAATCGACTTTATATGATTCAGATCGCGTCACTGTCACATCCAGTTAACTCCTTAGGCCTGTGATAATTGCATGCATTAAACCTGGGTGTAGACGGTTCTTAATTTCCTCCTTCTGCTGTATATCATTCACAAGTTTCTCCATATTAGCACTTTTTGACTTCAGTATTTAGACTTACAAGAGAAGTGTAAATATTTGCCTTGTGCGGTGTCAACCTAAACCAAATTTCGTTTTGTTGCTGCAGTTAAGAAAGCGCAATAAGATACTCTGGGTGAGTAAATTGTAGGTTTACTTTTGTTTGTTAGAAATTTGTTAGCACACAGATCATGAACATAGTATTTTAGACAGCCCCACCCACCTCAAATATTAGATTCATTTTTTAAAAATAAAAAAAAACCAGATAGTTGTTGCAATGATGGTGTTTTTTCTTAAAGAATTGTGTAGCTCTGGAAGCTCTGTCGATTACACTGGCCTTTCTAAAGATACGTATGAGACTGAGGTACCTTAACTGATTTTTTGACAGGGTTACTAGGTTGCAATCAGGAGATCAAGACTTTCTTAAATCTTGTTTATATATTGCATCAAGTTCATTCAAAGGCACAGTCTGAAGAGTTCTGCGGATCATGGCTTTAAAATGTCTATCTCAGAAGCTAGGTTTCAGATATTAATATTTCAAAATTGATCTTGCACATATTTTAACCAAGTTCTCCATCAAATGGGATGAAACACACAGGCACGCGCGCGCACACACACACACACAATATTTTACAATTCGGGGGGAAAAAATATCTGAAGAGGTGTGCATGCACACAAAAGCTTATACCCAGAACAAACTTAGTTGGTCTCTAAGGTGCTATTGGACAATTTTTTTTATTTCTTTATTTATTTTGACTGCGTCAGACCAACATGGCTACCTACCTGAATATTTTACAAGGTTACCATAAAAAGTCTAGTTGCTGAGGCTTAAAAAACGTACCAATTATCTGAAATAGCAATGGTTATTTTTCTGCTCCCCCCAAAAGTACACCTATCTGCAACTCTAAAATACAAAGCTGAATTATTTCCATTAGACTTAAACTTAGTAGCTATTAACCAGTGAACATCAACTGCACATAGTTTGTGTTATTGGCTATGGAACTATAAAGAATAGTGCTCAAGGATCCCATAAATCTTCTTCACCAAACCTTTGTTAGGCATAACAAATATAGGCTATCATAAAACATCCATATATAAAATTTTAAAATATATACAAATAAACAGGATCCCATAAATCATTGACCTCCACCTTTTCAGCACGACACTTTAAAACCTGACTATGGCCTAAGTCCATAATCTTATGTATATTTACTTAAAATGGGGAAAAGACCCATTAGGAGCAATGGGTCATGCTGCTGAGAGTAGTTGAGGACAGGCTGTGTGACCCACTGAAAATTTTGATCAATTTTCCCTAGATTGTGACGTGTACAAAATTGTACGTCTGACTACTTTCTTACTCCTATCTATAGCGCAGAAAACGACTGACATGTAGGGAAATTCTTCATCCCTCTAAAGCTGTGAAAGGGCAGGTTTCCTTAGTACAGATCGATGGATCCCCATTGGTGCCTCATGACCTCCATGTATATTTTTTCTCAATGACCCCACATCTGGAGGAAATATATTGTTATAGATTTTGCTGGACTCCCTAAACCCTAGAAATTAATAAATTGTAGGAGCTTATTTGAGAAATGAAGGGAGAATACAAGCTGCAGGTGAATTCCTGGGTAAAACAATCTGGCCAAGCCAGGACCATTAAGGAACAATATAGGGCCATTGAGGGACATTGGCAATGCAAGAGAACTGTCCTCTCCCCTTGCCCTGAGATGTGAGCAGAGACTGGGGGCTTGCCAAGGTAACTGGGTGTGAGGTGACAGGAAAAGAGAATTTTTAGAAGGGTATTTTGGGAAGAAGAAGAAAGAAGAAAGACTGGGATCCATCTTGGGCAGGTTGACTGAAGGCTAGCTGCACTGCTGTGGGGGACAAACCCCTCTTGAAATGACCATGTTGTAAGATCTGGACTCCTTCCATGCAGACTGAAGGTGTAAATAGGTGAATAAACCATATTTCTGAAAGCTATGACAGTCTGTGTCATGTCTCAATTCTTCAAAGGAACACAGACCCTCAGCGAATGCCTGGAACCCCATGGGCTCTTGCCACTGCTCGGCAGAGAGAGGGGGAGGCATACAACTTTTGTAGAAATATTGTGAAGAATGTGTGTTTATCAAATGTATGCTGAGCTTTTCACTGTTAAAACAGAATATTAGAGGAGCCAAAAGAGAGATAATGTTTTTGTGAAGCATGTAGCACCACTGAGCTGTGCTAAAGTGCAACTTAAACCATATTGTGAAATGCAAAAGCATTATGATAGGTGACATTCTCTAGACAGAACTAGCTGTATACACACAACTCTACAAGCCAAATAAATGTATTCTAAACCATCAGCATCCAGATTTTCCAGGGCTTCTGAAATGTTGGGAATAAATTTCACAGACACATAGTTTGACAGAACATAGAGCTTTAGAGCTTCATGTTTATCTTTCTCCCTCCCTCTGCTTTCTCTCCATGACTCTCTCAATCACACAGTATAAAACCAATAAGCTCATTAATGTTGATTTATTTTCTTATTTTGATATTTTTAACAGGCCTCTCGCTGATGGTTCAACCTCCCAAAGTGATTCGGGAAAGTTGAAAATTCAATTCAAAGTCACAAAAATAAACAAGATCCAATGATTAAAAATGATCGCTAAAAAGAGTCAACAGGAAAAAACTGGTAGCAGAAGCACAACACACAGGTATCCTAAAAGTCCCACCCCACAAAAAGACCCTCTTTACATCTTTTAACACACCACATCGATCTCATGAGGAAAACTCTCATGAGGAAAGCTCTTTCATGGCAAATGTTTCTCCATTTCTCTTTAGAGTTTTCCAGTAACCACAGGACCTGTGAGAGGGCCCTCAGCAAGGAAGCCTGCACTCCCAGCACCTTCTCCAAAGTGAGTTTGCCAGACGAGGAGGGCAGCAGTGAGGATGGGTGATAGAACTGAAAGGAACAGTTGCTTAGGTCTAGCCATTCGGTACTGAACCCAGGACCAAGAGAAGAAACACCAGAGGAAATGGCTGCAGCAGCTGCCACCATCTTCATCTCCCAAGAATGCCTTTGTGTATTTTGAGGGCACAGCCTAAGACATTGCAGGTAATGAAGATGCCAGCAGCTGCAACCCAACTCACCTCAGCACTGGCCTCAAAACTTAAAAAAGTTAAGGGATGCCAACAGAAGCCATGATGAGCTCAGCAGGGCTAATAGATCCCAACATTGGCCTGACAATGTTGTGTGCTGATGCTGAATCTGAATGGCCACAACAGCTAACAGCACATCTCTACCCACGTCTACTCAGAAGTAAGTCCTGTTGAATTCAGTGAGGTTTACTCCTAGGTATGTAAGGTTAGGGTTGCAATCCCTTAACCAGACAATTGCCATGTGGTTCCGCAGATAATCTTTCACCCTTCAAATGCATGTTCTTTTAGATGTAGCACTTGACACAGGAAGACTCCCACCAATCACATGTAAGTTCATCAAAGTCTGCATTTCATTTGTTAAAAAGCAGCAACATCTCGGGCTTCTTCTCACCATTATACTGCTTTTGGCAAGAATCTTTTTGAAATCTCAGCTTCCATAAGATCTATACTGCATCCATAACATTCTGTGAGTGTTTTTGGTTTAAAAAAATCAAGAAAGTTATCACACCATGAGTTAAGGCAACTGAGACCAATAAGAACAGATTTATTTTCTGAAAATATTATTTGAAGCTCAGTAGTTATTCTATCAAGCATGGGCAAAAAGTAAGTTTTCTGAAGTCTTTCTCTGAAAGGCCCTGTTCACTTGACACTTTGTCAATCAAAATTGATTCCTGAAACCTTAAAGGCAGGCTTTGTATATAACTGTGTATTGCATAGGCATCATGGGATTCTGCATATGGCAGATATATTTTTATATGAGTTTGCATATAGATATGAATGAAAAAATAAAATAGTTTACATTTGAAGGCATTGTCTTGAGGCAGAAACTTTAGACTCTTATTTGGGAGTAAGTTCCTTTGAAGAAAGATTTAACTTTGAGTAAACATGCATCAATTTACATCATAAAGCTATGGCTTTATTCCCAGTACATTTTATGGGTATATGTTTTGACTGGGGGAAACAAAGTTGTAACTGTCTCTGGTTTGTTTTTCTGATTGTGCTCTTTTGGGGGACAGCCTTACACCTTATATTTTGTCTTATAAATGAAATGAAACAAGCCCCACAGCTCTCAAAACACATGCAATAAAGGAAGCCATCCATCTATCCGTCCATCCATCATGGTACCATGTAACTAATAAAAAGAAGAGATAATGGTTTTACCCAATATTTAATTAAATGCCCATTCTGGATCATCCATGCTCAAAAGTTCAGTGATTAGAGCATCACAAAACAGCACATTTAAGACAATTCAGACTAGCTCTGGGATTTTGGAATGCCTTCCAGTGAGAGGTTTTCTGTCATCTTCCAGAAGGCAGGTCAAGCTCTTTCTTCTCAGTTGTGTTTTTAGAAGTTGTATCTATTAATGTAGCTTTTCCTCCTTCCAACTGTTTCATGATTAGACCATTAGTGTTTCCTATTGTACGCTACCCTGGAAATTTGTTTTTTAAAGTGGTGATGGTGGGGAATCTTGTAGACAAAATGAAATTCTTGAATTCAAAAGTCAAATGGCAGCATCAAAATCTGAGTGGCGAACATGTTGTATGTGCTGATTTTATCATTTGGCAGCCTTTCATTTCAGGCCTAAAGAAAAAAAATGATGACAAAACTGGGGAAAGCAGACATTGTTTGCAAATTATGGGAAGGGCTAGAGCTCAGACACAGCACATGGTTTGTATGTAAACCATTCCAAATTCAATCTCTAGCATCTCCAGGTAACACTGAAAAAGAATCCTGAGTGGAACGAAGAGATTAAGTCGGTTATGATTCACTGGGCCAAAGATTTTGGGTATAATATACAGCCGAGTGATTGGGTGAAATTATGGAAGGAAGGTTTAAAATTTACTGCATGCTATGCCCTAAAAGAAAATGTGATGAAAATGATGTATAGATGGTATATTACACCTGTTAAGTTAGCGAAAATGTATAAAGTTAGTAATAAATGTTGGAAATGTAAAGAAAAAGAGGGAACATTTTATCACATGTGGTGGGAATGTAAAAAGGTGAAATGCTTCTGGGAGATGATATATAATGAGTTGAAAAAAATGTTGAAACATACATTTATAAAGAAACCAGAAGCATTTCTATTGGGCATTGTGGGGAGTGATATAAATAGAAAGCAATGTAAGCTCTTTTTATATGCAATAAGAGCAGCAAGAATATTATTGGCCCAGAAATGGAAGCAAGAAGAGTTACCGTCGATTGAAGAATGGAGGATGAAGTTAATGGACTATGCAGAATTAGATAAACTAAGAGGAAGGATTCGAAACCGGCAAGACCAGAAATTCACGGAAGACTGGAGTAAATTTACGGACTATTTGAAAAGTAATTGTGAAGAACAGATGACGTTTGTAGGGTTGCAAGAAGTTTTGTGAGGAGTATTATTAGAAGTATTGTAAAAATGGACAAGGGGGAGGATGATTTGTTAAGAGATGTAAAGGCAATATAAAATTAAGAAATGCATAAGAAGTGGTTAAAACGGTGGATCATCAGAGGTGCTGATGGAAGTCCAAAAAGATTGTAGAAGTGATGAGTTTTGTGGTACATTTTATAATTTATATGTTAAAATTAATAAAAAATATTATAAAAAAAGAGAAAGAAAATCCTGAGTGAATCATGAATAGCTAGGACTCGGAGTCAGTGTCAGCACTATTTCAGCAATACTGAGCAAGACCTGGTGTAATACAGCTTTCTATCTCCACCCCAACATTGAAACAGAATTGTCCACTGTGTCCAGGGAACTAGGAAGGGAACAATGCTTTCCCCCCCTCATTTACAGTGCCTCTTTGGAAAAATAACTCCCTTTTGCTTTTATTGGCAAAGCACACCATTTAAATGACCAGTGTATTAGCAGGTCTAACAACCAGAATAAGAGAGCAAGAAGATGTATTTAAAGAGGAGTGGAATTTTTTTGTCGAGTACATTGAAAACAATTGTGCACAGTTGAAAACGCTAGCAGTATTATAATAAATTCAACAGTATAATACATATCAAAGGGATGTAAGATAGGAAAATAGAATTAGATGGTTAAACGAACCTTGGAAGGGGTGGGAGGAAAGTCATTGAATGTATGGTATAATAAAAGATGTTTAATTTGAAATGTAAGATTTGAAAATTTAATAACAATTATAAAATAAAAAGGGCCAGTGTATTAATCTGGTCCAAATCACTGCATTGGCCACTCCTACATCACATCATGTGACAGGCCCTTAAAAGCACCATCTATATGAGCAAAATTCAGATGCCAGATATCACATTTTCCATTTTCTAAAGCTACAAGGAGAGGACTCCCACAAATCTCAATCTCTGTAAGTACCTACTAGTTCACAGCTAAAGCAATGCCGGTTGCACTTTCCTCATTTAAAGCAGCCACATTTTCTCTTCAATATTTAACAAGATAGTTGAGTATCAATTTTTTATCGAATGCAAACGCAGCATATTATTCCACTAAAAATAAGAATTATTTCAAGCTTGCTTAACCTCTCAGAGGGAAACAAATAGGAACTCAGAGGTTCACCAACAGAACACTTTCCCCGAGTGGAGTGGTGAATCCAGGAAACCAGTCGTTTCAGCTCTAATGCGGAGGCAATGCAAGCATACATCATGTCCAAATTTTGCAATTTGCAAGTCTAAGTTAGCATCCTGCCTGGCTGGCTTAAAATCAGACTGCGTATCAGAACACTGTAATACAGACCATGGCAGCAGAATGTTAGCCACAAAACTTTTCTGTGCTGGGCCAAAGAAGTGAAAAGTAGGGTCACATTTGCACAGTACATGTAAAGCACCACCATCTCCCCAAAAAGGGTATTTGCCAGGGGTTACAGGCAGGGTTGAAGAAAATATTGGGTGTGGCCAGACCAAGTTACTGCCACCCCTGCTCTCTTTCCCCCTCTCCCCTGCCCCCATCTCCAGTTACCAGATTTTTCGCTCCTGACTATAAGACACACCTAGTTTTTACAGGGGGAAAGCAAGAAAAAAATATTCTGCGCAGAGCATGTAAGCGGCTCTCGCTTTTCTTGCTTTAAAGCAAGCAAAGCGAGAGCCACTTACATAGCTTCTCTCTCGCTTTACGCAGCTCTCACTTTGCTTGCACATCCCTCCTCCCACCTCGCTGTAAAGCGCGGCAACGCCGGAGCAAGAAGAGGAGGAGGAGACACCGGGACAGGTGCTTTGCTTGCTTTACATCGAGGCGGGAGGAGGGATGGGCAAACAAAGTGAGAGCTGCGCAAAGCGGGACAGAAGCCATGTAAGCGGCTCTCGCTTTGCTTGCTCCCATCCATCCCTCCTCCCGCTTCGCTGTGAAGCCAGCAGAGCAAGAGCGATAGCTGCACAGCGGTTCTTGCTCTGCTGGCTTCACAGCGAAGCGGGAGGAGGGACGGAAGGGAGCCCTTCCACGGAGCCCCTTCCGTCCCTCATCCTGCTTCACTGTGAAGCCAGCAGAACAAGAGCGATAGCTGCGCAGCAGCTCTTGCTCTGCTGGCTTCACAGCGAGCGATGGATGGGAGCCATGGCTCCGGGTGCGGAGGCATCCCTCAGCTCGCGACTGTAGCAGTAGCCAAGGGATCCCTCTGCCGCCCAGTGCATTTGCTCCAATAAGACGCACAGACATTTCCCTTACTTTTTAGGAGGAAAAAAGTGTGTGTTATGGAGAAAAAAATACAGTATCTTCCCCTGTCCAGCAGGCTGCCTGGGAAGGGGCAGATCACTCCTCCCAGAAATCTGAACTTGCAGAGGGCTTCTGTCTCTGCGAAATCAATGTTGCCTTGGTCATGGAAGATGGCAAGATCCCCAAAGAGACTGCAATCTACTTTCAGAATTAAAATCTGGCAGTGATCTACCCGTTTTTGGGAAGTTCAGCTCAAAGTTGTTGAGCTTTTTTAGGGAGGAGGAACACCCCGTTTTTTTGGGTTTTTTAAAAATCGCTTTTTTGGGGGGCCCTTTCAGAAATCAGAGGGGGCACGGCAGGAGTCAGTTTTAGCAACGCTAAAGAAAGGGAGCCAGAGATTGGCTGCGATCTACCAAAACCTCACAGGGATCTACCAGTAGATCACAATTGACCTGTTGGACATCCCTGCTCTACAGGGAGCTTGCTTCAGGCACCAGGCCCGTTGGCAGACCAACTCTGCCTTACAAAGATGTCTGCAAACGTGAGGTGTAGGCTGGCAACATTGGCTCCCATTATGCTTCCAAGCACAGTTCAAAGTGTTGGTGCTGACCTTTAAAGCCCTAAACGGCCTCGGCCCAGCATTCCTGAAGGAGCCTCTCCACCTCCATCATTCAGTGCAGACACTGAGGTCCAGCTCTGAGGGCCCTCTGGCAGTTTCCTCACTGCGAGAAGCGAGGTTACAGGGAACCAGGCAGAGGACATTCTCAGTAGTGGCGTGTGCCCTGTGGAACACACTCCCATCAGACGTCAAGGAAATAAACAACTATCTGGACTTTTAGAAGACATCTGAAGGTACCCCTAGTTAAGGAAGTTTTTAATGTTTGATGTTTTATCGTGTTTTTAATATTCTGTTGGGAGTTGCCCAGAGTGGCTGGGGAAACTCAGCCAGATGTGTGGGGCATAAATAAATAAATAAATAATAATAATAATAATAATTTATTATTATGTCATGTGGGAATCCCTTGCAGATGACTGCAGTGCCCGGAGACAGATAGTCAGGTCGTGTACCCACAGCAGTGGCCAGAAGAAGACTGACTGCTGGGAGGAGTGCAGAGTGAAGAAATCCTATGGTGAATCTACAGAACACCTACATCTTCCCCATACCTACTGAGATCTATGGCTGAACAACCATGTGATATGGAAATTAATGTGGTAATTGCTGGTTGAATGCCTTTCATCCAGGATCAAGTTTCTCAAATGTGCACTAAGCCTCCATAGCTACAAAAGCCTTCCCATTGCAGACAGCCACGAGTCAGAAGGTGATGGAAATGAAAAGGAAAGCCATGGAACTAGGATGCTCATGCCATTGTGTTTAGTTTCCATAGTTTTTAAGAGGGCTTGAGTATTTTCCCATCGATAGGTAATGATCCAGATGTTTCCTTCCACCACTTGATCAGTGCTAACCATTTGTTACTTGGTTGCCCACAGGGAGAGTCCGATGGCATTTTAAAATGCATAATGCTGTTTTCCCAGTTTAGTAGTGAAAACAGAGAGATCTGTACTTCTCCTTTCTGTAAATGACACCATATTTCAGGAAAACTGCTGCATTTCACATGCAGTCTACCTAGTTAATGTTATCGCTGCTAACATATGTCAGCGCATTTTTCCTGCTTAGATTTGTCAGGATTTCCTATTAACTTTTGGTTGTTTCCCAGAAATTCGGCTAGCAGGGTTTCTGAAAGCTGCTTCTACACCTGTTACTAAATTCACGCTGTGGGTGTAATAATATCTGTTAATGGCTTTGTTCTAATTGAGATTGGTCACAAGCTGAAAGGAATGACAGTCTGCTCTCATTTATCTAAATGGCCTTGCGAATTTCCAAAAACACTGGGGTCACTTGGAAGTCTGATGCTTAAACAGTAACCTCAGTGCTATATTTAGACTGATTATGTGTGGGTCTAAATAATAACACTCAAGGTCTAACTAAACACAATCAATCAGAGAAGAGGTATAACTGCTCTACACTTTAAAAAGAAAAAGAAAAAGGAAGCTGAAACTCCTTGTGTGGAGAAGGATCTTTCTTCTTTAATAACTCAATTTTGTCCTTTAGGAACTTTGCCTTCTCCACTAACCCATGGCTTCAGCACAAACTCTATGTTACTGATATCATCCACAGGCAGTAAGTAAGAAAATCCTAATTGCCTAAATTCGACAGGAAAAGATATGGAGCAGCCTTCCATTAATACCTCACCTTGTCATTTATTTATTACATTTAAATCCGTAGATATGTCCAAGGAGCTCAAGGTGGTGTCCAGTGTCCATGGTTCACCTGCACCACCATGTTGTCATCGGAACAAAACTGGGAGGAAAGTGAGGCTGAGAAACAGCAACTGACCCAATATGACCTTCATGACCGAGTGAGGATGTCAACCCTGGTCTCCCAGGTCTTAGCCCAACACTAAGCATTATACCACACCTTCTGTCTCCCCACTGGAAGAAGCCAGATGCTCAAGGCCAACACATCCAAAGTATGCATTCAAAACATTGCATTGTAAAGGCAGTGGTAAAAGTAAAGGACCCCTGGATGGTTAAGTCCAGTCAAAGGCGACTATGGGGTTGTGGCACTCATCTCGCTTTCAGGGCAAAGGTGCCCGCATTTGTCCACTGACAGCTTTCCGGGTCATGTGGCCAGCATGACTATACCACTTCTGGCACAACGGGATACTGTGACGGAAACCAGAGCGCACGGAAACGCCGTTTACTTTCCCACTGCAGTGGTACCTATCTATCTACTTGCTTTCGAACTGCTAGGTTGGCAGGAGCTGGGGCAGAGCAATGGGAGCTCACCCTGTCCCAGGGATTTGAACCGCCGACCTTCTGATTAGCAAGCCCAAGAGGCTCAGTGGTTTAGACCACAGCGCCCCCTGCATATATCCCAGTTTCATTGTACATATGGCTAAATGATAATGGGGCAGCCTTTCAACCAATATCGCCATGGGAAATTCTAGTACTGTTGTTTGCACTCCAGCTTCCTGCCTCTACCTTCTCACCAAGTATTGATAGATAACAGTACATCTTGCCCCCTTCACTGACCAGGCCAAGTTCAAATATGTGCGGTCTGCTTTTGTCCATTTAGAAGTGCCCCTTGTATTGATATTAGAATCTAGAATGCCAAATGAGAATTTAACTGTTTGTTTGTTTTGGATGCTGTGTGCCTGATGTTTGATTTTCTGTTACTATGCAATTACCCCTGTTTTAAACTTTCTTATACTGGACATGGGTTTGACTGAGTCCCTTAGCATTCCAAGAATTGATTCCTCTCTAGGCAGCCCGACTTAAATTCAGATGGGGAGAATTACAGAAGCATCCCTGAAGAAATTTAGGACGTGAAATAATGTGATTCCTCGACATATTCTTAGATTTCACAGATATTGGAAACCTTTGGGCAGTACTGTGCAACTATTCACGGGAGAAAAACGAAGGCACCAGGAGAGGGTCTCTGGGGAAATATTTTACAAATGGGGAGCCACTGCAAAAAAGACCTGCTCTTGTATCTCCACCCTCTGGACCTCTTGTGAAGGGGTCTGGGTTGGTTCACATGGGAAGAGGTGGTCCTTGATATATTGCAGTCCTGAATAAGGTTCTTTTTTAAAAGAAGTAAACAAATATATCAGGAATAAACCCATCAATACCTGTTAAGGTATCTTCTGAACCTGCATTGCCAGACACTGCAGAAGATACAACAGCTGATGAATTACTCTACAATTGTACTGTGTCTTTTATTCTTTGGAAGCTGCCTGTGACCTTATATTAAGAATTACATTTCGGTTCTACAGACTGTTTGAATTCACCACATAATGTTATACAGTCTGCAAGGACAATAAATCAGCCAGCATGCTGATCATTACAGAAGACTTATAGTTTTTTATTCAGTAAGCACCTTCAGGCTACATTATTCAAAGAGTGTAGATTTCTCCTCCCCATCCCAAAAGTTGGCATAATGAAAATGAGAAAAATGACTTATTGCTACTGAGGAGGATGGGGGCACCACAGTAGGGTTGTTAAGGGGGAAATGCACTGAGGTTTCCTTTTTACATTACACTTTAAAGACACAAAATGAATGGATGTTGGAAGTTTGTTTCATGTGGAGCCTCACACTTCTTAAAAAATTGAAGATGAAAAGTATTCCTAATAACGCATTGGCTTGGGGATATTGTTTTCTACAAGTAAAACCTTTTCTCCCTGTAGTTATAAATAGGCACAAACTTCCCAAGGAACTTTGCTACCTTCTCAAAATGCTGCTGGTGCCCTGGAAATCTCTCAGATGCTTTGCCCAAGGAGCAACCCTCAAATTTCCTCTTAATTTTGCTTTAGGTGAAATCAGGGACAACTTTAGGAAACTCTGAAAAATGTCATGTTTTTTTGACTTCCCTCAAAATTCAGCGGGTTCCACTTTAAAGAAACATATGGAGTTTTGTTAAACAGATATTCTACGGGCATCTCTAAAGCCAGTTAGATAATACATGGTGTGGATTATATGGGCTCTCCAGACCTGCTTTTTATTGCATATTCATTATAAATTGTGGTCACATACAATCCTGCTTTCAATACTGTTTATACCTGCAGATTATTATTTGTGGGAAGGCAGAGCCAGTCCACGTACAAGGCGGGATGAAGCAGCTGCCTCGGGTGGTATTAATCTGAGGCCCTTCTTCATGTCTGGAGGGCAGCAACATGAGAATGGGCCTTTTCTACGGTGGCTCCCCATTTGTGGAATGCTCACCCCAGGGAGGCTCAGCTGGCGCCATCGTTATACAACTTTACGTGCTGGGGAAAACGTTCCTCTTCAACCAGGCCTTTGGCTGATCAACATCCTATATGCTTTTAAGTGTGTTTGTTGGGGAGGTGATGGGGGTTAATGGTTTGTTGGTTTTTTGCTCTTGTTTTTATTATATATATTGTGTTTTTATCTTGTAATTTTATGTTGTGAACCACCACGGGATTTATGGCTGAAAGGAAGTGGTACCGCAGGTTAAGTACTTAATTCGTTCCGGAGGTCCGTTCTTAACCTGAAGCACCACTTTAGTTAATGGGGCCTCCTGCTGCTGCCGCGCCGCCGGAGCACGATTTCTGTTCTCATCCTGAAGCAAAATTCTTAACCTGAGGTACTATTTCTGGGTTAGCGGAGTCTGTAACATGAAGCATATGTAACCTGAAGCATATGTAACCCGAGGTACAACTGTATACAAATGTAATAAATAAAGTTCCTGGTCTGTCCCAATGGAGTGGCCCTGCATCCGTTCCCCTCATGTGAGTGGTAGCCTGATGCAATTGTGATCCTATGTGGCAGTGGATAGAATAAGAGATCTGGCTTCTCAGAAGTTCTGGTTAGAGCTCTGCTTCTATTACAGTGGGACCTTGGTTCTCAAACAATCCATTCTGGAAGTCCGTTCCAAAACCAAAGTGTTCCAAAACCGAGGCGCACTTTCCCATAGAAAGTAATGCAAAATGAAGTAATCCATTCCAGAATTTAAAAGACAACCCCTGTAACAGCAATGTAACATGAATTTTACTATTTAATGAGACCATTGATCCATAAAACAAAAGCAATAAACAATGTACTGCAGTCACACAATCAATTAATCAGTAGCTGAACTGGGTTCCACACAAGTCACAAAAACAAAACAAAGAGCCGCAAAAACAAAAACGCAAAATAAATAGCAAAAACAGACAGACCTCAGCATAACACTCAAAACGAAAGTGTGGCACTCAAACAGTGTGCAACACATAAGAAAGAGCACATTCGGCTTCTGAAAAAAGTTCGCAAACCAGAACGCTTACCCCCAGGTTTGCAGTGTTTGGGTTCCAAGTTGTTTGAGTACCAAGGCGTTTGAGAACCAAGGTTCTACAGTATCTTCCTCCTCCTGCTACTGCATGATGTAATGGCTACTGCAAGGTGACTATTATGTGCAGAGAGAGAGCTTTGTTTTGTTTTTCAGTGGATGAGTATTCAAACACGGAACTTTCAACCTGCAAGACAAGGAAAATCCATATCACTTGATTCTGTCAAAGTTATAAACCAACTCTAAGTTTAAGGCAAGGTCCGTATAGTAAAAGCTATGGTTTTCCCAGTAGTGATGTATGGAAGTGAGAGCTGGACCATAAAGAAGGCTGATCGCCGAAGAATTGACGCTTTTGAATTATGGTGCTGGAGGAGACTCTTGAGAGTCCCATGGACCACAAGAAGATCAAACCTATCCATTCTGAAGGAAATCAGCCCTGAGTGCTCACTGGAAGGACAGATCGTGAAGCTGAGGCTCCAATACTTTGGTCACCTCATGAGAAGAGTCCCTGGAAAAGACCCTGATGCTGGGAAAGATGGAGGGCACAAGGAGAAGGGGACGACAGAGAACGAGATGGTTGGACGGTGTTCTCGAAGCTACCAGCATGAGTTTGACCAAACTGCGGGAGGCAGTGGAAGACAGGAGTGCCTGGCGTGCTCTGGTCCATGGGGTCACGAAGAGTCGGACACGACTAAACAACAACAACAACAAGAAGAAGAAGTTTAAGGCATTTAAGGAGAATTTGGAGTAAGCACACATTTTCCATCCCTGGCTGGAAGAGCAAGGTTTGCCTGGTTTTGACTCTGGCAAATTAAACTGGGCTGTGTGTGAACATTCATATCAGCACTATATTCAGGTAATCCCAGAGTAGGCATCTGCAGGAATTCTAAACGAAACTGCATGGAAATGATAGTTTCTTCTTTAGCTGGGTAATGTTGGAGGTGTGTTGTTTATTAGCAACATTTCTGAGCAAATCCTTCACTAGTGGAATTTCCCCTGAAACACAGCAGAAGGGTATTACCCTGGATGTTCAATCTCGTGGTTGCAATCTTTCTCCATAATGACTTCCTCTCAGTACTGTAAATTGAGTTTGTGAAGCTATCTATTAGCAGGGCATGTGACAGACTGAGGTGCTTAGACTTCTGTGGAAAACATTACTTATGAATTTTATTAACATGCCTACTCTCCTTCAATCCCTGTATTTCTTTCAAAGTATCCCCTTAAGGTTCTCAGCACCTTTTCTCTGAATTACACCTATATTTCTCATTTTCTCTGGCAGCATTAAATTCTGAGGCAAACACACACACCCCTCATCTTCTGCTCCCATTGTCCAGAGGCTTTCCACCAAGCCTACCATTTAAATTAATTTCCTTCAAAACAATGACAAATTCACCCTGATAATGAAGTCAAGCAGTCTGTCAGATTCAACAAAGCCAAGTGCCACTTCAAACCCCACCATTCATTAAGGTGCCAGGGAACTCTGCCATCAGCAACTGTATTCTTAATCTCTTCCCTCCCAAAATTGCCGAATTCAAAGGACCAATGGAGATGTTGCCCACAAACATTTGTAATAAACTCTCAGACTTTTCTCCAGCACCTTCCTTCTGAAGGTGATTTACAAGGGGCCTGCTTACTTACTTACTAAATTTCCACCCCACTCTTCTTCCCAAAGGAGCCCAGGACAGCAAATTCTAAAATAATTAAAACCTCTTTAAAAATTAAAGTACAGATGCAGACTGGGAAAGAGCTCTCCTTTCAAGGCTTGTTGGAAGAAGAAGGCCTTCAGTGGGAGTCAAAAAGACAACAGACACAGCATCTGTTTAATATAGGGTTGCCATATTGTGGCAATCACACCGGGTCCCCAGACATTTCACCGTCTATTGATCCCTGTGCCACCACTTTTTTTCTTGCTGCCCCCACCCAGGCCCTACCTGGTACAATACTGAGTCCAGTCGGGGTTAAATTGGAACATAAACTTCTGTTTATTTATTGCAGTTTAACAAGCGTGTGGTTTCATAAACGGTATTGGTCAATTACAGTCATGGGGTACCTATCCAGACCTATAAAGCGTGTTCTCCCTAACAGAGAGCACGTGTTGCGGTTGGGGGAACAGGCCACCCTGCAGTGACTAGGCAAATTTGGTAAGGAACCCAAGCCTTTAAGTGGTTAAATTTGGGTTGCTGGGGAGTTTTGATTGTTGCCAATTTGGAGGAGGGGTCAGAGTCTTTAAATACAGGGGCCAGACGTTGGACGTCCTCTTGGCCGTTTTGCACCGGATCACCCGCCCTCCCCCCCTTTTATAGGGTGGTTTTTCTTGATTGCTTGACCTTGCTATGCCTGTCATGGGGTCGTCCGCCTTGGAGCGGGGGCCTGGTAGGAATTTTGCCATTTGGCTGATTGGCTGGTGCCATTTGGTTTTTGCCTACTGCGTAGCAAATCGTCACAACTTGTAAGGTTGGCGGTTAGGCATTGGTTAAATTGGTTCTTGGAGGGGTAAGTGCCTATCCCTCCAAATGATGCGGAAAGGGAATTCCATTAAAGGAATCCAGGGGCTTGCCATTCTTTTCGTCCTTGTCCCCGGAGTCGGACTTGGGCCGTGCAAGCCCCACAGGAACATGAGGGTGAGAAGTGAGGGTCTGTGGCTCAGCTCCATTTTCTCACCCAATACTTGTTTCCCACGCTGGCTTCCGTTGGTGTCCGGAAGGCCAGCTCTGTCCTTGAGGGCAAGGACAGATAGTCATAACCAATGCCTAAGCAACCACTCACATTTTTTGTATTTTGAATAAAGTTGTGGCCAAAATTATGCCAAAAACCTTAAACAAAAATTGATGTGTGAAGTGTGAATTTTTTTGGGGGTGGCATTGTGGGACTCAACACGCAACTTCCGCTACCTGCACTCACTCACTAAACCACCTCTCAGATATTTACTTGTCTTCCTAGTTCCTAACTGTTCCTGACTCAGCTTATTTTGCTACACTAACTCAACCTACCCACAGACTCTATCCCAATTCACTCCCACTCCAACCAACCAACCAACCAACTCCCAACAAACTCCCTTTCACCCCTCCCAGAGCTGGTTTGATAGTCCCTCTGACTCCACCCCCTGGGTTCTGATTGGGTAACTTGTTTAACTATTTCACCTCCAGCACTCTCATATGTTAACGTCACACATATTTCCAGAGGTAAAAATCCAGACAAACAAAGTTGTTGAGCCCCAAAAGTAAAGCTTTTCATCAATCTAATGTGTCTGGACAATATTTTTATTCCAAAAGGAACCAGTTTTTATTAATCCAGTTGCTTCATGCTGCACAATATTAATATCTGCAATGAAAGGTTGGTCAGCTCCATGGGGTAACATTCTGAAATGGCATTCTGAAAGTCCTTCAATATCGCTGACTGCATCACAAAGCAGGAAGTGGATATCATCAAGCCTGAAACCTTGCTGGTTCAACCTGTGGAAGGAACATACTCACAATTTCAGGGGATTTCCAGGAATTGCCACTGAGATGGAGAATATCGTGAAGATGGTAAGGAAGTTGGTGGCGATAGACCTGGATGAGGGGAAACAGGCCTTGAGTCTGGAAGAGCTGGAGGAACTGGTGAGATCTAGTTCCAGCTCTGAAAGCGGAGAAGAGGAGGAGGAGGAGCAGGATGACCAACCCACCTGGACCTTGAGCTTTTCTGAACTCTTTGATGCACTTAAAGACACATGTGAATTATATCATTGCACAGTATGAACCCACCATGGAACATAGCCTGACGAACAAGTGTGTGGTTGCAGACAGTGTGTGGTCATACAAGGTGTCTGACCAGCTGAAGAGGCAATCACTCCAGCTGCACACCACTGTGTTCCTCTGCAAGATACCATCAGCAGAAAGTGAACCTGACTCACAGCCAAAAACTCTTGTACTGATCTACCCCCCCCTTGTCATTGTTTAAACATAGTCCTCCAGTGATGAGGAAGATTGAGAACTACTATTGCTACCATACCATACCCATCTGGCAAGTGCTGCTGTTTTTTTTTAAAAGGGTCTTTCAGGAGTTTTCAGAGGTTTAGAGAGTATTTACAGACTTTTTAGATGGTTATCCCAATACATGCAATTTCATTTGCACACACAGTACCTGGGAATGTAACCGTTATGTTTCCAAGGGGTTGCTCGAGAGCAAGCAGGCAAATATCTCCCTGCTTGGCTGTGAAGCCTTGTTTTTGCTGCCAAAATAAACCTTATCTGTCCGGAGCCCCACTCTCCCGTGGCTGGCTCAATCGGTGGCAGAATCCGTGAGTGGGCGGTTCCTAAACTTTCCCCAGCAAAGCAGCTTCTTGACGCCCAGTCTGCGCCTCCCCTCTCTGTGGATACTTTCTGCGCAAGGAGAGCGTGGGTAGCGGAGGACCCCTCTCCTCCCCGCTTTTCCCAGGCAAGGAGTCCTGTCACCGCCTCGCCTCTTCTGACTCCTACAGCTCCTGTCCACTGGAAGCGTGTTTACTCTCCTCCATTGAAGAGGAGCTGCTTCCCCCGATCCCTGAAGGCTCTCTATAATGCATTCGGCTTTTGCTCTCTCCCTCCTGAGCCGATGGCAGTTCCCTGACAGTAACCTTGGCCGATTGCAGTGGTTACATTTAGTTATTTAGCTTTCCTTTCATTTATTTGTACAGCTGAATAAAGGATGCACTATACCAGGTTTTCATCACTGACTTTAACAAGTTTTTAGTCCAGAAATTTCTTTGCCTTTCCATTGGGAATAGTAGGAGTAATAATAATCAGCAATTGTTAATATTCACCGGAGCAGCCAAAACCACCACACAAATGATTTTCCTCCTCCTCCCCTTTTGCAAGATGGTCCCAAATTGCCACACTCATTGACTCCTGTTAACTTAAAATACATAACTGAGTGGCAAGGGTGGGGTGTGTGAAGGCTTTTTCCAGGAGGGAAAAAACACCATCTCTAGCGCTTACTGCAGCTGTGCTGTTCATACATTTTACAACAAGCAATTGTTTGAGAAGTTTTGTTTTCCCTGATTTTTCCTAAAGCTATTACATTTCCAAATGGAGCTCCAGAAACCTCCATCTCCCCACGCCCATCTTTCAAGCTTTCCTTTCAAATACCTCAAGTGCAAGCTTGATGGTCCATTGTGGCTTGTGCTCACGGCTGAAATGTAAATATATGAGGCATTCTGGGTGAAAGGGCGCTGCAGGATTTAATGTAGAAAGGAATGCAAAGTGATAAATTTCCAAACCAGTTCGCCAGCCATGAAATATCTCCCCCCCTTCTTAAAAAAACAATGACTTTTATTTTCGGAGATCTAGAACATAGTAAGCCCAAGGCACACATTTTTAATTTATGAGATTCATTCTGGCAGATATATAATCAAACCTTTCCCTCCTAGTACCCACTGATCTCCAGGTGTTTACCTTCTTTCAAACTGCAAGGACACTGGAGAATGTTGTGCACTCCTGCCTGGGGCTGAGATGCAGCTAAGTGACTGTTACAGCCTCTGGAGAAAAGCCCCCGCATGTAGTGTTAACTGTTGGGTTACATAATTTAATTGTGCCAGACTTCCCTGCCTAATTGCTCCCTGCAGCTTTCCCTTGCTTCTCCAAACCTAGGAGATATTGATCTACACCATTCTCACTTGAGACAATTGAGAAAGTATTATGCAGGTGAGGAGCTCGTGATCTCTTAATATTCTGAAAGATCAGGAGGGAAAGAGGCTGTGGGAAAAATAAGAAGCCAAATAAAATGTCAAATGGTGTTTCACACTACACTTTTAACGACAAAATATTGTTTAGTTCTCTTTGGCTACTTCTGCAGGTAGAAGACCATTATGTGGGCCAAGTAAGCTACATGACTAATCCACAGACATGTAGATAGAAAAAATATAGGCACTGTGAGTTTATCAAGTAATAGCATAAGCACAAAGTGATCTGGGCAATGAGGATTCATTATGGAGGGCCAAGAGGGTGACTGACACCTGGCTGCCCCCTTAAACAGGCTGGGGGGTGGGCTGTTTGCAGCCTCAAAGCCCCCGCCTGATTGGCTGAGTGGGCACTGCCCGCCCTTAACTGGGATCCTGACGTGGCTGGATGTGGGCAATGCCAGGCATCCCCTCCCCCAGCTGCATTGGAAGATGGCTGCCTCCTGAACCCACCACGGATGTGCCATGTGGCAACAGCCGCCCACCTGGAGTCCCAGGTGAACGGATATTATGGAAGACCAAGACTACTTATTCCTGTTCTTTGGGGCGGCACAGAGAAAGTATGATTTAGACCATTTTTGCATCATGAGGTATCTCCTACAGGCTCATTTATCCATTGGGAAATGTAATCCAATGGAACCTAGTGGTGTGTGTGTGTGTGTGTGTGTGTGTGTGTGTGTGTGTGTGTGTGCACTGTATGTATGCATAAAAATCATGGTGGACAATTCATACCATTCTTAAAGGCTCAAAGTGCTGTCAGATTAGGATCCCCATCTGATTTCTTGACTGATTGCAGAAATAGAACCATATTAGCAATAGCAACTTCCATTTGACACAATACATACAACCCATATTTGGTGTGACATGAGTAAAAGAAAACATGCCACTTAAATTAACCATAGGGTGCCATTTTGCTTTTTGCTTTTGTCTGGTAACACCACTATGCCAAAGATGTGTGTTGGCCACTATCAGAACTGGCAACCTGCATAATCTAATGAAGAAACTGGCACAGGGATGCCAACTTAACTTGAATAAAATATTGGGAGGGTGCAAGTAAGCCCTGTCCCTGCATAATTGATCGCATGCTGTGGTGCACACACACCATTTGAATGACAATGGTCAACAACCGGGGGCGGCCCCCTCAAATCTTTTATTGGGGGGATGAATACCCCTCAGCCCCTAGGAGTTGGCTCCTATGAACTGACACCACACCTGTATCACTGATCACAGAGTATGCTTTTTTCTACATTTGTTGATTGACTATGGCTTGTAGCCAATGCTGCAGCCAGAATTCTGTGTGTGCAACAGAATTTCCTCTCCTGTCCACTCCAGCCCCCTAAGCACCCTCAAAAACAGTTAAGGAGGTTTGGGGTCCCATCCCCGTACTGTAGAACTGAGGGGTGCACAGGGAGAGTTGCAAAAATGGAAGTCCTGTCGCATGAGCGTTGGATACAACCCATGCATTCATGATTTTAATTTTTTTTAAAAAAGGGATACCTAGACATTAATGTTCTCCATTTCCCCTACAATGGCTGCTTACAATTTTACAGAATGGCAGACTTCAATGCACTGTATTAAACAGCATTGATTTCAGCTGGCGGTGGGGGGGGGGCGAACCTGGATGCATTTTTCTTCACCCTCTGATGTACGGTACTTAAAAAGCTTGACATTAATTGGATCATGCTCTTTGCATACAGCAGGCTCCCTTTTTCAGTACATTGAAGGAAGGGCACTTCAGGTTGCCAATTTGTTGAAACAAAAACACCACTGGACTCTTGTGTTTTTCAGCAGCTTGACATTTAGAAATTAGCAGGTGATAGGCTTTCCTTGGCATGGAGATAAACATTGTCACCTGCTGCTCACTGCAGCAGATCAAGCAGATGTGAAAGGCAAAGCGGCAAGAGCTGCAGTTCAAAAGTTGTCAGCCCTAAGGGCATAATGTCCTTTAAGTTGGATGAAATAAAACAAAACTCCATTGAGGCCTCTTGCTATGTTGCCTTTGTGGTATCTGCAGTTGGATGATACGCTGCTTGAAAAAGGTAAGAACACAGCACCCAAAGGGGTAACACTGCTAAGGGGAGGAGCTATAGCACAAGGGTCAGTGACCTTTTTCATCAGTGGGCCGGTCCACTGTCCCTCAGACCATGTGGTGGGCCAGGCTATATTTTGCAAAAAAGAACGAACGAATTCCTATGCCCCACAAATAACCCGGAGATGCATTTTAAATAAAAGGAACCTTCTCATGTAAAAACACACTGATTCCCGGACCGTCCGCGGGCCGGATTGAGAAGGCAATTGGACCGGATCTGGCCCCCAGGCCTTAGGTTGCCTACCCCTGCTATAGCATGTGGCCCTCCAAAGGAGTCTCGAGCTTTTCACATTAATAAGAGAGCTAGGTAAAGGTAAAGGGAACCCTGACCATTAGGTCCAGTTATGGCCAACTCTGGGGCTGCGGCGCTCATCTCGCTTTATTGACTGAGGGAGCCGACATACAACTTCCGGGTCATGTGGCCAGCATGACTAAGCCGCTTCTGGCGAACCAGAGCAGTGCACCGAAACACCGTTTACCTTCCCACTGGAGCGGTACCTATTTATCTACTTGCACCTTGATGTGCTTTCGAACTGCTAGGTTGGCAGGAGCAGGGACCGAGCAACGGGAGCTCACTCCGTCGCGGGGATTCGAACCACCGACCTTCTGATCGGCAAGCCCTAGGCTCTGTGGTTTAACCCACAGTGCCACCCGCGTCCCTAATAAGAGAGCTAGCTTCCTTTAAGAAAGGGCTTGGAGAAATGCACAGAGGGATATTGCTAATGCAGGTGGCCACAAAAAGAGATGGAACACCATTTGATTGGTTCCATATTGTAGAATGCTGTGCTTCTTTGCAGGCGGCGCTGTGGTCTAAACCACTGAGCCTCTTGGGCTTGCCGATCAGAAGGTCGGCAGTTCGAATCCCTGCAATGCAGTGAGCTCCCATTGCTCTGTCCCAGCTCCTGCCCACCCAGCAGTTCGAAAGCACGCCACTGCAAATAGATCAATAGGTACCGCTGCGACGGGAAGGTAAATGGCGTAAATGGCTTCTGTGTAGGTACCTTGAGTAGTGTTGCTGATCTTCAGTTCCACAGCCAAATGCAGATATGGAAAATAGACGTAGGCAATTACCTGAAACTGTAAACAAGCCAATAAAAAGTTTTCACATGAAGGGATATATTTGAGTGTGATTGATAGTCCTGGTCAGGTTTTATTCTGTCATAACTGATGTGCCAAATTGTTGCAAATGATACACTTTGAACTGCCTGCTTAGCTTTTCTTCCCAACCCCTTGAATTCCTACAGAAAATCTCTGACAGAAATGATTTTTCAGCTTTTTCGGATCAATCTCACAAATGAGCCCCCCTGCGTTTATGGTACATTGCCGTTACTCAGACATTTCCCCACGGTATATTTTAAATATCCCTGTTATCACTAAATTGAGACTAACTTCCAATCACAATTTGAATTATTTCTAAAACCATGGAGACGTTGCCTCCTTTAGCATTTTTATTAGGCAGAAACATTACGCAAAACACTGCTGGGAAGGAATGCCAGGACATAATACACACCTCAAGGCATTATGAATAAGAGACAAAGTTTTATTCGTAACAATTCTTTTTGCCCACTGTGAAACTTTGCATCATTGTTTAATACTTCTGACTCTTGTTTTAGCTTCACTTTATTCCTGAATGATGGGACCTGACTTTCTGGTCTGCCTTCATTGTTCATTTAAGTGACATATTGCACTGAGTTTTAACTTATACTCTCCATCAATAGTCCTCTTCAGAATGAATAGTTCTCTTCAGAATCCTCAGTCAGGCAGATTCTATTGTGAGGTCGTCCATGGTCTTCATACCCCCTTCATCCTTCCTCCCAGATATTTACTTTAAACCAGGCATGGCCAAACTTGGATCTCCAGATGTTTTGTGACTACAATTCCCATCATCCCCGACCACTGGTCCTGTTAGCTAGGGATGATGAGAGTTGTCCCAAAACATCTGGAGGGCTGAGTTTCGCCATGCCTGCTTTAATGCTTCTAAAATGGGGTCTTTAGCCATCCACAGCCTGAGTGGCTAGTGTGCAGGACCCTTTGCCACTGCTTGCTATGAATGCACATAGAGTGATATCCCTGAAGTGATGGGTGTTGACAACATTCTGTTGCCCTAAGCAGGAATGGTATGCAGATGACATGCCTTCTGCCATGTAAACATGGGGATCTGGACTGGTTCTGTGACACCATTCATTCAGAGATCATCATATTCTGGGCTGCAGGAGTCTAAACTCCCAGCAAAAAAAAATGGAGAGGAGACGAATTCTGGAGGTATGAACCTCTGGAAGGGTACAAGAATAAATTGTGGTATCTAGTCATCTCATTTTAATTATAGAAACAAAGACCTTTTTCCATTCTTTTATGCTTCCACCCATTTCCTACTTATTTTAGTAATTCTTTATTCTAATTGAGAAGTGTAAACTGTTTAATTGTTGTTTGCTGATGTTTAATTTTACTGTTTACTATTAGATTTTAATGGTTTATTGAATGTTGCTTTATTTGATATAAGTTGTTTATTTTAAAGTTATTGTGATTTTTTTATATTGGATCAGATTGTTGCTATTAATGTTTGATGTTTATTGTTTTTTTATATGTATTGGAAGCTGCCCAGAGCAGCTGGGGCAACCCAGCCAGATGCACAGGGTATGAATAAATTATTATTATTAGCATTAGCATTATTCCCTTTGCAACAGGCCTGTGCAATTTTCCATGAAGACCAAACAAAGTCCACTTGCCAGATATGATGCAGCATGTAGAGGCTCAATAAATCTATTTGTGCTGTATGGTGGGAATCAGCCAAACAGGAGGATTGATCAAGCATAAGCCCACAATATGAGATTGCTGGGCTGAATTCAATCTGGTGGGTGACAAATTGTGCAGGCCTGCTTTCACAATCAGAGCTGTTGCAGAACTGCTGCTGGTGTAAAGAGCATTTTGTTTCCAGAATTCTTGACATCCTCAAATGTTGTTTCCATGGTCGATTTCTCCACCCCACCGTATAACGGAACCTTGTGACTTTTAAAAAATAAATTGGGGATCAAAAGGTTTAACGGAACCTTATCTCAGCCTCAACATGGCATATAAAAACTAGAACAGGACCACTGGGAAAATAAGCTAAGATTCAGCATGTGTCACAAAATGCTTCAGGTCAGCAGCTCAATAACTATCCCCAAAAAGTGTGCAAGGAAGAGATTTGTTTATAAATGTCTGGAAATGGGAGATATAACGGAACTGAAATTGGACAGCCTCCCTGGTTGTTGTTGGTTTTTTTTTAATCTTCACACACAAAAAAGGGTTTCTATTTTGCTTATGGAGGAAAAAAGAGAGCAAGTGCCATTTAAAAAAGAAACACCCCACCATTTGATACAATTTAGAATTGAAGATGGAACTTTTCCACTAAACCTGGAACAAAAGTTAGGGACTAATGTGTTTCCCTTTAGAGCTTAAAAGGCATTCAGTACCGTAAGCTTTTGAACTGAACACTGCAACAATATATTTTTGCACTGCTGACTTTTGCACTTCTAAACAGATGCCCTAATAGATAATAAACATCATTGCATTTTCAGGTATGTGTTCTCCTGAACCCAGGCATTGGCATATATCTTCATGGTAAGACAAATTTGCCTTTATGGCTGTGGCCAATTGAATGCAAGGTTAAGGACAAGCAATGTTAGAAAGCTTAACTAAAATTTCCACCATATTTTGCCCAAAGCCTATTTTTTAAAAATATATATATATAAATAAATAGTTATGCTTTTCAATTTTATACATTTCAGTAATTTTACAATCATTTTAACATTTTGCAACTCGACTTCCTTCCCCCTCCTTCTGCGGTTCCTTAAATTTATTTTTTATATTTTCTGCATATTCCAAATTAACTTAGCTTAATCATTGATTCATCTACGTTAAATGTATACTCTTACAAGTGTATACTCTTTTTCCAATAATCCTGCCAATATTCTTATCTGTTTACAGTTTGTTTGTAAATATTTCACAAATCATTTCCATTCTTTTCTAAAAAGTTTGTTATCTTGATTTCTTATTCGTCCAGTAAGTTTCACCATTTCTGCATATTCCATAAATTTTTGTATCCATTTTTCCTTTGCTGGGACTTCTGCTTCTTTCCATTTTGGGGCCAGTAACATTCTTGCCGCTGTAGTCACATACATGAATAAGTTTCTATACTGTTTTAGGTACTTCTGTCCCTATAATTCCCAAAAGAAAAGCTTCTGGTGTTTTTTTTAACAAACGTTATTTTAAACATCCTTTTCATTTCATTATATATAATTTCATTTCCTTATATATTCATTATATATCCCAGTAAGTCTTGAGCTTACTACAAGACCACCACATATGATAAAAAGAACCTTCTTTCTCTTTACATTTCCAACACTTATTTAATTTAGATGTATACATTTTTGGCAATTTACTATATGGAGTTCTGAAGGAGGCAAAAAGAATTTTGATAAAGTCTTGCCAACTCTCTCAAAGGAAAGAAGGAGAGAGGGATGTCACACAAAAAGGCAGTATGTGGAATGCTGTCTGGAGAAATATTTCAACCCTTTTGGAGTTCTTAAAAATATTACTCTTGACGAATGAACTTTGGCTTTGCTATTAGGATTTCTCAGTGACAAATTGTGCTGATGTGAGATTTCTTTTAAGTGGTGGCGAGATTTCCTTTAGTTTAATGTAAGAAGACAAACAGTTCTGAGCCCTCACTCAAATAAGTAGTTTCAGATATCATCACACCTTGACCTCACAGCCTATGGACCACTCAGAAAAGTAACTCCAGAAAATAATAATATAATAATAATCTTTATTGTGGTCCAACAACCCATAACATGGATTCAGAATAAAATACAGATTCATACAGACAACCCCCCCAGGAAAGGGAGACTGAAGCATTATTTGTTTAGTCATGGGTATGTTGATCTTTGATTCATATGACTACTGAAAGAAACTTTGCCACAGCCACTGTGATATCAATGGACATGTCGTCCAGAAGATATTTGGTATAGTAGGCTTCAGATTGACCCGGCCAATTTGCCAATAGTGGTTTAATCAATAGTTCACTAGCTTGATCATATTGTCTGCAATGCAATAAAATATGCCTCATGCAGTCAATGTCCTGAGAGCACACACAGACAGCGGCGTAGCGTGGGTTGTCAGCACCCGGGGCAAGGCAAGTAATTTGCGCCCCCTAACCCGGGGCATGGCAAGTAATTTGCGCCCCCTAACCCGGGGCAAGGCAAGTAATTTGCACCCCCTAACCCGGGGCAAGGCAAGTAATTTGCGCCCCCTAACCCCTAACCTGCCGCCGCTGCCAGCTTCTTCTTGCTGCTGCCTGGTCTGGTCTGGTGTGGTTCTCTCCCGTGCTCAGCGCTGCGCTGGGCGGCCGCTGCACTGTCCCTCCCCCAGATAGTCCCTCGCCCTCTCTCTGCACCGCACGCCTGGCACCCACCCCCTCCACAGTGGGCGGCGACCCGGCGGCTCGGATCGGATTCGCATAGCCAGCACTGCAGTGAGAGAGAGTGAGTGAGCCAGGTAGGGGCAGAGAGCTGTGAGTGCGAGCGCCCCCCCCCAGATGTTGCGCCCGGTGCGGCCGGCCCCCCCTGCACCCCCCACACTACGCCACTGCACACAGATCCTATTTTGATAAGGGATACCTCTCAGTCTGCCTTTTAACACTTCTGATGGGAAAAAAATGTAATCTGGCTTTGGTGAAAAGACGCTGATATGTTGGCACAGACAAATTTCTAAGATATGCAGGTGTCTGAAAATCGAACCCATAGTGAATTCCTACTGCTAATGGGCCACAGATAACATGAGATTGAGATCAGAGATCACTATGTGATATGTCCCGGAGCCTTTGCCTCAGAGATTCAAGGACGGTACCATACCCCAGATGGTACATGAGAGAAGGTGGCATACCAATCAAAGTGGCTTTTCTAACCATAATTTTCATCCATGAGCTGGTAAACTCCTCGTTGTTTAGGTATGGAAGTAACCCCTTCCCTAGGCCAAAGACTGAGATCTTGAGCCAGTATCTCAGGGCAGTCCACCATGCTTTAATTGATAGAGGACACTCGCCTGTTTCTAAAAATTGTATTGTATTTGGAACACAATTTGGAACTTGTAGGGGGGACCAGAGAAACTTTGCCTGGAAGCCATCGAACCTGGAGAATGAGCCACTGAACCAGACGTTTGAGGCATAGAGGAGTTGAGAGACAGATTTTGCATTAAATACCTTAATGGCTGATGGAACATAATGGCCTCCCCTTGTATAAAAGAATCAAAGAATAACTAGGACATGGGAGTAAATAGATGAGGTTGTCATTAAGTTGAAAACATGTGGTAGTTTGCTGGTTACTACTGTGGATGAAGCTGTGAAGTTGTTCCCAACTGTGGAACAATTAAGATGATGGCATATATTTTTTTTCTTTTCATGTTTAATTGTATTTTTGCAGGGGTTCTCCCTTTTTAAATTGGTTTTGGGTTGCATCCAACTAAATTTGCCAAGCAAATAAAACAAGTCTTTATGTTGTACTTCCCCTTCCCCTCTTTACTGATTTATTGTAAACCACCTAGAGAGCTTTATGTTGTGGGGTGGCATGCAAATTTCATGAATGAATGGATAAATAAATAAATAAAAAGTGGTTACCCAATTTCTCTGCCCACATAGGGTGGGTGATTTTGAGAAGCAATGTGCCCACAGCTCCAATTCAGACGCATTTACTTCCCTCCTGCTTTCAGAGTTTGACATTCCACAAACAATACTTCTATGTGATGCTCCCCAGAGGTGACTGGCAGAGTTGAAGTTAACACCATCATCTGTGTTTGTGTGTCTGCCTTTTCTAAGGAGATTTCAAGCATATTTTTATTTTTATTTTTTGTCCTCCTTGAAGAATCCTGCTGAACATTCTTTCAAAGAAATTCAAAAGTTGACTTTTGAGGGCAGTACTATTCCACGCTCAAAACTGCCTGTCTGAACTTTAAACTTTACTGCTTTCAGTACCAGCTAAATCTCCTGTAATTCTTTTATTTGGGGTGGGGGGGTGGGGCTCTTGCATGTGTGCACTGCCTTCCTTTAATTATGTAGGAAATCAATATAACTGATTTTGAGAGCAGACAACTATTCACATCTCCCACTGAGATCGGATTGCTCAGCCTGCTTGGAAAGCAGACCCTGTGTGTACCTTCAGATTTACACTCCATGAGACTGGTTTTGTTATCGCCTGTGCCAAATATCCTGTTACTTTCATGTTCTATTCTGGATTCCCTCTCAGCAGAGCACTGACAACCAGAGTGGTGGAGCAATTGTAATATTTTCTTCTCTTATTCGCCATATCTTAGTGGAAACTCTTTCAAAACAAAGAAGAAAAATATTTTCATAGAACAACAACAACAACAACAACAACAAATCCTTAAGAAGTCAACGTTCACCAACAGTCTTAAGTAAATCAAGTTTTTGAGCAAAACTCATCACCTCCAAAGTATATTGCTTCTACTAGAGGCCTACAAAATATGTGATCTAATGAGCCAAATGCAGCCCACTGGCCTGTATATATGGGACTTTGTTATACGTCCTCTTGTTGTTACCTGCCTGAGACTGCAAAACCATAATAAAAGACCAGTGGGTGGCATCTGATATGTTGAGTCACCAGTTGTCCATGTCTGCTCTAAGCCTACCCACAAATATTCTAATCACTCTTTAAGCAAATTGCTAATTGGCTTGCTGACATAATTGGGAGTGTTTTCTTTCCTAGTTACGTGAATATTGTTATTTTACAAAAATCAATTTCATCTGCACAAAGTGGAAAAGTTTGTAATTTGAAATTGCAGGTGATTAAATGGTGGAAACTTGCTTATGGTTAATTCCACCTGCCATGATATATAATTGCACTCCCTGACTGTGTCAAAGAGAAACCAAACTAATGGTCATGGACACATTCACTTACAAATGGTCAGAATTATTATTCAATCTACCTATGTTGAAAATGTCACTGAAAACAGTTCAGTAATCAATACTTCAGTGAGAATGAAGGCAAATGAAATTTTTGTACAACAGCTGTACAACAGCTTGAAAATATTCTCAATAGCCTGCTTTGAGCATTCACAAACACACAATGATAACTGAATTAGGTACATACACTCCACTCTCTCCACACTGTTGCATTGCAATATTTGGCAGGCTGTTCCCCAGCAGACTTGCTCTCAAGGCCATAAAGAGCCCCAGGAAAGCATCAGAAGGGGTGTGATCGTTGGGGGCAGACTGTACATGCAGTCCTTCCCTTCTGTCTTATATGATTAGCATTCCTGGGTGAAGTCTGACATAAAACATTTTGTGCTAAATCAGTGTGGGCAGAAGGTGAGAAGATAAATCTATGCTTCCTGGGAAAGGTGGTGAAGAGGCTTACAGCCAGAAGTTTGAAAAAGGTAAAGGACCCCTGGATGGTTAAGTCCAGTCAAAGGCGACTATGGGGTTGCGGCGCTTATCTCACTTTCAGGCTGAGGGAGCCGGAGTTTGTGGCCAGCATGATTAAACCGGTTCTGGTGCAACGGAACACTGTGACAGAAACTAGAGCACATGGAGACACTGTTTACCTTCCCATCACAGCAGTACCTATTTATATGCTTGCACTGGTGTAATTTAAAACAGCTAGGTTGGCAGAAGCTGGGACAGAACAATGGGAGCTCACCCAGTCACGGGGATTCGAACAGCCGACCTTCTCATCAGCAAGCCCAAGAGGCTCAGTGGCTTAGACCACAGCACAGCCGGAAGTACTAGCATGTCAGGACATATAATTTCTGGGAGGAAGTTGCTTTGGGACTAGTTCTGCTTGTGGCATACTAACTTTCCATCCACCTAAGCTATATATTTGCAATAGTTTAATACAAAATACACCATTCATCACCAGTACTTATGGAGAAAATTCATTGTGTAAAAGGCTGTGCTAGAATTGCTCACCATTCAGGGAGAAGCTGAATGATGCATTTGCCCTATAAAAATGCAACAGTATATCTGATATGAAGAATGAATCTGGTAGTTCCTCCCTTTCAACTCTTAGTCCATATAAAACACCTGAGTTACAACCAATCCTTGAATGTACGGTGTGTTTGCTTGTAGTGGTCTTCTTAGGGACAACTATTTATGAATGTTTCCACTGGAAGTATTTTAGTTTAAACAGAAAGGTTTATGCTATTTAGCTTTCATTTACTGTTAAGGGCGAAGGTTTCCAAACACTGAAATAGTATATGATATAAAGCTTTCTGCAGCTATATAGTAGGATTTGAACACAGTCGTGGTCATTATGAATTCATAGTCTCAGAGCTTTGTGTGTGTGAAATATGAGTTTTATGTAGCAGAACAGCACTCATCTGAGTGGTATATAATCAGCTTTACTGACTGCCATAAACTTTGTATGAAATCACAGAAAAAATATTATATGGTCTGCTTGAAACTTTTCCAAACCAAAAGCTTGTAGAAAGAAGAGAAAGTCATGAGGTTTTTCAAAATAAAAATAACTCCAAGCCAAACTGCTATAAGAGTATTTATTCAAGGAAGTACACTTGGAAGCGAAAAGTTTTACTTTGATCTTGTGTGCTTAGGCTAAAATCCTTTAGACTTTTATTTGGATGCAAATCCAAATGTTTCCGACAAGTCTTACTATCAAGTGAGTAGCACAAACACCAGATGTGACGGTAAAGTTGTGTCTGAATTGTAACACTTCAGACTGCAGGTGAGGAGCAAGCAGTTCCATTTTTCTAGAAGAAGAGGTGCCAGAACTCACCATAACACCTCCCTTGTTCTCTTATAGTGACAATAGCGCCCACTTAAGAGGTGCCAGAACTGTTTATACACCTAAAGAAAAGAAACAAGGACAAAAACATATTCCAAAATAGTATATAAACTTTGTATACATGCTGAAAATTATATTATAATAAGCCTTGTGATGTAATATGATAATGTTTGCCAATGTAACATAAGAACGTTAATAAATAAATAAAGCTCAAAAAAAAGAAACTCATATGTATGTCTATTCAGAAATAAGGTCTATTTGTTTGAATAAAACTTACTCTCATGTAAAAAAACGAAGAAGAAGGTGCCGGAACTGAGTTACGGCTGGAAGAAAAAGCCCTGGGAGTAATAAGACTGAATACTCCTGCATTCAATTGCTCCTCCCTCTGAGTACAGCACTAAATGGCAAAGAATCAACGACTTGCTAGTTTCTTTGTGTTGGGAATTTTATGGGTATGTCAAGTAACATTTCACAGTGAACGCGCCAAGCTGTGGGTAGGGATGGTACAGCCCACCTTGGTGCTGCAGGGCAATTGGTTTTCTATGGACATTTTCTGATAAAATATTGGAGCATGTTTTTCCTTGAAAATGTTTTCCCCATGTTTCAGAATCCACATATCGCTATACCCACAACTGCTACAGTTGGAGCAGAGGGGGGTGTTGTGCCATTCTGTGTGATAGGAGTAATTCATACTCTTGAACAAACCAAAACATGAAAGTTTTGATGCTCAAAATGGATCTGATAATAATTAATTAGGTGGCACACAATTATTTTAAAGTGCACCTACTATGATTGTTCTAGCTGTGCAATGCAAAGAAATGGCATGTGTTAGTATCACACAACAACATTTCCTTTATGAAGACAGAAAAGCTTTGGGGTCACCAGAGTATATTGAAGTGATCCAAATGATAATTAATCTTTTAGCAGCTTTCAAAATAAATGACTCATAAAACTTACCTTAGGGACTAAAGAATTCTCCACATTTCTGTTCCTCTAAACTCACAGCGTCTTTTTTTTGGAGGGGAGGGGGAACAAGTGAACCAAACCTCATGGCCCACAAGCAACCTAGAATTATATTATTGAATAATTCCCAGTTCAGCACCAAGGCCAGCACCACCAAGGCCATAACTGAAGAACATATGGCTGCTCTTAGAGCCTTGGCTTTTTATACATTTAGAAAGTGCATTAGGAGAATTTATTGCAGATGATATCTCAGAAGCTGCCCTCCCCCCAAAATGAAATACCGGAAAACAACCAAAGTGGCAACATAAATAATACTTCTGCATTATTGGCAGTAAGTGACAACCATATTTTGCATTCTAATGGAACTAGAGACAATGAAGATGGTTCTCTTAGAACATGGAACTGTTGAGAAACACTGTACTATTATAGTGGCAACTGATGGCCATCAATGTGGCACCTCAGCATAATCTTAGAATCCTCTTTGTTATTACTTATCCCATTGGGATTTTTTTCTTTCTAAATATGACTTAAGAAATAGCCGCTGCTTTTCTTATAACTTTCCTATATCTGCAACATTTTTTATGCTGTGCAAAAAGATCTAGCATTTTCTTTAGATGTTCTAGCTACAGCGAATCATTTAGTGGAAAGGTAGGACTCACATTTAACAAATAATAAATAAAATTGGAAGCCAGGTATCAGTTCTGCTAGACACTTGTAGATGCAGCGCTCCAGGTAGAGCATCCATGCATGTGATTGGACCCTTACTGTTTTCGAGATGGGATTATTTACCTTTTAGAAGCTCCAGGCTGCTTGGAGACTCAGAAATTGAATGGAAGTGCTTTACAGATTTGCGATTTGGCCTTGTATATTTTCGCCTTTTAATTATGCCTTGCTTTGGTGCACTGCCAAGACTTCTTGGCTTTCTAGGAAAGGTAGGGAATGTGGACTGTGTGGTTATTTTTTTTTACTGCTGTGACTTCTTTATTTTGCTTGCTTATTTTATTATTTCTTTATCTTCCACCCAAGTTGGGTCATTAGAGTGACTAGCAAAGATGACCAAAACAATGAAGCAATTGCTAAACCAACTGAATAATACAGCAGCGAGAACATAAAACCAAAACAGCTCAAACTAAGTCTGGACTAAACTGCCTTCTAAGTTTTAAAATAGCCCTCCTTCCCCATGAAAATGAGGCCAATTTCCTAGTATTTTCTAATGGAAGTGTTTAACAGTTATGCTACTGAGTCTCACCTGGAAGAATGACTGACAAAAAAACTTTGGATAGAGCCTTAGGTGACTACCTGAGTGCCATACTTCCCAGAATGCCTTGGGAGTACCATATTATGTGCTGATGTGGCATCACTTCAAAGGCATTCCAGGAAGCTGCAGAGAGAGCCTTCTGCCACTCTGAGTGATGCTGGGCTTTTCCAAAGTTAAGAAAGCAAAACAAAACGAAAAACTGAAAAACTCTGTCCACCTCATATGATTAAGCAATGTAAGTAGTGTCCGCTTCCAACATTTCTGAACAAGATTTATTTCCCCGCTCTTTCAAGAGGTTTTTGTTTCATCCCCATCCCCATGGTGAATGGTTGAGAAATACGTTTTTGAAATTTTCACCACAGCTTTAGATAAAATAGCCTTTGTCAAGTTGGAGAGGTGAGGAGCCAGATCTCACTTTTGTAATCCATCAATTTATGTTTCCACATACAGTGGTACCTCAGGTTACATACACTTCAGGTTACATACACTTCAGGTTACATACGCTTCAGGTTACAGACTCCGCTAACCCAGAAATATTACCTCGGGTTAAGAACTTTGCTTCAGGATGAGAACAGAAATCGTGGTTCAGCAGCGTGACAACAGCAGGAGGTCCCATTAGCTAAAGTGGTGCTTCAGGTTAAGAACAGTTTCAGGTTAAGAATGGACCTCCGGAATGAATTAAGTACTTAACATGAGGTACCACTGTATTAGTTACAATAACATACAAAATAAATTATGTTAAGCAAAAATTGCATACAAAAAGGTGTATTTAGGGAGAAATGCACATTTAAATGCTGGCAAATTTTCAAGAGGACTGTCAAAAAACAAAGCGATGCAGAAATGTTGGCAAATGGAGTTTACAACTGGAAAAGTAAGAAACAAACCCGAATGGATAGACTTGCTTATCCCTATTTAAAACCCAGTTTGTAGCTTTCAGTCCTTTCTCTCAGAGTCTCCACTAGGTAAACTTATTCTACTAGAGAATACTAACACACCCCTTTTCAGTTTTCTCTCTTAATATGCTAAATAAACACCTTTAGCTTTGGTGAATAAGGTAAATTCTCAATTACTGCACTCTCATTTGTTAAATATTGTACAACTGCCATCTGTTCAACAATCTGAAGTCATAACCTCAACTTTCTATTTCCATTCCTTTTCAGAACAAGAAGTGAATGCCTGCCAAACCTTTCTGCTTTCTATACTATTTATGAATTAGTATAAGCATTAAAAAAAAATTGAAATGGTTTTTATGTATGCTTAGGATGTGTTGGATCTCCAACTCGATTACATTCCCAACAATGGCTATAAAAGAACATTCTATGAAAACTATATACAACCTAGTAAACTGGCTAAAATGTATAAGAAGGTTCCTTATAACTGTGGCAAAATTAGCAGCTAAAATAAGAGAACCCAATGATGGCAGTTTTGTTGAAGAATGTAAGCCTTTTTTGGACTATTTAATGAAATATTATAGTTTGATGAATTCACGAGCAGGACTGAAAATTTGAGCAACAGAAAGATTTAGGACTTACTGCAATATTGTTATGACCATAATACATAGAAGACAGGGTGAAGCAAAGGGGGAGAAAACAAAATCACCTTGGAAAACAGGATGGAAAGTTGACAAAACAAAAAACACAATTATGTATTGGGGTGTGTATGTGGATTTCTTTTTCTTCCTTGAAATTTAATTATTATTATTTTTTAAAAAATACATTTCTAGCCTTGGCTCAACTGAAGATACGCCAGTCCAATTTGCTCATTGCAGGTCAGTTAGTGTCAGGTTTCAGTGAATTCCAATCCTCTGCCATCTCTCGGCAGACAGCCAAGGAAGCAGAAAGGAAGCTCTTACCAAGCCTTTATTCAATATTCACAGTGAGAGGCATCTGTAGGTTAATGGTGTTGCTCCAACTGAGCTCCTCTCCCTCCCTTCCTAGCTCCAGAACTTCCCCTTATGGTGACCACCAGGGGCTAATTGTCTCTGAGTCCTTTGCTCTTCCACTTTCAACGCACGCCGGGTTCTGGGTGAAGGGAGGTCAGAAATGCTCTCCAGTGACAACATGCCAGCTGGCTGCTCTGTCTCTGTCTCCCCCTTCTCTTCTCCGAACACTTCCCAACTCTTCTGTTCACCTGTCTCTGAGCTGTGACCTTCCTCAAACCACTGCTGTCATTCAATACTGCCATCCTCTTCTCTGGAAGATTCAGGAGTGGGGGAGACAGTCTCCACCATTCCTCTTTAATCTCCTCCCCCTCAGTCCAGCCCCTGACAGCTAGGGCTTAACCATCTGAGCCAAAGATGGCTGAGCCAAGGCCAGTGTAAGTTCCCCAGAAAGGGCATTCTAGGGACCATGGTGGGAGCAGGACCATAGAGCAGGGACTTAGACTGGAGCGTAAGCCTGTTCAGCTCAGTCATATGACCTGGCAACCCGGTGTGGAATACTATTTTAAAAGCTTGTTTTCCCTCTGCCAGGCTTAGGCAGAGCAGCAGTCACAGCCCTGTTCCTAAGCAGGGTTTGGATCTTGTGCAACTTTACGATGGCTTATCTGACCCTGACTTGCCTTATGCCAGTTCCTTCCACATAGGATTGCTCCCTGTACATGTGAAATGTTTGCAGATTAACATTCCCCTCCACATTCCTGCAGATGCCAATTATCTTGAACAGAAAGAAAAACGAAAATGGCAAATTATATTTACCAAGGTTTTTAGGAGTCTATCATTAGTCAGTGCAAAGTGCTGTAGAAGCTTTCTTAATGCAGTGTTAGAGAGCAGCCCAGCCAAGGAGTGCTAATTTCAAGGGTTTGAAATCGGAAGGTGAGGAGAAATTGCACTTAAACTGGGGGGAAGTGAAAGCAGAAATGTGTTAACAGAAATTTAGTTCACAAGTTTCCCTAAATGATTGGGGGGGGGTGAGTAGAAAGATTGACAAATACCTCTCAGTTAAAACACACACACAACAGTCCACAAATCCAGCAATTGTGTGGCTGTTCTCTGAAACTGGCGCACATTGCAGGCACACAAATGTCTGCTGGCTTTTCATGATCCATGCTCAATAGATAAACTATTGATGGTGGTAAGCCATCAATACATATGCATATGTATATATAGCACTCGTTCATTGTCTGGTGATGGTGATGAAGTCTGCGAGTGCACCCAACAGGGCCAGAGAAGCTCAAAGCAAACAGCCTGGTGGAACAGGTAGGATGGCATGAAGTCCAGGTAGGTCTTCCTGCACTCCCGCTGTTTTTGCGGCCACTGCCACCACCTCTGCAGAGGGGAGGGGGATGAAGGTGAAACCTACTTTATTCCCTTCATCTCCTCTCCCAGTGGCAGCAGCAGCACATTGAGGAAGAGGCCTGAAGTGATCAGATCATAAGAATCTTTATTTGCACCAGCCACTAACCACAGCAATAAAACGAAATGAAATGTACTGAAGATATAGGTAAGAACTTAACTATAGAAAATACATTTGGGAGGTATACACCAATAATCAAATAATAGAGGCATGAAGTGATTAGAGGGAAGGAGGGTTAGTGGGAACAGGTGAAGGACCAGCAGCTTCAGAATGTCTAGTCTGAGTTTAGGTGACAGCTCCACTCTCAGCTCTCTCTCCCTCCAGCTCACTCCTCTGACTAATAATAATAATAATAATAATAATAATAATAATAATAATAATAATTTTATTATTTATACACCACCCATCTGGCTGGGTTTTCCCAGCCATTCTGGGTGGCTTGCAGCACATACAAAAACATAGCAAAACATTAAAATAAAAACTTCCCAATACAGGGCTGCCGTCAGATGCCTTCTAAAAATTGTGTAGATCTTTATCTCCTTGACATCCGATGGGAGGGCGTTCCACAGGGAGGGCACCACTACTGAGAAGGCTCTCTGCCTGGTTCCCTGTAACTTCACTTGTCACAGTGAGGGAACCAGCAGATGACTCTCGGAGGAGGACTTCAGTGTCCAGGCTGAGCGATTGAGGACATGCCCACTGTGGCAGCTGAATTCTGTGGGACAAGGAGGAAGAGTGGCAGCTCTAGCAGGCCTAGCCTTTCAGTGAGGCAAAAAAACCCAAACAAACAACACACCAGCAGAGCCAATCGGGTGTTCCTGCCAGCATGTTTGCACTGCACTGACCTTGCTGATGCCTCCCTGCTCCCCGCAACCCAGCTAGGGAGATGTTAGGTAACCAGTACAGCTCCACTGTGCCATCCTTTACCAGTTAATTAGGACACATTAAGAACAGGTATCTCGTTCCCCATTCAAATGGAGATCCAGAGGGAATCTAATCCAAATAAGTACGTTAGTGGTTGGACATTTGGGGATATATAAGGCAAAAAAAAATCCACTTCACACTTGAATGGAGAGTCTTGCAGGAGCACTAATGGAGTGTATATGGGTGAATAGGTAAATCAATTAGCCTGTTGGTGCGTGCAGATTGAAGTGAGTGGGTCAAATGGTATTTTCCTTGATAGCAAAAAATGTTTATCTTTTCCTAGTCAATAAAAGATCAGACAGATGCAGTACAATTTCTGCAGGTGTCATTCTGTAAGTTTCTTAGCTTTCTTCCTCCTCCAGTTCTTCCTTTCTCGTTCTCCTTTATTTCCTTTTATGTGGTGTCATATTTTAGAATGTAAAGCTCTGCAGGATCTGTGACTCTTAACATATATTTTTACAACCTGGCCATGACTATTCATGCACTGGTAACATCCAGATCAGTCTACTGCAAAGCAGACTGCATGGGGCAACTGCTCAAGAAGTTTGGAAGCTGCAACTGGTCCAGAATGCAGCCATCAGTGATCTGAACAGGGCAAAGCAAATAATGAAATCCTAGAATTGGAAGGGTCCCAACAGTCATCTGATACAATGCAGAGTACTCCACTATTATCCAAATTTTACGGCCTACTAATTTTCTTCTTTGCTCAAGTTCTAGCTTTAACTTGAAAGGCCCTGGTCTGGGGCCAGGATCTCTGAAATATTACTCCCTCTACACACAGAGAGATATGAAAAAACATGACCACTTAGAGAATAGGGGTGAGGAATTAGATCCAACCAGTGAATGGATCCCTAATTTCCACACACCCCTGTGGGCCAGCTTTCACAGTCACATGGGACCTGTCAAAGGAGGCTTTCAGCTGATTGTGCTGGGTGCCAGTTGAGGTAGGAAGACACCTACCCAATGCTGAGCAAAGGGAGCAGAGAGAGATGCCAGACAGACAAGCGTAGTCCAATTGGCATAAAGGGGGGGGGGGTTGTCACGTGAGAAAGCCTCTCCTCCTTACAGAGGGGAGGAGTTGTGAGCAGGAGCCATTTCCCACGTTGGCAGGGGGCGTTCCAGCTCCTGCCCAGCTGGCCTGGCTGCCACGCCACGGCCCCAGGTAGCCAACCAATCAGGTGGAGGCTTGGGGGCAGGGCTCAGCCACTCAAATGCAGCCGCGGCAGCACTTCCCTTTAATTCCGCTGCTGGTTTTCAAATCACAAAGGTCTTTGAGAGCAGAAGCAGTAAAGAAGCAGTAAAGTGTTGGAAAATGCTGAAAAGTGCAGAATCATTCAGCATGCTGACTCACTATGACTCATCCTATGGATGACTCATTCTTTATGCAAGTATTGTATCTATTACAGGAAGACACAGCGGAGCCAGGAAGGATAAATGCAATGAGCCCAGTCTGTGCTCTTTAGTTGGTGATAATGTTAGTTAGTGATAAAGTCTGCTAAATCTGTGTGTGTGTTTCACTCTGTATTCCAGTTCCTACTATGCCGTTTACAGTGGTACCTCGGGTTACAGACGCTTCAGGTTACAGACTCCGCTAACCCAGAAATAGTACCTCGGGTTAAGAACCTTGCTTCAGGATGAAAACAGAAATCAGGCTCTGGCGGTGCGGTGGCAGTGGGAGGCCCCATTAGCTAAAGTGGTGCTTCAGGTTAAGAACAGTTTCAGGTTAAGTACGGGCCTCCAGAACGAATTAAGTTCTTAACCCGAGGTACCACTGTATTTGTAAAGAAGTCTGTTATTGCCTCAGTAAAGCTTTCCATTTACTGTGAAGACACTGCGTTATAACTTCGCTGCGCGACAGGTTTGCCACTAGTGTGGCTAAACAGAAAGGGTAAAGAGAAATCAAGGGGGAGGGAGGAAAAACTGCCAATTTTACCAGATTCGCCCTAATCTGGAACCAATCAGACTGCTTCAGGCCAGTTTGTACCCTGTCTGGATTGGAGCTACAAATTGTTACGGACAGATGTGGGGCTATCTCAACCTGGCTTATCCAACACCTTGATTCCCCCCTCAGACTTTGTCTAAATCTGGTGTACAGTTCTATTATTTAGCATAATTGTACAAGTAGCTGTGAGTTGGTTAATAGTAAAGTGATACCATCAGGCATAGGGAAAAAGAAGGCAATGGATAAACCCCCAAAGTTAAAAGTAAATGCATGGCCAAAAGTATATCAATTATTTCACGTGACACACTTCCTCTGAAGGAAACCATGGAGGCCTGTCAGCTCAGCATGTGCCACAGTTAGAAATTTCATATTATCCACAGATGTGTGAGCAGGTTGAATTTATTCAGGGACCATCTGGTCTCTGTCAACTGAAAAGTCATCAGAGCTTTTGACACCTATGTTCACCGAGGTATAAAGATCTCCTTGCTTGGGATTTATCACTAGATATTTCCTTTCTAATTGAACTACAGTTGTTTTTCCAGCCGGGAGGTATCAAATTTTGAGTTAAATTACTCCGTAATTGGATGCAAGAATAATATTATGAAACCAATATTTTTCAGCTTTTCTCCTTGAAAGATCTCAAAATTTCCAAGACACGGTTGTTTTATAAACTGATATCAATTTAAATCACAAATAAATGGAGCAAAAGCCTTCCGTGACCTCACTTTCCATTGCTTGTTCAACATTTTAGGAGATGTCAATTTAGGAGTTAGTAGTAGAGCTGGCTCAAGACCATAGGGTAGGCCAACTAAGGCCCGGGGCTGGATCCGGCCCAATCTCCTTCTAAATCCGGCCTGGGGACGGTCCGGGAATCAGCATGTTTTTAAATGAGTAGAATGTGTCATTTTATTTAAAACGCATCTCTGGGTTATTTGTGGGGCATAGGAATTCATTCATTTTTTTTCTTCAAAATATAGTCTGGCTCACCACAAGGTCTGAGGGACAGTAGACCGACCCCCTGCTGAAAAGGTTTGCTGACCCCTGGTCAAGACATTTTGCTGCTTGAGGCAAAGGACAAGATAGTGCCCTCCACCCATTTGTACATTCAGAATCAAACCAGTTTGACAGGATTTTTTCCCCAACAGTTGGGGCAGGACAGGACCCTCCAATGCACATGACAGCAGCAGGTACCTTGAAGGGGGGGAGGTCTCCATGGGGAGGGGGCATACTGCTTTAGAGAGCAGTTAGGATTTATGAGTCTCTCCTGCCCCACTGCTCAGTCTTGGCCACTGTGACCTCTGCCATAGACACCTGCTAGACACCTGCTCAGTTTGTCCTCAGTTTGTATTTTATAGCACCACCTATCAGCTGCCACTTATAAACTGCAGCATGACGGCATTTTTTTTCCTTACAAAAATACTATACAGTAAGAAATGCAAATTTTGAAAGAAAACACATTTAAAATTTGGTATTTAAATGTATATTTTTCCGTGGACTTTTTTTTTAAAGAATAATCACAGACTACACTTGCTGCTGTTGATTAATGAATAATCATTTATTTGGCCTTCGTTTACATTTCCTAAGAGAATAACTATTGTATCATATCACGGTGGTTGAATTCCTGCCATTTCCTTGATGTTATCCAATATGGCTAACTAATATTTTAAAAAATATATATTAGGACAGTACAAATATAATCTACTGTATGGTTATTTCTTATGTTCCATGGGTGAGTCCAAACACTGACAAAGGGTTACAGAGCTAATCTCAGTGAGGTCTAGTTTTTTTAAAATATGTGTTTTGAAAATATGGCTGCCTTCATATTTATACATGAATAATTTTGCTCATTGTTCATCATTCTCTCAATATTTACACTTTCTGTCCTTGCATCAGAAGAAGAAAATGTCAGACTTAATTATTCTATAATTACACATAAGGCAAAGTTAATAGACTTCCTGTGAAAAGGGTACTATGCTAACAGGTTTTTACATTCATTTTTCTGTAACCTAAAATATTTATTTTCCACCAGACTACACAATATTAATTACTCTTGTTGAAAAATTTACTACTGTTAAATTATCTAGAAGAAACTCGTCACTGCTGAATGTAAATGGGTTGTGTCAAGAAGGATCCAAATGGTGTAGTGAAATGTATACTGCTAGGTAGCTGTCAGAAAAAAAGCTAGAAGGGACATTTTAAAATTAGACCAGGATCCAAACAAACACTGCAGCACCTGAAGTTAAATTTTGTTGAAAGTGAACTTTTGAGATTCCTGTCTGAGCAAAATGGGGAAGAAATCAAGAGTTACATAAGACTACATTTTTCAGCAAAAAGAGGGACAAATCTGCTATACTGCCCAGAATCTCAATTTTCTATGTACCTGTTTTACTCTTTTATGGAACAATCCAAAATAGGCTGGAGTCAACAACAAAAAACAACAACTCCTCTTGGCATGAAGAAAAGGCAAGCTGTTAATAAAGGGAAAACAAACCAATAAAGAGTCTTGTGGCACCTTAAGAATTAACTGACTCATTATGGAAAAGAAACTAATAAAAGGCCTTTCACGCTGAAATATGGCATTCATTCTCTGCCATGAGGAAGATAGTGGCTCTCGTGTTGTGCTGTACTGCTGTTTATGTTGACTAATTTGCAAAGCAGTTTATTATCTTTATTATGTCTACGCCTCACAGGAAGATCATTACAACCCCAATTTGTAAAAGTGAGACAGAGGACAATCAGAGACAGGCACCAAGAAGTTGCCATGCATCTACCTAAAGGAATTTCTATGCTTGCACAGGGTTGTTGAGGGTTTTTTATTTTATTTTATTTTGCTTATTTCAGCTATTCTTCATCAGGTGCCATTCCACAGGTTCCCTAATTCAGCTGTGCCTTTGGTGCAAAGGTCTTTAGGGTAAGGATATGGGAGAAGTCCTATGAGAATGTAAATGGGATTTGAAATTGATGGCGTTCTCTTTTTTGTTTCATGTCCATAATGGAAATGAATCCAGCAAATATGATTGGTATTTGCTGGTGCTGGTGCTTTTAGTGCACAAACAGCATGTAACTAATTACATCCACCCTTATTTGCACTGTCTCTCCTTTGCGTTGAAATGAAAAGGGCAGAATAACATGACAATGTAATTGCATAATATTCTAGTTCTGTGCACCAGATTTGGAGAATGCCCAAGCCAAGTCCCTGTTTAGAGGGACTTGGGTATTGGATGAGTCAGATTCAGACAGCCAAGGATTTTCATGGATCAGGACTGGGTATCAGGCAAGAAGAGTAAGGGACGCGGGTGGTGCTGTGGTCTAAACCACTGAGCCTCTTGAGCTTGCCGATCAGAGAGTCGATGGTTTGAACCCTGCTACAGGGTGAGCTCCCCATTGCTCTGTCCCAGCTCCTGCCAACCTAGCAGTTCGAAAGCATGCCAGTGCAAGTAGATAAATAGGTACCACTGCGGCAGGAAGATAAATGGTGTTTCCATGCACTCTGGCACTCATCACGGTCCTCTGTGCATCAGAAGCGGTTTAGTCATGCTGGCCACGTGACCCATAAAACTGTCTGTGGACAAACGCCGGCTCCCTCGGCCTGAAAGCGAGATGAGTGCCACAACCACAGAGTTGCCTTTGACTGGACTTAACCGTCCAGGGGTCCTTTACCTTACCTTACCTTTTACCTATTGGGCAAGAAGGAGAGGCTGGGAAGGTAGCCAACAAAACCTAACCCAAAAAATGAAGATAACCTTTGATAATTGGCTGCATCTTTTAGGAGGAGCTACAGTGGTACCTCGGGTTACATACGCTTCAGGTTACATGTGCTTCAGGTTACAGACTCTGCTAACCCAGAAATAGTACATCGGGTTAAGAACTTTGCTTCAGGATGAGAACAGAAATTGTGCTCCGGCGGTGCGGTGGCAGCAGGAGGCCCCTTTAGCTAAAGTGGTGCTTCAGGTTAAGAACGGTTTCAGGTTAAGAACGGACTTCTGGAATGAATTAAGTACTTAACCCGAGGTACCACTGTAGACCCAACTTTCTTCTTACCTATCACTCTCCTTGCCAGCCATCTCAGGTCAAGCTGTAGCCCAATAGTGGGTCCCCAACCCACCAGTTGAGACCAGTGGTGAACATTATACGGAGCCTGTTTCAACTAAATAATAGTTTGAGTCAGCAGAAAAAGTCCCACTAGTGCTATGGGGCTTTCTTCCATCCTCCCTCTCCAATGTGCCTCCTACACCCCCTTCAAACCACAAATCCTCTGGGCGTAACTCCATTCCACCCATTACCCCACCCGTGCACTTTTACAAGGGGCTGTTCTGTGCTTATCTGTTCAAAATATGGATCAATGGCCAGAAGCAGAAATAATAAAATGGCGAGGATTGTAAAGGCTAACCGTGCATAGCTTTGTTCTGAGCAGAATAAAAATGGAAGGGCTCGAGAAGCAAAGCCGACTTACGCTGACAGGAGGGATGCTTTGAAAAGTGTTAAAACATCGCCAGCCTTCTCTGCCCTCAAACAACAACATATGCCCACCTGTCGTCAAGATAATGTGGATCCTGCTCAAAACATTACTGGTCGTGGGCATCAAACAACAGCTCCTGCCAAACAGTTACAGAAGGAGGGAAATGAGAATGCTCTCTGCATTTCTTTTTGATTAGGAAATAGAAAAAGAGGACCCATGAATTAATTATCTCACAGTTCTTGCTATTCATTCTACCTCATACTAAACGAAACACCAGGGAGTCACTTAGGCTAACACAGAAGGAAGCGCAAGCAAAATGGTGCCTCAGAACTACACAATTCCATTAGCTATCCTTTAAAAAACAAAAGTTGCTTTTAAAATTTAAATATTGAAATGAATACATGCGCTCACCTCAGGCCTAAAGCTACGTACACGAATTCTCAGGGTGGCATAAACTTAATCCAGGACATTATGGTAGGTATGCAGTTTATGGATTTAAAATTAGGTGTCAGGTTTGCAGGTATTCATTTGTAAGTCCATACCTTTCTATTTCTACATTAATCTGTGATTTTTTAAAAGTGAAAGATCCATATTAAAATTTATATTTGGATATTATTTAAACATGTATTGTATCACCATATGCATAGCTGGATTGTATTATACTTTAATATATGCATATCTAATCATACTTTATCCTAAAGCATACATTTTAAAGGAATTTGGTATTTTTTCCCCAGTTGACAATCACATCACAAAATTCAGAGAAGTATAAAATCCATACTTTCTGATCACTATAGTAGTCCTGGAGGTGTGAAGATGGTTCACTTAAAAATGCAGACAACAAAATTCTCCCCCATCCCTGTGTGTTAAGACGCATACAGTTCTGTCACACCATGTACTTCCAATTATTGTGTGTCTCTTTGATTGTGGTCTGTACACACTTTTAAACACTGAAATGCAATTGTGCTATTGATTTTTAGGCTGAAATTTAGAAATCCTTTCCACTTTTATTATTTCTCAGAGTTGGGAAAGTGAATTATAGTGGCCTCTTTTGCTAATGGACATTTGTGCCTTTTGCCTCAAAAGTACAGTGGTACCTCGGGTTAAGTACTTAATTCATTCCAGAGGTCCGTTCTTAACCTGAAACTGTTCTTAACCTGAAGCAACACTTTAGCTAATGGGGCCTCCTCCTGCTGCTGCACCGCTGGAGCTTGATTTCTGTTCTCATCCTGAAGCAAAGTTCTTAACCTGAAGCACTATTTCTGGGTTAGCGGAGTCTGTAACCTGAAGCGCATGTAACCTGAAGCGCATGTAACCCGAGGTACCACTGTAGTGAAGTTCACATGCGGTGACTGTGAAATCCTAATTTTCACTTGTAGGCCATGAGACCAGGCTCATTGCTGTGGACAACTTCTCTAGGTACTAACAAAGCAATCTAAATGTAGACAGGCCTAAGTTACCCTTATTCCAGACTCTGTTTAGTAGCCTCTGGGAGGGGCCACTGCTGACTAAGTCAGCAGGTATGTGGGCCTGAGTGTTGTGGTTTGGGTCCCAGGTCATATGACTGAGCTGAAAAGGGTTTGCAACAGGCATAAGTCTCTCTTTGCTCCATCCTGCCCCCATCCTGCCCAGAATGTCCCTTTTGGGGGGCTTATGGTGGCATAAATTCTGCAAACTCAAGTTCCGCTGACTGAATTAGGGTGCAGGACTTACAATGACATATCTCCTTCTTATTCAGTGTATGGGTCATAGCCAGGAAAGCCTCAAATCTGCCAAATCCAATTCTACCACCCCAGTATAACTAGGGTTTGGATTTTTTGTAGGATAACAGTTATCAGCAAAATTTCATGCCTCTCTGCCCCAAGGAAGGAATATATGTAAAACTGAATTCGGTACCTAGTCTGTGTTTTAAGGCTATCACTTTCCTACTTTTGACCCAATTCTAGCCCCAGAGAATTTGAAATAGCTGCAAGAGATCCATAATGCACTGAAATAATTTTTAGGGGTATCATAAAAAATGAAGGATAGTGAAATATACTCAGAGTCGCAAAGTGATTTCATGCTGTTTATTCAGCTCATAGTGGTGAGGAGGAATGAATGAAAGTCCCCTCAAGGTATCTGCTTTATATACATTATTTACACAATGGGCTGCACATGATTGGCTAATTCCGGAATTCTACTGTAAGCCAATCAGGTTGTGGATTCACTTCTATCTGGAGCATGATTGGGTGGTTCCTGCCAACCAATCATACTGCTGCATTGTTCTAGGACCAATCAGACTGCTGCATTCTGAATCCTATTGTTCTAGGACCAATCAGACTGCTGCCTTTTTGATCCTATTGTTCTAGGACCAATCAGACTGCTGCAGTTTGGATCCTATTCAACTCAGTACATAACAGATAGACACAGCAAAATTTGTATAACATGTATGGAATAAATCTTGCTTTTCATTTTTTCATTTTTTTTTATTTTTTTGCAGGCAGGGAAATAGCTCCTGAAGTCCCCGGGTTTAGTCTTTCAACTGCATGCTACATCCCAACATTTTCAGAAACCATGCAACAATCAGACAATGCATTAATTGGGGTATAATTACAAGGGCAAAACCTACCCATTAACCCATTTTCAACAAGTAGCAATGCTCACAGTGTTTTATTGCTCGCAGTGCGCTCCCTTTTCACTCCATGCAAAGCAGCTGGAGAAGCAGAGACCTTTTGGAATGATTGCTTTAAGAATAATCATAACTGCACATTCTTTTGCAGAAAGAAAATCATCATATTTTTCCTTACTTGGCAGCTTTAAAGAAAATGTGTCTAAACAGAGCTAATGAAAACCAAATTAACATGTGCTAATAGAGATTTGGTGTGCCGGGAAAAGGGATATGGAGAGGAAATGCTGCTGTCAGAGGAGATAATTACAGTGTGCAGATGGCCAAAGAGGTGTCATAAGGCGATACTGTCAGCAAGAGACATAAACATACTTTCTCCAAGAGAAGCAGCATCCATCTTCTCCTACCCCGCTCCATTGGTCTATCATTGCAAGCTAGAATCGTGTCTGAATAGACTGATTATTCTGTCAAGAGAAGAAAGAACGAGGAGGGCATGTGATATAGTCCTTCATGTGATCAGATGCCAACTCCTAGGGGCCAAGGTCCTTTTGGCCCTATCAGTAATAAAACTTGCATATGCTAGCTCCAAACCCGTACATTCTCTTTGGAGATCCTGTTCTGGGTGACCTCACTAAGTGAAGCAGCTACCAAGCGGACAACCTTTTCATTAGTGCTACATTATCTATGACAGGCTTTCTCAAACTCGGCCCTCCATATGTTTTTGGCCTACAACTCCCATGATCCCTAGCTAGCAGGACCAGTGGTCAGGGATGATGGGAATTGTAGTCTCAAAACATCTGGAGGGCCAAGTTTGAGGAAGCCTATCTATGAAATGGCTAGCACTAACTGAATATGTTTTTATTCACCTAGTCTTTGAAACTTTTTTTAATAATAAAAAATCCAGGATGTAAATTATTTGATGCTACCTATATGCAAGGAAGTGTTTTGCTGTCTATTGGTAGTTTTTTATTGTGATTGTATATTGCTTTTTCAATATTTTGTTGTAAGCTGTCCAGGGAATGCCTATATCAATCAGATGAATGCTGATTGAATGAACGAATTTATCTCCTGCCTTTCTATTAGCATACTAACAAATTATGTATTAGTAAGCAAGTATACATCAGGCAGCTAACGAGATCAAATAAATGAATTGCATGACAGTACAAAGTAGATTGATAGCTAGAAACCTTTTTTTGGTGCTGGGAATTGATTGTTTTGAGCAAGGCTGGCCCACAACATTTTGGCACCTGAAGCAGACCACAAAATGGTCTCCCTCCCTGCCACGGAAGAAGGGGTGAAAGAAGATCTACATCAGGAGCAAGGGGAGGGGGGGAGAAAGATTGGCACCAGGACTTGCTGCCCTGGTATATCTTGCTGCCTGAGGCAGTTGCCTCACCTTGCCTAATGGTTTGGCCTGCCCTGGTTTTCAGTGGAAACCAAGCCTTATGAAGAACAGTCAATGGAGTTGGGTGTGTTTAGCCTGGAGGAGACTGAGAGGAAGTATGATAGCCATTTTCAAATATCTAAAGGGCTTCTTCTTCTTCTTCTTCTTCTTCTTCTTCTTCTTCTTCTTCTTCTTCTTCTTCTTGACTGATCACCATCTTACAGAACAGAGACCTTATTTCTTTTTAAACCTGAGAACAGGCTTTGAAATCTATGCATATTCATGAACATGCCTTCAATATTATTTATTTCTGCATGTCTGTGTTTTGCAAAGTAATTATAGCTTTAAACATTGACCATGCTAATGTGGCATATCCTGGTAACATAGTGCATCTTCCCCACAGTAAATCCCTATTTTAAGGTTTTATATCACAATCATTTGGAAATGTAATAGGGCTGAAACCTGGGATTCATTTTGAAGAGGGGGTGGTGGAGCAAAAACTGTTACATTAAGTAAAAGAAGTAAGAGACCAGTTTCAGCTTTCTGCCATTCATAGGGGTATAAAACACACTTGCTTGCATTAGCTCATTTTGGTTTTGTGGTGCTGCTGTCCAGTGTTTTGAAAAACAAGAATATACCTTACATTTTAATTTGGAAGGAAATTAGCTCTCCACAAGGATGCCTATGTTGTGCTTTTTCGGTGAATGAAACCTGTGGACTGATGCACCCTGCAGCTGCTTTCCTTTTCTAATTACTGTTCTGGTTCTGATTGACATGTCAGGTCTCCTGAAACAAGCAGGCAGCAAGGTATGGAGAGCATTTAATTAGAAGTAGGCTCAAGCTACGGCTTGTGTTGCTTATCTCCTAAATACACAAAGGGAAATGTCCAGGCTGCACTCTGAATCTGCATCTGTTTTCACATTCCCCACAAACAGGAAGGTAATTATCAAATGATACTGTAGGTCATGGAGAATAGAGAGGGGACCAAAATGTAAGGTGGGCACAGCATAGATGGTGATAAGTTGGGAATTTTTACGTGGAAAGCCCTCTGTTGACATGTAAAGGCAAGCTAGAATTATTACCCTGGGGGGCAAGCAGAGGATGAGTGGTAGTTGGTTGCTAAACCATTGTGTAAAGGGCCTCTGCCCCCTCTGTTAAATCTCACAGCACTCATATTTTAATATAGGAAGATGTGCACTTTGCACACAGTCCAGATTTGGATTTATTTGGTCCTCTGAAAACTCAATGTTTTGATGCTGATCTTCCTTGATTGGCAACTCTTGCTTCCACTGACTTCTAGGGCTCATTGAAGCCATTGTGGACCTTGAATGTCTGGCTTCAGGGAATTGACTTCCTCCCTCCATGGCAGTAGATAAGCAGAACAAAGGAAACAGAGCCTTCTTGCCAGTTAGAAACTTTAATAATTACCAGTTAGAAACTTTAATAATCACAGCGAGAGAAGAAAGAACCCATCTCCTAGATTGGCGGTGCTCCCAGTAAAGGATAATACCTTTATTGTCATTGTACAACCTGTGTCAAAGAAATTAAACGAGCCTCCCCCCCAAAAAACACACACACTCAATCTCTTATCAAACAACACACCACCTTGCAAGTCAATTTTGCTATGTTATTTTTCGTTCAACAGCCTAACAGCCCACAGATAGAAGCTATTTTTTATCCTGTTGGTACGTCCCTATTAATCTAGGGATTAATCACTTCTGCATCTTGTACTCTCTGTGCTTTGTGTGCTATCTGTTCTCTCACTTTCTGATTTTGTCACGGTCTGGGTCACAGGCGATCAGAATCCCAGCTGGGGACGTCGGGACCGGGGGCAAGATGGCGGGGTAGGAGCAGGAACGGGAATCCAAAAGCCAGGAGTCAGAAAGCCAAGAGTCCGAGGGTCAGAGAGTCGGGAGTCAAGAAGCCGAGGGTCTGAGGGTCAGGAAGCAAGGAGTCACGAAGTCAGGGGTCCGAGGATCAAGAAGCAAGGAGTCACAAAGTCAGGGGTCCAAGGATCAAGAAGCAAGGAGTCACAAAGTCAAATGCAGCAAGGCAGGGAACATGTTGCTGTGGCAAAGAGCCGAAGGGAAAATGCTGACCTTATATCCCTTTCCGGCTCTTGCCACCAGGTGCTGTGAGTTACCAATCGGCCTCATCTGTGTGGCTGCGCCTTGTCTCTTCAGAACAAACTTAGGAAGGCCCCAATCCTGCAGAGTCCTATTGGTCACAGGGCCTGGCTCCTGTACACACACCTGACAGAGTTCTTCTTGGCCTTGGAGAGAGCGGAGGAATGCTTTCCGGAGACAGTGAATCTGTTAACCTTCTCTCTCCCAGTGTTTCTTCTCCTAGCTGTTTCCTAGCCAGTACTTCCTAGCTTCTGCCTTCTGAACTATGTCCCTCTGCAAACCACTGGTCCAAATCTATACTATCCTCCTGCTCCTGGGAAGATTCAGGATCCGGATCAGAAGCAGGGGAAGAGGGAGGTTCCCACCATTACTCCTCAGTGCAGCCCTCCTCAGCACGGTCCCTGACATTGAACGAACACCAAAAGACACTGAGCAGCACAGACAGAATAAAGCATGTACAACCATTTTATATTCACCAGTTACAAATGTTTCCTTTGTAAAATAGGATAGTTTTTTTTAATGAACTGTGTTCATTTTGAAAGGTAAGAATCTGGCTCACATCGAGTCAGACCATTGGTCTATCAGTATTGTCAGTATTGTCTACACTGACTGCCAGCAGCTGCCCAGGGTTCGGCTGGGGGTGAGATGCTAGAGATTGAACCAATGACTTTCCGCATGCAAAGCACATGCTCTACAACTCTTCCCCTTTTGTTCTTGCCTGCTATCAGGTGTAGAACCTGATCCAGCATATGCTGATTAAAAGTGACTGAGAGATGACTCCATTTGCTGCCATTCTGCCACAAAAAGGTTGTAATAGATAACACATCTGACCTCTCCACTGACATCTCTGACTGAGTTACAACAGATGATCATTACCGAAAATCGATAAAAGTAGAACATGGGGGCACTAAGTGCAATATTATTGCAGGCTTGACTCTCATTTTCTTTGGCGCTTTCCATTAATTTATTATTGCATAATGACTCTCTATATTCTCTGCAGCTCCTCTGAATGATTTGCCCAAATCTCATCAATCAAACTACCAACATAATCTTGAAATGATAAGGTGGTTTTCCTCCCATACCTTCTTCCTGAGCCTGCCCTTAACAATACGATGGATTTAATGTTCATATTCTTCCACTAAAATCTAAGTCATTAAAATCACTTCCTAAGACTTTCAAGATATTTTCCTAGAGATAATAATAATGGATATGAAAGGTCAGGAGATAGTCAACTCATATTGTTAATAATAAAAAAGTCAGAACTGTGGACAGAATGAAGATAGAGTTAGGCATTCAGAAGAATGGTTGTAGTGAGAACAATTCATTTTGCTAGCCTTTTAAGGAAAGTCTATGATGACAAAACACATTGCGTTTTCTGGATGAGAGAGGATGTGCTTTGATTAAAATGAGGATGGTATCCCATGCTAGTGCAACACACTTCTAGGTGTGCAATTGAATTTCCTCTTCTCCTGAGCTCCCTGTGCACCCTCAAAATTAGCTCGGGGGCTGGGGAACATCCCAGAGCAGATTAGGGTATGCACAGGGAGAGAAGAAAAAACCAAGGTCCCATTGCACTAGTGGAACTGCACACGAGGCTTTGTAGCATGTCAGCTTTCTACTGAATATAGTGCCTGACTCACAGTAACTCCTCAAACAGTTATTTAGACAGGCAAAAGAATATAGATGTCTACTACTAGTAGTATGAGGATGAAGAGGAGTAAGATACTGAAACAGGTTTATAAAACCCTTGAGATGTAATTGCCAGGGAAAAGAAGAAGAATGGATATATTAATTTGTATAAAAGTCCTTGTATACAATGTGTATGGTTGCAAAACTGGAGCATTAAAAGCTTTCTGCACTCAAGGGTGGGATTTTACGAGTGTGACATGATTTATTAGCAAAACATTTGGATTTGTACCAGCTCCATTTGAAATACTTTATTACAGAACTGCTGCTCAAGGGGCCATTGTTGAAAACTACTTAAATGGAGTATATTTTTTTTGTATTCCTCTATGCTACTCTGGTTTACAGGTGAACAGAATATCAGGCACATGTCAGCTAGGGGCAAATTTGCCCTTGATTTGCATATTGCAACAGGAAGGTGCATTAATCTTATAGCCATGTTGCAGATGGGTAATTGATGCTTCACCCACCCCACAACAGTAGGCTATAGTACTAATGAGAGCAGAACAATTCAATTGGGGACCCTGCGTGACAGCCTGAGTTATTATTCGACAATCTCCTTATGTTGCAGTTTTGGATATCGGTGGGGCTTCTGAATAGAAATGAAAAACACACAACAAAACTTCATTCAGATTGTACTGGAAATAGTAATGAAAAACCCAGCAATTCTGAAGCTCCAAAGGGCTGCCTTCAAATTACATAAAAGGGTTAGCAGTACACCCTTATAAACGTATCTGTTCAGAAGGATGCTCTATTGAGTTCAATGGGAATTACCTTCGAGAAAGTGTGCATAGGACTGCAGCCTAGGCTGATTTCCCTCATCAAAGCCATCACTGATGATAATGATTGTTGTAAGATACATTAATAGATCCTCTGCAAGCGCCAGTGTGGTATAGTGGTTAAGAGCAGTGGACTCGTAATCTGGTGAATCGGGTTCGATTCCCCGCTCCTCCACATGCAGCTGCTGGGTGACCTTGGGCTAGTCACACTTCTCTGAAGTCTCTCAGCCTCACTCACCTCACAGAGTGTTTGTTGTGGGGGAGGAAGGGAAAGGAGATTGTTAGCTGCTTTGAGACTCCTTAGGGTAGTGATAAAGCGGGATATCAAATCCAAACTCTTCTTCTTCAGTTTCATTCTGACAATGAAACATTTTGAAAGAATAACAAAATGCCCAAGTATCGTTGCCAATTGGCCAGTAATCAGTGGGGAGCAGGAGATTGCTGGGTTGGCAGCTTGTTCTCAAGTACTCTGCCAGGATTTATTTATTTATTATTATTATTTTTAAAGTGAGCTGTTGCATTCATTGAGTGAGCAAGCATATTAATTTAGCATGCATGTTTGAACTGGCTCAGTGGTGCCTGTCATTGGGTGTCATATCCTACTGAGTGTGAGATTGCAGTGTTTGTGGTTGCAGTTCATCCACAACCTCCCTCCACAGGCTCTGTTTTGCTCAAGGTGGAAGACCACAAGGGAAAGGAGGAGGTAGCATCAGAACAATCTGTACGTATGGCGACAGGTTGCTCTCTTCCTTGTGCAACTTGCTTCCAGCAACCAATGCCAGAGACCAAGTATAGATAGACATTGCCCTCCATGGCTATCAGCACGAGTCCCAGGGATATGCAAAAAAAAAATCTCCTATTTTTGTACTTCCTGACTTGCACACCAGGATATTCAGGGTCCATTTAATTTTATTATTTATTGCCCAGGGTGTCCTCATTTTATCCTCTTAGCAAACCTGTGAGGTAGGCTAGGTTGTGAGATAGTGGTTGGCCAAAAGGCTCGCCCATCAAAGTTTTCATACTCTAGCCCACAGCTAGATTCTGTGGCCCTCCAGGTGTTGCTGGACTCCAACTCATTTTAACCCTATCCAGCAAGACCAATGATAGGGATGGCAGGAGTTCCTCTGGAGAGCCACAGGTTCCTCTAGCCCTGCTCCAGCTCCTACGTCACATTGGTTCTGCTCCTGGACCCATGCGGCGTGTCAGGATGTTTGAAATCAAATGTTGGCAAGCCTGTGCTTTACTACTGCATGTGTCTGCCCATTCACTTCAATTTGCATCCTGCCCTGTCCTAATTATTGCCAGGTCCTGGTGGAGGCCACTATACCGCTGAGGCCACTTATGCCTCCAGCGACAGCAGTGGTCCCATAAGTGCCTCCAAGTTGCACACCCCACCGAACCAGTCTAGGGAATGGCCTGCTAACAGTGCCTCCATGTATGAGGGACTGGGCAGAGGAGGAATGGTGGAGACTGCCTTCCCAGACTGACCCTTCCAGAGAAGAAGAACAGTTCGGAATACAACCGGGTTTGAGGGAGATCACAGCTCAGAGGCAGATGAGGGGGAAAGCTGGGAAATAATGGGAGAGGAGGAAGAAGAAGCACCAGAAGGTTGACAGCTGACAGACGGTGTCTTTAGAAAGCATTCCAGATCTCCGTCGTCCCAGAACCCGGCGAGCATTGAAAGTAGGAAAGCAAAGAGTGCAAAGGCAGAGGGCACTCCTCAGCACACGTAGTGAAGATGCATGGAGAGGGAGGGGGGTGTAGACTCACTTGGGGCAACACTGCTATTCCAAGAGACTGCATTTCCAAGCCTCTCTCTGTGAATATTGAATAAAAAGCTGTTGGTAAGAACTTTTCCTGGTCTTATTCGTTCCTGGCAACCTGCCGTGAGGGTTCGATCCTCTGCCGCCTGACACCATGCTATCTGAATCAGAACTGCTTTAAGGACAGTTTGAACCATGTTTCCAATTGTTGCCCAGGAGAGTAAAGCATACAACAAAGTTCTTGACATTTGCACTAATACAGCTGGCAGTGGTCCACAGAATGGTAAGTTTATTGTTTCTTGCCTACTTGAGCACGTGTCCTTTGCTCCAGTTCACAGGTCACTTACTCCAGTGTAGCTCCTCTGAAGGGCTACAGCTCAGCTGCAGAGCACCTGTTTTGCATGCAGAAAGTTCCAGATTCATTCCCCAGCAACTTGAGGTAAGGGTGGGAATATCCCCTACCTAATTCCGTGGAGAACTACTGCCAGACATAACAGGGAGAGAGATGAACAAACGGATGTGGTGGAGAAATTTGAAAGAGTTTTCTAGACTGAAGATACACCTCAAAGAAACCCAGAATGAAAGGATGTAGGCTCCCACTGAAAGAATAGACTTTTACTGAAAGACAAATGTGCATTTGGAGAGACTCAAAAATAAGGAGGCTACAAAGAACCACACCCAAAGCAATGTTTCTTATACACTTCCAGACTGCAGGCATGATTTCTACTCCCCAAAGGATCACAGCAGTCTTAGCAGCCGCAATCCAGTGTCATCATCCTGAACCAATAAAAGCTATTTAGCTCATCAGATCAGCTCTCATCAGATCATGTGATCACATCTAATCATTTTTCAGCGCCTTTCTTTATCAAGACTTTGACGAATTTTCCAATTCATTAAATGAATCCCAATATCCTCTTTCTTTTCCATACAAAACAATTCAAGATTAATCACAATTGTTATGCCTAGCCAATTATTTTTTCATGCGTACAGAGTTCCATTCTTGGAATGGAATGGAATGAACATCCATTGCAAACAGTACCTGCTACAACATACAATGTAGCTAGATTCTGCACAGCAGTGTTCAAAATTAGTCAGATGATGACCTGTGTCACAAACTAGATTTAATGAACACTCACATCAGAGTGTTCTCTAAACTGATAGTTATAGTCTTTAATATACTAATCTTTTATGCTTCCATATCCGTTTAATGTGCCTAACCCTTCTTTTAGTTTCTTTTAGATTCTTATAGTCCTTTAGATATACCTTCTGTTTTAATACTTTTTAGCTTTCCAAAACATTTTGCAGATTCTAAATGATTGTACCCCACCCTACTTATGCTGGTCTATGACCGTAACAAAGATTTGATTGGTTGAACCAGTTCTATATTGTAAAAGGTAAGTTACAGGTCTTTCCAATTTCACTAGGCCATGGGCTCAAAAGAAAATGGAGTCATCAAAACAATACAGTTTTTGTGAAATTATTATTTTCTCCATCGGGCTGAGTTGGTGTAAGGAAACTTCCTATGTCCCTGTAAGGCATAATTGAAATGGACGGCAAGCAAAAACTGAAGTCATGTTCCATTTTAGGGTAAACTTTGAGAAAGTTATACTGTCCTTCCACAAATAGGATTTTTTCCCCTGTCTGATGAAATATTGATTCATTATTATTGTAGCTTTGAATGCAGAGATGACGGGAAATTGAGGAGATGTTTAAGTATTGATTTTCTTATTTTTATGTGTATGGGGTTTTGCGAGCAATAGGGCTGCTTATCTTGCTACTCTTATCACTCAGAAAGAGTTTGTGGATTACCTTGCAATTCCTTGTGGATACTAGAATGATCATACATCAGATCCAAGTAATCTTGCACTGAATCATATCTTAATCTGCAACTTCTGCTGATACCCTTTGTAGAATAAGGTCCAAGCCCATTTTTCCTTTCCCGGGGCAGAGCTGATGAGTATGTAATGCAGTAATGTAGTGACAATGGCCTCATGCTTCAATTATCTATACCAGGGACCATTTTAAGAAAGAAAGAAAAAATTTCCAGCTCAGTCACAGTTCCTACTTTCCCTTTGGAGGAACTGACAGAGTTGCCTTTAAATAAAATGTGGTCGTATGAATTGCTAAATATGTTGTGAAGCACCCTGAGATCTATGGATGAAGGGCGGTACACACATTTTATTATTAATAATAATAAATTTCCAATAATCACATTTCCATCTCTAGCCGCAGATTAGATGATCTCCCAAATTCTCCATTCGTATGTATGGACAGAGAAATTCACAGAACAGTTTGTAAGGTTTAGGGTTCACAACTGACAGTTTTTCATAAGCTTTGTATTTATTTTACTTAATTTTTGCAGCTTTCACTGCAAGTGAACACAGATTTAAGCACTTTCTCAGGACAGATAAATTGTGGATTTCTCTCTCTCTCTCTCTCTCTCTCTCTCACAGACACACACACACACACACACACTTCCTGGCAATTGGCTGCTTCTAATTAGTTGCTTACAAATATGTGAATTCAAATTATTCTAAAACCTGCACATTATCACATCATGCTTGTTGCAATAATCAAAAGTCGATAAAATATTTATGATAGCCATGAAGATACATTCCATAATCAAGCCCACCATAAATTTAACAGAGTTGGCAAAAATAAAATGTATTCTAATTCTATGATCTTCAACTCCAAGAGGAACTGCAGATTCTGCAATAACCATAACTTAGCCCTATTTAGAGGGTAAACCTGTCACAATTTATTTCTCAAGTAAGATCCATATTGGTTTTAAAAAGACAAGTAAGAATCTATAATAATGACCCACAGAACTGAAAAATAACACAGAGAAACAATTCTTAGAGGCCACTGGATTTTTTTAGCATCGGAACTGTGTGTGTCCTTGACAGTAGTCATATTTTGTAGCAGTAAACTCCACTTTCCTATTTGCTATTAATAACTTGCCGTCTTCCTTACCCAAACGTGAGAAAAGATTGCACAATGGAAAGGAGAATTTCAATATAGAAAAATTCCCAGCAAGTAATTATCTGCATTTATTGGGCCATTAATTAATCCATCTAGCCGTTTACTGTCATAGAATGTGTACTGAAAATGAACTTGGATATGTCATTATTATTTCAAATATTCTCCCAATAACTCATCTTCCAGAATATCAAAGGCATCTTTATAAAGACCTCCTTTATTCAAATAGCATAGTTATTGTATCTTTTTATCTCAGGTAGTACATATATACAGAAAATGGGTACTTCAAAAACGTATGCACCGACCTTTCAGATCCATCATTCTTCTAATCCAGTCAAACGTACCAGGTAGCAAATCAATGGGTTGCCTGGTTTCAACAAGAATTGCAGTTATTTTCTTTCTTTTCTTTTAAGAATTGCAGTTCTCCAAAAAAAGTGAAGGTGCCAAAAAGTGAATAGAGCAGGAAATCCAGAAGTACCCCCCTTTTTAAGGGGTTATGTACTGGGGGCTCAAAGTGGTTCAGTATTAAATGAATAATTTAATTTGAAGGAGATCTCAAACTCTACTGAAACGACACAGTTCATTAACATGATCAGCTTCCATCACCTGCTTAAAACATTTCTCTTTTATCAAGATTTTGCATGAAATTAGTTCTTGGATGGAGTTGGAGGAAGAGCTCAGCTTCATTCCTCAGCATCTACAGGCAGAAACCCTGGCCCAAAATCCTGGGGGACTCCCGTCAGTCATTGTAGACAATGCAGGACTTGATAGACCAACGACACAAGGCAGTTTCCTATATTCCTTTGTTTTTACTGGTGTCAAGCTTCAATTGGATGATGATCTGAACTTATTTGGTGTTTGATATTGCTTTTCATTATTTAACATTATCTTCTTTGTGTTTTGATGTACTTGAGGGACACGGGTGGTGCTGTGGTCTAAACCCCTGAGCCTCTTGCGCTTGCCGATCAGAAGGTCGGCGGTTTGAATCCCCACAAGGGGGTGAGCTCCCATTGCTCTGTCCCAGCTCCTGCCAACCTAGCAGTTCAAAAGCATGCCAGTGCAAGTAGATAAATAGGTACCACGGCGGCAGGAAGGTAAACGGCGTTTCTGTGCGCTCTGGTTTCTATCTCTGTGTTCCATTGCACCAGAAGTGGTTGAGTCATGCTGGCCACATGTCCCAGAAAGCTGTCTGTGGACAAACGCTGGCTCCCTCGGCCTGAAAGCAAGATGAGGGCCATAACCCCATAGTCACCTTTGACTGGACTTAACTGTCCAGGGGTCCTTTACCTTTACCTTTTTTCCTACCTTTGATGTACTTACTGTAATCTGCTTTAACTGGTTGGATTGAAACTGCCCTGGGATTACAATATGATGAAAGGTGGATTATAAATAATGTGAATTAATGTATAAAAAATAAATGGCAGAATAACTGCACTCTGTTCAGGCATTTGGTTGGAGGACTGAGGGCACAAATGTCTTCCACTCCCAATTTTCATGCATTCAGCATGAGGAACTGAAGGCAGATTCTGAAGGCATTCAACTGGATGTGCTTAGAAGCCTTCTCACTGTATAAGCAAGTCTTGAGGAGCATCAGGGTTCCTGATTGTGGTTAGGCTTCAAAGTGTATTCAGCTCAATGGACTTTGAATCCCCCTTCTGACCTTCACACTGAAGGTCAGCAGCAGGGGGCAGGGGGAAGGCTGCAGGAATGCCATCATGCCCCCTTGATATTTGAAGGCACTTCACACCTTAATGTGTTCAGCCGAACCTCTGATTTTGGCTTTGAAAACCCTTCAAGGACTCATTGCGACTCCTCCATCCGCATCAAAGCTCTGCCTGCAAAAGCACGGAAAGCAAGAAGGTTCATTTGGGTGACGGATATAAGAAAACAGGATGTACCCTCTTCCTTCTCCTTTTTAAAATGAATGAGCCTTGACTACAATGAGAGTCTTATCTTCCCGATCATCCCTGGGATTCTCTGCCTCCCAACCTTCAGGGACCTCCCAGAGTCTTTAATTTTAAAAGCGCATCTATTTATACACTTCTAAACACACCTGTAGAAATGTTTGGAGGACCTAGATTTTCCTGTTAGGTTTCAATGCTCAAGGAAAATGCCAGATCCCTTTAATGGCTCACCTCCTGCTGCCTAGCACTTAGTCAGGTGCCTTGGTCATTTGTTTAACACAACACACAACTCACTTCTGTAATGGCACCTTAGAGCACAGGGTGTGTTGTTTTCCTTTCAGTTTGGAAATCTGCAATTTGACAGCCCCTGAAATGGAAGCAGAAAGAGAAGGAGGAAGAATTTAACGTAAAACCGATCAGACAGTTAAAACAGAATTAAAATAAATAGCCAAAATGTCCATCTTTGTGTTGGGCATGTGTAGAAAAGGATCTTATGTATGCACAGGGACGCAGCATGCCTCATTGCAGCAGTTTTTCAAATCACAGTGCTTTAATTTTCCCCAGAGTGAATACCCATCTTTCATTTATGTGGCTGACTATGAAGAGGTGCAATTGGGGTAGCATGGAAAGTTGGGGTAGATCTGTGTCATGCTCCTCGGAAAACGAGCAATCCTAGGTTTCAAGAATCAAGCTGAAACCTAATTGGCATAACCACTCCCTTTTAACTGCATAGTCCCACTCAGGATTCTGTTTCTCAGTTACACTAGAGTGTGGTGGAACCATTGAAGCTACTATCATGTATAACTGTCTTCCAAGACAAGCCTATTTTGTGCCCATCATTCCTGAAAATGTGCAAAGGCAGTGCCATTTTCCATTAGCCATATGGGGAAATTGAGCTTAATTGAGCAAACAAGTAAGTAATTAAATAAGCATATTTCTGTAAGCTCTTGAAAGGTAACTAAAGGAAAAGGCATCCTACAACAACCTTCTCCCTCTTTGTAGATTTTAAATCGGAGAGTAGGAACACATTTATTTATTTCTGTATTTATTTTAGATATTTATATATCCTGTCCTTCAAAAAAAAATCCATGTTGGCTTTACAATGAAAGCAAAAATGCAACAATACAACAGGGTGTGCCACATTTTTATACACTAAAATAGAAAAAAACACACACCCCAGCAATAAAATCCAGAACAGCAGATGGCAGAGCAGCATAAAAACCACTAAGTGGGAATAAAACTACTCGTTCAAATGACTGGAGGAACAAAAATATCCTTTCCCAGTCCCAAAAGACATCAGAGAAACTGTCAGGGAGCCCCCTTGGGAAGAGTATTCCACAACTAGGGTGCCAACGCAACAAAGGCCAAGATGGAGAAGAATGAGTGTATGCAAGCTGGTTTCACAAGATAATAATAATAATAATAATAATAATAATAATAATAATAATAATGATAATTATAATAATAATAATTTATTATTTACACTCTGCCCATCTGGCTGAGTTTCCCCAGCCACTCTGAGCGGCTTCCAACAGGACACTAAAATACAATAACCTATTAAGCATTAAAAGCTTCCCTAAAAAGGGCTGCCTTCAGATGTCTGGTAGTTGTTGTTCTCTTTGACATCTGGTGGGAGGGCGTTCCACAGGGTGGGTGCCACTACCGAGAAGGCCCTCTGCCTGGTTCCCTGTAACTTGGCTTCTCGGAGCGAGGGAACCGCCAGAAGGCCCTCAGCACTGGACCTCAGTGTCCGGGCAGAACGATGGGGGTGGAGATGCTCCTTCAGGTAGATCAAGTCACCACACTGAGGCTGCTCTTCTTTTTATGTAATGACAACCATCCAGTTCTGTGCCTTAAAAAAATGTTGCCAAACCCAGATTTGTAACATGGATATTCACTGAATTTTCTGCTCTGTTTCACCAGAAACTATCCTGGAATCTTTTTCCACTTACTAAAAAACTTGAGTGCTCCAAGGAAGTACCATGAACAGCAACATCATCCCGCCACCAGAAGAAGTGTGTGGACATTAAAGCCTGTTGTGTTTCAGAACCATGCAGAAAAGGGGATGAATTATCTTGAAAGATGTAAGATTTGATGTTTCTGGTGCGGTTAGGATTGCAATATTCCTCTGGACAAAGTTGTTGAGTGTGTGTGTGTGTGTGTGTGTGTGTGTGTGTGTGTGTGTGTGTGTGTAAAAGTTAGGATCATCTCTCTCGCCCACTCCCCACTCCCCATTTTTTGGTGGGGATTTGATTTAATTTTCTGGGAAAACCATATCTGCATTTTCCTGAACATTTTGCCAATTCAGCAAAAATCCACCTGGACGACATTTTGTTGTTGTTGTTGTTGTATAATGGTTTTATTAATTTCCACAGAGAATAAAAGAAAATCATCACATTAAAGGAAAAATTAAATAAAATAAAACATTTATAGCAACTGTATACACATTCCAAATCCACATTATGGGATTACTGGAATCCCCCAACTTCCCTCTACTCCTTCTCTTGGTTCCTTTGTATTATCTTCATTCTGGACGCCATTTTCCAGCCCGATTCCCAGATGCATGGCAGCCCAAAGCATGCTCAAATAATTCAGATCAGCTGGGTTGTTGCTGGAATTTATTGTAAAAAAATAAAGAGAGAGAGAGAGTAAGCAGATGGTAGATGTATTATTTAACCACTGTAGGTTGAAGTGCTATTGCTGTATATTGTGTCTCACACCTCTCACCCCAAATAACTTTTATAGCTGATTTAGGGATCAGTGAACTGCGGTTTCTCTCAGTTTCTCATGTTCCTTATTTTAAACTCAGTTGAATTAAGTTCTCCATATTTCCACGCAAGTATGGTTTTTTTAAAAAAAGTCCTCACAAAAGTTCACCAGCATTTTAGTGCAATTTTCTGCTAATAGACACATTTTTGGCTAATATGGCATATTTTTGGAAACCAGTTTCCCCTAATACAGTGGTACCTCAGGTTACATATGCTTCAGGTAACATACGCTTCAGGTTACAGACTCCGCTAACCCAGAAATAGTGCTTCAGGTTAAGAATTTTGCTTCAGGATGAGAACAAAAATTGTGCTCCGGCGGCCCGGCGGCAGCAGGAGGCCCCATTAGCTAAAGTGGTGCTTCAGGTTAAGAACAGTTTCAGACTCCCCGAATGAATTAAGTACATAACCTGAGGTACCACTGTATAATGTTTTTATATGTTGTTTGCTCTGATATATGCATTAGTGGAAAATTAGCACAAATTTCAAAGTATGTGTGTGTTACGGTGGGCATATTGTTTTAGGTAAAGGTAAAGGGACCCCTGACCATTAGGTCCAGTTGTGACCGACTCTGGGGTTGCGGCGCTCATCTCGCTTTACTGGCCAAGGGAGCCGGCGTACAGCTTCTGGGTCATGTGGCCAGAATGACTAAGCTGCTTCTGGCAAACCAGAGCAGCACACGGAAACGCCGTTTACCTTCCCGCTGGAGCGGTACCTATTTATCTACTTGCACTTTGACGTGGTTTCGAACTGCTAGGTTGGCAGGAGCAGGGACCGAGCAACGGGAGCTCACCCCGTCGCGGGGATCTGAACCACCAACCTTCTGATCGGCCAGCCCTAGGCTCTGTGGTTTAACCCACAGCGCCACCCGCATCCCTATATTGTTTTAGAGAGTGCATATTATTTAGATTTGCCCTGAAATGCAGTCAGAATCGAATTTCTCCCCACTTCTGAGTTGAAGGCTGTGTGCCTCCAGATCTGGGCTTAGCAATTTTATCAAGTTATCATTTTATAAAAACTTACAGAATCAATACATTTGAAATTTCTTTCAGGCAAAAAATGGTATGTATTGCCAGCAATGGGTACATTCATGCGTATTTCGGTAAGCTACAGAAGGGCAAGGAGGAATATAAATATTATCGTGAAAATGGTTTCTCAAGCTATATGCATTCATAGACAATATCATTTGTTTCTTTTGTGGAGAAATCCCCTGTTGAAGTTGGCTGTTTGGCTTCAGGCTGATGTATTTTGCCTTCTTCTGATGATCTGGGAATTCCACATTTCACTTTGATTGAAAAATAAATAGAAAACAAAATACAGTTGTATCTAGAGCAGTTTCTTGGTACTCATTTGTCCCTATGTATTTTGTCAGCCACGTTTGCTGTCTTTGATTTCATAATCTCCCCCACCCCCAATCTAACAGTAAAATGAGCTACAAAGCATTGTCTCAGCCAGGAAGGAATTGTCACCCACAAGCTTTGTACAGAAACATTTCCTTCAACTTGCATAGAACAGACTTTGAAGGAGAACAAATGTTCCCTGAAGAATATTTCAGGTTTGCTATTAAGCACAAACTTGGCACCTGTTAAAAGCAGACTTCATGAGGTTGCAAATATTCTGTCCTTTGCAAATCAGTAATAACAAAAAAACCCAACAACAACGATGCACACAATGGAAGGTGTTTTGGTGTTTGGCTTTATGGTTACTAGAGGTTATGAGTGGTAGAAGAATGATTGTAAGTGTATTTTTCGCTCTATACGATGCCCTTTTGCCCTCATAAAAAGTAAGGGGAAATGTGTGTGCATCTTATGGAGCGAATGCAGGCTCTGCGGCTATCCCAGAAGCCAGAACAGCTAGAGGGAGTGCTGCGCAGAGCTCCCTTTTGCTGTTCTAGCTTCTGGCTTAGTCGTGCAAAGCCTCTTCAGGGCACTGGGTGCCTTCATCCCGCTGCCCTGAGGAGGCTTCGCACGGCTAACCCAGAAGCAAGAACAGCGAGAGGAATCGCTGTGCAGCGCTCTCTCTTGCTGTTCTAGCTACTGGCTTAGCCCCTCTGTCCATTCCCCCACCTCCCGGAAAAACCCACAAGAGCCGCGCTCCCTTTAAAGAGCCGTGTGGAGCATGTGTGCAGCTCTTAGGGGCTTTTCCCCAGGGAGGGAGAAGGGCAGCCCATCAGTGATGGGCTGCCCTTCTCCCTCCTTGGGGAAAAGCATGCAAGCGCCGCACACCCGCTCCACATGGCTCGTGAAAGGGAGCGCTGAGCAGAGCCTGGGATGCATACAGGCTCTGGTCAGTGCTCCCTTTAAAGAATTTTTTCCCCCTTGCATTCCCCCTCTAAAAACTAGGTGCGTCTTATGGAGCGAAAACTACCGGACTCCCTAGCAGAAGTCAGGAGCTCTGATGGTGAAGATTGTGTCATTGTGCCACACCTTTTAGATAAAGGTAAAGGGACCCCTGACCATTAGGTCCAGTCGTGACCGACTCTGGGGTTGTGGTGTTCATCTCGCTTTATTGGCCGAGGGAGTCGGCGTACAGCTTTCGGATCATGTGACCAGCATGACTAAGCTGCTTCTGGCGAACCAGAGCAGCACATGGAAACGCCGTTTACCTTCCCGCTGGAGCGTGTGGGCCTAAAATAGGGAGATAACAGCAAACCCTCCAAGTATATGGGATCCTCCTTAATGAGGGTCCTGGTTGTGCATGGGCCCCGGAGACACTCCCCTGCTGGGTTATAGGTGGGGGGCGGGGCCCAGGCCTAGTATGTTGGCCCCACAATCACTCCAGGCCACTTAAGCCAATCTGATGCAGGTGGCGTGATGGGGGAGCTATAAAAGCGGCAGCACGATGTGGCTGAGGCATGTGCTTCACGCAGCCAAACACCCGCCTTCCCGTCCCCATTTGTTGGTGTTGCTGCTTTGGCCTTGCTTCAGATACTGGTTGGTCTCCTGTTTTGGAACAGGGGCCAGGTAGCAATTTTGTCCATTTGGCAAATTGGCACTGGCCACTTGGTTTTCGCCTACCCCCTTAGCAATTGTCAGAACTTTGTAAGGTTTGGGGGTTAGGCACATAGCTGTCAACTTTCTGATTTGAAAATAAGGGATCAGCAGCCTCACCTGTCCCGGAGACAGTCTACGAGATATCTAACAATCCGGGATAGCAGTGGGAAGCAGCAGGAAACAGCACTGAAATAAGGGAATTTCCCACAAAAAAGGGAAGGTTGACAGCTATGGTTAGGCATTGGCTTAGTGAGGTGTGTGGGAGGGGAGGTGCGGCCATCACCTGCCCTTCCATGAATAAGGGTATTCCGATAAAGGAATCTGGGGGTCCTGGATCTCATCCAAAATCCGCTTGAGGGGCTAGGGCCATGCCAGGACCACAGGAACCCTGGGGTGAGCTTCGTTGGTCTTCATCGATGTTGCTCCCTCGTTTGGTGTTTACCCTTCTAGACTTGCTGCCAGAGAGACAGGAGTCAGTTATAGTCGGTTGCCGATGCCTAAGCCAATACCACTCACTTTGCTGTAATCAATAAAGTTGTGGCCTAAATTTTGCCCAAAACCTTAAACCTAAATTACGTGTCAGTGTGAAGTTATTTACTTGGGGGTGGGCTTGGGGGCCTTGGAGCACAACCCTATTTTCCAGGGACCGGGATGGATTTACTGAAGGCATCCTGGTTTCTGATTTGATCCAGGAATATTCTGCTGTTCCTTACGGTGTCCCTATTTTCATCAGAGAAATGTTGGAGGGTATGGAGCTTTATGATCCCTTAATATAACTATGCAACATTTAGAAGACATCTGAAGACAGTTCTGAATTGGGAAGTTTTTTTAATGTTTAATGGTTTATTATGTTTTAATATATGTTGCAAGATGCCCAAAGTTGCTGGGGCCACCCAGTCAGATGGGTGGGGCATAAAGAATTAAAATGTTGTTTTAGTAGCTGTTGTTGTTGTTGTTGACGACATCCCTATTTTCTTCGGAGAAATGTTGGAGGGTATGTAGCAGAAATGAGAATGCTGCTACCTGCTACCTATAAATATGTTTGCATATTTCGTGGGTGGGGTTTATGACTCTGCTGTACTTCTGTATTTTGGATCTTCTAGTAGTTAATTGTTAATATGAACTGTGCTAGCTGTTTCAGTTTATTTTTATATCTAGAAGATATGTTATCTAATGGTTACTGTGGTGCTCTAAAATGTGGAGAATTATTTTTTTTAAAAAAAATGTACTTGATTTATTTGTGATATTTTTAGGAAGCTGTAAACTGCAGATATATTTTCCTGGAAATATGAAGCAATATATAAATTATCCAAGTAAATAAAATAAAGAGAGAAATGGATTGCATGTGGTGACAGTGATGCATTGAAAAGTGATTGGATGGGCAGCTGAACTGGTGTTAGAGAGGGACCGGAAAGGCATAAGGGCCAAATGAAGGAAGAAGCAAGGGTTAAAGAAGGGTAATAAATCAATGTGGTATTGCGTGACTAAAGAAGGAAAACAGGCTCTGCACGTGTAAAGGTAAAGGACCCCTGGACAGTTATCGTATTTTTCGCTCCATAAGACGCACTTTTTCCCTCCTAAAAAGTAAGGGGAAATATGTGTGCGTCTTATGGAGTGAATGCAGGGGGGGAAGCAGGCAGGAAAAGCCCCCAAGAGCTGCACACAAGCTCTGCGCGGCTCTTGCGGGCTTTTCCCCAAGAGGGAGAAGGGACTGACGCGGCCAGTAAATCCCTTCTCCCTCCTCGTAGAAAAGCCCGCAAGAGCCATGCGCTTCTTAAAGGGTGCGCGGCTCCTGTGGGCTTTTGTGGGAGGTGGGGGTATTGCCATAGCCGCACGCAGCACCTCCAGCCAGGAGACGCTGCATGGGTTCTCTCCCGGATGGAGTGGTTGCGCGTCGCTAAAGAGGAAGCCAAGACAGCGAGCAGGATAGGTCCCGCTCGCTGTCTTGCCTTCTTTGCTCTTTGCTCTTTGGGGCTGGGGGGGACCCGGGCTTCCCCTGGCAGCCCCAGAAGCTCTGGGAGAAGCAGACAGGCTGCGCTTTTCTTCTTCTTCTTGATTTCCCCCTCTAAAAACTAGGTGTACCTTATGGTCCGGTGCGCCTTATGGAGCGAAAAATACAGTACTTCCAAAGTCGACTGTGAGGTTGCAGTGCTCATCTCACTTTCAGGCCAAGGGAGCTGGCGTTTGTCCACAGACAGCTTTCAAGGTCTTGTGGCCAGCATGATTAAACTGCTTCTGGCGCAATGGTACACCGTGACGGAAGCCAGAGCTCACGGAAACACCGTTTACCTTCCTGCCACAGTGGTCCCTATTTATCCACTTGCACATGCATGCTTTCGAACTGCTAGGTTCACAGGAGCTGGGTCAGAGCAACAGGAGCTCACCCTGTTGCAGGGATTTTAACCGCCAACCTTCTGATTGGCAAGTCCAAGAAGCTCAGTGTTTAGACCATAGTGCCACCTGCTGTGTACAACTCAATGTGGCTCAGGCAAGTATGCAAAATTCAGAATCGTAGGTTCCTCAATGCAAGCACAGGGTCTGCATAGGAAGCAGTGCCGGATTTACGTATAAGCTAAACAAGCTATAGCTTAGGGCCCCACTCTCTTGGGTCCCCCAAAAAATTTTAAAGGAAAAAAAACCTGGATGTACATTTCCAAAATATAAGATTAAAAACAAATAAAATGAAACCTACATACAGCAACAGTGGCAAATGGCTTTAGATACCTATTAGGTCCATAAATTACCATATAGCATATATTCAACACAAAGAACAGTGGCAATTTGTTGTTGACAAAGGACAAGTGGACATATAAAGGGCCCCATTACCTTCAGTAGCTTAGGGCCTCATCAAACCTAAATCTAGCCCTGATAGGAAGCACAAGAAAATACCAAAGTCAGAGGTTCATCTATCAGAGCTCTACCTCTCTTTCAAATCAGAACCAGTGAAGGCGGTGAAGGTCCTGTGTGAGTATCTGGGGGCGGTTGGAGGATGGATGGCAGCTAACAGATTGAGGTTGAATCCTGACAAGACAGAAGTACTGTTTTGGGGGGACTGGGGGCGGCCGGGTGTGGGGGACTCCCTGGTCCTGAATGGGGTAACTGTGCCCCTGAAGGACCAGGTGCGCAGCCTGGGAGTCATTTTGGACTCACAGCTGTCCATGAAGGCACAGGTCAATTCTGTGTCCAGGGCAGCTGTTTATCAGCTCCATCTGGTCCGCAGGCTGAGACCCTACCTGCCCACAGACTGTCTCACCAGAGTGGTGCATGCTCTAGTTATCTCTCGCTTGGATTACTGCAATGCGCTCTATGCAGGGCTACCTTTGAAGGTGACCCAGAAACTACAACTAATCCAGAATGTGGCAGCTAGACTGGTGACTGGGAGCAGCCACCGAGACCACATAACACCGGTCTTGAAAGACCTACATTGGCTCCCAGTACGTTTCCGAGCACAATTCAAAGTGTTGGTGCTGACCTTTAAAGCCCTAAATGACCCTGGTCAGTATACCTGAAGGAGCGTCTCCACCCCTATTGATCAGCCCAGACACTAAGGTCCAGCACTGCACTGAGGGCCTTCTGGCAGTTCCCTCACTGCGAGAAGTGAAGTTACAGGGAACCAGGCAGAGGGCCTTCTCGGTAGTGGCGCCCGCCCTGTGGAACGCCCTCCCACCAGATGTCAAAGAGAAAAACAACTACCAGACTTTTAAAAGACATCTGAAGGTAGCCCTGTTTAGGGAAGCTTTTAATGTTTGACAGACCATTGTATTTTAATATTTTGTTGGAAGCCGCCCATAGTGGCTGGGGAAACCCAGTCAGATGGGTGCGGTATAAATTATTATTATTATTATTATTATTATTATTATTATTATTATTATTATTATTATCACAGTGACTGGCAGCACCTCTCCAGGGCTTCAGACAGGCCCCTACTTGGAGATGTTGGAGACTAAGGCATGTGTTTTGCTGCTGGGCTGGATAGCAGGGGTCCTGTAGTTCCACTGAATGCATAGTCAGCAATGAGACCAGCAGGTGAAATGAACAGAGCATGAGAAGCGGGCTAATTGAATAATTAACAGATTGGGTGGAGGTTGAAGAAAGTCCTACTAAAACACGTGGACCTGAGCCAAGGTGATTCTGGGAGAACTGGCGAAAGGGAGGAAGTACATGACAGAATTGCACCTGGATGCTTCCCTTTAACAGAAACTGCACAAATCAGCAAGTGGAGTTTTACAAGGCATGGAGGTAAGGACTATAAAACTGCTAATCTGCACTTTGTGAAGTTTCATATTTCAGCTGATGGAGCTACTGTTCGAGTCGCAGGACACGGGGGCCGTAAAAAAAGAAGTTGTCGATGCTATTTTTCTCAATGAAAATCCCATTGAAATAACGGAGGCATGTGGAAGAGTGCAAGTGTTGCCCAGAGTGATAGCATCATTAAGCAGTGGCTAGCTAAAATGCTTTTCATTTCAAAGAGGCTTATGCATGAGGAATGTACGGTGGACAGAGACTTGCACATTTAGATTAAATGAGCTTGCATGTTTTTTAAACACTCTGCGTGGGCCTTACTGTCCCCTGTGTGCATAAGCACTGCAGGACTCTGAGGATCATGCTTCTCAGTAAACACAACAGAAAACACTCAGCCAAAGCTCTGTCAGATTCACTGATAGATGTAGAGCTATTTAAATTGAAATATGACATGATTGAAATGTGGCATGCCCTGTATTTTATACTGACAACTTCATCATTTCTTGCTTGCAGGAAATCTGGCTTTCTATATTAGCATATGTGACATGACTGAATTTGCATAAATATTTGATTCAGAAAATGCCTTACAGGCATAAAAGTAATGGGTAGAACATGGAAAAAGAACATAGTGCTACACCTTTTTTCAAAGAGTAATCTTTTGGAAAATTAACTCATTCTCCTGTAATATCTTTGTAAAACTGAACTGAGAGGCTTGGCGTTCAGGATTTTAGCTTCTCAGGTAGTGCAGGGTATGTATATATTGCCTTCTTATTGGTAGGCATTTTTGCAATGCTATACCTAATTCCAGCATTGTGACTACAAGATAGTATACATATGTAGATGGACATAAAGAACTCTGTTTTAGCATACATGGTTGGATGCAATGATGTGTTCTTCCAGAATCTCTGATCAATGAATGGGCACTAAAACACTGGAATTTATCACCAACTTGCACTGGCTACCATAGAGCCAATGTGTTATGAAATCCACTGCAGCTCATTGACTAAAGTTTAGTACTCCTCTATCTTAATAATTGACACTACCCTTGTGAAATTATTTGTGAATGTGCGCTGCAGATAACTTAGCAGAGCTTGGATTTCTGCTGCAAGTTTATTTAAAGGTGAATTGTAGGTGTATTTTAACCTTCAAATGCCAGACAGCCCAGAGAAAGGTTTCATAAGACAACCTTAATGTACAGGAAAGTTTGCCCATTATAATATTCTGCTGGGCTATTCCACTAATTTCTAGCAGCTGAAATTCATAATTAAATATTATATTTATCAGTATTGTGCAAAGGTGTCCCCAACCATCACCAAACCTTTGTTTCCAACCAAGGTGAGGGTCGGGATGGAATTGGCAGCATTATGTGTGGTGAGATCGACCAAATGGAAGACAGGTTTACTTTTAATGAGACATGGCTTGAGACATTTTATTGAAAGAAATTTTAAGCCACCTTACCGGTCCATGTCCTCTGGAGGTTCCTTATGAACAGATATAATCCATTTTTCTATAATAGAATATTAACCTCAGTTTACAAATTATGAGCTAGAAAATGTCAAATAGCTAGCAACACTAAGCAAGAATTAACTGACCCTTTAAAACATTGTTCAGCCCAGCTTGAGGAGCAGGGAGAGAGAAACAAACCACAAAATGCAAAACCAGCATTTAAAAACCATTGCTCTAAAAACCAGCAGCAATAAAATCATCTTAATTAAAAGCCAATCAGAATAGATAGATTTTCAAAGTCTTTTTAAAGGCCTCAGACACTGCATTCCTTGAGAGGGGGTTCTATAAGGAGGAGGGGCTATTTTTTATTTTTGGAAATGATTTTGCTCTGTTGGGACTCAGAGTTCTTTGATGGGAAGATAATACCCATCAATATAACAGAATCCTGCCACTTGTGAAAACAATAACAAGAGTACTTCATGGAGGGGTAGATATTATAGTAAACAAAAGATGAAGTCCATGTGAGATCCAACAAATAGATATTTGAATAATGAAACAATTGGTTATGTACCCTGCATATTATATTGGCATATTATTTAAACGTGAAGTGTGAGTCTAACTGCTAATGATCTTTTCAAAAATAATTACTAGACCAATTTGTTTCGGGCTGCTCAGACATGTAGGTCACTGTTGTGTTTGCCGAAATGATGTGCCTAAATTATAGCTCTTAAATGGCTGAAGTGATTTTGTTCTGAAAAATGTGCTACTGTAATTGATCAGCCAGTTAGTTGAAGGGGGGGGAAATGGTGGGAAGGGGAAGAAGAGACTCTCCAGCTCCACCAAGCAGGAAAATAACTACATCTCCACTTCTTCTTCCCCCTCTTCATTATCCCAGCTCCCTGGGTCTTCCACATGTGGCAGGCAACAGTGTGTTGGGATGATGTCACTCGCCCTACCCTCAACATCATTACTAGGGGAGGAAGAGAAAGAGGAAAGTCCCATTGTGCAAGCAAGTGGAAATCCTTGCACTGATGGGAAACATTAGTTGGATCCTGCCCCGTATCGAGAGGGAAAGAAGCTTAGATTTCTGCAAGCAAAACCTGTGTTCTACCACTGAAGCTACGGACCTTCCACATTTATTATGCCTTTTTCACTTATTTCCTTTCAGGAAATTTGGAAGCCTTGTATCTGAGGTGCATTTTCCCACATACTTCCTCCTAACCTAACCCCTGTTTCACTAGGGAAGATTATGAGTTACCTAGCCCCAGTGTGCCCTTGAATTCTAAACACTCCCTTTGCTTGGCCTTGATGAGCACTATGAATTTAATTAGCGCTTTGAAAGGATCAATACACTTTTCCAGCTCCGTATATGTGAATAGGTGGTTGCTCTGGGTTTTGTTTGACGAAAAATATTTTCGCATGGCATGAAATACCTGCTGTATTATTGATTCCCATTTCACTATTCCATTTGTGGGTTCAGTGATGACATTAAGCTGGAATCAGGCTCGTCAAAAACCATTTTTAAATCACATAACTGGAAGAACAAGTATTTCAGGCCACTTTAATTGTTAGGAAATATTTGTGGCAAAATAGGACTGTATCATTGGTTGTTATAGTTGGAAATTTTAGAAGAAAACATTTGTGCATGAATGTGTGCCGAAAATACAAATGGCTCTTGCTATGACACAATACGCAACACTGAAAATTGTTTCTGCAATCCAGCACCAAGTTAAGTGTGTTTTGCAGCCCAACAGTGATACAGGCAGTGCTTTTTCCTGGGGGTACTCAGGGGTACGCATACCCCTAAACATTTTGTGAATCTTTGTACTTTTGTCCATTTACTGTATTTATTTTTCCTGATTTGAACTATAAAATGGTGATTTTCTTGAGTCAAAATGAGAGTGCCCCAAAACATTATTTTTTAAGGGGGGGGGGGGAAGCACTGGATACACGTAACTTGCATCTTATGTGGGGGTTATGCTCCTTTAGGCAAAATTGCATAAAGACAGAACAACCCTTAGAAAAACATGTATTAATTTATTTTTAATCACTGCACTTACTGGTGAGGGACAAATGCAGCTCTTAGTCTTCCACCTCCTCTCTCTCACTGAATGCTGCTGCAGATGATACGAGGACTAATAATAATAATAATAATAATAATAATAATAATAATAATAATAACTTTTATTTATATCCCGCCCTCCCCAGCCGAAGCCGGGCTCAGGGCGGCTAACAACAATAAAATAATACAACATTCTAAAATCATTTCATTATAAAATTAATTCAAATCAAATTAATGGCAACCATTGGGCTAGAGTTCTTTGAAGATTGCCAAAGGAGGGAGTCAGGCTGTGCCCTGGCCAAAGGCCTGGTGGAACAGCTCTGTCTTGCAGGCCCTGCGGAAAGACGTCAAGTGGGGTTGACCTGCAGCCAGAAGAAGTGCTTGGCTGTAGGTCAGTTCCAGAGGTGGTTTTTATAGGCACATCTGCTGCCGCCAATATTTCCTTTGTAAAGGACATGGTGATTGGCAGCAGCTGCTGCTGTCTTTTGAGCTCATCAAACATTTCCTTGTATAGTCTCAGGTTCTCTGTAATCTCATGGTTGAGCCCAGCAGTACCATGAGGCTGCATTCCATGCAGGGGCCAAAGTCTGCAGTCAGATCATTCCTGGCCTCTTCCATTGAATGCAAAGTGAACTGAGATCTGCAAAGAAAGTATAGTGCAGGAGATTGTAAGGAAAAAACCACACACCTGGGTTTCACATGAGCCAGCTCTAAGAACTTCTATGTCACTGCTAGAGAAATGCATAGATATGATTGCGTAGACCAAATGCTCAGAGTATCTATGCTGTCTGATTGATCTATATGAAGGGAAAGGGTTTTTACAATATGACAGACGTTTTAGCAAAGGAACAGTCTCCCTGCTAGGAAAAGAGATCTGTGTTGTTATCACCATTTTTCATGAATTGCTGCAGAGTTGGATGCTGACAAGCTGTCTCGTACACACATCAGCATTGCCTACTGCTCTTGCTATGACTCTTTTGCTGCATAGCTATGACAAAGTCACTTCACGCCAACTGTGCTCTAGATTTCTATTCAATCCACAAATGACTACATCACTGCTTCCTCTTGATGGTGGAAGTTGCGGAGGGGCAAAGCAATAAATTTCAGGTCTGCATTAATTTTGCATATGCACATCCATAAAAGTCCATTCCATCTCTCACATACACAAATCTGCATTTAAAAGGGGGGGGGGGAATCACTACAAAATGTGCATAGAAATTTCTAAGTATGTATTTTTAAAGAATATTTAGTCTCCAATATGCATCCTTAAATATATTTTCTCCCAGAATACACATTGATATGCTTTTTGAGAATTGCATCAAAACATTTGGAAAGTGCAAAAGCGGGTGAAAAACTCTATTTCCTCCCTCTATTTTGGGACGTGACAATCGGAATTAGATCAGATCAGATTGTGTGAAAAGATCAAATTTCTCAAGCATCTCTAGCAGAAATGACAGACAAACTGGTGTGACTGCTAGAGATGGGCAACTGTTGATTTCAGGGGGGTTTTTTTTTCAGTTTCCCATTTTCCAATTTTAAGTTCACTTCTCTACAGTTCCACATTAGTTTGTCATTTAATTATTTATTTTGCACGCCCTCCTGAAAATTCACCAGCATCTTAGTGCAAATTTCTCACACTATACACATTTTTGTAAAGTGACACCTCCCCATGTAATGCAATTTTTACATTATTTTCACTAATATGTGCCTTTATATGTGCATAACACTCTAGAATATACAGATATTACAACCGTTTTAGCAGTTAACCATAAAAGCAATTACGATGTAAAAATTACATGGGGGAACCTTCTCTCTAAACTAGAGATGGTGAGCCCATCATGCTCCAGATGTTGCATGGCTGATAATATTAAGAAGGTGACAGGTTCACCATTACTGATCTAGGAATAGACTATCTTCAATCTATAGGAAGCTGAGGTAGATCATTGGTCTATCTAGTTCACTACTGTCTGCAATGACTTGCAGTGGCTCTTCAGGATTTCAGGCAAGGTTTCTCCTAACCCTACTTGGAGATGCTTATGATCTGAAACTCAACATCAAAAAACAAAGATCATGGCCACTGGTCCCATCACCTCCTGGCAAATAGAAGGAGAAGAAATGGAGGTAGTGAGAGATTTTACTTTCTTGGGCTCCATGATCACTGCAGATGGTGACATCAGCCACAGAATTAAAAGACGCCTGCTTCTTGGGAGAAAAGCAATGACAAACCTAGACAGTATCTTAAAAAGTAGAGACATCACCTTGCCAACAAAGGTCCGTATAGTAAAAGCTATGGTTTTCCCAGTAGTGATGTATGGAAGTGAGAGCTGGACCATAAAGAAGGCTGATCGCCGAAGAATTGATGCTTTTGAATTATGATGCTGGAGGAGACTCCTGAGAGTCCCATGGACTGCAAGAAGATCCAACCTATCCATTCTGAAGGAAATCAGCCCTGAGTGCTCACTGGAAGGATAGATCCTGAAGCTGAGGCTCCAATACTTTGGCCACCTCATGGGAAGAGAAGACTCCCTGGAAAAGGCCCTGATGTTGGGAAAGATGGCGGGCACACGGAGAAGGGGACGACAGAGGACGAGATGGTTGGAAAGTGTTCTCGAAGCTACCAGCATGAGTTTGACCAAACTGTGGGAGGCAGTGGAAGACAGGAGTGCCTGGTGTGCTCTGGTCCATGGGGTCACGAAGAGTCGGACACGACTAAATGACTAAACAACAACAACACTTGGAGATGCTAAACATTGAACCTGGGGCCTTCTGCAGGCAGATCGGATGCTCTGCCACTGAACTACAGCTCTTCCTCCTGTTTAGACTTTCTTACCTAAGCAAAAACCGAGCAGTAAAACTATTGGAACTACGCACACAGAAAGTGCACAGCTAGACTATGGAATTTGCTCCCACAAGGTGGTCACCAACCTGGATGGCTTTAAAAGAGGACTAGACAAGTTCATGGAGAAGGTAATCAATGGCAACTGTCATGAATGAGCCAGCCCCCAGGAGAAGTTTGCAGCCAGCTCCCAGCGAAGGATGTAGCCAGGAAGAGAGAAGGTTAATGGCAAAACAGGATGATGATAGCTGAGAGCCAACTCCCCCACCATTAGGAATGTCAACTAATAGCAGAGTTGCGGAGAGTTAGCCGGCAGCTTGCCAGCGTGCTAGTGAAGGACAAAATGCAGGGGCTAGAAACGAAAGGAGCTCAGAGAGCGGGAAGGACCACAGAAGTACTGTTTCGGAGAATGAGGTGGGAGCTGAGCCCCTTAGTCCAAGGTCTAGGCGTATGGGGGGTCTTCAAGACAAAATACGTCACAAGAGGAAGTTCAGCAGTTTCTGGTCTCCCTGGAAACACCCTCCTTAAAAGGGACATCTTTGATTTATAGATGGACGGCTGTGATCGCCACTCCGGTAAACTCTGTTTCTGCAATAAATCTTCTTTTTAATTAACTATGCTCATTTGTTATCAACACTCCCTGACAGCAATCAACCTTGATGGTTATGCTCTGCCTCCACAGATGGAGACAGTATGCTTCTGAGAACCAGCTGTTGAAAACTGAAAGAGAGGAGAGTACAGTGGTACCTAGGGTTATATACGCTTCAGGTTACATACGCTTCAGGTTGCAGACTCCGCTAACCCAGAAATAGTGCTTCAGATTAAGAAGTTTGCTTCAGGATAAGAACAGAAATCGTCCTCCGGTGGCACGGCGGCAACAGGAGGCCCCATTAGCTAAAGTGGTCTTCAGGTTAAGAACAGTTTCAGGTTAAGAACGGACCTCCAGAACAAATTAAGTACTTAACCCGAGGTACCACTGTACTGTGGAGGAGATCTCCTGCTTGAGGCCTTCTCATGGGCCTCTGGCTGGCCACTGTGTGAAGAGGATGCTGGATTACAGTGGTACCTCGGGTTAAGTACTTAATTCGTTCCGGAGGTCTGTTCTTAACCTGAAACTGTTCTTATCCTGAAGCACCACTTTAGCTAATGGGGCCTCCTGCTGCCGCCGCACCACTGGAGCACGATTTCTGTTCTCATCCTGAAGCAACGTTCTTAACCAGAGGTACTATTTCTGGGTTAGCGGAGTCTTTAACCTGAAGCGCCTGTAACCTGAAGCGTATGTAACCCAAGGTACCACTGTATATGGGTTTTTATTTGGATACTTTGATTACTTGTTTTGCAGATCTTCTAAGTTGTTATATTTCTAAAAATATGACCCTTTTCCACCACAGTTTTGTCTTCTGAATCTTCTTTATGGGTGTGCTGGCAAACTGTTAACCCAGGCTTCCTCAACCTCGGCCCTCCAGATGTTTTGAGACTGCAATTCCCATCATCCCTGGCCACTGGCCCTGTTAGCTAGGGATCATGGGAGTTGTAGGCCAAAAACATCTGGAGGGCCAAGGTTGAGGAAGCCTGTATTAACCAGAAACTGCATCATGGCAAGCAATTCTGCCTCCCTCTCCTCTTCTTCAATCTTGTAACAAATGTGACATTCCTTGTCTTGACATTTTGTTTCATAGTGTCAGTTGGTGATTCCTTTGTCATTTTGTGCGGAGGTGGGAATGAAAAGAATTTCCCCCCCTTGCAGATTAAAATACATTTTTAAATAAAATAAAATATGGAAGAATTGTTTAATTTATCTATCCACCCAGTCAACCATTTTTATTTCCAAGACTTCTAAAAAGAAGACTTGCTTCTTTTTTAGCTCAGTAATGCAGAGTTCAGAAGTCTGCAAACCGCTCTGTGGTGGGATTGCTGCAACTGTTTGCCACAGCAAGCTGTAAACCAGTGAAAATCTCCCATTCTTGACATTTCCAAGCACCCTATCAAAACTATTTATAGTCTGATTCTCCTAGCTTTGCAGTAGCTCCCCTATTTTGACACTAGGATAAATGTGGTTGTCAAAAGTATCTTTTAACTTACCCAGAAAATAACGTCTCTGCTAGGAAAGCATAAAGCTAAATCTTAATAACCAAAATCAGCTTCAGTTTTATCTCTATGACAGAATGGAAGTTACTTTATTCCATGAGGATCCCACTAAATATTTCTGCAAAAATCTAATTCCCTTAGAAACAACAACCACCCTACTCATTAGGAAATCTATAAATAAATAGACATATAATTACATTTGTTAAGTATGCTGCTAATGTAGAACCAGCATGAGATTTTTTTCCTACTTATACCCTCTTTGAAAGGGATGCGGAAAGAATGTGATTCCTGTGAAATCCAATGGAAACTGACCAGGTCTACACCTGTTGGGCTAATGAACAGATTGGAATGTACTTCTCTGTCAAATTTTGCACTCCTTTGAAATTTGTGATACAATTCCAGGTCTGTTCTCTCCCCGCCCCCCTTTTAACAAAATGCATTACAAGATGCAGATTTTAGAATAAAATGCATTTAGAAATGCATACACTGAAATAATTTCAAGAGCATAATTTGCAATAAAATGTGCTTTTACATATGCATTTTTGTGCAATTTTTTATTTATTTAGAGAAAGGATGAAATGGACTTCAATTAAGATATATGATACTGACACATCTTGTAAATAAATTAATCAACCCATCCCTCACTCTTTGCATAACTACTTAGGTAAGCTAAAGGTAAAGGACCCCTGGACGGTTAAGTCCAGTCAAAGGCGACTATGGGGTTGCAGTGCTCATCTCGCTTTCAGGCTGAGGGAGCCAGCATTTGTCCACAGACAGCTTTCTGGGTCATGTGGCCAGCATGACTAAACCGCTTCTGGCACAACAGAACACTGACGGAAGCCAGAGCGCATGGAAACACTGTTTACCTTCCTGCCAGAGTGGTACCTCTTTATCTACTTGTGTTGATATGCTTTCAAACTGCTAGGTTGGCAGGAGCTGGGACAGAGCAACCAGAGCTCACCCCATCATGGGGATTTGAACCACCAGCAAGCCCAAAAGGCTCAGTGGTTTAGACCACAGCACCACCCACATCCTCATAATTACATGGTGGATGGTTGGATGCAAACATGAGACATAGATTGGGCCTATTTTATCACTACAGGAGTGAATGTGGGTTTTGAATGTGGTTATATGAGGCTGGTTATCCCACACCATGCTGGAGAGGGGGCATTGGCCCAGGCACTCCCTCCCCCATGTAGAGAGCTAAAGCAAATGCCTATCTCTATGTCTGTATGGCCCATTCTCACTGCATCAAAGCACATGACTGGTGCAGTGGGCACCAAATATGGTCAGGGTAGAACTAGATGGTGCATCCCCATATCTGTTTCAGACACTAAGTGAATGTGTAAGAGGTGGTAGTCACATGCATCAGAGCCTTACTGGTAGTTGAGATAAGCAAATGAAAGGAAAGAAACAGGAACCAGACAGACAGTGAATAAGATTTTTTGGGGACTCTATCCCATTTGATTGACTCTTTCAGATTGGATGGGATTTGTGAATGCTGTAAAAATCAGAACTCTGTAAACTGAACTCTGTAAGCTTGTTTCTGAGCATACATTTCAGCCTAAGCATTAAATCTGTGGTAAGCTACCAGGGTAGGTAGATTCACATGGTTCTTCTTTTCTAAAGCAAGTTAATATTGTGCAGTCATCTCATGCATTTCAGATCACATGTGAGTATTCCTGAGAAGCACTTATATTTCTGCTTCTGTAATTCAATGTAAAAGGTAGCCAAAACAAACGCTCATAACATAAATTGCTTTTTGAAGTTTACATGGATGAAAGATCAAGCTTTTGAAGTTTGCGGTGAATCTTCTCCTCTTCAGCTATAAGGGTGCATCTGCTGGACTCAGTGGGGTCTAGATGGAAGCCAAAGCAACTCCTGAAAATTTGAGTTTGTACATGATCTAAAGGGCATTTAGAATGCTCTCCCCAGTGAGGTCCCCCTGGTGCTTTTGTTTTCAACATTTTTATTTTTCAGTTTCAAATAATGCAAATAATGCATCAACAACCCCCATGTATCTGCAAGAAACATTTCATGCATATATAAAGTAAATGATAGTCTGACATTAAGAAGGTTTGTACAATAGTTTAGAGTTGATTATAGCAGATAAATGTCTTATACTCTCCTTCTTAGCAGATTGCCTTTGTTGACCTATTTCTAGTGCCTGGTAAATACTCTCCTTCTCCCACCTCTTGATTTACTAAATTAATGTTGTTTTGTTACTAATGCATTGCCAAAGCTTCCTGTGGCTGTTGTGGGGGTTGTTCGGTTCTATTACTGTGGTATGATAGATTTATATTTCTGTTTTAAATGTGTTGTACGTCAACTGGAGACCTTCAGGTAACAACAACAAGAAGTCCAGTTTGCAAGAAGTTGCCTTCAGAAAGCCTATCTGTCCTGTATGTTCAGAGGAGCAGCCAAATGAACCTTAAAATGCTACCACCCAGCAGCATGGCTGCTGTACCATTAACAATTTCCTGAACCAGTCATATAACTGTTGCAACTAGATGAATTAAGGATGCTTTTCTTGCATGATTTTATTCACTCTCTTTGTATTTTTAATTTTCTCCTCCTGCCTGCCCTCCTTTTCAGGCTTTTGTCTTATTTGATATCCTTACCCCACTCTCTCTTGTGCTGCTCTTTGTTTATTCTTGCAGTATTCTTTTTGTTGTAGCTTCCCTGCTGTTGTGATAGCTTGGTATCCTCGCTCACACTGTGATGTTCCTGCCACTGCCAAGAAGGAGCCCACAGAATGTTAACATAGCTATCTGATCAGTGAAGTTAACAGTTGATCAAAAGCAGTTTCCGCGTACCATTTGCGTGGGTGCTTTTTAGAGTGCATATGAAATTTCCCTAGCCGCTTTAGAAAGCTATCCTGCTTGCCTATATAGACCCACTTATGCATTCAGTGAGCAGTGTGGGGTGAGAGCCAGTGTGGTGCAGTGGTTGGAGGGTCAGACTAGGACCTGGGAGACCAGGTATCAAATCCCCAATCAGCCATGAAGTTGGCTTGGTGCCTTGGGCCAATCACTGCTTCTTAGTCTAAGCTACTCCACAGGGTTGTTGTGAGAGTTCAATGAAGAAGGGTGAAGCATGGACATCAAAACTGGGCTCTATATCAATATATCATCCAAAACTGGTTTGAAGTCCATATTGTGATATCAGTTTCATATTTTTTTACCTGGCAATATATCATGAATCGTGTTGTTTTATAGGGCTGGGCGATACTGTCGCTCCCTTCTGGGGAGGAAACTTAAACACGATGCAGAGTTCCCAAAAAATAGACCAGAGGCAATTATACTTCATCCAGCAGAGCTTTATTGCTACTGAAGGCAAATGAGCATAATGGTCACAAATCCAATACAATTAGGATTGGCATAGTCCATAAAAATCCAGTTGCAGCAGACTTAACCTCAATTTAGCAAGAACTTATAACAAGACTAAGCCTTAACACTATAGCGTACAGAACAGAACACCAGAACAAAGAGACAGAAAGAGAAAGTAAGTGAAACCCAGGCTCCCTCTGGCCTTACTTTAATAGTCAGCATGACCTTGGCAGAAAGATAAAAGAACCAGTTAAACCAGCTGTACTCAGCTTCCCAGAAGGAATAACCCAAACAACAGAAACCTTCTGCCTGTTTCTTTCACATAGAAAGAAACCTTCCAGAACACTCTTGAATTAATCAGAACAGGAAAGATCTCTACACAGCAGATCAATACTTTCTGTACTAAGAAATGCAAACTGGCAGATATATCATCCAAAACCAGTTTGAAGTCCATATCATGATATCGGTTTCATAGCTTTTGACCAGGCAATGTAGTGCCAATCATGAGGGAGGGGTGTGTGCACATGCTAGGCAAAGACCACAATGCGGGGGAAACTGTGAAGCCAACCAATGCATCTACAAAGCTCCATCCTTATTTCAGACATCACAGTACATCAGTACATTGTGCTGTTTAGCTGGTAATATGTTGGGGTGTTGAAAACCGGATATCACCCACCTGTAATCCACACTACCTTGAGTGCCTTTAAAAAAAGGTGGGATATAAATTCAATAAATAAATAAATATGTACATAAAACAATAAACATGTGAGGAGTGAGCAGGATCATACCCACTCTCCAGGCCACACATTTGTTGTTCTCCATGTTCCCAGCAGCCATGGAGGAAGAATGAATATGAAAGGGGTCCTGGGTGTATATTGTATGAGCACAGGGCCAATGGCACACCGGGGGTCTGGGCAGAGGACCCACCAGCATGAGGGAAAGGCATAACTAGCAGGTATGATACTTTGTAAAAAGGTAAAGATAAAGGACCCCTGGATGGTTAAGTCCAGTCAAAGGAAACTACAGTGGTACCTCGCAAGACGAATGCCTCGTAAGACGAAAAACTCGCAAGATGAAAGAGTTTTTCGTTTTTAGAGCTGCTTCGCAAGACGAATTTCCCTATGGGCTTGCTTCGCAAGACGAAAACGTCTTGCGAATTTGTTTCCTTTTTCTTAAAACCGGGCGCATTGCTTGAGGAGGTGCAGCTCCGCGCCTCGCAAGACGAAAAATTCGCAAGACGAAAAAACTCGCAGAACGAATTAATTTCGTCTTGCGAGGCACCACTGTATGGGGTTGCAGCGCTCATTTCGCTTTCAGGCTGAGGTAGTCGGCGTTTCTCCACAGACAGCTTTCCAGGTCATGTGGACAGCATGACTGAACCACTTCTGGTGCAACGGAACACCATGACAGAAACCAAAGCCATGGAAACTCCTTTTACCTTCCCACTGCAATGATATCTATTTATCTTCTTGCACTGGTGTGCTTTCAAACTGCTAGGTTGGCAGGAGCTGGGGCAGAGCAACAGGAGCTCACTCCATCGTGGGGACTCGAACCGCCAACCTTCTGATCTACAAGCCGAAGACGCTCAGTGGTTTAGACCGAAGTGCCACCCATTTACTGAACATGTGAAGGAGGGAAAATGTATGAACACCTCTTCTGATGTTACATAGCTATGGTAACATTCACGCCCCTCACCTGCTAGCATGTGTTGGTTTGAAATGCAGTTAAAACAGCACTTGAATAGAGCTTTAAAAAATAAACAGAGCATTTAAGATCAGCGTCCACCTGAATTTGCTAACCCCCTGAATGCCATCCAGAATTGCAACTCTCCATCTTAGACCTGCTCTAGCCCATGCCTCAAGCCTGCACAACTGCTAGAATCTTTAACTTTCAAGCATTTGTAACCCTAGGCATTGGCCTGTTTTTAAGCTATAAGAGAGAGAACCATAGGAATGAAGATGGACTTAGCATCTTAGGATTTGCTTGTGAGCTGGAAAAGGATGGCACAGAGACCTAAGAAGGGAATGTGAGGAGATTTAAGATGGGAAATGAGAGTAGCTAGCTGAAGAGACTCATTTAGGTTTCTTGTGTAAATGAGGTACCTTGGTTATAGGGTGGCCATGAGCCCTACTCTACAATCCTCTATTTGGTGGAGTCCATTGTTTGAAGGGTTGCCTGGTCTAAATCTTGGAAGGGAATTTGCTCATCAGAAATTAGGGCCTGGAATGCACACATGTTGCCCATGCAGGACACCTGGCCACAGTCTTCCCTGTGCTTATCAGATGTTTTGTATTTCTATTTAAATTACAGTATTTAGCATATGCAAATTGTATGCTTATCACAATCCTCTTTTCTCCTCTCTTTTTCCTTGACAATGCATAATGGCCATGTTAGTTTGTGCATTTGAATGTGGTAATTTTAGAATTTGGTGCAATTAAATTTGGTGCAAGCTGGAATATGCAACGTAACAGATGGTGCATGAATATCATTTTGGGGAAAAGCTGGTGGATCGAGGGCAGAAAATAGCAGAACTGATCCTTGGCCCAAAACAATTCAAAGGCTGGCCTTGTTTCATCCATTCTGGTTTTGTCTCTTTAATGAGGCCTTCTTTTGTGACCAAGTTGTCCTTTTTAGAAGGAAATGCCCTGAGAATGTATCTGAAAACAGCTGAAAAATTAAAGGGCATCACAAAACGAAATTCACTTCATGCTTCTTTGCCAAATTTCTCAGATGCTAAACATTTGGAGAAAAGTTCTCACAGAATATGTGTCTCCACTTCTGGTGGCTGGAATAAATGTTATGTACTTTTCCCCCTCGAGCCATCATTTCTGTTTATTTCATGATTTTTTTTCTGTTTTTAAAGGGGTTTTTTATATTGTGACTTTAAGATAGAACATAAAATGGCTCTTTTCCCCTGCCCTGGATGAAGAAGAACTATGTCAGTCTGCTAAACTAACTCCAATGCATATAGCTCTCTGCTGAGTAACTTACAATGTCAAACAAGCAACCAGTTCAAAAAGTCCAGACAACATAAATTAGTAGTATTGCATTGTAAGAGTAGCTCAGAATACAAGCAACTAGCCCAAGACCAGTGCATTGGCAAAAATTACTCCAGTGGTTTTTTGACCACTCTCCACCAATGAATGAGAAAAGAAATTGCATTCAAAAACTACCAAAGGGAAAATTTCCAAATGTTGATGAAATTCCCATGAGCTGAAATATTGTTCCGCTTATTCTTTTCAGGTGGCCAATGGGCATTTGAGACAAGGTGGCTGGGGCAACCCAGTCAGATGGCTTACTTATTATTATTATTATTATTGTTGTTGTTGTTGTTGTTGTTGTTGTTGTTGTTGTTATTAATATTATTAGTATTATTATTATTATTATTACTAATTGGACTGCACTCTGCAGCCTCTCTAGATGTCCACACTTCCTGAAAAACCTATATGTTTCAGGTCAGGTGTTGTTTTAGAAAATGTGAATTAGGTCTGCATTTAAAAGAAAATTTATCCCCATCTCGTAAAAATCTCACTGCAATGCTTCACTTTTTTTCTTTTTGCCACCACACTGATTCATATGGCTGGGGCATTATAGTTCAGTAAGCACTAAATAATCACTTTACTGTGACAATGTAGAGAGACAGGAAGCCTGTAAACAAACAATTTAGTCACTGCTGAAGTAACCACTGAATGATTAATAGGTTTTCTCCCCAGAGTTGTGTCATCTCTAGCATAATGCTTGCAAACCTTCTAATTAGGATTGTGCATAAATGAAACGTATTTTCATGTTTTATGCACTATGCGAGTTTCTTTGTGTTTGCTTATTTCGTTACTCTAACAAAACTCAAAAGCTGCACATCCGACCACACTCTGTTCAATAAACAACCTGCAAAAAACTCTGATATTTGTCGAACGCAAGTGCTGAGATTTGATTCCCACAATCCATTTTAGTGATTAAGCTTCCACATGATAAAGCTTGCAGCCGGCTATCAAACCACTGCACATTTGGATGTCACTGTGCATCTTCTATCAAGGTTCACTTTTCTCTTCATTTCTCCACTTGCCTCTAGAGCTAACGGGATATGGCAAAATGATGATTGGAATAGTTTGTATGATAATACCTCATGAAAAATCCCAATCATTTGATAGCCAAAGCTTCTGCTGAAAGGCACTGTGGGTTCCATTGATATAGATAAAGGTAAAGGGACCCCTGACCGTTAGGTCCAGTTGCGGACAACTCTGGGGTTGTGTTGCTCATCTCGCTTTACTGACTGAGGAAGCCGGCGTACAGCTTCTGGGTCATGTGGCCAGCATGACTAAGCTGCTGAGGGCGAAACAGAGCAGCGCACAGAATCGCCGTTTACCTTCCTGCCGGAGTGGTACCTATTTATCTACTTGCACTTTGACATGCTTTCAAACTGCTGGGTTGGCAGGAGCAGGGACTGAGCAATGGGAGCTCACCCCGTTGTGGGGATTTGAACCGTCAACCTTCTGATCGGCAAGCCCTAGGCTCTGTGGTTTAACCCACAGCGCCGCCCACTGTGGGTGATATATCCGTTGATATACTTGATAACAATCAGCTAATGGTCTGTTTAGGCTTTTGGTGGTGTTTTTTATTGTGTTGTAATTGTTGTAATTTGCTTTGAAATTGTGGTGTACAAATCTTTTTATGAATGAATAAATAAAACACAGAGAGAGACACTTTTGTGAAAATCAGTTGGGTGCTGGATGAGAGGCGGGTCACAAAGATTGTCTGGGGTATGTTATGCATGTTAATGCATATATTAGCGAAGACAGCATACAATATTCATTGTAGCAGGATAAATTGATTGCAAAAATGGCCATATAATAAATGTGTTTATTAGGAGACATTTGCTGAAAGAATTTCATTGGGAGATATATATACATATGTGAACTTATTTGCAATTGTCTGCAAAAACATGAGGTACAGTGGTACCTTGGGTTACAGAGGCTTCAGGTTACAGGCGCTTCAGGTTACAGACTCCGCTAACCCAGAAATAGTACCTCGGGTTAAGAACTTCCGGCGGATCGCGAAGTGGAAGCAAGCGGGATCTTTTGCTCGCAAGAGTATCCAGCTATCGGGAGAAAAAAGGGGGGTTTGCAAGGGCGCCGCAGCCCCCCAAATACTCTTGGAAGGGAATCCAAGAGGCAGGGGTCCCAGCTCTGCCGTTTAAATTCTCCCCCGGCCACCAAGTAGCCCCTTTTTGGGGCGACGAGTGTGGCGGGGTTGAGCCGTCGGCAGCGGGAAGCCATCTCTATCTCTCCATAGCGAAGCCCCGAGCTTGCGCACAAAGCGATCCGTTCTCAAACAAAAAGAAAACGAATTTGGATTTTAAAAGGGTGAATTTTATGATTGATTTGGATAAATATGGACTAATTCGTGGAGGCAAGGTGCTAAAAAGGAGGTCAGCCTTGCCGGGAATTGGAATTGGGCACAGAAGAATTCGCGGAGCGGAAAGACTGTAAGTTTTGACAAGCGGTAAAAAATTTTTTTAAAGATATAACGGAGAGACTGTAGGAGGAAAGTCTCCTAAAATACTGACTGTGTAATAAGCGAAAGGAGAAAGGAACTGTGGAGGAGCATTTAAAAACAGATTTTCGGAGAACTCTCTGTGAGCGGGGGGAAGGAGAAAAGGAGACAGCGAGATTACTTTCACTTTTAAAAAAACTGCGTAGTAAAAGTTGCGGACTCTGAGGCACTGATTTGAAACTATTTAAATACATGCAATTCAAGTAATAGGAGAGAATGATGATGATGGACACCTACCCCTTTTTCTTTGAAATTCTCTGTTGGGAGATTTAAAGAGCCGGTGTGACAGTAAAGCCATTATTTTTGCTATTATCGGATCCCCCCCCCCCGTCTCTTTGAAGCTACAAGCAAGGGATACAAAATGCCATTTTGTTGCCAAGAGAGAACACCCTGGTGGCTATTTAGTTACCAAAGGAAGTAACTTCTTCTACTCCTCTGCAACGGTTTTGTGGATTTGCTCTACTTCGTCTGTTTTCTCCCTACATAAGGAATATCAGTTTGTTTGCTCTTTGGGTCTTTTTTGATTTTTCTTTTTGGGAATTTCGTCACATACTTTGTTTGGAACCTGGGGTATTGGGATTAAAGAAAATACGCATCCAACTCCCGGGATTTAGCCAAGCAAGTGGCAAGAAGTTATAGAAGGGTCTTTTGATTTATTCGACTGTTGCTTATATATTAACAAAGTGACTAACTCTTTCCCCCACCAGAACTAAATATATTTGGACTTGGTTTATGATATAGATGTATAAGAAACGGAATTTGTTTAAATGATATTGAGTTTAAGGATTCAATTTTGGTTGTATATTGAACAAAAACAGTTTGTTGATATCTAATAAGGTTGGGTAAAACAAAATTATTGGTCTTGCTTTTTATATTATTATCTATTTGTGTACAAGACAAAAAGAGAAGGGGAAGGTAAAATGTCGCATACCCAGAAAAAGACAGAAGGAGCAACACCAGGAGAGAGAAAGGGTTCAAGACAAGAACCGGAATGGAAGGCAGATATTGTAAAGATGTTTTCAGAACTTAAAACAGACATAAAAAATAGTGAGAAAAATCTTGAGAGTAAACTGGGCAATATGGAAACTAAATTAGAACAAATGGACAATAAAATTGATTTAACAGTGAATGAATTGAAAGACCAAATGAAGGAAATTGCAAAGAAGAACACCGAGATTGTCAAAAGAACACAAAACCTGGAAGAAGGAATGAAAAGGACAAAATTAGAAATGAGAGAGGTGCGAAAGGAAGAGGAAAAAATAAGAGCAGAAATGTCTGAAGTGAATAGGACGCAGGAAGAGCTCTGGGACGCGGTTGCGATGAATGAACTTCGGCAACGGGAGTCTAACTTGAGATTAAGATCGGTGCCAGAAACCCAGGGAGAAAAGATCAAAGAAAAATTGACGGCAGAAATTGCCCAATGGTTGGATATGAAAATTGAAGATGTGCAGAAAACGATACAAAACGCATTTAGGATTAAAGTAAGAACGACTAAAGCTAAAAAATTCCCCGGTGACTGTCTGATTATTTTTAGGGACAAAGAAATGAGAGACTTGATTTTGCAAAGAAACAGAGAGAAACGTCTAAACATCGACGGAAATTATATAATTATTTTTAAAGACGTGCCGGTGAGACTACTGAAAAAAAGGGACCGATACAGACAACTAGTACAAACATTGAAGAAAAATGGAATAGAATTTAAGTGGGAATTTCCAGAAGGAGTGACATTTGCATACAAAGGGAAGAGGCACAGACTGACTAAATCAGAAGATGTGGAGAAATTTTTCAGAAGATACAGAGAGTTGACCAGAGTCGGAGAAGAGGCTGAAGTGTTGGGAGCGAGAGGTGGGGAGGGAGATTCGGTGGAGCTGGAGGAGGAAGAGGAGCGAGACAGTAAGGAGAAAAGAAAAGGAAGAGGAGGAGGAAAGGACGAGGAAGAGGAAAGTGAAGAAGATAAAGAAGAGGAAGAGAAGTAAAAAGAGGAAAAGGAATTTATTTAATAGATAGACATCATGGCACTAAAATTATGGACATGGAATACAAATGGCTTGAATGAAAGGAAAAAAAGGAATAAAGTGATACAACATCTAAAGCAGAAGAATTTGGACATTATTTGTTTACAAGAGACCCATGTTAAAAAAGCACACAGGAAAATTTTGGTTAATAAAAAATTGGGAAATGAGTTTGTTTCATCGGATAAAAGCAAGAAGAGAGGGGTGGTTTTGTATATAAAAAGTAAATTAGAGGCACAGCAACTATTTAAAGATGAAGAAGGGAGGATTATAGCAGTACAAGTCAATTGGCTAGGCGAAAAATTAATAATAATTGGAGTTTATGCACCAAATGGATGCAAAGCAGATTTTTTTAAAGGACTGGAGGAAAAACTATTTGAATATTTGGATCAGAAAATAATAATAATGGGAGATTTCAACGGGGTGGTCTCAATGGAAATGGATAGACTTCGGGCCAAAGGTAAATCGAAAGAGGGGAAACTACCAAAAACTTTTTTTGACATGGCGGAAAACTGCAATTTGGTGGATATTTGGAGATTGAGACACCCGTTAGAAAAACAATTTATTTTCTATTCAGAAGTTAATCAAGCAATGTCCCGAATTGATCAGATTTGGGTTTCTGGTGAGTTAACTACAAGAATACTAAAGATTGAGATTCAACCCAAAGTATTATCAGACCATAATGCGGTGAAAGCTATTCTAAAAGGGAGTGAAGAAAAGTCTTTTAGGTGGAGGCTAAATGAAAACCTTCTAGATGACCAAAAAATCGTGGACAGGGCCAAGAAATGTTTGACGGACTATTTTGTAAACAACTCTAATAAAGGAACGAAAACGAGTGTGGTCTGGGATGCCAGCAAAGCCGTAATGAGAGGATTTTTCATTCAACAAAATTCAATTAAAAACAGAATGAGAGAAAAAGGGAAGAAGGAAATTTTAAAACAAATAATGGAAAATGAAAAGAAACTAACGATAAGGCCAGGTGACGAGAAAGTAAAACAGAGTATAAAAATGTTACAGACACAATTTGCAATGATAATTAATAAAGAAGTGGAATGGAATATAAGAAGAATGAAGCAAAAGAATTTTGAATATGCAAACAAATCTGGAAAATGGCTTGCGTGGCAAATTAAAAAGAGGAAGGAACAAAGTACGATTAAGAAAATTAAAATAGAAGACCAAGAGATAGAGAATCCAAAGGGAATAAGGAAAGGCTTTGTGGACTTTTATAAAGACTTATATAAAAGAAAAGAGAAACTCAACATTAAAGCAATAGAAGAATATTTAAAGAAGAAAAAGGTGCAAAAAGTATCAGACAGTAATAGAACTAAATTGAATGAACCAATAGAACTGGAAGAGGTCTTAAGAGCAATAAAGGACTTAAAAAATGGGAAGGCGCCAGGGCCGGATGGATTCAGTGCAAGATATTATAAAGAAATGAAACACACGTTACTTGTACCATTGAAAGATGTGATGAATAAGATATTGGAAAAAGGAGAACTACCTGAAACATGGAAGGAAGCATACATAACGTTAATTCCCAAACAAGATTCGGATTTAATGCAGGTTAAAAACTATAGGCCAATTTCGTTATTGAATAATGATTATAAAATGTTTGCAAATATTCTGGCAAATAGGATGAAAACGGTTTTGAATGAAATGATACATAAGGATCAAGCGGGTTTCCTTCCCGGGAGACAAATGAAAGATAACATAAGAAATGTAATTAACATAATTGAATACTTGTCAAGCGGGAAGGATAAACAAGCGATGTTGATTTTTGTGGACGCTGAGAAGGCCTTCGATAACATCTATTGGGAATTTATGCTAAAGAATTTAGAATATATGGATGTGGGTCAACCTTTCTTAAGTGGTATAAAGGCAATATATTCAGAACAGAGAGCAAAATTAATTGTGAACAACGTCATAACAGAAGATATTGCCATAATGAAAGGTACAAGACAAGGGTGTCCGTTATCCCCGCTGTTATTCATCTCGGTCCTGGAGGTCTTCCTAAGATCTATAAGAAACAATGAAAATATAAAAGGAGTAACTGTGGGTGACAATCAATATAAGGTTAAGGCCTTTGCCGATGACTTGGTCATAACTATAGAGGATCCTATACAGAGTGTTAAAGAAGTGATAGAAGAAATTGAATATTTTGGTCAGGTGTCTGGTTTTAAATTAAACAGGAAAAAAACCAAAATAATGGTTAAAAATTTAGATCAAGAAGTTATAGAAGAAATACAGCAGCAAACAGAAATGAATGTGGTAAAAAAAGTAAAGTACTTAGGAATCACGTTAACTCCTAGAAATATTGACTTGTTTCAAAATAATTATGTACCAGTTTGGAATAAGATTAAACGTGACTTAGACGTATGGGCAAGAATGAGATTATCGTTCTGGGGAAGAATCGCAACAATAAAAATGAGCGTGCTACCGAAAATGTTGTTCTTGTTTCAGATGATACCAATAATTAAAGGAGTGAATATATTTAAAGAATGGCAAAGAACAATGTCAAAATATATCTGGCAGGGCAAAAAGCCAAGAATTAAATTTAAAATATTAACAGACGCAAAAGAAAGAGGAGGCTTTGCCCTGCCAGACCTGAAGTTATATTATGAGGCTTCGTGTCTTTGCTGGTTGAAAGAATGGATAAAATTGGAGAATACGGAATTGTTGGATTTGGAGGGACATGACAACAGATTCGGGTGGCACGCTTATTTATGGTGTGATAAAAACAGAGTGCATAGAGGTTTTGAAAGTCATATCTTTAGAGGTACGTTAATCGAAGTATGGAATAGGTATAAAAACCTATTAGAGCCGAAAACACCAATGTGGTTATCCCCACTGGAGATAATGAGTACGAAAAAAGTCAATATGACAGGAGATTGGATTACATATGAAAATCTAATAATTAAAGAAGGTGATAAATGGAATTTGAAACCATATGAAGAGGTTAAAGAAAAGGTGTATGATTGGCTGCATTATTTTCAACTGAATGCAATGTTTAAAAAAGAGATGCGGGAGAAAGGATACTCAGGGAAAAAATCAAAGTTTCAGCAAGAAATTTTGAATAGTGATGTAAAAGTATTGTCAAAAATGTATAAACTATTACTTGAATGGCATACAAAAGATGAGGAAGTTAAAACGGCAATGATTCAATGGGCTAAAGATTTTGGTTATAATATACAATTTGAGGATTGGATAAGGTTATGGAAAGAGGGAATGAAATTCACCGCATGTACCACGATAAAAGAAAATGTGATGAAAATGTTATATAGATGGTATATAACCCCAGTGAAATTAGGAAAGATGTTCAAAGTTAGTAATAAATGTTGGAAATGTCAAGAGAAAGAAGGAACATTTTATCACATGTGGTGGGAATGTAAGAAAGTGAAAAGCTTCTGGGAAATGATTTATAACGAGATGAAAAAAATGATGAGATATACGTTTGTAAAGAAACCAGAAGCATTGTTGCTAGGTATACTAGGTAATGATGTTGAAAAGAAAGATGTGAAGCTATTTAGATATGCAGTTACAGCTGCTAGAATTTTGATGGCCCAAAAATGGAAACAGGAAGAAATGCCAACGAGGGAGGAATGGAGGATGAAACTGATGGAATACGCAGAAATGGACAAATTAACATGTAAAATTCGAGACCAACGCGATCAGAGGTTCACCGAGGACTGGAACAAATTTACAGAGTATATCAAAACTGTGTGTGATCAGGAAATAACGCTTGTTGGATTTCAGGAAGCTTTGTGAAGAGAATAGTAAGGAATGTTGTTTAAATGAAAAGATAAAATAAGGACGGTTAAAGTGCAACATAAATTTAAGGAATGTGAAATGTTGTGAAAAATATGGAAATTGTCAGATAGGCTGACGGAAGTCTATAAGATGTATAAGTTAAACGGGATGTTAAATTGTAGATTGGTTATTGTAAATTTGAATAAAAATTAATTATAAAAAAAAAAAAGAACTTTGCTTCAGGATGAGAACAGAAATTGTGCAGCAGCTGGAGGCCCCATTAGCTAAAGTGGTGCTTCAGGTTAAGAACAGTTTCAGGTTAAGAACAGACCTCCAGAACGAATTAGGTTCTTAACCCGAGGTACCACTGTACTGGGTTTTCAATTGGGGGGGGGCCCTGAGAGAACCCAAAACAGACCAATTTATCCACCCCTAATCAGGACTGGGGAGTGTTTTTCATTTCAAAGGCCACATCGCCTTCTGGGGAATGTTCTGGGAACTTCATGTCTGCGGTGGATGAGCAAAAGTGGGAGGAACATTAGGACTGACTCTTACAATAGTCTACAGTTCAAAAGTCAGGGGTTTCAACTCAGTCCCACAGTAGCACATCTCTCCATTCTCAGTCCAGGCAAGCAAGAGGCATCATCACAATGACAGTTCAAGGACACATAGCATCCAACAAAAGTACCTGAGGGGGGAACAGAGAAGGGCTACTGAGGGGTGTGTCCTGGAGGTGTTAGGATGAGCCTGAATGCCTGGAGAGAGAGGCCTGGGGGTCCTCATTTGGCTCCTGGACCTGAGGTTCCCCACCCCTGACATCATACATTAATGTCCATTGTTTCAGGTCACAGAGCTAATCTTCACTGCATATTAGCATCCTTTCCAAAAGCAGAAAACACAATCTGAAATTGATAGATGATATATGATAAAGATGTAGAAACACACAAAAACACACACTATGGGAAAAAGTATACGTGTGTGGCATTGTGGTCAACAACAACAACAACAACAATTTATTATTTATACCCCGCCCATCTGGCTGGGTTTCCCCAGCCACTCTGGGCGGCTTCCGAAAGAATATTAAAATACTGTGATACATCAAACATTAAAAGCTTCCCTAAACAGGGCTGCCTTCAGATGTCTTCTAAAAGTCTGGTAGTTGTTGTTCTCTTTGACATCTGGTGGGAGGGCGTTCCACAGGGCGGGCGCCACTACCGAGAAGGCCCTCTGCCTGGTTCCCTGTAACTTGGCTTCTCACAGTGAGGGAACCGCCAGAAGGCCCTCGGTGCTGGACCTCAGTGTCCGGGTAGAACGATGGGGGTGGAGACGCTCCTTCAGGTATACTGGACCGAGGCCGTTTAGGGCTTTAAAGGTCAGCACCAACACTTTGAATTGTGCTCGGAAACGTACTGGGAGCCAATGTAGGTCTTTCAAGACCGGTGTTATATGGTCTCGGCGGCCGCTCCCAGTCACCAGTCTAGCTGCTGCATTCTGGATTAGTTGTAGTTTCCGGGTCACCTTCAAAGGTAGCCCCACGTAGAGCGCATTGCAGTAGTCCAAGCGGGAGATAACCAGAGCATGCACCACTCTGGCGAGGCAGTCCGCAGGCAGATAGGGTCTTAGCCTGCGGACCAGATGGAGCTGGTACACAGCTGCCCTGGACACGGATTTAACCTGTGCCTCCATGGACAGCTGTGAGTCCAAAATGACTCCCAGGCTGCGCACCTGATCCTTCAGGGGCACAGTAACCCCATTCAGGACCAGGGAATCCTCCACACCTGCCTGCCTACTGTCCCCCAGAAACAGTACTTCTGTCTTGTCAGGATTCAATCTCAATCTGTTTGCCGCCATCCATCCTCCAAGCTCCTCCAGACACTCACACAGGACCGTCACCGCCTTCACTGGTTCTGATTTGAAAGAGAGGTAGAGCTGGGTATCATCCGCATACTGATGAACACCCAGCCCAATTTGTTGTGGTCTAAACAACTGAGCCTCTTGGGCTTGCCGAATGGAAGGTTAGCAGTTCGAATCCCTGCAATGCGGTGAGCTCCCGTTGCTCTGTCCCAGCTCCTGCCAACCTAGCAGTTCGAAAGCACACCAGTGCAAGTAGATAAATAGGTACCACTGTGGCAGGAAGGTAAATGGTGTTTCCGTGCGCTCTGGTTTCTTTCACGGTGTTCCGTTGTGCCAGAAGCAGTTTAGTCATGCTGGCCACATGACCTGGAAAGCTGTCTGTGGACAAACGCCAGCTCCCTTGGCCTGAAGTGAAATGAGCGCTGCAACCCCATAGTCGCATTTGACTGGACTTAACTGTCCAGGGGTCCATTACCTTTTACCTTACTATGGGAAAATTTCTTTGGTTTTCAATATTAAATTGATCTCTCATCTATGTGAGTAGGCTGGCTGGCTATGCTTTTTGCTTCAGGGTGCACAGGAAAAGACAAGCACATTATTAATCATGCCATTTACAATTTAGTCGGTGGCACAGGAAATGCTACACACAGTGTGTGTTCTGGTGTCTATAAGAAGCAATTACTTGGAGTAGAAGGTTACATGGCAGTCTTTCAAGCCTAACACTGGCAACATATTCCCCCACCCCCAAGGATAATTAACATCAGGAAGTGACACCTCAGATGGTGTCAAGGGGAAGATAGATTGTTTGTTTTTTTAAAAAAATATTAGAAAATTCAAGCTGCATTAAGAGGATTTGAATGCTTCCATTCAAAAAGTGTTCTCTTCTGAAAAATAGCATGCTCTTACTGTGCGGCTTTGTTCTCTTGCTTTAGGAGGCCCTCGCCAATCTTTCTACCACCTGCTCATGTATTTATCTCATGCCAGGATTCCTAGTTCAAGACTTAGGAAGGATTCCAATGAGTGAGATGTAACTGAGCATTGCCTTTTTTAAAACGGAAGGAAGAACAGTGGGATTTGCACCGGAGAAAAATGATACAGAAGGCTTCCAGATATCAGTGTCTGCTGTAGCATTCTGTACTGCCAGGGAATGGATTACAGCAGTTTACAGCCATCTGAATTCCCTAGCGTCTGACAAAAAACTAGTAAGGAGGAAGGAATGTAATTACAGATGTTGAATATGGAGAATGGTTTTGGTGGTGGCTGGATGCATTTCCTCAGAATATTCTGCAAGCCTTGGAGAAACAGCTAGATGCCTACACCTATTCCAAGGAGAGGGAAGACAGTACAGTCATGTGTTGAGATGGCAGAGAGATTCAGTTTACTTTGCATTTCAATGCCACACTGCCTAATTTGCACTTCTCAGAACAATGCTTGGACCAAAATGCAGTGATCCTTTTGAATTTGCACTCCTCCGAATTTTGCAACAGTTTCTCCGACAAAATCATCTGTACCAAAATGCATCCGTTAGGGACAAGAGCGCATAAGAAGTCATGCATTCCTGAAAATAACATGCAGAAATGCATTCTGTTAGAGGAAATTGCTTGCAGAAATGTGAATATTTGGAGAAATTTGTGTTAAAATGCTTGGAAAATTTCACAAGGATTTTTTTATAAAAAGCCATCTGGAAATGTGGAGAGCTGAACTTGAAGACAGGAAAAGGGAGAAATTGAAGGAGATACATTTGCTCATGCCTAAATGTGAGACTTTTGGAGACTCTTGAGAGTCCCATGGACTGCAAGAAGAACAAACCGATCCATTTTTAAGGAAATCAGCCCTGAGTGCTCACTGGAAGGACAGATCCTGAAGCTGAGGCTCCAATACTTTGGCCACCTCATGAGAAGAGAAGACTCCCTGGAAAAGGCCCTGATGTTGGGAAAGATGGAGGGCACAAGGAGAAGGGGACGACAGAGAACAAGATGGTTGGACAGTGTTCTTGAAGCTACCAGCATGAGTTTGACCAAACTGTGGGAGGCAGTGGAAGACAGAAGTGCCTGGCGTGCTCTGGTCCATGGGGTCAAGAAGAGTCAGACACGACCAAACGACTAAACAACAACAAAATGTGAGTTGTGAACTCTACACATGAGAAAGTGAAATGCTGTTCCACAAAAACTGCATGACATATTCTTTACAAAGATCGTGTGAATGCTTGGATTTATTGAGCTTTTTTGAGTAACACGCAGCCCTCCTTCACTGGACATAGAAGCAACACACCAGGCTCCTAGTCAGTGTAGAGCTAAGGAAAACGTTCTGTCAGTGCAAGGCTTTCTCCTTGCACAATGGAACTTTCTCCCCCTCACTTCCCTCCACATGCCCCCTAAATTTGTTTTCGGCTTTTCCTCCACCCTCTAGAGCAAATTTGCAGGCTCTGCAGGAGAGAAAGAGGGGGAATCCTATTGCACCTGCATTAATTCTTTCACTTGTACAAATATTTCATGGAAAGTTGCCCCTGATGTTGAAAGAGAAAATGTTTCTTTTTGATTTGATGGAAAACCTAGGGATCTTGTCCACACATGACTTAAGTCAATATGCTGTTCATGGTGTGATAATGAGGCGGCCGAATGAGCAATCCCATTCCAGCGATGGGTAGTGGCATGCCCCCAGTATATTTATTTTTTTCCCAAAATTAAGTTCAGACTCATACATTCTGTGACAGCACATCAAGCTGGGTTTATTTCATTTCCAACGCTGCCAGTATCTGAAGTCTTATTACTGCGTCAGCCAAACTGATTGACATCTAGAGTTTTCTTAACAATAACTAGAAGGGGAAAGTTCTAATCTTCAAACAACAGCAGATTTAGGGTGTGTGGGAAGTGCTGAAGTATTTCATTGCTTGTTCTTTTTCCCTGTCCAGCAGCTGAGAAATTCCACCCTGGTATTAAAAATTCCACACTCTAACATAACATTCTAGTTATTGGGTCTGCCTTTCTAAAAACCCTGTTAATGAGTGTAAGCATTTTTCTCCAAGAAACATATCAGTTTATTTGGCTGAATATGTTTGGCCCTTGATACTAAGGCAATAATAGGTGGTACTATTATTACTACACCAGTGTGGTATAGTGGTTAAGAGCGGTGGACTCGTAATCTGGTGAACCGGGTTCACTTCCCTGCTCCTCCACATGCAGCTGCTGGGTGACCTTGGGCTAATCACACTTCTCTGAAGTCTCTCAGCCCCACTCATCTCACAGAGTGTTTGTTGTGGGGGAGGAAGGGAAAGGAGAATGTTAGCCGCTTTGAGACTCCTTCAGGTAGTGATAAAGCGGGATATTAAATCCAAACTCTTCTACTATTCCCAACTAAAGAAATTCATTATTTGCATGCTAAGAAGGTCCATATGCAGCCCTGAAGACTCACTGTTTTCCTCTGCAGCCATTCCCCTGGAATTCTTCCAGCTTGGTTTTTCTTCTCTGGCCCCAGAGGAACTAAGCTCACCTTTGTGGATGCAAAATAGACTCAAGTTCAGTGGGGGACCACCACCAACATTGGCACTTAGAAACCAGACAAAAGGCCAGGAGTGAAACCCCTTCGGTGGTAAGAAGGCAATTATGTAGAGGCTCTTCAAGACCTTAAACTAACACGGGGAATGTCAAGGGCATGCAAAACCCTTTCCATACAGTCAGGGGCAATGACACAAGTGTATAAAGGGGTCATAACATGGCCCAAAAATAATGTTTACTGGTGACACCCCAAAAACACCTTTTGTGGGGTATGGAATCCTAAAGCAATCCGAAAAGGAGCAGGACTTCTGGTGAAAAAGTGGTTGTCACTTTTTAGTATTCTTGTCAAGTCATTAAAATGTAAAGGGACTCCTGACCATTAAGGTCCAGTCGTGACTGACTCTGGGGTTGCGGCGCTCATCTTGCTTTATTGGCCGAGGGAGCCAGCGTACAGCTTCTGGGTCATGTGGCCAGCATGACTAAGCCGCTTCTGGTGAAACCAGAGCAGCGTACGGAAACGCCATTTGCCTTCCCACTGGAGCGGTACCTATTTATCTACTTGCACTTTGATGTGCTTTCAAACTGCTAGGTTGGCAGGAGCAGGGACCAAGGAACAGGAGCTCACCCCATTGCGGGGATTCGAACCGCGACCTTCTGATCAGCAAGCCCTAGGCTCTGTGGTTTAACCCACAGCACCACCTGTGTCCCTGTCAAGTCATTAAAGGTAAAGGTACCCCTGCCTGTACGGGCTAGTCGTGTCCGACTCTAGGGTTGTGCGCCCATCTCACTTAAGAGGCCGGGGGCCAGCGCTGTCTGGAGACACTTCCGGGTCACATGGCCAGCGTGATGAAGCTGCTCTGGCGAGCCAGCACCAGCGCAGCACACGGAAACGCCATTTACCTTCCCGCTATAAAGCGGTACCTATTTATCTACTTGCACTTAGGTGTGCTTTCGAACTGCTAGGTGGGCAGGAGCTGGGACCGAAAGACGGGAGCTCACCCCGCTGCAGGGATTCGAACCACCGACCATACGATTGGCAAGTCCTAGGCACTGAGGTTTTACCCACAGCGCCACCCGCGTCCCAAGTCATTACCTGTCATCTATTAACATGGACTAGTAAGGCATGAGATCTTGAGAATGTCTATCTCTTATAATCAAGCCTTCTACTACAGCCATTAGCAGTGGTGCTGTGGTCTAAACCGCTGAGCCTCTTGGGCTAGTTGATCAGGAGGTCGGCAGTTCGAATCCCTGTGACGGGGTAAGCTCCCGTTGCTTTGTCCCAGCTCCTGCCAACCTAGCAGTTTGAAAACATACCGACGTGAGTAGATAAGTAGGTACCGCTACAACAAAAAGGTGTGTGCTCTGGCACTCGTCACAGTGTCCCGTTGCACCAGAAGGGTTTAGTCATGCTGGCCACATGACCTGGAAAGCTGTCTGCGGACAAACACCAGCTCCCTTGGCTTGAAGCAAGATGGGCACTGCACCCCATAGTCAAGTTTGACTGGACTTAATTGTACAGGGGTCCTTTACCTTAGTACAGCCATTGTTTGACTATTCAGGAACTTTAATGTCAGGAATGAGCCAGCTCCTAGTGGAACTTTACAGCCGGCTGCAGAACAGAGAGGTTTAGATTTGACGCAGGCTGAACAGTGTCCAGTGGTGACTCCCTTGGACATTGCAATGTCAGTTCCCAAGGGAACGACTGAGAGCGGGCTGGAACATAGCCAAAGCTCTCAGGAAGCTCAAACAGTCACGAAGAGACACAGAGAGATTATTGTGGAACAGGAAGAGGTTGGAGCTGATCCAATAAGTCTGAAGTCGGCAAATGGGAGGGTTGTTAGACAGGAAGCAAAACAAAAGACGTAAGGTGTGAAAGTTCAATAACTTCTGTAAGAACCAGAAGGAGTCTTCAGAAGGGTCATCTTGAGTGATAATGTCGGCAGCTTTGTTAGAGCCGTCCGGAGCTATCTGTTTGTTTTTGCAATAAATCCCCCTTTTTAATTATCTACGTTTACTGTGTTATCAAGCTGGGAACCTGGACTCCTGACATTTAACAAGCATAAAACAATGCACAAAAAGCACTAATCCCACTGGAGAAAAGCCAGGAATTCTATTTTACTAAGGACGTTGTGTGTGTGTGTGTGTGTGTGTGTGTGTGTGTACCAACCTTTCTATTCTATGGTCCTCAATACTGAAGCCTATAAATGCCCTCACACACCAGAGCTCTCCTGACTGGCACTCATTTTCTCCTCTAGTGCCTTCTTTCCTTTTCTCTTTCCTGAGCTTGTGAGTTCCCTGTTGGTTTCTGCCTTGTGTCTTGGCATCATCGCCCTGTCTCCTGTGTCCAGAAATGGTCAAAGTGAACAGACAGTGAATAACGTGGCATGTACAACGACTGCAACATCGAATTTGGACCCTGATTTGGTGCTTCGGAAACCTGCCTGCTTCAATCCAAAGTGCTTTGGAGTCTGTCTGACTGAGCTCGGCACTGGGAGTTCAATCCACTTTAGAAAAATGAAGCTTAGTGCTTTGGCACAGTTCTGGACTGACTGCAGTTTCCAGGAAGTGTTCAAAGATAACTTTGCCTTCACTGCTTCACTATAGTTCTGTTGGGAGGTTCCCATGGCATATATAACTGTAACCAGGCTATCTCTGCTCACAGTGATAGCAGTTGTCACTTCACTGGTTCAGTTCATCATTGCTTTGGCTTCCCAACATGCATTTATATAAAAGATAGCAAAATGGGTATTTGCACTGGTGTCCTAAAAAATGCAGATCTGTGGGTTTTTTTCTTTGACCCCGTCTAGAGTTAATTTATGGCCCAATCCTATACATGTTTAAACATTAGTTCTCTTGTATTCACAGGGGTTTACTCCCAGGTAAATGTGCGCACTACATCGCAGCCTTACCAAGCTGATTAATGAACTAAAGACTGAGTTGGCGCAATATTATTTGGAGGGACAGACTGAAGGGTCACATTTTTGCTTTTATTTTTTGCAAGCCATTTCAGTTTTGTTGTTTTACTGCAAGAGAATATGAAAATATCTAAACGAGTCTTTCCTTTCAAACCAGGGGTAGCATCTTTCATTTATTCTGTCGCAAAATTATTTCCTTCAATGCCGTGAAAAGGGCACTTATATTGAGTTTTTGGTAATGTGAAGATTTAAATATATGTAAATACTAACAATTGAATGAGTAGAACTGAGATGATTAATTGACTAAAAAGTTTTAATTGATGCACCACCATTTCCTCCCTATATATAGAAAGTATGGATGAAATTATAGGACAAATATCATGTCTGATATCATGGAAACTGACTTTCAAAAGTATGTATGAAAGAAGTAACTTTGATTAATGAAATCCTGTTTAAAAAAGACAACATCTATGCACTTTGAATTGGTTCCTGAAGACACCTATAGGGATAATCATGTGCATCACTGACAATGAAATAACATTTAATCATCTTTCTTACAGGTGCAAATTAAAGACTAGGGCAAAACCAGATGACAGAAAACAATTTTCTGCTTTAGTTGTTGCATAAATCTTTGTGTGTTTTTTTTAAAAAAGTGCTAGGATATGCATGTATCTTTTCCTTTTGAATCCATTATGGAGTTGTTGCTTTGCTTTGTTGAAGCTCAGATTTATGTATTAAATAATGTGTTCTGGAAGGAAGAAAAGAAGGAATCGCCTAAGGCACTCTTTCCCAACCTTGATTCCCCAGGTGTTGATAGACTGCACTCTTGCCAGCTCCAGCCCACATGGCCAACCATCCGGAATTATGGAAATTGTAGTTCAACAAGTCCTTGGAGACCCCAGGTTGGGAAAGCCTGCTCTGAGGCAAGGGTTGGGAACCTGTGACCCTCTCTAGATGATGCTAGACTCCAACTGGAAAGATCTTTGCAGAAGCTTATGAAAAGCTTGGCCTATCACTCAACATCCAAAAAACCAATGTGCTGTACCAACAAGTACAAAATAACCCCTCTGCAGCACCACTAATCCAACTCAATGGTGTAACGTTGGAAAATGTTGATCACTTCTCCTACTTAGGCAGTTATCTTTCCACAAGGGCCAACATTGATGCCGAAATCCAGCATCGCCTGAGCTCTGCGGGTGTGACTTTCTCCCGATTGAAGTGCAGAGTGTTTGAGGACTGGGACATTCTCAGGGAAACCAAAATGCTTGTTTACAAAGCTATTCTACTGTATGCTTGTGAAACATGGACCACTTATAAACGCCATCTCCAACTCCTTGAAAGATTCTATCAATGGTGTCTCCAAAAATTTTTACACATCACTTGGGAAGACAGGCGAACGAATATCAGTGTACTGGAAAAAGCAAAGATTACCAGTGTTGAAGCAATGATTCTTCAACATCAACTTCGTTGGACTGGTCATGTTGTGCAAATGCCTGATGATTGTCTTCCAAAGCAACTACTCTATTCCAAACTTAAAAATGGAAGGCGTAATGCTGGAGGTCAACAAAATAAGTTTAAAGACTGTCTCAAGGCAAATCTTAAAAAATGTAGTATAAACACTGACAACTGGGAAACACTGGCCTGCAAGCACTCCAATTGGAGAACAGCCTTTACCAAAGGTGTCATGGGCTTCAAACTCAGGACGCAAGGGAGAAACATGCTAAGAGGAAGGCACATTTGCCAAGTCCACACCGTGATCAACTCCTGCTCGGAAACCAATGTCCCCACTGTGGAAGGACATGTGGATCCAGAATTGGCCTCCACAGTCACTTATGGACTCATTGTTAAAACCGTGTTTATGGAATATAATCTTATTTGGCTATGAGTGATCGCCAGCCAGCATAACCAATAGCCAGGGATGATGGGGGTTGTAGTCCCACAACTTCCAGAAGGCCACAGATTAGCCATTCCTGCTCTAAGGGCTGATCTGCACATTGAGTAGACTGACATGGTACATTTCTGAGATGAACTACTTGGTGGGAGACTGCACAACTAATTGTTCCCATGTGGCAAAAGCTCCATGTCCATAGGAAACTAGCTTTTCCAACAGAAGAGTTCAACCTGAGATGTGTCATTTCAGTATAACTTGTTAACTGGAAATTCATTTCAAAAATTAAATTATTGCAGTAAAGAATCAAAGCATTGCAATAAGCAATCACAGTGGGTGCTCTTAAAATAGTCTGGAGGATATCAGATATAAGAACTCAAATCTCTGTTGGTACATTTCCCCCTCACAAATGGTATCCAAGCAGCAATCTTTGGATTTTATATCTCCAACCAGTTCATATTCTGAACCATTACTTTCATCTTGCATTCTCCATGGAACTCTGAGAAACAGCAATGGAACTTGAAAGCTGCATATAGCCTCCTATTCAGTCTAAGAAGAGAATTCCGCTTGGATTAATATTGCTTCAGTGTCAGTTCTGGCAAAAGAGAACGTGCCTTTTTGTCTTTCAACATAATGGGAACCATGCTGAATGAGTTTTTTGTGAGTTAAAATTAAACCTTTTCTTTGAGTAAAAATCAGCGTTCTTGCACCACTTGGGTAGAACATCCTTTATTTTGAAAGAGGATTTAAGGTGGAGGTCAGCTTTGGAAAATGGAAGAAAGAGAAAAGTGAAAAATAAATAAATAAATAAAAAGATTAAAATAAAATCGAACTCTTCAAAATAAGCTGGCATGCATTCCTCTCCTATGTGTTTCTGGATTTTATCTTTCCTTGCTGCAATTGTTGTCTTCAGGGAGAATTTCAAGCTGTACTGCATAACATTGTGGTACTACCCTGTACCAGGTAGTTCATAGGAATAGTTGTTCGAGATCAACACTGTTGGGAACTGACTGGTGCAAGAACCACTTTTCTTCTTGCCATGTACAGCATAATACTGCAACACAGTAAGAATTTTGCTGATGATACATAAGTGGGAATGGGTGAAGACCCAACAATTAGAATCTAAACATCCTGTCATCCACTTATCAGTAAAGGAAGTGTGAACACTGATAAGTGGATGACAGTCCACCATCCCTCAGACCATGTGGGTGGCCGAACTATATTTTTTTTTGGGGGGGGGGCGGGGAAATGAATGAATTCCTATGTCCCACAATTAACTCAGAGGTGCATTTTAAATAAAAGCACAAATTCTACTCATGTAAAAACACCAGGCAGGCCCCACAAATAACCCAGAGATGCATTTTAAATAAAAGCACACATTCTACTCATGTAAAAACACCAGGCAGGCCCCACAAATAACCCAGAGATGCATTTTAAATAAAAGGGCACATTCTACTCATGTAAAAACACACCGATTCCTGGACCATCCATGGGTCAGATTGAGAAGGCGATTGGGCTGCATCCGGCCCCGGGCCTTAGGTTGCCTACCCCTGGTCTAGATCCACCCAAGGGCTGTCAGTCGTCTAGATTACATTTTCCCCCCAAATTCCCAATATTAATGGATGGATTTTTTTTCAACCTCAATATATTTTTCATCCATTCGTTATCATTCCCCCACTGTAATTCTAACGAGATGCCACATATCATGTGCATTATGTATGTAAAAGGAGATGATTTGCATAATGTATATGTATACATATATAACTTCTTCCATGAAAGTTACCCTTCCCCAGCCCAATTTCATATATTTGCAATGTAACCCCTAAATGTAAAGTCCTTGCTCCCTAGCTACTTAATATCTATAAATGCATTACTTTCTTATTTACAGTCCACACAGTCAATAAACATTCTTTTCTATGAGAACATGCATACGGGACCTTATTGTGTAATCCCATCTAGGAATTAAGTTAATATTGACCAGCTGGATGGAAACTCATTTTTCTTGTTGTCACTGTATGAACCACTGAAGAAATGCATTATTAAAAGGCTGAAGGGGGGAGGGCAGGGTTGCTGCAGTGCAGTAATTTTCAGCAATGTGTATGCCAAGCTGCCAGCTGTTTGGGAGATTTGAAATGTTCATCTTTCATTATATCTGTCCCTCTTGCTATCCTCCCCCCCCCCCCGCCCCTGTAAATGCACAGGCTAGATGCACGGTCAATGCAAAACTGCGTGACATCCCTCTCTGCCCTTCTTGTCGTATGGCTTCCCATTCTTCAGCATGTTTTGATTATAATGTTAATAGATTTCCTTTATTAAAAAAAACAACAACCCATTTCTGCACTTTAAAAACCCTCTCACACTTCCTCTTTCTTTCCTGAAGCAAAATTTCCCTCTAGACTTATGCAAAGGTTATTTGAACAAGTTTTATTTACAAAATAGGGTTGAAAATGACCAGTGCAAAAGGCGAAAGATTTATACAATCTGAAGAGAAACCAGAGTATCTGCCCCCTGCCCTATCCTCATGGCTGGCACACCACGCCCCTGGTTGGGCACCCAACCGGGAGGCTCGGTGGGTGTGTGGTTTGCTGCTCAAAATGCAGCCGCGCCAGCCATTCTGCCTTATTGCGCTCACTTTTCGCCTCGAGTCAGCAGGCTCGGGTGGTGGTTAGGCATTGGAATGTGTTGTTGGTGTGTGGAAGGGCAAGGTGTGGCCATCGCCTACCCCTTCATTTTGGGTATTCCGTTAAAGGAATCCAGCGGTCGTGGATCCTGTCCGATGCCTGTGTGGTGGGGGGCCATGGCACGACCCTTGGTGACATCAGGGGAGAGCTTATACTTGTATTAGCATCAACAGGCTCCCACCTGGTGGTGAACCCCTCTTCAGACTCACCCCTCTCCGAGTGGGTGGAGTCAAATCTTCCGTGGTCCAGTGCCTAAGCCAATACCTTCTCACATGCTGTAATCAATAAAGTTGTGGCCTTTTCTTGCCCATTAACCTTACATTCTGTGTCCATGTGTCTTTATTCCCCAAGCGGGGATCGGGTCCTCGAATCACAACAGCATTGTTACCATGTAACTACCATGTGGCAGAGTGGAACAGCTGCATCAGAAAGTTGATTTTGGGTTTCACAAAAGGGCAGCAAGCGTCCACATATGCAATCCATAATTTTTGTATTTTACTGACAGAGAGGAGAGGCCGTGGAGAGATTCTCTGCCAATCTAAACTTGACTAGTCTCTTCATTTAACCTGGAATATTTCCTTGTCCGCCTAAAGCAGCAAAATGTAGGCTGCATGAGTGGAATCACCTTGAAGCCCAATGAAACAACATACTCCATAGATTCCTCAGATTTCTCAAGCTGGTAGCACAGAGATCTGAGGGTCACAAACAATGCCAGTCAAAGATGGTTAGTGTACACAAGGTATGCGGAGCCTGTGGCCCTTGAGATGTTGTTGCGATCTGACTCCCATCAGCCTCAATAAGAATGGGTAATGCTCAAGGAAATACAACTATGAGCACCTTGGACTGGTAACCAGTGCAACTGCTTCAGGTCATCCTAACTGATGTCTGTGACCCAGAAGAGTTGCACTACACTCAGCTTAGTGGATCACAGATTGTGTTGACCATTAATTTTTTTTTGACAAAGTAATAATCATAAATAAATGAGAATAAAAATGTGCACCCCACCACCGAGACTATTCCATTCGAACTATCCAACCTCCCAAAATTTTAGCACCTCTTGCGATGGTTTGACCCCTTTCTGTTTTCATGGTACAAATTCTACAAACACCCTCCATATCTCCTCAAAATCATTTCTCCTGCATATTTCCAGTCTTACCTTAATGGCACATGTTAATTTATCATTAACAGCTATATCCCACACCTCTTTATAGCATTCTTCCATTTTATATTCTGCTTGCCCCTTCCACTTCCTAGCTATCATAATTCATGCATCTGTCAATAAATTTGTGAGCAAGTCCTTCATAGCCTGCGAACCTTCCACCCCATCGTAAATTGATAATAGTGCTACCTCTGGACTTTTGGTCAGCTTTAACCCAGTGATTTCTATTATCTCCTTAAACACCCTTTCCCCCAAAAATGTACATATTTACACCCCTACCATGTGTGAACATAATTCCCTGTGTCCTGGCATCCCCTCCAACATAAGACTGAATATATCTTGTTTATTTGATTTAATTTGACTGGTGTTAAGTACCACCTCCAAACAAATTTATAATAAAGGCCTTTTTTTTTAATGAAAGGAATGACTTCCTGGAACACTCCTATATTTTGACAGGTCCAGATATGGAAATAATGGCTGTGCCTATAATAATTGCATTGTAGGGCAATTCTGGAAATGATGCAGTTTGTGGAGTGAAACTTCCCTTTTTTTACAGTGTTTGGGTGGGAAACGGGTAATTTGACAAAAATTTAATGTTCTAGGCAACTCTTAAAAATACAGTCATACCTCTGTTTACGTAACCCTTTGTGCACACAGCAAACCCAGAAGTATTTTACCGGGTTTCACCATGCGTGCATACACAGAAGCGGTCCTCAGGTTGCGGAAACCTCAGGATCTGACGGGACCTCTGGATCCTGCAACCCACCCACAACCAGAGGTACCACTGTATAAGACAGCTCACAAAATCTGTAACTGGCCACAATAACAGGGGGAAGTGCTTTGAAATATACACTAACAAAAATGTCACCTAATGCTTGGCCTTCATACCACAGGAGTAAATAAAACCACTACAGACAGAACCAGTTGGTCAAAAATCATTTAAACCACAACCACATTTATTTATGACTTCAGCAAAATTGGCATACAGGATTTATTTTGCTGAGAAAAGGGAGAATGAGGGAAGTATTCCATGAAGCAGACCATTTGTCATCATCATCCAACCAGCAAATACATCACAAGCAATTTGGCACGAATACACATATTCAGGGCATCACTTGATAAAGCGTGTTCTCCCTAACAGAGAGCACGTGTTGCGGTTGGGGGAACAGGCCACCCTGCAGTGACTAGGCAAATTTGGTAAGGAACCCAAGCCTTTAAGTGGTTAAATTTGGGTTGCTGGGGAGTTTTGATTGTTGCCAATTTGGAGGAGGGGTCAGAGTCTTTAAATACAGGGGCCAGACGTTGGACGTCCTCTTGGCCGTTTTGCACCGGATCACCCGCCCTCCCTCCCTTTTATAGGGTGGTTTTTCTTGATCGCTTGACCTTGCTATGCCTGTCATGGGGTCGTCCGCCTTGGAGCAGGGGCCTGGTAGGAATTTTGCCATTTGGCTGATTGGCTGGTGCCATTTGGTTTTTGCCTACTGCGTAGCAAATCGTCACAACTTGTAAGGTTGGCGGTTAGGCATTGGTTAAATTGGTTCTTGGAGGGGTAAGTGCCTATCCCTCCAAATGATGCGGAAAGGGAATTCCGTTAAAGGAATCCAGGGGCTTGCCATTCTTTTCGTCCTTGTCCCCGGAGTCGGACTTGGGCCGTGCAAGCCCCACAGGAACATGAGGGTGAGAAGTGAGGGTCTGTGGCTCAGCTTCATTTTCTCACCCAATACTTGTTTCCCACGCTGGCTTCCGTTGGTGTCCAGAAGGCCAGCTCTGTCCTTGAGGGCAAGGACAGATAGTCATAACCAATGCCTAAGCAACCACTCACATTTTTTGTATTTTGAATAAAGTTGTGGCCAAAATTATGCCAAAAACCTTAAACAAAAATTGATGTGTGAAGTGTGAATTTTTTGGGGGTTTGGCATTGTGGGACTCAACACACAACTATTTGGTAAACAAGAGCAAAGGTGCATTAAGAAATCTGGCAACAAGCAGGAATTAAAAGTTGCATTCATGGGAAACTTTTCTTTTCTTTACGAAAATGGCGCAAATGAGCTGTTGACAGTCAGTAGCACCCTATCCCAGTATTCGCACTATGAAAGAAAGTTATGGTTAGGAGGTTTCCATAGCAACAATAAACATATCATGAGAATGACATGACTTGGGTTTAATGGAGACAGTAAATGTTCTGTCTGAAATGACTCAAGAGACAGGTAATAATCCCTGTTCAAGTCTCCCACTGCAGAGTGGAGAAGAAGATTTTGCAGACTTACTGGCAGAGAAACAAAATGGTGATGAGCACTGCGTCTAAGCTAAACTGAAAAAAATCCACGAGGTGGGGAAAAATAGGGCTCTATCCCACATTAAACCTTTTACTATATCCATATCTTCAGCTGTGCTCTAGGCCGTGGGGGTGGGAAAGGAGACAACCAAAAAATAACCATGTGATCAAACTCCTCCTTCGATTGTACCTTTTCAGACTGTAGGTGGTGGATCACGTGACTGAATGCTCTGTCACAAAGTACAGCTCTCCTTGCTCATAGAAAAGTAGGCATTTATACTTTTAACCCCCCCCCCCCCGCCAACTTGGTAGTTTTCTATGTGTGCAATTTTTCTTTAGCTTTCTTTTGTGCATTACTCATGTGAAGGGGCAAAACATTGAAAAGCTATGCGTCCATCTTCTCCTGGGGATTGAGGTGGCCCATGCATGATGCTGTGTGATATCCTGACATCACTCGTGCAGGGGGCCCTCTGAACATTGAGGAGGCCCAGCCCCTTAAAAATATTCAGGGGGCCTACAGTGCCTCAGTCTCCAGGAGCCAGCGCCCTTGTATGGGGCTATGACTGTCCCATCTTGAAACAATATGTGGCTCCCTACATTGTGTAGGGATTTCCATGCAAAGACCTCAATGCCTCCATACTCCCATTAGTTCCTGGACAGTAGGGACAGTGCAAACAGGAGCTCTGAACCACTGGTGGTGAAGGCAATGACATGTACCAACAGCCCCTTTCTGCACACTTTAATGCTTCATTCATGCATTAAGTTTATTGTGCTAACTCTGATTTCTCTTTAACCCTTCATGCAAGTAGCATTAGAAGGGGGCTTAAGTGTCGGAGTCTAGAGATGTGTAGGAGTGTAGGAGTCTAGAGATGTCTAGAGTGATACAGTTCAGGAACAGTTTTACCATGTGATGAGCAGGCCTCAATGATCCCCTGAACTAAGCTTTCAAATATACTTGCTCTTTCTTTTCTAATAATATAATAATAATAAATTTTATTTGTATCCCGCCCTCCCCAGCCAAAGCCGGGCTCAGAGCGGCTAACATCAAATATATAATACATTAACATAAAATCAGACAATCAATTAAAATACATCCTCAAATCAGATCAGGATCAGAATAAAATCCAATCGGATGGCAACCAGCAGATTAGGGTTGGGGACCTTAAATGCTCACCAGGCCCAACTGTTTGTGCTGAACTTATATGGGCCTGTGAGAAAAATTGGGAGGCCACTTTCATGCAAGTTCTTATGAAAGGGGAGAGGGAGTCAGACTGAACCCCGACCAAAGGCCTGGCAGAACAGCTCTGTCTTGCAGACCCTGCAGAAAGATGTCAAGTCCCGCAGGGTCCTAGTCTCTTGTGACAGAGCGTTCCACCAGATTGGAGCCACAGCCGAAAAAGCCCTGGCTCTAGTTGAGGCCAGCCTAACCTCTCTGTGGCCTGGGACCTTCAAGATGTTTTTATTTGAAGACCGTAAGTTCCTCTGTGGGACATACCAGGAGAGGCGGTCCCGTAGGTACGAGGGTCCTAGGCCATATAGGGCTTTAAAGGTTAAAACCAGCACCTTAAACCTGATCCTGTACCCCACCGGGAGCCAGTGCAGCTGGTATAGCACCGGGTGAATGTGATCTCGCAGCGAGGACCCCGTAAGGAGTCTTGCCGCGGCATTCTGCACCCCCTGGAGTTTCTGGGTCAGTCTCAAGGGCAGCCGCACGTAGAGCAAGTTACAATAATCCAGTCTGGAGGTGAACGTCGCGTGGATCACAGCGGCTAGGTCAGGGCGAGAGAGGTAAGGAGCCAACTGCTTAGCTTGGCGGAGATGAAAAAATGCCGCCTTTGTTGTAGCTGCACTCTGCGCCTCCATGGAAAGGGAGGTGTCGAAGATTACACCCAAACTCTTAACGGACGGTGCTGGCACTAATTGCACCCCCGCAAGAGATGGGAGTTCTTACCAAATTAGTGCCTCCCTCAGTGCCGTGGGTTTGTTGACTGGAAAAGCAAGGGTAGCTTTCAACCAGATGTTGTTTAACTTCCAGTGCCCATGGCCAAGCCTTGTGAGGAACAGTTGAAGGAGCTGGATATGTAAAGCCTGGAAGAGAGGAGATATGGTAGCCATCTTTAAGTATCCCAAGGGTTGTCACATAGAAGAGGGAACAAGCTTGTCTTCTCCTGCTCCGGAAAGTAGGACTCAAACCAATGGCTTCAAGTTACAAGAAAGGAGATTCTGACTAATCATAAATAAAAACTTTCTGACAGTAAGAGCTGTTTGGCAGTGGAACAGTCTCCCTCGGAAGGTTGTGGACTCTCCTTTCTTGGAGGTTTTTGAGCAGAGGTTGGATGGCCATCTGTCATGGGTGCATTAGCTGAGATTCCTGCATTGCAGGGGGTTGGACTAGATGACCCATGGGTCCCTTCCAACTCTACAGTTCTGTGATTCTATGACCTTCAGTCAGGATGGCCAGTGGTGGTTGTGCTTCACCAGCTGCTGGAAGGTACCACAATGGTTACTACAACACTAAATCCTAAAAATCAAACTACATTATACGGGATAAGGTTATCTAATATACACTGCTTTCTAGTGACTCCTCGAACACCAAGCCATTCTAGCATTTTGAAAATGAACTCAACTTTTGGCTAATTTGAGGAAGCATCTTTATCCTTTCAAGAAAAAAGAAAAAAACCCAGCTGCCACCAAATTGGAAACAGACACATGCTAAGGTAAACTATGTGTTTAGCTCAGTGTTGTCGATTCTAACTAGCAGTGACTCTCCTGGAGAAAGCTATCAGAACTGCGAATTGCGAGGGACCCAGCCTGGAATACAGTGCACATAAAGCACATGCTCTGCTGTTTACTTTCATGACTATGCTGGAGGTTAACTATAGTCTAAGCCAGGAATGAGGAACCTAGGTACACCATCATCTGCACATCAAGGCATGCATAATTATTCATTTTCTTGCTTTTATACCCTGCTGTTCCTGCAACATGGCAGGAAGAAGAAGAAGAGTTTGGATTTGATATCCCGCCTTTCACTCCCTTTAAGGAGTCTCAAAGCGGCTAACATTCTCCTTTCCCTTCCTCCCCCACAACAAACACTCTGTGAGGTGAGTGGGGCTGAGAGACTTCAAGGAAGTGTGACTGGCCCAAGGTCACCCAGCAGCTGCATGTGGAGGAGCGGAGACGTGAACGCGGTTCCCCAGATTACAAGACTACAGCTCTTAACCACTACACCACACTGGCACCCAAGGTGATGCACCTATGGTTCCCAGGTGGCCACCCATCCATGCACTGACCAGACTTAGACCTTCAGCGAGCTGTTGGCTTCATGTGCCTCTTCAAGCCAATAGGGCTTCTGCAAGCTATGTCTTAGATTGCAACCTGTGGGTTTTGCACATTCAGAATGCAATCAGTTTTCTGCTATGCAACCTAATCTGTTATACCCACCAACTACTTATGCGCCACACCTGCTTTTAAGCACTTCCAAAACAGGTGTCAAGAAGCCGGAAATAGGCCCAATGTGTGATCTTGCGGACCAGCAGGTGTCCTTGTAAGAGCTTCTTAATGCTTGTTATAATAAGTGACTCAAAGTTCACATTAACACAGTATATGGAATGCAATTTATCAGGTTGAAAGTAAATTGCATTCAGTGGTTGAGGTTTGAAGTGCTGTCGGACTGGCAATCGTAAAACTATTGCTACGAGAGTATGTGTTTGTTTTCAGATGTTGCTATTTTATGTTTAATTGTCTTGTTTTCATCGTGATGTGTTTGCTGCTCTGGGCTCTTTGGGAGGAAGGGTGGGATAGATATCCAATAATAATAAATAAAATAAATATGGATCATCCAGCTCATTGATTCTAGTTCTAGGATGCATATTGTAGGCTTTGCTTAGATCCACTCCAATCTGGGTTTTGTTCTGGCCATTGGACTGAGTTGCTGTTGCTCACCCTGATGAATGAGCTTTGTAGAGAGAAGGACTAGGGCAATGTTATCTTGCTCTTCCTTCTTGATCTCTCATCAGGTTTTAATATCACTGACCATGGTATCCTCCTGAACCGGCTCTGGGCAATGGGAATTGGGGGCACTGTACTAAAGTGGTTCTGGCCCTACATCCAGGAACAAGTCCAGAGAGTAACATTGGGAGAGGGCCTTCTTGGTAGTGGCACCCACCCTGTGGAATGCTCTCCCACCAGATGTCAAGGAAATGAGTATATAGTCTTTAGAAGACACTGAAGGCAGCCCTGTTTAGGGAAGCTTTTCACCCCCTGCCAGTTACTTTATCTCCAATGGTATTTAATATCTATATGAAGCTGTTGGGACCAGTCATTATGAGTTTGGGGGCAAGCTGCCACCAGTGCTGTGATGACACTCAGCTCTATTTCTGCATAGCATCTGAATCAGGACAGGGGTGAGCTCCCATTGCTCGGTCCCTGCTCCTGCCAACCTAGCAGTTCAAAAGCACATCAAAGTGCAAGTAGATAAATAGGTACCACTCCGGCAGGAAAGTAAACGGCGTTTCCGTGCGCTGCTCTGGTTGGCCAGAAGCAGCTTAGTCATGCTGGCCACATGACCCGGAAGCTGTACGCCGGCTCTTTCGGCCAATAAAGCGAGATGAGCGCCGCAACCCCAGAGTCGGTCACGACTGAACCTAATGGTCAGAGGTCCCCTTTACCTTTACCTTTACCTTTACCTGTGGACAGAACTACAGCCCTAGATTGTTTCAGATGACTTGGGCTGCCTAAGCAAGGCATATGGATGCAAATGAGGTGCTAGAGTGTTGAATGTTGTGTGCATGGGCAAATTTTCTTATACACCAAGGATCACATTTAAATTGTGCCCCAGGAACAGGCACTCCAACTGATCCATGTGGGAATGCAATTCCATACATTACAACAGCTAAGGAAAGTCCCCGCCACCCTGTGGCTATTTTCAGCAGTAATCACACTATTGCAGGAATATTTGAATTGGCCCGTTGTGAGAAAAGGAGCTAAATCATGGTAGGGGTTCACTAAACTGGAAAAAAAAACCCAAACTCCATGTTTTACAAAGTGTATATTCTAGGCTTGCATAAGATAAAAAGATGCAGCATCCTGCTAATTGCCCTTGAATTTGTGAGCTAATCATCAGCCTTGAATGGTTGATGTGTTACAACAGATAACATGGAATCATGTTCCTTTCATATTTGATTAAAGTGTGATATAATTAGTTTATTTTTTTAAAAAAAAGTGACTGGGAAACAGTTGAGAGGAGAGGTAAATGGAGTCCACCCATTATTAAAATTTCGATAGCGTTTGCTTGATGGCTTAATTAAGCACATCAAAAAAACAACATAAAAAAAAAATTATAAGCACTTGTTAAAGGACCTTATCATGAAAGTTATTTTTCATGTCCTTGTGACAAATATGAAAGGTGAGATTCCCAGAGAGCACCCTCCCTTCTTTCAAGCAGATGACCTCCCTTGAAAGAAGACCAAGAAAATCACAGATTGATCTCAGCAATAAACTCTCTTACCATCTGCCCCAAATCTCCTTGTGTCTAATGAGTTGTCTCAATGTCCTTTTCGTAGCTTTGATTTGCTGTGTGGGCTTAGCTTTGTTACAACGTGCAACTCAGCTTGCTGTTCATCAAAATCCTGTGCGTATTTTTTGCACTGTTCATAACCTCGGATGCCTTTGTTGTCTGAAGACCGTTCTTAACCTGAAACTGTTCTTAACCTGAAGCACCAGTTTAGTTAATGGGGGCCTCCTGCTGCCGCTGCACCACCAGAGCACAATTTCTGTTCTCATCCTGAAGCAAAGTTCTTAACCTGAAGCACTATTTCTGGGTTAGCGGAGTCTGTAACCTGAAGCGTATGTAACCTGAGGTACCACTGTAATGCCGTTCCTGGTACCTTAAGGACAGTCTCCTGATACAATGAGGCAACTCTTTGGTGCAAGATTAGCTGCAGGTCTCTAACTGCCACAAACCGAGGTACCACTGTATTGTCTTTTTTACAAAACTTTAATGTTAGTTTTTTTGAATTGAATTTTGCCTGCCACCCCTTATTATAACTATGGGTACTGTTTGCATTTAGAGATTTTAGGAAAAGATCAAGGGTTTCACAGTCTTGTGGAAGTAATCCGTATAGGGCCCACAGCAGTGGAATACAGGATTATGCTTCCAAGCATTGATTTAGCTACTCCTGAATTTATCTGGTTGAATTAGCTGCTTTACAACTAGTCAAAATGACTTAAATTTGACCACAATTTTGCACAGCGCCTGCTAATTTCAATGAGGCTCGCACAAGAGAACTTCCTGGTAGATTGAGCCTTAGATGCACGTAAGAGCTGCATTCATTTCTCTGATCAGTGATCTGCAGCAAGCAAAAGTTGCTGAAGTGCCATTTGCTGACCCCATACAGGCAGCAAACGCTGCAAAATAAATGGTTAATTATATTCGTATTAGTGTCTCCAACCTTGCAGGGCAATTTTCGTCATGTAATTAATATTTAACATGATAGCCTAGGGTTAGCTACATCAAATTCACAGGGAAACAAATGTGAACTGGCATTTATTAATCTGCCAGCTGATCTCTAATGAATATCTTTTAAAGCGTTTTGCCACATAACGATCACATGCATAATCACCTTGCATAGCGGTTCTGCATTAACCCGACTTCCTTAATAAGGAAACATAGACAGATGCCCCAAATCCTTTGATCCTGCAGCAAGACTCCAAAGCATGAATGGAACACATCCTTCCCTGTTCACTTATGTGCCAACTCTGCATGCGAAAGTGAGCCTAGAGTTTCTCCTTCCATTGAAGTTACTGGGAAACCCACATACACAGAAATCAGCTGGGCTAACTTGCAGAGAATCAGGATATGTTTTACTGCTTTTCTGTCACACCTAACCAGTGCTTTTTTTTCTAGAAAAAGAGGTGCCAGTCTTCACCATGAAGTTGTTACAGTAGGGGCCACACTTTTTAACAACAACAAAAAGGTGCCGGTACTGTGTACCCGTGAGTAGCCCCTGGAAAAAAAGCACTGCACTTGTGGTTCGAGGTCCCGATCGCCGCTTAGTGAAATGAAGACATAAGGACACGTAATATAAGGTTAATGGGGCAAGAAAAGGCCACAACTTTATTGATTACAGCAAGTGAAAAGGTATTGGCTTAGGCATTGGATCACGTGACTTGACTCCACCCACTCGGAGAGGGGTGAGTCTAAAAGGGGGGGTTTATTCACCAGTAGGTGGAGCCCATTGATGCTAATCCAACTATAAGCTCTCCCATGATGTCACCGAGGGTCGTGTCATGGCCCCCCGCCACACAGGCATCGGACAGGCTTCACGACCACCGGATTCCTTTAACGGAATACCCAAAATTGAAGGCATAGGCGATGGCCACACCTAACCCTTCCACCACCACAAACACATTCCAATGCCTAACCTACCCACCAATACCACGAAAGTTGTGACGGTTGCTACAAGGTAGACAAAAAAACCACAAGGCCTAATGCCAAATGGAAAAATTCCTACCAGGCCACCTGGACAACCTGGGCGACCAACCTAAGGTCCATAGCAAGGCCAAAAGAGAAATTGAAACCCTGAGCTCTGAGGGAGTGGAGGGTGGGTGACTCGCGACGGGATGGCGAAAAGTGAGACTGCATGGCTGGCGCAGCAACAAATTAAGCTGCTGTCCACACCCCCTTCAAGCCGCCTGGTTGGGCGCTTGCCCGTGGGTGTGGTGCGCCAGCCAGGTGAGTGGGTGGCAGGGGGCTATCGCCCCCTGCTTGAGGCGGACATCGGATCCCGCCCACAACCCCTCCCCTCTTTGCAGGAGGACAGTCTTTAACAGAATTTGTTTAAATGAACTGAATGGATTTACCCCCTTTCTTACAAGGTTGTTAGTAAGGAAAGCCTAATTGTGAAAGAGGCAGATGCATTGTCTGCTGTGGGGTGCACCTCCTTATATTCCCATCACCTGAGCATAATTTCAGCAACAAAGAGAGTGTAAATGCCCCATTACCTGCACCACCTTAATAAGCAACCCAGGAATGACACTGGTACAATAAATGAAGGCTTCCCAGCAAAAGCAGCTATTTCCAACCATCTAAGAATTGCTCCAGCATCAAATGATTTATTTATTTTTATATGTTTATGGGTAGATAGATACATAGATAGATAGATAGATATAGATGATGGATAGATAAATAGACAGATAGATAGATGATAGAGAGATAGATAGATAGATGATAGAGATAGATAGATAAATAGATAGATCGATAGATCTACTTGCACGTCAAAGTGCAAGTAAATAAATAGGTACCACTCCGGTGTGGGAAGGTAAACGGTGTTTCTGTGTGCTGCTCTGGTTCACCAGAAGCGGCTTAGTCATGCTGGCCACATGACCCGGAAGCTGTCTGCAGACAAACGCCAGCTCCCTCGGCCTATAGAGTGAGATGAGCGCGCAACCCCATAGTCGTCCGCGACTGGACCTAATGGTCAGGGGTACCTTTACCTTTACCTTTTTATCTTTGGGAAATGGTTCCCCTATCACAAATGGGCTAAATTGCCACCAGAAATTCTGTGTTCCAGAAGGGCTTATTTCCTGAACATCAAGAAGCAGTCTGCAGATTTTTCAGAAAGGCACTTGACCTCAGCAAGTGTGATAAGTTTATGCCAGATGGGCAAATGTATCATGCCACTTCATCCACTAGATCTTGCAAACCTCTCTTCATTCCCCCACCTCCATTTCTTATTAGCTGGCCAATCTTTTTTAACCATTTGCCTGAATAATGCAAAGTACTGCCTTAAAATTATCCATGACTGCGTCTACGGATAGACAGATATTTCTCCATATGGAATCCTCAAAGGGAGTCACACTCAAAAAGCACTCCTATCAAAGAAAAGATTGCATCTGCTCAAATCCTTAAATGTGAGCCACATCTAAACCAGCTGAGACAAATAAAAAAGAAACACCTGAAAAGCAAAGCTTGAGTAACAAAGACCCAAAACCTGAATCCACAACCTGATGAGCTAAATCAATGTCATTCGGGTGAGCAAGGTTCATAAATTTGAAATGTCACCCATCTAGCATGGGTCCACATCCAATTCCCACCCCCCCCCCAGCCTTATACAGGAAGGTGTTACAAATAAAATATTTTCCAGCAGGTCTCTTTAACGAGAAGCAATTGTTCTAAAGGAATTGTTTACTCATTAAAATGACTGACAGTACTCCCAAACGAAGCAAACCTCCCATTTCTTTGACACTTGAAGTTGTGTGGGAAGCTCCTAATTTAGCAGCAAGGTGAAATATGTGTCCCACATATTGCTTGAGTTTAAGTTTTGGTAGGCAGTGCATGGCACGATTATCAGGCCAACATAACGTGCATTGGCAGGTTGCTCAAAGCAACCTAAATAAGTGTTTCCAATAATTGAAGGGGCTATTTTTACAGCAAGTGTTGCGTTATGTGGAATGTGTGCCCTTTGGGTGCGCAATTACCTATGCATTCTGAACCATTAAGCACGAAGTGCATGCCTTTCCTCCTGCAGAAAATAGGGATCCCAGCTGGATATTTTCCATGCATCTAGAAGTCCATTAACTGCAATTAGCACCCCCCCACACACACACATTATAGAGCACTCTACAAATAGTACGGCATACTAGCACATAAAGCTAGAACATGGTTTGTTATGTGCAGCTATAAAACTTTAACAAAACAACAACAACAACACCTTACTGGATCAAATCAGACTAGATCAGATCAAGTCTCAGACCATGGCTCTCCAGATGCCATTTGAAGCAAAGAGTGGCAGTGATTTCTATTGGCAAAACCTATTTGGTGTTTCGCAACTTTCTGACTAGTTGCAGGACCTTAGCCAGACCTAGCAGAGAGAGTACACGCAGAATCCATGGAAGCAATTGGCGACTTGGCTGCAGACAGGATAGACGAAGCAGGAACCAGGAACTTGTAGTTAGGTGTTTATTATATACAGTGGACTATTTACAGGAACAGAACACGGATCTTTTGCTAGCTCTCTGCGACACGACTCACAACTCCTACACTCACTGACACACAGAACTCTGAACCTCTGAACTAATGCATTCCAGTTAGTAGGCCATTAATTATTTGAGAGAGCTTGACCAATCAGGGAGCAGTCTCCATGTCTCTGTTATCACCAGGCAGACTTACTCCTTCAGATTGCCAAACCTTAATTGACTCTGTGTGAGTAGCTCCACGTACACAGTTTCCCAACAATTTCTGGTGTGTTAGTTGCTATATTGCCTCCTAGTTTCTGTGGTCAGAACTGCCTGAACTTTCCCTTTAACATCCCTAATGAAAGTGTGGATTGGATGTGAATTTAGCTGGCTGAACAGACATATAGCCCAATGTGTGTTCAAACCTGCTCTTTGCCCTCAGCACTTGCTAATCAGAGATATGCCGCTTTTGAGGGTCACAGATGTTGACCTACCTGCCCATCATGAACTTGCCTAATTCTGTTTAAAACAACCAAAGCTAGGGGCCATGACAACATATATTGTGGTAGCCCATTCAATTATCTGAAGAAATACTTCTATATTTCTGTTAGTGCTGATGAATGTCACTGAACAACCTTCCAAGTTCTTGCAGAGTTGTAAACAAAGTGATAACCACAGAATCTCAAATGTTTTCGTTTTTTTAAAGCATCTAGTCAACTAGTCCTCAAATTCTGATATATACACACAGCTCTCTCTTCAGAGGCCACCTCCATTCATATAAATTGAGCAAGTGAATCTGGATTGGCTTTCCGTGTCAAATTGAATGGAGAGTCCACATGAGCCAAAGCTCTATGTGTATATTAGAGCACACATGGGATTTGGGGTTGGGGTGAAAGTATCTATCCAACATTGCAGAAAAATAGGGAAATGGAGAATGAAGGAAAGGAAAAGTCCAGAGCGTGCCCCCTAAGGAGAAATGGAAAAACACACTGTTTCCAAATATGCATGTGTCCAAAGGCGGATTTGGGGGCCCCTGTGTAATGCCAAAATTTGGCGCCCCACCGCCTTTCATGCACTGTTCTACAGCTTTGTTGTGGCGCCCCCAGTGTGGTAACACTTGCCATGCTACCCTAAATCCTCTGATGTGTCACGATACAACTCAGCCAGAAATGTGGGCAGTCACATTCTTGCTCAGGAGTGGTTGCTTGCTTCAGAATATTGATGGAAATAGTTACTTGTCTCTAACCTGCTGTGGGGCCTTCTCTTACAATTTCTTACATGGAATTTTGGGGAATTCAACCATTGCCAGATTGGGGTCAATTTTTCCATGAGCCCCAAATTTGTGACAGGACAAATACTTGAAATAATTAGGTGAAAGAAACAGATTAGCAAATCCTTATACTGTATAAACAAATTGTGTGACTGTTTCCTTCCCTGAAGTTCCCTTTTCCTTCCATTTTCTTGTTGCTATGGAAACCTTAGAGATTGTCTTTTCATAATAGGCGTCTTACATTTTGTGCCTGTATTTGTCACTCAGCAAACAATCTACATTTACCAATATCTGACAGGAGTGTGTAATAAAGATGCATGTGTTTTTGTGGGGGAGGGGTGGAATCCAAAGAACAATATTATGTAGTAAAAATTGGGACAAATGTCAACATAAGTTTAACTTATGATTGACCTGAATACCAGGGTTGTGATTATTCAACCAAAGACATATAGACACAAATATTGCTAATGGCTAACATCCCAATTAGGACATGGGTGGCGCTGTGGTCTAAACCACTGAGCCTAGGGCTTGCTGACCAGAAGGTCAGCGGTTTGAATTCCTGCGACGGGGTGAGCTCTTGTCGCTCGGTCCCTGCTCCTGCCAACCTAACAGTTCGAAAGTACACCAGTGCAAGTAGATAAACAAGTACCGCTCTGGCGGGAAGGTAAACGGCGTTTCCATGCGCTGCTCTGGTTCACCAGATGTGGCTTAGTCATGCTGGCCACATGACCCAGAAGCTGTATGCTGGCTCCCTCGGCCAATAAAGCGAGATGAGCACCACAACCCCAGAGTCGTCCATGACTGGACTTAACGGTCATGGGTCCCTTTACCTTTACCTAACATCCCAATTACATTAAGCTCAGGGAGCCCAGCTGCCTGCCTGTCTGGACATAGTCAGTCTAACTTCTGTTGTCTATGCACTGGTGACCTCTAGGTTAGATTTCTACATGTTATACATAGGGCTGCCTCTGAAGACAGTTCAGAAACTTCAGCTTCTTCAGAATTCAGTAACCAGGTTGTTCACCGGGGCAAGGCAAGATGCTTTGAGCATATTACACAGATCCTGGCACATCTGCACTGGCTGCCAATTAGCTTCCAGGTCCAATTCAAAGTGCTGGTTTTGACCCATAAAACCTTAAATGGCTCAGGACTGCAATACCTCTAGGACTGCCTCTCCTCATATAAACCAACCTCCATGTGCCTCCTCCACAAGAGCTCCAGAGGGTGGCAACATGAGAATTTGCCTTTTCTGCAGCAGCTCCTATTTGTGGAATTCTCTCCCCAGGGAGGCTAATCTGGAGTTAGCCTTCATTATACATCTTTAGATGCCAGGTGAAATCATTCCTCTTCAACCAAGCTTTGGGCTGATTAATATTTACAGCTTTTGTGTTTGTGGGAAATGGGGTGTGTTATTTTGTTTTTGTTTTAACTATTTATTTTGGACTTTTATCCTGCATTTTTATCTTGCGAACCGCCCTGACATCTTTGGATGAAGGGCAAAATACCCTGTAACCTCGGGTTACAGATGCTTCAGGTTACAGACGTGTCAGGTTACATACTCCGCTAACCCGGAAATAGTACCTCAGGTTAAGAACTTTGCTTCAGGATGAGAACAGAAATTGTGCAGTGGTGGCACGGCGGCGGCAGCAGGAGGCCCTATTAGATAAAGTGGCACCTCAGGTTAATAACAGTTTCAGGTTAAGAACGGACCTCCAGAACGAATTAAGTTCTTAACCCGAGGTACCACTGTAATTAATAATGTAATAACATAATAATGCATCAAGCTAAAATATAGACTCAAAGGGTGAAACAGCTGCCTCCGTGGTTACCAGTAAGTGTCATAAGCTTCCTGCAAAATCTCTTATACAGTTGGCACATGTTTTCAATTGCAATATTTGCACCCACATCCAAATGCAAAAATGATTGCACAGGTAGCTAGTGATACTTCTCCACAACATCCAGAGTTGCTAAGAGGACATCACGCCATCCTCACTGAATTAATTCACATGAGGTGGCAATAGAGAACCAGTTCAGACATAACAGTCTAGGTCTAATAAATCACGGTGTATTAGATTCAGTGATAATAGCTACTGTGGTCCCTCCACGCTACCCACCTGCACCTTAAACTTATCCAAGGATTGTTGAACCACTGTTTCCCATGACGTCTGAACCAGGAAACTGTGGTTTAAACTCAGTCTACACATTAGGATATCAGCCTAATTAGATGGTTGTTTTGGGACAGGCAGAGAGTCAAAAAGGTGCATACACCTTACCAACATGCTTTGCAGAAAAGATATCTCCAGAGGACTCAAGATGATGAACTGAGCTATATCGTGCAAGAAAATGAAAGGGAGGGAAGAAGGGAGAGAGGGAGAAAGAAAGATCAGGGTTGCTTGACCAATTCCTTTTCAACCCCAACCTGACAATCAAACAAGTTTTCAGCTTAAACGCTCAACATTCTCCATTCTTCCACCACATGAAATCTTTCCCCTCCTGTGTATTGATCAACATATATAGCTATTCAGTTAAGGACTTCGGCAGCGCTGTTCCTAATGAGAGCCCACTCTTTTATGCCACACTTACATTCCTTCAGTGGCCCATTCTTCCCCAGACCCTTAGTGTGCACCAGAATCAGGTTCATAGTGGGAGTCAAGTGCATTCTAGGAAGAACAGTTAATCTCTCACTTACGGTATGTCTGGCATTATTGGCAACAACTGAGATGCTGCATTGACACTATGAGGAGAAAATACCTTACCTGAACCACAGGGATCCCCCTCCATTCACAACGACACTCTGTGGAAAGTCTTTCAAACAAGTAGCTGTAAAATATAACACTTTAATACATTGTGTGTAAAAAAAAGGTAAAATGTAATGGACCCCTGGATTTTTAAGTCTAGTCAAAGGCGACTATGGGGTGTGGTGCTCATCTCTGCATTCAGGATGAGGGAGCCGGCGTTTGTCCACAGGCAGCTTTCTGGGTCATGTGGTCAGCATGACTAAACCGCTTCTGATAGAAGCCAGAGCACACAAAAATGCCATTTACCTTCCCACTGCAGCGGTACCTATTGATCTACTTGCACTGGCGTGCTTTTGAACTGCTAGGTTGGCAGGTGCAGGGACCGAGCAACGGGAGCTCACCACCGTTGAGCAGATTTGAACTGCCGACCTTCTGACTGGCAAGTCAAAGAGGCTCAGTGGTTTAGACCACAGAGCCACCCTCTCCCTCACCTCACCTTGTGTGTACAGTGCTTTAGTTCAGCACTTTCTTTCATATTTGCATTCCTTAGCAATCGTGCTTCTCCATCTTCATTTTCTATATAGCCGTCAAGTGACTTTCTTCCTTGAAACCTCCATTTCAGCACACACACACACCCCAAGCTATACCCAACAACCAGCCTGGTGGCAATAAAATAGCATGTGTAGGTAAAGTGGAAGCATAATTGCCGTAATAAAAGGAACCCCTCCCACCCCAGCTATTTAACTTTTTTTAAGGTTGTGGTTTGACTTCAAGTTGTTTGCTTTTAGCCAATTAAAGTTAATAGCAGCCTTCCTACTGGGCATGGGAATCATCACATTATGGTTTCCCCCTCCCTTCTCTCCAGTTGGCAGTCCAGCATATGCCAGTGAAAATACTTCTCTCAGATGACACTCCAGAGTAAACACACCAACTGTGAGCAGCAGGCCTGAAATGATATACTGGTGCGTTTTATTTAGTTGTTAAGCTGACTGATTATGCCTCGTATGCCAGGTTTTCTTTTTATCACAAGCGAGTGGGCCAGAGGCAGAGCAGTGTCAATCGGCATCTTATTGGAAGTTCATCCTTTGAGGCTTCATTATTGATGGGAACCAATGATTAGGAGCCATCGAGTTGCTCTTCTCAGTTTCACGTTTACAACAAAAGCCATGCTGCTCCATAGTACCTCTTTTGTAGGAACATAGCTCTCAAAGGATATTGAAGATAGTGGCATATTTGGCAGTTTGCCTTTATATAACACTAATTGACTCAACGTTCCTAACAAATAACGTTAGGTGCAACAAGACCTATATGATATCTATTGATTTTCCCACAGTGCTTAGCAGCAGGACCTCTAAGGCTACAAAACTATACAGTCATACCTCGGAAGTGGAATGGAATCCATTCCAGAAGTCCGTTTGACTTCCAAAACGTCCGGAAACAAAAGTGCGGCTTCTGATTGGCTGCAGGAAGCTCCTGCAGCCAATCGGAAGCTGCGGAAGCCCATTTAGATGTTCGGCTTCCAAAAATAGTTTGCAAACTGGAACACTCACTTCCGGGTTTGCGGTGTTTGGGAGCCAAAATGTTTGAGAACTAAGCTGTTCAAAAACTAAGGTACGACTGTAGTTACTTACCTGGGAGTAAGCCCCATTTAATTCATTAAAGCAATGACAAACCTAGACAGCATCTTAAAAAGCAGAGACACCACCTTGCCAACAAAGGTCCGTATAGTTAAAGCTATGGTTTTCCCAGTAGTGATGTATGGAAGTGAGAGCTGGACCATAAAGAAGGCTGATCGCCTTGACGCTTTTGAATTATGGTGCTGGAGGAGACTCAAGAGTCTCCCCCAGTCCCATGGACTGCAAGAAGATCAAACCTATCCATTCTTAAGGAAATCATCCCTGAGTGCTCACTGGAAAGACAGATCCTGAAGCTGAGGCTCCAATACTTTGGCCACCTCATGGGAAGAGAAGACTCCCTGGAAAAGACCCTGATGTTGGGAAAGATGGAGGGCACAAGGAGAAGGGGACGACAGAGGACGAGATGGTTGGACAGTGTTCTCGAAGCTACCAACATGAGTTTGACCAAAGTGCGGGAGGCAGTGGAAGACAGGAGTGCCTGGTGTACTCTGGTCCATGGGGTCACGAAGAGTCGGACACGACTAAACGACTAAACAACAAACTCATTGGGACTTGGTCTTCTGAGTGGGCATGTACAGGATTGTGCTGCAAACCAAGAAAGCCTAGAAAATGAGATGCAGTTTTTGTACCTTGAAGAGATTACAATCACCAAGAATCTAGTCAGCTCCAGAGAAACCATGAATGAAATCTTCTGTCAGCCATGGATTGTCCTCTTGAGTCAGCTTAGCTTCTCCAATAATACAGTGAGTTGGTGTGTTTTCCTCCCAGGAAAAATGCCTGCCTCACAGATTATTGTAAAGATCAATGAGGACTGACTACAGCAGAGTAGCAATGGGCTGCTTCCATACTAGGGCAGAAGTTGGCCATTAGCTAAAGAGAGCTCAGAGCATGTTCTTCAGATGTGCTTGGAGCCTACCTTCAAGCCTGAACTGTCAAACAATATTTAGCAGTCCATTCTGTGTTGTTGTTTTTCTACTAGACTCTGGACCACTGCCAACTAGTGCTATTTCAAAATCTGCCTTCTATTTTTTCAAAAGTTTTCTTTTGCTGCAAAAGAGGGTTGTTTTTTTCCCCCTGCTTCTTTTTGGATAGAAGCAGTAGTACAGGAAGACATTTATCTAATGCTCTGCAGCCTCCCGACATCATGGTCTGAAAAAAGCCCAGTTTGTTAATCTTGTTAATATTTTCAAAATTCTTTTCTCTTGAACATTTGCATGGAAGCAGCAAATATCCAATTTACTTTCAGATTGGGCCTTTGATCAGAGTTGCCTCCAGAGTTTTGCCACCTGAAGGAAAATAGCCAATGGTGCCCCTCCCTCAAAGTCAGGGTACATGGTACCCAAAACCAGTCTAGTTATTTTAACACCTTAGGCAGAAAATCCCACAAACATCTTGCCCTATCCTTGACAACAACAACTTATTCCCTTGGAATCTGGTAGACTCTCTCATTGGAGGTTTTTAAGTAGAGGTTCGATGGCCATCTGTCATGGATGCATCAGCTGAGACTCCTGAATTGCAAGGATTAGATGACCCTCAATGTTCCTTCCAACTCTACAATTCTATGATGTCTGAGATGGCTGCTTCATTTTGCCTAACAGTAGGGCTGGTCCTGCCTGAATTTTGATTAAATCTGCTGAAAAGACTGGAGAAAAGTAATGCTGAAAATCCTCCACTGTTTTTAACTGGTTAGGATCCCCCACATTTGGGGGGCATCATTATGAGTAAGAGAATGTTGGATCTGTTTTTAAAAGACTTCTTTCTATTATTAGATTTGACCTACAATCCTTCAAGCACTTATGAGGAACAAAGCCTCACTCAACACAGTACAGTGGTACCTCGGGTTACTAACGCTTCAGGTTACATACGCTTCAGGTTACAGACTCCGCTAACCCAGAAATATTAGCCTGCAGAGATTATCCTTGCTTGGAAGAAAATGGATAACTTCTAAAGGATAAGACCTTTAGAGGCCTAAGCACTTAAAAGATTTTGGTGCCCCCATACATATCTAATTCAAAATATAAACAATAATAAACCGTAAAATAAAATTTTATCTTTTGAAATGAAACAAATCCTACATTAAGATGGAAAACAATGATGATTTTTTTGTATACTGTGGTACCTTGGGTTACAAACACCTCGGGTTACAAACACTTCGGGTTACAGACTCCGCTAACCCGGAAGTAGTACCTCAGGTTAAGAACTTTACCTCAGGATTAGAACAGAAAGCGCACATCGGCGGCGCGGCGGCAGCAGGAGGCCCCATTAGCTAAAGTGGTGCTTCAGGTTAAGAACAGTTTCAGGTTAAGAACGGATCTCCGGAACGAATTAAATACTTAACCTGAGGTACCACTGTATTTCTTACTTCTGAGTAAACAAGCACTGTTGGCTCTGTAACGAGTGGTGAACATTCAACAACAATAGGTCACACTGACATACTGTAGTCGACAAAGCCCCAGGATGAAAGCCCCTGGGGCAACATCTCATGAAGAAAGAAAAAACTGCCACTAGCTTGTGTGTAAAGCATAAAAAGAATTAAGAAACCAAGTGGTATTTCTTGTTCCAGGGAAGGATATATCACATCTTTACTGGGAAGGTTTTTTTGTTTTTTTGTTTTTTTAAATTTCTTTCACAGTTTCTTTCCACAGAAACCTAACACTAAATCTCTTAATGCAAGTTGCACAAACGTCAAACTCTGATAATAAGTAATTGTGTGCAATATGACTTTACCCTCAGTTGCTGGCAGTTGCTGAAAAATAAAAAATAAAAATGAAGGGGAAATGAGAGGCTATCATTAGCTTCTTGAAATTGCTTAATTCAGTCAATTTTTGGATGCCCACCTAATGATGCTGAATTCAAGCAGTGGTGCACTTAGGGCTGGACCTCAAGGATCAAGTCTGCCCTAGGTTGGGTGAAGGCAAATAACCACCCAGAGAGTTACTGGTGATGGTGTCAGGAGCAAACAGGTTCTGCATCAGTACCTGATTCAGCATGGGATTCTGTTTAATTTCAACTGAAATTTCTGTTTGAACAGGGACACAGATCCATCTCAGATTTGCTGTAGGGTAGATTGGATAGCAACTAAGAAAAATGGACCCACAAAAGCTGCCTCCAATTTTTTCGAGCTACTGCTAAAATACTAACCAATGGCAGACTCCTCAAGTGTCCCGATTTAATAGGGACACCCCAAATTTACAGAAGCTGCCCCAGCTTCTGATCCCAATCTGGGATGCCCATATTTTCTCAGAGACCACTCCAGGCCACATCACATCTCCCAGCACAGTGGGGCCTAGGGCGACCTCCCTGAGACCGCTCTAGGCATTGCGGCATCTCCTGGCACACCGGGTCCTAGGGTAACCTTCCTGAGGCTGCTCTAGGCATTAAGGGCTGTTCTGCAGGGCCTGGGACAACCTCCCCAAGGCCACTCTAGGCCACAAGAGCAGGAGGCCGAAGACAGAGAAGGGAAGAGAAGGGAGGGAAGTAGGGGGTGATCAAGCGGGCAAGGAAGGGGTCAATGGCAGGGAGGGGACAAGTGACGGAGAGGGAAGATGGTGTCGGGGTGCCCCAAATTTTTCTTACACAATGTTTGAGGGTATGCAATGGAGGCAAATGGAGCACTGCTCCACCAGCCTTCAGTCATTGGCTCCTGATCCTCCTACTGTTGACCACCCAGCCTTCTGCCCTACCAAATCCCACCCAACAGGGCTATTAGTACATGGCTGGTGGGGTGTACTCAGCATGGTGAGTCACAAATTATTCAGCTTTGCCCTAAAAGGACTGCTTAAATTCCATTTCAAATAGTGAGTTCTGCAGTTCCCCAATTAAAATAGGAAACAATGGCCCTGGAATTCAAGATGTAGTTATGTCTTCCACATCTAGGTCACCAAAAAGCAAAAAATAAACTGCATTCTGCAGCTATAAATATGCTGACACTCGTTAACAATTTGCTGCCAAAAGTCTGTTGTGGATGATAAATGCTCTGAATGAATTATCTGTGTGCTGTAGACTCCCTGTATATTATCACAGTCGCTTTGGGTGCTAAATATTCCTGCTCTGTACAAAATGAAGTACAGACAAATAGAAGTTTGTGATCCTTTTCTTCCTACCGTCAGAATCCCAGTGTAAGCAAAATTTGCTTTGCAATACGATGCCAGCATAAGGTCTGTGAAGCTCCTCATTCTTCACTGAGCTGACCTTAAACTTATGTAAATTATATGACTGGGAATTTTGCATTGGCCCTCTCTAGAATGATGGATTCTCGCTTTTCAGCCTTATTCTCAAAGGGCATGCTTCTGTGAAACCCATTGGTTGCAAAGCAGCTGCCTTTGGGATCGACCCAAATTGTGTGTGAATAATATTTTCACTTGGGTATTGATGCCCAGTGAACCCATAAGTCAGGGTCTCCAATCCCTGTCAATATGTCAATTGTTATATATTTTCCCTTTCAGTCTTTGAGTCCTAACCTATGATCAAGGTATGCTAGGCACATTGATGCAGCTCGAAAAATTTGGCTGCCAACTTTTGAGGGTCCATTTTTCTTAGTTGCTACCCAATCTACCCTACAGCAAATCTGAGATGGATCTGTGTCCCTGTTCAAACAGAAATTTCAGTGGAAATTAAACAGAATCAGCGTCATTTCTCCATGATTCTTTATATACTTTTGTACGAGCTACACAAAACCCTATCTGAAATATCATTAGACTGACATGATATATATATTGGTGAAGGTCCTGTGTGAGTGTCTGGAGGAGTTGGAGGATGGATGGCAGCTAAAGGATTGAGGTTGAATCCTGCCAAGACAGAAGTACTGTTCTTGGGGGACAGGGGGCGGGCTGGTGTGGAGGACTCCCTGATCCTGAATGGGGTAACTGTGCCCCTGAAGGACCAGGTGCGCAGCCTGGGAGTCATTTTGGACTCACAGCTGTCCATGGAGGCGCAGGTCAATTCTGTGTCTAGGGCAGCTGTCTACCAGCTCCATCTGGTACGCAGGCTGAGAACCTATCTGCCCGCATACTGTCTCACCAGAGTGGTGCATGCTCTAGTTATCTCCTGCTTGTACTACTGCCATGCGCTCTACGTGGGGCTACCTTTGAAGGTCACTTGGAAACTGCAATTAATCAAGAATGCAGCAGCTAGACTTGTGACTGGGAGTGGCTGCCGAGACCACATAGCACCGGTCCTGAAAGATCTTCATTGGCTCCCAGTACATTTCCGAGCACAATTCAATGAGTTGGTGCTGACCTTTAAAGCCCTAAATGGCCTCGGTCCTGTATACCTGAAGGAGCATCTCCACCCCCCATGATCCAGCCCGGACACTGAGGTCCAGCACCGAGGGCCTTCTGGCAGTTCCCTCGCTTTGAGAAGTGAGGTTACAGGGAACCAGGCAGAGGGCCTTCTCGGTAGTGGTGCCTGCCCTGTGGAACACCCTCCCAGCTGATGTGAAGGCAATAAACAACTATTTTACTTTTAAAAGACAACTTAAGGCAGCCTTGTTTAGGGAAGTTTTTATGTCTGATGCTGTATTGTTTTTAATATTCAGTTGGAAGCTGCCCAGAGTGGCTGGGGAAACCCAGCCAGTTGGGTGGGGTATAAATAAATTATTATTACTACTATTACTATTGTTGTTGTTGTTGTTGGGTTTAAACAATTATAAGTACATAATCATCTTGAAGGCAGCATTTTTCTCAAATGACACTGTCTGAAAGGCAGAAGTTGCCTTCCTTGTCACTCACTTTTCCTACCACGTTCCACACCACACTGAGGGTGCATAAGGAGAAAGGTGCACAAGGTCTGTATTCAAGGAAGAGGGAATTGTCAGTGGTAGAGCCCATATCCCAGCATCAATCTCTGGTGTTTCCAGTTAAAAGTATCAGCAGTAGATGATTAGGGGACCTCACTTGAGACCTGGGAGTAAACCTTACTCGGCTGAATGCACAAATGATGTGGCTCCCTATTGAATTCGGCACAGATTCAGAACACCCCAAATGATCTAACAGTTTCAGCTTACAAACTCTAATCCACTGGAAGTAAGGATGCAGCTAGACACAGCAGATTGTGGAGAAATTTGACTCAGTTCACTTTTCCAAATAATCTTCGTGGTGAAGCACAGCTGTCCTCCGAAATTCACACTTCTCTGCATTTTGCAGTGCAGTTCTCCAGACAAGTAACGTGTACAGAAATGCATATACTTAGGTAAAGTGTACATAAAAATGTGGGACGCAGGTGGCGCTGTGTGTTAAACCACAGAGCCTAGGACTTGCCAATCAGAAGGTCAGCGGTTCGAATCCCCATGACGGGGTGAGCTCCCGTTGCTCAGTCCCTGCTCCTGCCAACCTAGCTGTTCGAAAGCACGTCAAAGTGCAAGTAGATAAATAGGTACCGCTCTGGCGGGAAGGTAAACGGCATTTCCATGCGCTGCTCTGGTTCGCCAGAAGCGGCTTAGTCATGCTGGCCACATGACCCGGAAGCTGTACACCGGCTCCCCCGGCCAATAAAGCGAGATGAGTGCCACAGCCCCAGAGTCGGTCACGACTGGACCTAATGGTCAGGGGTCCCTTTACCTTTACTTTACATAAAAATGCATGTTAGGGAAAAGATAAATATTGGGGAAAATACACTTTGTGGAAATGTGTATTTTAGGCAAAACTACATAAAAATGTATTAGTAAAAAGACACACTAAAATGCTAGTCAGTTTTCATGATGACTTTTTTCGTCTTAAAGAATTGCGAAAAGATGTTGGAATGTAGAGAACTGAAAGTAAGATAACGTTACCAGATTTTTTTTTTCAATGAATCTGGGGACACTTTTCAACTTCAATGGATTTTGTATGGGGACAGATTTGTAAATCCGGGGACTGTCCCCAGGAAATGGGGACATCTGGTAACCTTAATGTAAGATTAGGGGAGAAATGAAAACTAAAAATGGACAGATTTGCCCATTCCTAGTGTAGAATCCTGTGTCTAATTCTGCTCCCCTACGGCGACCATTTCAGCACACTTACTCATGTCACAGTGGGTTTCTTCACATCCACTCAAAGTATTAACTGATATTGGCTTGGGAAATGCAGGGAAACAACACAGGTAAACATCTTTATACCATACTTGGAGAGGTGGGGGTACTATATAGAGATGCTATTTTGGTGGCAGCTTCATGTAAATCTAAATTTGATAACTAAAAAAGAAATTAATGTTGCAATCCCATACTCACTGACCCGGGAGTAAGCCTCATTGAAACCAATGGGACTTCTGAGTAGACATGTACAAGGTTGCACTGTAAAAGACTTTTCAGATCAATGACTAACGTTTGAAGCACACTCTCTTTGAGCGATATTCAGATATGCTAAGTTGGAGCTACTGAACAGCTCACTGATCTTTGATTCACCTTAGGCTCAGATGAGAAACAGATTGACTCATGTGCCTGAACTACTTTCCATATGACTCCACACGAGACTTTTCCCTTGGAAACAAAAGAGATGTGAAATTCACTTTGAATCTCATGTTGCATATTTGATGTGGAACTTTTGAGCCAGTGAGAATAAAAATAAATAAAAACTAGGTTGGTATTTTTTTTTTTAAGTCACTGCAATAGTGAGTGAGATCAAGCTCCTGCTCAAATGGCAATGCATCAGTCTCTGTTTAAATGTTTTATAATAGGATGTATCCAAAGTAGAGTTGTGTAATGTGTCTTGGAATTCTGCTTGCACAACAGAACCTTTTCCTCTCCATCCTCTGTGAGCTCTCTAAATCTTTTCTAGGGGTTCCTTCAACCCTCAGGAGCAGATATGGGGAGGGTATGGGAGAAACCCAGGTTGGGACGAGAGGAGGGAAAGTATCATTGCAAAAGTAGATGGATTTTAAAGTTAATGGACTATGCAGAGGTGTCAAAGAGTGGAGGTTCTTTTTGGACTATTTGAGGGGGAAAACTATAGACAAATGAAATCATGAGCAGGATTTGAATAACAGGCAAGGGAAGGAGAACAAATAAATGATTGCAATGTAAGTTATAATACAATAGAAAATAGATCACAGTTCTGGCAGCAGATAAAGGAATACAACAGGAACATCATGAATGTAAGGATGGGAAGTCATAATGTAAGAAATTATTATACTGAAAGTGAATTGAATAATGTCAAATTCTGTAAAAAAACACAAACTAATAAAAATTGCAGTTTTTAAAAACAAAAAACAGGGATTGCGAGTCCATGTTTCTCCAGATAATTTAGGACTAGAACTTCCATCACCTCCAATTGTTCGCCATACTGGCTGGAGGTGATGGGAGTTGGAGTCCATCAATATTTGGCAGGCCACACATTTGCTATCCCTGCTTTAAAAGAGGTAAATTATTTCTCACTGTGAACAGAGAGTCCGCTAAGTAACAGAGATGGTGGAGGCAGCTGGGAGGGGGAATCAAATATAATGCATATCTCATGTTGGAAAAATGATTTCATTAAATATTCACAAGCTGTTCAACCAGTTCCATAAGGTGAATAAACAACAGGGAGAGATAATCACATGTATTTGGCTTGAAAATAAATGCCCAGGATGAATTATTGAACTGACTCTAATCTCAAAATCACATACTTTTCCAAAAAAATTTGCTTACCTCTTTTTCCCCATTATGTGACTTGAGGCACATAACGCTTAAACCACCGGGTAAGGAAATAGCTGTTTCTCTTTTGCATTTCCCTCAGCGCACATGTTTTTGCATATTTTTATATATGCACAAACACACCCGATCACTTTTCGCCCTCTAGAATTTATATAATGATGACCCGAGGAAGCAATGAAAAGCTGATCAGAGGATCAAATGCCTCTTGCTGGTTGAAAATCTTGATTAGTATTGTTAAATTAATTTCAGATTCTCTCTGCTGCTCACAATCACCAGCCCTCTTGGGACAAACTAGCTCTTATCCTCATGCCTCTAAGGGAAGAAATATTGATAGCAAACAAACCTCAGCCATTTAATAAAGCAGAGATGCAGCTGGAAGGGTTTGTGTGTAGCTGCTAGAATTGCATAGACAATGTGTCTTAGATAGCCTCTTGCATACCCTCCAACATTTCTCCATTGAAAATAGAGAATTCCCCTCCCAACATTCCTCTGATGAAAATGGAGATGTCCTAAGGAAAAGTGATACATTCCAGGATCAAATCAGAAGCTGCGACGGCTTCTGTAAATCTGGGACTGTCCCTGGAAAATTGGGACACTTGGAGGGAACAGTTTGCAACTATACCTATCAACTGCTTGGCCAGAGGGAGCATTGGAGACCAAATCCAGTCTCCTCCAATCTCACTCCCTAACAACAACAACAACAACAACAACAACAACAACAACAATAATAATAATTTTATTATATATATCCTGCCCGTCTGGCTGGGTTTCCCAAGTCACCCTGGGTGGCTCCCAACAGAATATTAAAAACATGATAAAACATCAGACATTAAAAACTTCCCTAAACAGGGCTGCCTTCAGATGTCTTCTAAATGTCAGGTAGTTGTTTATTTCCTTGACATCTGATGGGAGGGTGTTCCACAGGGCAGGTGGCACTACCAAGAAGGCCCTCTGCCTTGGTTCCCAAGAGTTGACCAGTGCTGTTACAAGATTTTCATCCTAGTTATGGCTGCCAAAAGTATTTGGGGGAGAAACAGGAAAAGTACATATTTACAAAGAAGCAACTGTGAGTCAATTGTGGGTTATTTTCCGTGTGCTCTTACAAATATACTTTGGTTTAATGCCCAATTTCCCTTTACGGTCGTACCTTGGTTCTCAAACGTAATCCATTCTGGAAGTCCGTTCGACTCCCAAAATGGTTCAAAAACCAAGGCGCAGCTTCTGATTGGCTGCAGGAGCCCCTCAGCAACATCCAAAGACCCTCATCCACTATGTGCTGGGGTGGATTGCACCCTGCACCTTGCAGAGTCAGACCCAGCATTGGTGGCAGCAGCAAGCAGATCCAGCTCACCCAGCCCTACCCATTGCCATCTCACCACCGCACTTAGCTGACCTGGGAGTTCTGGATCGCGGGCTCTACTGGTCAAAATGGGAACCTCAACAATCATCCTCTCCCGTCGGAAACAAACCAGGACTGCTCCAAGAACATGCACATGTCAATAATGAGCACTAAGCCCTGGTAGGCCACCCCCTTACCTGCTTGTGATTGGCCTATCAGATAGCCAACCAATCAGGAATTTAAAATCAGAAATGATTTCCCCCCTTCACTTCTCACTTCCCTCTGTGCCCCGCTAGTCTCATGCTGTGGCCCCCCATTTATGCATTTTTCACCTGTGCCCCCCTTGGAATATCCTGGGGCATCCCATGGGGCCATATGGCCCCCAGTTGGGAAACACTGATATAGTGGCCTCACAATTTCTATATCCTATTTGTGGGCAGAAAAATGCGAGGATGGAGCCTTCAACAATTTCTCATGGACAGAGCCCACCATTAGCATAGAAGTAGCAACAGCTTCTTTCCTTTTCTAGTCTGTCAACCGCCCAGCATTGTTGTTGTTACATATCATACAGATTTTTCACATCTTAGAGTGATTCACAAGATGGCACCTTCATTGAGCACAGTCATAGCAGGTTTTCACTTTTGCACGCCAACGAGAAGGATTGCATTGTAACATTTGGGTGAGTTTTGTTTAGCTCTTGTTAACAACACCAAGTCTGGTGGAAAACTGTAAATGAGCGAGGTGGAAATGATTGCATCGTAAATGCACAGAGAAGCAGTGGGAGCAATGTGAGTGGATATTGCCTATCAAATTAATGAGCCACCCCTTTGGAATTTGCTGTAAAAATCGCAGATGTGATGCAAATTCAAAGTTTTTGCATTTGCACTTTTCATAAGATTGTTATAGATTTGTTTCACTCTGAATATTGTTTTCCAGTCTCTTCCTGAAGGTGTACAAATACTAATTAAGTTAATGCAGAGAGAAGAATATGTTGCAACCATTCTGAATGGGGTTGTTATGGTCCAGGGAGCTTACATTCAACATCCTTGTTGTTTGAGCTCCATTTGACCTCAACAGCTTGGAGCACCTTTTACCTATGATTGTTTTCGGCTAGAGATAACTTGGCTACAATGACTGATACACTGAGATCCCTGAGACTGAATTGCTGCAATATGTTATATGTGAGCCTGTCCTTGGGGTTGGTCTGGAAGCTGCAGCTAATGCAGAATGCCACTGTTAGGTTACTGAATGAGGCACTCTATCATCAGCACGAATAGCACCCCGTTGAATGATCTTCACTGCCAAAGCTGATGGAAGGCACTTGAGTCAACTTCTTCTGGTCTTCCTGTACTACTGTTACTATCCAAAAAGTAACACGGGGTTGGATCCAGACTTAAGGTCATTGAACTTATCTTCCATCAATTTCCATGAGATCTAAATTCAAGGAGCTTGAATTGGATTCATTCCTATTTTTGTTTTTGTTTTGTAAGTTCTTGTTGCCATTGTTGTAGTTGCTGGATTCTTACCTGTCTTTCATCATAAGGTCCTAAAGCAGGTTACAGCAAGATAAAACCACAAGATTAAAATCAGCTAAAAATCAGCAGAATAGGATGGGTCTTAAAACATATCTCAGGTGTAAAGAGATGCATCTTCAGCATATGTCAGAAGTTACAGAATGAAGGTGTCCGGCACACCACTGTGGGAAGGAATTTCACAGCTCAGGGACTGCCAAAAGGAATGCCTTTTCAATGGCCTCCATTCTCTGAGGCTCCGTGGCTAGTAGAAGTACCAAGAGGACCCTCTCTGACAACCTGAGAAGGTCTGTGGGAATGCAGGTGGTTTTTCATATATTTGAGGTGTAATAATGAGAGCTGGACCATAAAGAAGGCTGACCACTGAAGAATTGATGCTTTTGAATTATGGTGCTGGAGGAGACTCTTGAGAGTCCCATGGACTGCAAGAAGATCAAACCTATCCATTCTTAAGGAAATCAGCCCTGAGTGCTCACTGGAAGGACAGATTGTGAAGCTGAGGCTCCAATACTTTGGCCACCTCATGAGAAGAAAAGACTCTGATGTTGGGAAAGATGGAGGGCACAAGGAGAAGGGGACGACAGAGGACGAGATGGCTGGATAGTGTTCTCGAGGCTACCAGCATGAGTTTGACTAAACTGCGGGAGGCAGTGGAAGACAGAAGTGTCTGGTGTGCTCTGGTCCATGGGGTCATGAAAAGTCGGACACAACTAAACGACTAAACAACAACAACAACACATTTAAGGCTATAGATAATAATGTGATAATTGGATTGAACCCTGCAAGAAACTGGCAACTGATTCAGGTGTCTTAAAACAGGGGTTAAGTGAGTTCTAAATGGACCCCTAGCCAGTAATCTGGCTGCTACATTTTGAGACAATTTAAGTTTCCAGGTCCTCTTGAAGGACCTTCCAGATGTTGTTGGACTACAATTCCCATCAGCCCAGGTCAGCATAGTCAACAATCAGGATTGATGAGAATACCCAAGATTCTCCATCCATGATACAATACTAAACACAATGCTAAAATAATGTAGGGACTGACTTTTAGTTTCTATTCAAATCTAAAATGAATGTCATTCGCTGTAAAAGGTGCTGTTCATCAAATCTTAATGCTTCTTCCAGTTAGAGGAGGAGAAACCAAAGAACGAAGTTACCTTTTTTATGAATAAGTGCAGTAAGGGTGTTCCATCACATTTGTGGCAAGAGGAATGCAAAATCTTTATAGTAATCTGAAGACGTTCATCTAACTGTGCATAAAGATGAAAAAGAAACTGGTACATAAAATTTGCCATATACATTTTATTGCTGTAGCCATTAGTGTTCCAGGCTTAATAGGTGCTTTATTATCTAGAAATTAATTTGCATTTGCATTTTAACTGGGTCGCAGCCACGTTTAGCCTTTCTTTTTCTCCTCCACAGTACTGTTTCACAACTGCTGCAATATAGTGAACAAAGACAAAAACATCGACCCTTCTCCTTCCTGCAGCTTCACTGTTGCATTTCCTGATGGATTAAATATACATGAACACCGAAGACTTCATGTTACCTGATCCTGAGGCAGTTGTTTTGCCTCCTAAAATGTGAGACCTCTTAGTTGACAGACAATTTTGTTCATTTACCTTGTTGATTCAAACTTTATTCTCAAAGGGTAACCCCTACAAGACACAGCGTCTTGCTGTCATTTCCTCTTCCAGCAGCAGAGAGAGCGCACAAAAATGGATCATTATAGTAAGCAGTTAACATTGTATCAATAAAGCTTTGAGTAAGTCATAAAGTGCACTCAGTATACTTGGGGAAAGTAAGATGTAAAGTGGCCTTACATTACCCAGTGTCAGCATTCACACCATTTCTGCTGAAAGGGAAATGATCCGAAATGCATTTTCAAAGGCTGTTGTGCCTTCGCAATGCTGCTTCATATCAAGGTCTCTTGTGTTGCTTTCAGACACAATCAATGTCCACAAACATCCAGCTCCCCCCTTGGTAATTGACACCCAATAATATCAATTTGAGATTCACCAGTATGCCCCAAGTATGCATACAGAAATCACAGCTCTTAAGAGCAAATCTGTTATGTCAAAAGCCGTCTTATTTCCTGCTAAACAATTGCTTGTATGGTCAATCCCATGGCATGCATGAGTCTTCATTCAGTAGGCCTAAGTTGGAAATGTTGCTGTTATTGAACTTCCTACCCTACTGAAGTAATGCTTCTTCCATTAAAATGTATACAGTGTATTGCAAATTGTTTCTGATTTATGTTCAAACTGAAAATCACAGCCCAGCTACTCTAATTTAAGGATATTACCACTCATCATAATTTGCAGAGCTGACTTGGTCTTTAGATGGAATTTCCCAGCTGGAACAGATTTGGACGTTCTGAGGCTGAATTCGTGTTCCCAGAAACCTGGAACATAATCCCCTGCAGTTTCAATGCTGCTTACATTTGTCATCGTGGCATACTTCAGTGCAAGCAGTGAAACACTCAAGAGTTTGGCTCAGCCCTAGTTTTTAGGAGTTCCCAGCAATACATTGACTATTGGTTTTGTGTGAAATTCCATGAGACACGAACATTATTTGTGCACTGGAAGATGAGCAGCACATGGTTGCGCCAGGAAGGCCTGGACAGGAATGTGATAGGCATGCACAGCCTTCATCTACAAATGCCTTAACTGTGCGCACTGTGCAATCCCATTAGCTCAAGCATGCAGCTCAGGGTATATTAGCACACTCTGCTCCAGAGGATTGGGGGACCCTGCAGATGAGAATTGGGGGGCACACAGAGAGAGGAGATGAAGCTCTGCTGTTTGAGTAGAATTCTACTCATCCAGCATTGGAATCCCAGGGTGGTTATACAAGACAAGCAATTAAAACATGCAATACAAAAGTTAAACAAGTTTAAAATCTGATATAAACACACACAAAAATTCAACCATAGAGTATCAATGCAGCAGTGGAGAAATAGAGCTCATTTATCTCCCCAAAGGGGGGGTTGCTTTAATTCATGCCAGAAAGCTGCCAACAAGTGGTACATCCATACCTCCAGGGAAAGAGAGTTTCACAGATGGTGCACAAAGACAAACGAAGTTCTGTCTCATGTTAGTATACTATGGTCTACTGTTGCCAGCAGGACCATCTGCAAAGCCTCCCTTGAAGTTCTCAGAACTTAAGTTAGCAGGTTTATTTGGGGGGGGGGGATATGTCTCCAAATGCTTGGATCCTAAGCCATTTGAGGTTTCATACAGTAATGTCAACACCTGGAATTGGGCAAATAGGCACCCTGAACAGCACTTTAATGATTGGTGAAATATGACCCCATAGCTCAGGAGCCCAGCAACACATCCTGCACCAGCTGGAGCTTCCTGACTACCTTCAATTTTAACCCCATGCAGAGCATATTGCAAGAGTCTACATGGGACGTTTTCAGAGCATCAGTTACTGTAGCCAGGGATATTGATTGTTTTCATGCCTTGCTTCTTGAATTTAGGATGCTTGGTTAGTTCTGCCCTCTGTTGAAACCAGAAAGACTCTTCTTATAACCTGTAGCTACTCCCATGGAATAGCCCTCATGTCCCTGAGAGAGCAGAACTTTCAAGAGTAGTCAGTACTATGGCAATGTATGCACCCTTTCCAGTTGGGTGCAGCTAAATATGTTGCTCTAAAGAATCCTCTACAATGGTGGTCGTCAACCTTTTGGAAAAGCAGGACAATCTTTTGGGCAAGAGTCGCCTGTCCTGTATCTCCTTATACTGAACTTGACAAGTCCAGAAAAGTGCACTGGTTTTCAACTGAAGCAGGAACAGACTCGCCTGTATAAATCCAAAGTGGTAGAAGAGGCAGTGGTCAAGATGTCTTTCTCTGAGAAGATGGACACTTTTTCTTTGACAGAGCTGAGAAATAAATTCATTGTGTGTATATTTTTCACCCCACACATTTTTGTAATAGTGGACTTTCATGACAGTATGTCAATAATCTGAAGTTGTGGTGACTGAAGGGGATGCCCTGATATAAGACATGCATGAAGCATCCTTGAGACAAAGTTTTGATTCTCCATTTCAGTGGCTCGGTTGTCTCATCAATCTTCTGCAGCCATATGGGGAAATCTATAAAAGTGGAAGAAATTCTGGCCTTAAGGACCACTGAGGGACCAAACTTGTTCTTATCTTCACTTTTAAAACTTCAGTTGCAATAAAAGCCAAGCATATATATCACACTATGACACTCAACCACCTCCCTATCATGAAATGATTTCGAGACCCACACTGAAATGCTGGAAATGGATTTTTGTTATATTTTTTACAATAGTAGAAGTAGTAGTAAGTCTTAGATGCACCTTTCCACATTAATTATATGAAGTGGATGAGACAGGGATGGGTGGATATTTATGTTCTGTGAAGTTTTGCATGTGTTCATCTATAAGCCTATTTCATTTCCACATCAATCTGCAATCCTTTTTTTTAAAAAAAATGCACAAAACCTCACTTTCTAAAAACATTTTTTTACCAGAAACTACACATTTTTGTACACCTTGCACGTAGACTGGTGTGTTTTTGAGTCCAGGCTTGTACCACAAAATGAAGAGAAGTGAGAAAAGTGAAGGTTAATGGCATATTACAAGCAGGAAGTGTTAACCAGGTCAATTCACAAAAATGAGAACCAGACGAAATTGTTGAGCAAGTGTAGGAAGAGCTAAGCATCCCAGTTGCATGGTCTGGGGCAGAGTGATGGGACCAACATAATAAATAAATGTGCCACAAGAAGAAAGCAGAAGCTAAACATACAGGCAAGCAGTGGGCCACAGGAGAAAAAAAGGCAAGCTGCCACACACACCCATATATATCACACAATGTATAACTATATTGCTGTGACACAATTCACAGAGTATTTCTTCCATTATATAGCTAAGGAATTATGGGTCCTGGTAACAACTACAATCATTGAACAAAGGGGAAGAAAAAATACAAGACTATTACAGCATGTTATGGTTTAGGAGAAAATTATATGAAAATGATATATCGTTGGTATCTAAACTGGCAAAAATGTATAAATCAAAATCAAACAAATGCTGGAAATGTAAAGAGAAAGAAGGTTATTTTTATCATATGTGGTGATCTTGTAGTAAGGTTAAAGCTTACTGGGAAATGATATGTAATGAATTGAAAAGGATGTACAAAATAACTTTTATAAAAACAAACCAAGAAGCTTTTGGGGGGGTAATTATAGGGACAGAACTACCTAAATTGTATAGAAATTTATTTATGTATGCTACTACAGCAGCAAGAATGTTAATTGCCCCAAAGTGGAAAGAAGCAGAAGTCCCAGTAAAGGAAGAATGGATACAAAGACTTATGGAATATGCAGAAATGGCAAAACTTACAGGAAAAATAAGAAAACAAGACAATAAACATTTTATAAAAGAATGGAAATTGTTTATTGAATATTTACGGATAAATTGCAAACAGATAAAAACATTAGCAGGATTATTGTAATAACCTGCAGTCTTATATATTTACAGTAGATAATTAAATGAGCAAGTCAAATGAATTTGGATATGCAGAAGATTTAAAAATAAACAAATTTAAGGAACTGCAGAAAGAGGGGGAAGGGAGTCAAATTTTGAAATGTGAAATTGATTGTAGAACTAATGAAATGTATAAACTTGAAAAGTATAACTAAAAAAGAGGGGAAAATACAAGGCTGCATAAGAAACATACATGTATGCGTGTCTTTGAATACAAATGCATGTGAATTATGATTTATCCATTTTTATGCAAGCAATAGAATATTTCTGCATTTCCAACTTCATAATGCAGCCACATCTGGGAGTGGGGGTTAATTTCGGAATGCAACTACTTGCCCACAACTGTGGCCAAACTGAGGCCATCATATGCATTCTCTCTTACACATAAACACACAAGCATTCGTTTCCACCCATTGGACACCCATTATGGCCCTTTTCAGGCATTCTCCTCCTATTGAAAGGGAACTCATGAATGGGAAGTAGATTCTCTGCCTAGAATAATAATAATAATAATAATAATAATAATAATAATAATAATAATAATAATATAATTTATTATTTATACCACACCCATCTGGCTGGGTTTCCCCAGCCAATCTGGGCAGCTTCCAACAAAATATTAAAATACAATAGTCTTTCAGATATTAAAAGCTTCCCTAAACAGGGCTACCTTCAGCTGTCTCTTAAAAATCTGGTAGTTGTTTTTTCCTTTGACATATGGTGGGAGGGCATTCCACAGGGTGGGCGCCACTACCGAGAAGGCCCTCTGCCTGGTTCCCTGTAACTTCGCTTCTCATAGTGAGTAAACTGCCAGAAGGCCCTCAGTGCTGGACCTCAGAACGATGGAGGTGCAGACACTCCTTCAAGTATACTGAACAGAGGCCGTTTAGGGCTTTAAAGGTCAGCACCAACACTTTGAAATGTGCTTGGAAACATACTGGGAGCCAGTGCAGGTCTTTCAAGATCAGTGTTATGTGTTCTCGGCGGCTGCTCCCAGTCACCAGTCTAGCTGCTGCATTCTGGATTAGTTGTAGTTTCCGGGTCACCTTCAAAGGTAGCCCCATGCAGAATGCATTGCAGTAGTCCAAGCGGGAGATAACTAGAGCATGCACCACTCTGGCGAGACAGTCCATGGGCAGGTAGGGTCCCAGCCTGCGTACCAGATGGAGCTGGTAGACAGCTGCCCTGGATACAGAATTGACCTGCGCCTCCACGGAATGCTGTCAGTTCAAAATGACTCCCAGGCTGTGCACCTGGTCCTTCACACATAGCTCAAATGTCTGATGGATGGGAAGGATTTCTCATGGTCCCATATCAGAGGGGATCCTGTATATGTGAAGGAATCTCCCTCCTTTCAGGGAATTACACTATCAGCATGAACACCAGGGGGAGGGAATACTTTCTGTAAGCCTACTTCCTGCTTGCACATTCCCCTTCCCTGTGGGTAAAAAAGGTAAAGGTAAAGGTACCCCTGACTGTTAGGTCCAGTCGCGAACGACTCTGGGGTTCTATAGCTCTATAGGCTGAGGGTGCAGGTGTTTGTCCACAGACAGCTTCCGGGTCATGTGGCTAGCATGACTAAGCCATTTCTGGTGAACCAGAGCAGCACACGAAAACACCGTTTACCTTCCCGACAGAGCGGTACCTATTTATCTACTTGCACTTTGACGTGCTTTCGAACTGCTAGGTGGGCAGAAGCTGAGACTGAACAACGGGAGCTCACACCATCATGGGGATTCGAACCGCCAACCTTCCAATCCTCCCTGTGGGTAGAATGCCCAAATAGGATTTGAATGTTTTTCTCATCTACAGAAGTCAATGTAAACCACACGAGGCTGCATTGTATCTAAAGTTTCACTGTATGCTTCAGTTTTCAAAACTGCTTTGCAATCAGCCCAGAAAATACTGCACATTTTCAAAGGCACTGGCGCATTGTCCTGCAATTTGGGAAACTGAAACAGTTTCTGTAGTCCACGTAATTGGACACATCTGCATGCCATCTTTTCCATGAGATGGGAAGATTCCATCTTCTATGATAGCACCATCTGGCTGTTAGGAATCTTCAGAGAATAAAAATGTTCTGCAGCCAGATTGATGGTATTCCATAAGCAAGTGTAAGACACATTAAAAAAAAAAACATTTAGGAAGAAGCATTTAAACCAGATCATTTGTTTCTGCTAGTACTTAATAGAGGACTTCTGGTGAAAGCTCCCTGTCATATTTTTCGGCCAAATATTAGCATTCCATGTTTGGAAACGAACATCCACCAATTTTTGTGATTGCAGGATTGTCCAGAACTGTTGGTTCACATGTTACTTGATGTGCCACTCTGGCAAGACAGTCCATGGGCAGGTAGGGTCCCAGCCTGCATACCAGATGGAGCTGATAGACAGTTACTCTGGACACAGAATTGACCTGCACCTCCATGGAATGCTGTGAGTCCAAAATGAATCCCAGGCTGCACACCTGGTCGTTCAGAGGCCCAGTTACTGCATTCTGGACTAGGGTGTCCTCCATGCCCACCTGCCCCCTGTAATCCCCAAACAGTACTTCTGTCTTGTCAGAATTCAACCTCAATCTGTTAGCCACCATCCATCAGTGTCCATCAATGCACTTAGAGTTATACAACTGGTTTTGTGTCTTTTTTTTTAGTATCGAAAATTACACTGTAGTCTTTTTTGTTGCTTTTAGATTACATGTTATTAGCTCACCAAGACTCTTATGTTAGATTAATTTGGTGGTGTTTTCAAAATTTCAGTGCAGTTGATTATCATCCACTTTAGTTAATGAATTAATGGGAACCGATTTAAAACAAAATAAGCCAGTTTTGACAGTGAAGGTCACATTTGTTTATTTGTAAGCCATTTTGATATTATTCTCAATAAAAACACAATAAAACATATTTTGGGGGGCAATCCTATGCTGAGATCCACAAGGATGAGCAGTTTTGAATGCAATAGGATGCTTAGCCAGCTAGACTCAGCTGGTGTTAAGTCCCGAACCCTAGCTCAGCTGAAGATACACCAAGGTAAATAGATCATACCAGCTCAGCTGGGGCTCAGCCAACACTTATCTCTGATACAAAACCTTTCCCCCCACTATAATGTATTTTTGAAGTTATTTTCTACAATGTATGTATTTTTAATGCACACTTTACCCTTGTTTATGTTACTTGGCTGGAGAACTGCACTGCAAAATTCAGAGAAGCGTGGATTTTGTAGAATGGCTGTGTTTCAGTTCGAATATTTCAAGTACTGTGGAGTAAAAGTTCCAGCTCTGCTCTGTGTCAGGGACTAGGCAGAGAGGGAATGGTGGAGACCGCCTCCCCAGCCTGACCCTTCTAGAGGAGAAGAAGACAGTTCAGAATTACAACAGGGGATTGAGGGAGGTCACAGTTCAAAGGCAGATGAGGGGGAAAGCTAGGAAATAATGGTAGAGGAGGAAGAGGAAGAAGAAGCATCAGGGGGCAACAGCTGACAGACACAGTGTGTTTAGAAAGCATTCCAGACCACCCCCCCAGAACATGGCGAGCATTGAAAATAGGAGAACAAAGATCTCAAAGGCAGAGGGCTCTTTTCAGCACCTGTAGTGATGGCGCATGAGGGAGTGGGAGGGATGGAGGGGTTGGAGACTCACTCGGGACAATGCCATTATTCCAAGAGACTGCATTCACAAGCCTTTCTCTGTGAATATTGAATAAAAAGCATCTGGTAACAACTTTTCCTTGTCTTGTCTGTTTCTGGCAAACTGCTATGGGGGCTTGGTTCCTCTGCCACCTGACACTCTGCCATACAGTCATTCCACTTTGCTTTTCTTGTATTTCAACATTTGGGAAAGCCAGTCTGGGAGTGTTCTCCTTTCTTCAACTCCCTTATAAGGAAAGAAGTTGGTGACGTAGACTGCTGTGGGTTAAACCACTGAGCCTAGGGCTTGTTGATCAGAAGGTCGGTGGTTCGAATCCCCGCAATGGGGTGAGCTCCCATTGCTCAGTCCCTGCTCCTGCCAACCTAGCAGTTTGAAAGCATGTCAAAGTTCAAGTAGATAAATAGGTACTGCTCCGGCGGGGAGGTAAACGGAGTTTCCGTGCACTGCTCTGGTTCACCAGAAGCAGCTTAGTCATGCTGGCCACATGACCCAGAAGCTGTACACTGTCTCCCTTGGTGAGTAAAGCGAGATGAGCGCCGCAACCCCAGAGTCGTCCGCGACTGGACCTAACGGTCAGGGGTCCCTTTAACTTTACTCTTCAGCCAAAATTATGGCAACCCACCCCCCCACCCCCCTTTAGAAATTGGATTAGACAAACGTGCTCTGATTCAGATGCAGGTTTGGCAATGTGATCCAAGACCACAGTCAGTCCTGTAGCATCTGAATCAAATACTGGGAACAGCACTGGATGCGGTGTGTGTGTTGATTTTTCCATTAGCAATCGGATCATTCCCAAGAAGAAGATTGTCTGAATTTAGCCCACATTCTCATCCCTTTTCAACTAATAGGGATTTATTAATGGCAGGTTGTAATATAGAACAGTGATGGCAATTCAGACTTCTAACCTTTTAAGAACACTTTAAATTCCATGCCATAAAGACTTGCATTGGTATGTTAATTGCCCAGTCATATGGCAACTGGGCTACCTTCTGGCCTCTGGCATATTCAAAGTTCATTAATCTCCTTTCCTCACCATTCTTTGTGGCCTTCTTTTATTGAGAACCTCTAACTATATCGAAGATTATAAAAATTTCTGACAGATTGAGATGGCTGTTATGATAAATTAAAGCAGGCACTTTTGTTTTTAAAGCAGCCTGATCATCCGATACTTATGATATGGTATGAATAGCAAAAAAAATATGATATCTTAAACAACAGATGTTGCTTGGCTTTGCCTCCCCCCCCCCCCATCATTAAAATCCTTGCCTTAGTTTCAAGCATCTGAAATTTCCCCCTGGATCAGTTAGGAAGTTAAGAGCCATCTTATGAAGATGGCCAGAGGAAGGCTCAGATTACTTCCAGGGCCCCCACAGTAAGAAACACATGGTGGGGGGGTCATTGGACCACTTGGGCAAGTCTTGCCCCCATTGCCTGAAGTAACTGCACCGTCCTCTGTCCACATGTTCAGTGCATATGAGAAGGGGTTGTACGTCCAGGGTGGGAGGAGATTGGGGTTGGTTCAGGATCTCCACCTGCATGCAGAGTTAGTATCCACCTACAACCACTGGCGGAGGAACGGGAGTGCAGAGGGAGCAGACCACCCCCAGCACCACTATTCTGGTAGGGTGCCATCATGGCGGGCCCCCTGGACACGTCGCCATGCACCCACAGGCAGCGTGTCACATCCCCAGAACGTGCGCCCCCCCTGAAGGCAGCACGCCATGCCCTCACAGGTTGCGTACCATGCCCCCGGAATGCACGCCACGCCCCCGTGGCCGCCAGCCATGCCCCCGCCTGCTCTCCACCCCCAGTAGCAGAACAGCAGCTTTGCCACTGTCTAGAACGCCTTCAAATGCAGGCCAAATATATGGCTAGTGGTATAAATGGAGGCTGCAGACACACAATGATGGTGGGGTGCATGATGCCCACCAGGTGGGAGCCGATACTCTCCATCATATTGATGATGTATCTGATGTTTCTGAGCCAAAGTATAAGTACATGATCAGCATTGATACGCAGGTAAGCATGGCACCGCACTATGATTACCTGCGAAAGGGGAAGGGAGGAAGAAGGCAAAGAGGTTGAGGGAATGTTTTTTCACATGTGGTGGACTTGTAAAAGGGTAAAAGAGTATTGGGAAATAATCCACAATGAATTGAAAAAAATGTTTTAAAGTGCTCCCCTCCCCCCAAAAAAACAGAACCCAGAGTCCTTTTTGCTGGGGATAATTCAGACTGAAATCCTCAGGTGTAAAAGAAAGAAAGAAAGAAAGAAAGAAAGAAAGAAAGAAAGAAAGAAAGAAAGAGGTTATTTATGTATGCCACTACTCTGGCCCATGTTAAGTTAGCCTAAAAATGAAAAATGAGTGAGGTCCCAACTAAAGAAGAATGGCAGCTTAAGCTGACGGAATATGCATACCTTGCAGACTTAACATATAGAATAAGAGAACAAGGAGAACATATGCTTAGAGAAGACTGGGAAACATTTATTGAATATATGGGGGGAAATTGTGTACACTTGGAAAATTTGGCAGCATTAAGATAAATTCAACAGTGTAAATAAGTTTTGATGGATGAAATAACGGAATACTGAATGGTTTAGTTTTTGTAAAATATGCAGGGATTTATGATCTGCAAAATGAACCATGGAAAGAGAAGGGAAATCATTGATATTTTAAGGAAGCTTAAATGAGTGTTTTAAATGGTAAAACAGAAAATTTAATAAAAATTATATATTAAAAAAAGAAGGCATAAAAGGGAACGAGAAGATGGAATGAAAAGAAACACACAATTAGCCCTTGGCATATTGCAGATCTCTTAACAAGATTAGATCATCACCAAAGCTGGGAGTGGGTGGCAGAGAAACAGAATCACCCAGAAAAGAATGAAAATGGCTTTTTATCCCCACAGGTTTATGATTACAAAGTGAACACTTCTTCCTTAGATTAAAATCAAACAGGGCTAATGGAAGTATAATGGGTTCAAAGTCCAAGTGTATTGTGGGAGAGGGGAGTGAGTGGGAAACCTTGGTAAGCAAAACTATATTTATTTTGTCCCCTGAAGTGAAAGCCAGCTGTGTCCTAATATTAGCATTTATTGCCCACCCACCCCAAAAAAAAAACACCTCCCGTGTGTCTGCTCCTAAGGTTGCTGTGCTGGAGACACATGTCAACTAATCTATCTTCACTTGGTAGAAGTTAACAATATAAAGCTATACTGTCGCTATAAAGCCGGCTGATTATTCCGTGCAGCCACCACTTTCCTGGTGTGATTTATTTCCCTAATAAAACACAGCAACTATTCTCTGTTCACTCTGTGCAAGATATAAATAACACAAACTGTTCAAAGGGGGGACAAAATGTATTAAGAGGAGGGGGGAACTAGAAAATGACTTTGGCCTTATAGGTCTAAGGTCCATAGGGTGTACGTTTCAATCTCCAGTCGGATGAATTGGCTGAACATCCCCCAGGGAAACCAGCAGAATATACTTTATCACGGCTAGAAAATAGGAATTGCTTGCTCGGTTTTCATTTTAGCTAAATAGCTCATTCTGATCATTAAGTATTGCACTATCCAACCCATCGGTTTGGGTTCCTTTTCGGAGTATCTGTCTACCCACCCACCCCTAGGTGCTCCTATCGATTTCCCCCTTTTTGATAGTTCTTCACACCATCAGATTTATGCCACAGAGCTAACATTTCCCCTCTGTTTTAGATGGTTTCCAGCTTGCTATATAAATATCAGCTAGCAATTGTTCTCTGTAAAGCAGTTGCCTTCATTTCCCAGAGATAGATAGATGATAGATGATAGATAGATGATAGATAGATGATAGATAGATGATAGATAGATGATAGATAGATGATAGATGATAGATAGATAGATAGATAGATAGATAGATAGATAGATAGATAGATATAGATATATAACTGTTGCTGGTTGGCATATTTCTTCAACTTTTTGAAATTTATACATACGAGCTTCATTTAAAAAAAAAAAAAAAGCTTTCCCCCCTTGCTCTTTTGTGTAAATTACTCCTATAAGTTTCTAAGTCAGGACAATAGATACCGTATATGCTGTGTCACATCATATCATCCTAGCACCTTGATGTCACAAGTTCCTTGAATGCAGGGATGGGAAACATGTGACCCAACCTATATTGTTGGAATCCAACTTCCATCAGCACCAGCTAGCATGGGCAATAACCGGAGCCAGCCTTACTCCGACACAAACTGTGGCAACCGCTTTAAGTGAAAGGGGCTGGGGCAGCAGATTGGGCTTTTCCCGGGGGGCACCCTTTGCTTGTTTCACCTGCCTGCTCACTTTAAACTTTAAAAGTGTAAACGATATTTGGAATTGCATGTTAAAGCGGTATTTCAAAGTGCTAACCCTAAGCAAACCCATAATGCCTCACTCTGAGGAAGGGCTGCTTCCTCCAAATGCAGCCAGGAGAGCCCACAGATGGTTGCCTAGGGAGGCAAAGACATGAGTTCAGAGCAGGTAATGTGACAACAGAGGAGGAGAGCAGCTTGTGCAGCTGAAAAGTGTGGGTGTGTGTAGGGGGAGAAACAATGGAAGAGGAGGTGGCCCTGGGGAGGGGGGAAGCAGCCAGTGGCGTAGGAAGGGGGTTGCGGTGGGCGCGAGTTGCCCCGGGTGTCATCACTGAGGGGGGTGCCAAAATGGCAAAAAAAGTGTTTTTAAAATAAATAAATAAAAATTAGGCTCATGACACTTTTTTTGAAATGAAGAAAATAACTCCTGTACCCACCGCAACCCTTTCCTATGCCACTGGTAGCTAGGTGAGGCGGGGGGCACTGGGTGCCACACCGCAGGGCCTGCAGCATGCCTAAGCCACGTGTCCCTCCTGAGGAGGAGGTAGCGGGTGGACTGCCTGCAACCTCTGTGCTGCTTTTTCAGAGCAGCGTGGGGCTTGCGTCTGCCCACTGCCTCAGCCGCCCTACAGCTGAGGGGGAAGCTGCGAAGAGGCTCTACACACCACACCCTGCCTTGGCTCACCCCGACCCCATGGGCGGCTCGCTCCGCCCCCGGCTTCAGGACACGCGCCCTGCACCGGGCACCCAAGCGGCTAGCTACGCCGCTGGAGGCAGTAGCAGCAGCTGGGTCAGACTCAGACAGAGCAATGTCTTATGCTGACCCTGTTCCAAGAAGAACTCTACACTCTACAGTCCAGATGCCTCCTTGTTAAGGAATCTTCAAATCACTTGGACTGCCCTAGAAATTCTCCTTCTGGGACCAGCCTGCTTTGTGCCACCTACACCTCTGAAATGCTAGAATTCCCTCACATTTCTGCTTCTCCACAGAGTCCGCTTCTTCCCCAAAGCCTCTTTAGACTCTTGTTCATCCTCCACAAAGTTTGTAAGCTGTGGCAGTGCCAAGGGGAGAGGGGTGCACTACCCACATGGCCTTCTCTGTCCTCACCCCTAGATGCTTGCCCTCCCCACCCCTTTCTTAAGAAGCAACATGAATGAACAAACAGGTCCCCTTTTCTTCCCTTTTTACCTCACAGCAAAAACAAGAAGAAAGGAAATGCATTCTTTGGTGGGGAGAAGAAAGGATTCGTTTTGCTTTCTATAGTTTGGGGGGGGGGCAAAAGAAAAACAAAAAGGGGCCTATTCATCGGAGTCAACTCCTAAGGGCAGAGGTTGCTTCACCCTCCCAATAAAATATTTGAGGGGGTTGCCCCCCAAGTTGATGGAAATTGCCATTCAAATGATGGAGGGGGGGGAAGTAGAGGGACTGGTCCCCCTTTTGTTTTTTTACCGCAACAAAAGAAAGAGGAGCTCTTCTCTTTTTCCCATCTTGCCAGATGGCAAGGAATGGAATGAACGGATCCCATTGAAAAATGTATAATGGTTTTTGGCATGCTGGCTTCGGTGCATCTGACAATCTTTATAAGCTGCTTTGAAGAAAGGTTAAGAAAAGGGACCCATTAGTCCCCACCGGATGCTGCTCATCCTATTGTTCGACCTCTCCCCTTCCTCCTTCCTAGCACTGTGGTTTTTTTTTTTTTTTTTACAGCAGGTGCGCTGCTGCCAGAGTGAAACTCCAGGCTGTCATGAACACTCTTCATTCCTCAAAGTGCTTTTGGGCCAACATAAGATTGGGGTACAAAACAGATCCCTGACACTGGGGCCCTAAAAGACCATGGAGGGCGGCCTATATGACTGAGTAAGGAATGCGTAGCTGAAAGAGTCCGCCTCCTTCCCTTTACAACAACAGCAAAAGTCACAGCAGGAGTAATAGCACTGATATCGAACTCTGCTCAGAAAGACTGCTGGTGTTACACAATACAATTTGCTGCATGAAATTGCTTTAAAGTGATGCTTTTATATTCTTCTCACTTTTTGCAGAGAGTCCTCCTTCCCCTGCTTCTTGGAAATGAGAAAAGGCGAATTTCTTTCCTGCGATAGACAATTTTTCTTGTGTGAACAAAGAGGGCATATTATCCCATATAGCATTGACTTTGGCACTAGGTTCATTATGGTTTTCTTTTTCCATTGCTCACATCTCCGGTTTGCTTTGTTTTCTTGAAGCCAAGGGGGCAGGAGCATTTCCTGAAAAAAATAAAATACTGCATCAACTTTTGCTAGGAACCAGCTATAGGCAAGAGATCCTATGCAATGCCTAATGCTGTTGGCAACACACTCCTAAACATGTTTCCTCACCTTCCACTGTGTTCTGTGGAGCTTATTTCCAGGTAAGTGAGCATAGGGTTGCACCATAATTCTCAGTAATGTCTGTGGTCCATATGTGGCGTTCGTACAGAGCCCCCAGTCGTTTCACAGAATATTGACCTGTACACCACTGCTTTATTCTTCCGCTGCCATCAACCAGGTTTCTTCTGGTGAAATACTGAGTCTCAGTCAGGTTGTAAAGTCAACAATGAAGATTAAAGTTTATTGAAGAACAAACAAGTTTTAAATATATACAGAATGGTTTCTCAAATGTGCACTTAACTAAATGTGGCACTATCTCACACTGTCACACTCTTCTCTCTCAGTTCTATGCATGTCTCTCACTCTAGCTGTCACAGCCACTATGTTCGTCTTACTGGCTCTGTCTGACTCCGACTCCTCTATCTCCCAATGGTAAAACCCCTGGGCTGAGCCTCAAAACCAGGTAGGGTCCGCCTCTGAGCTTTATCATTGGTCATTCTACATTAACCATTTCCATCCCCCTGTATAAACAAAATCACAAGGAATGGGCAACGCCACATCATGCTTTTTGGTGTGTCTGCTTAGGATTGGGCTGCAATACTTCTTAAACAAGGCTGATTCTAATCTTCAAACCTGTCCTACATTAAAATCCTTATTGCACTTTTTTTTTTTTTTTTTGCAAAGGGTGAGAACCTTCCATTATATTTAAAAAGTCATTTAACTGGGAGAAACACCTCAGCGTTTCTTCGAACCAATTTGAAGGGCAAAATAGCAACCCCATAATAATGTTCTGCTTAAACGTACACAGAAGTGTACTGTCTTGCAAATAGGGACGCATCTGGTCAGGGATGATGGGAATTGTAGTCCCAAAACAGCTGGAGGGCCAAGTTTGGGGGTGCCTGTTTTAAGATAATTATTCAGAATAAGATTTGATGGCAGCACAATCATATATTTTGACTGCCATCCTGTGCTTAAACCCCACTGGCCTTGAAGGTATTTCAGACACCTTAAGGCTGTGCCATTGCCATCTTGGACAATGGATGCTATGAAAAGATACTGTTACAAAAGACTGGCTCATCCCACTTCCCAAAGCAAAAGAACATTTCTGGAGGGAAGGTGCTTTTGAATTAACAACAGCATCAGAGGTTTTAAGCAGAGACCGGATGGCCACCTGCTGCCTGTATTATATGTTTGTGTGTTGTCCTTCTGTCTGTCCTCAAAGATGCTCTAGCAGCAGATTTCAAAAAGTGACAATCCAATCAGAAAAGAATTGAGCTTATTTTAGATTTTTGAGCTATTTCTAAGGAAACTTAGCAAAAAATGACACTGCTGACATGGGCTACCATACGTCCAGATTTTCCAGGAAATTTCACCAATTTTTGCCCATTTTACTGCTTGTGGCTGCAGTATTCTGGATATGTCTGGGAAATTCCATACATATGGTAGATCAAAGCCAGCCCACCGATGAGACAAGGTGAGGCAACTGCCTCAGGTGGCAGGGTCCACCGGGGCAGCAGATCCTGATGTCCAGCTTTCGCTCTCTCTCTCCCCCCCCATCCATGACCCCTTCTTCCCTGCTGGGGAGTAGGAGGGTGGCAGCATCATTTTGGGGTCCATCTCAGGTACCAAAATCATGGACTCGCCCTGCTTCAAACTCTAGCAGTTTCCTTGTGATGTGAGAAAGCACATTAAATAATTTAAACAATATCCTTTTTTGTAATATGATTTTTGTTTCACAAGAAGGCAGCCCGAACCACTAAGATGGCATAAATTCCCAAACAACAGAACTTGTGGTGACCTCAGTTTTATCAATCCCAAGCTAAACTCCTGTCCTTGTTCAGTTTACAACTGTTTTAAGTTTCTATTTTTTATCACGAAATTAATGTATCTTTTTTTCCTGTAGCAGAACACAGGACCCAGATTCCACCTTCACAATATAGTATAGCAATATAATTTAATTGTGAAATATATAAAATACACAATAAAGCAATCTCATTACAACATGAAGAAAAGTGATCAAGGGAATGCCTGTGCCATTAGGAGCAACATCTTATGTGACAGGCTACAGAAGCTGAAACGCCCCTTTCTACACAACTATTAAACTTGTGAGGGCTCTCCCCATTTTTGCACCAGGCCCCCTTTCTATATTACAAATGTCAGCAGTGTTCTCCAAGTCTGCAGTACTAACCACACAACGGCTCATGAAAGCCCACTTCAAAGGAGAGGTGACCTTTCCAGGCTCCACAATTCTTCTCTGGCTTGGATTGAAATATGACCTGGGGTAGAAATCCTGGTCTCCGCATGCACATCTCCACCACCTCTTGCTTTTCCTCACACGTCCACACCCCCCCCCGCCATCTCCTAGCCCCCCGAACACACTCTCTTCTTCCCTATGTGCACATTTCAAGTGGCAGGAATAGCAATAACATGTGTGAAGACAGAGCACATACCCTCCAACATTTATTTGATGAAAATAGGGATGTCCTATTCCATAATAATAATAATAATAATAATAATAATAATAATAATAATAATTTTATTATTTATACCCTGGCCTCCTGACAGGGTTGCTCCAGCTTCTCTGGTTGGCTTCCAACATACATAAAAACACAATAAAACTATTATTATTATTTTTAAAAAAACCTTCCCTATACAGGGCTGCTTTCAGATGTCTTCTAAAAGTTGTACAGTTACTTATCTCCTTGGCTCAGGGGTTGCATAACTCCATACCCTCCAACATTTCTCCAGTGAAAACAGGGGTGTCCTAAAGAAAAGTGGGACATTTTGAGATCAAATCAGAAACTGGGATGGCTTCTGTAAATCCAAGACTGTTCCTGGAAAACAAGGACACTTGGATGGTCTGAGAGCATTTTACCCTTCCCTCTCACCCACCCACCCCATTTCCCTGACTCCCTGGTAGGAGCACATCAGGATATTAAGCCTGGAGAACCACGGGAGATGTTGTTACACCTAAGGAAGCAAATGCATCCCAAATTTGTTTTCAGAAAATAATACAGTGCTAAGGTGGGGAGTAGAATGCTAGGCCTCCTAAACAACAAGAAGAACAGGACCTATGTTGCTCCATGTGCCTCTAACAGTAGCAGGATCGACAACATAGATGGGAACCACTGGCCCTCCAGATGCTGTTAGACTACAACTCCCATCATCCCTGACCAATGGCCATGCTGGCTGTGACTGATAGTTATTGGAGCTGAACAACATCTGGAGAGCCATTGGAATCCCATCCCCGATTTCAGAAACAAGCAGATGATGCAGCTAATTATTATCGCCTCTTATTGTCTGCAGCTCAAGCTCCTTTTAATGTTCAGGGGTTTGTTTTTTTGTTTGTTTTTTGTGTTTTTTAAAAGCTGGCAACCATGGGTGCATGTAAACAAGCTTATGTCCAAGTACATGAGCCTAAGTGGCTCAAAGATAGCACATAAACATCACAATCTCTTACCCCACCTGCCTGCAAATTACCAGTTGCTGCTTTGCTTCAGCTTAATATAGGGAGTGTGGCCAGCTGTGAAATTCAAATTAGGTTCAGGCTCCAAAGCCAAATCTTTCCTTGCTTAATTTGCAAACTGTTACCATCTCAATCAATCCTAGTTGATATCCTCTAGTAACTGGTTAAATGAATCCTTAGAATGGATTTTGAAAGCATTACAAATTTCAAGGTAAAACTACCCTCTGCTTAAAATGAGGGGAAATTAAGCATATTCCTGCAAATCCTTCTTCTAGGACAGAGTTTAATAGTTGTTGGGAAAGGCGGAGAAGGAAATTGATGCTAATTTAGTCAATTCAATGATTCAACATGCCTGTCTTTGAGATAAGAAGTTTTTTAAACTCAGGAGATTTTTTTACAGCCTGAATAGTGCAAATTGAAAACTTCACAATTTCACAGAAATCAAACAGACTTGTAATCTTCCTTGGATTTGAATAATACAGTATAGAGCTTGAAATATTTTCAAAAAAATATTTATTACATTGTATAACACATAAAAGTTTCAAGAAGGCTGACCAGATGAAAAAGAGATGTGGTTTCCTTCACCTTAAAAAAAAAAAAATCCTGTCAGAGACGAAAATTCAGCATGACAAGCCATACCTGCTGAAATTTCCTCTCCTGCACAACTATTAAAGCTGCAAGAACTATGTCCTCTTTTGCACATCTCCACCCTCCTTTCAGACTAGTTTTTCAGTGTTGTATTTATAATTAACCCTGTCTCCAAAGAGCTCAAAGCAGCAACACCCACTTAGCTTCAACAGTACCACAATACCGAATACATCCAGATATTTTTGATAGGGTCACACTCATGGACATGGGCATGGCAACCCTGGTAATAATGTTGGCCTATTGGTTCTAGTAGTCATAAGTATTAGTGTCACTAGTTTGTAGCTCCATGATCATTGCAGATGGTGACAGCAGCCAAAAAATTTAAAGACGCTTGCTTCTTGGGAGAAAAGCAATGACAAACCTAGACAGCATCTTAAAAAGCAGAGACACCATCTTGCCAACAAACGTCCGTATAGTTAAAGCTATGGTTTTCCCAGTAGTGATGTATGGAAGTGAGAGCTGGACCATAAAGAAGGCTGATCGCCGAAGAATTGATGCTTTTGAATTATGGTGCTGGAGGAGACTCTTGAGAGTCCCATGGACTGCAAGAAGATCAAACCTATCCATTCTGAAGGAAATCAGCCCTGAGTGCTCACTGGAAGGACAGATCCTGAAGCTGAAGCGCCAATACTTTGGCCACCTCATGAGAAGAGAAGACTCCCTGGAAAGACCCTGATGTTGGGAAAGATTGAGGGCACAAGGAGAAGGGGATGACAGACGACGAGATGGTTGGACAGTGTTCTTGAAGCTGCTAACATAAATTTGACCAAACTGTGGGAGGCAGTGGAAGACAGGAGTGCCTGGCGCGCTCTGGTCCATGGGTTCACGAAGAGTCAGACATGACTAAACGACTAAACAACAACAGTTTATAACCTCCTCACTAAGAAAAGGCTCTATATTTCTGACATCTACGTGATCCACAGAACTTCAACCGATGCAGCTTCCCCATTCGTGTCATTTCAGTGATGTGGAGTTACATTCCACTTGTTGAATTTCTGTCCACCATGAAGCCAGTACTGGCATAGAGCAGAGGTGGTGGTCCTGTGCTCCTCGAGAACTAAGAATAATAGAATTGTAGAGTTGGAAGGGACCATGGGGGTCATCTATTCCAACATTGGGAATTTTAACCCAATGTGAGTCTCAAACCCATGACTCTGAGATTAAGAGTCTCTTGCTCTACTAACCAAGCTAAACCAGCAGTTCAACTCCAGTACCCATAAGCAAATACCAGTTTGAGGTAGCAATGCTTCTGAATACCAATTGCTGGAAGCCACAGGAGGGGAGAGTGTTCTTCTGCTCAAATCTCACTTGCAGGATTTCCACAGGCATCTGGTTGCCCACTGTGAGAACAGAATGCTGGACTATATGGGCTACTGGACTATATGGACTACTGGCCTGATCCATCAGGCTCCTTCTTCCCTCTCTACCACCTCTCTCTGTGTGAATATTTCCTAGTATTAATGTTGGGTGGGAAGGATCCATTTTGCTTGGGGAGCTTTGCCTGCATAAAAAACATTTTATGCATTTGAAGATTATTATACAACATCTAGCATCCGAGATGTTTGGGAGATAATCCCCTTGTTGATAATCTCATTCACCTCTCGTATTATTTCCCTCCCACTGTGGTGCCCATTAGCACATCTAAGGTTGCCAAGAGGAAGTAGCAATTAGCCAATTTTCATAACAGAGCAGATGTTCTAAGAACTCAACCTCCTGCTGTAGGGGTTACATTTCAGAAAGGGCAGCTGCTGCAGTTGTTAGGGGGAAATAACCTGTTTAAAAGTTTGGCAGTTTATGCTTTCAGGGCAATTTGAACTACCTTAGAAAAGTTTGCGATGGCCACACACTCGGCATTATGAACACACACACATGAAAAAAAGCTTTTCTGGAAAAGTTCGTGGGATCACCAGCAGTTCAAGCTACAGATCAGCTCCTTCACATAAGAAAATGTGTGACAATCTCCAACATAAGGAATGTCATTGGAATCCAGAATTCCCATGTTGTGATTTCAGGGTAAGGTGATCAGATGCAAAGAAGGCAAACCAAATAAGGGGTCAAAACACCCAGAAGTGTGACAGAAATGTAGTCACATACACTTATGAATAAAAGGGAAAGAAAAGCCCACAACAGTGTGTCGGTTTGCTTCCAGGGCATGGTCTGGAGGCGCATGAGGCCAGCATGTTGCTGAAGCTAAGGAGGTCAGGCTTTGGTCAGTGATGAATAGGTGACAATCTGAGAAACACGTGCATACTGCCTGAGGTGCCATGATGGAAATTAAGTGGAATATAAAATGTAAGAAAATCAATCAAGGTTAAGTGTTCATGAACACCACCTGCAACTACAGTGCACATAGAAAATAATAATGTGAGAATGCATCATAGCTCTAGGCAGGGTGAAGTTTTTGTCATGCATGCAATTTACACAGCACATATAATACTAAACCTCAGAGAATTCTAAGAGGAGTCATCTCGCCAGCTGTGTATATGAATGTATTCTTCCTAAGTGTGCAAATTCAGACCTCTTCATGCATTCGGAAGGACCCATGTGGGCAGTGCTATTTTGAGAGAGAGAGGGAGAGAGAGAGAGAGAGAGAGAGAGAGAGAGAGAGAGAGAGAGAGAGAGAGAGAGGTGCCAGAACTCGCCATGAACACCTCCCTTGTTCTCTTATAATGGCAAATGGTGCTCACCTGAGAGGTGCCGGAACTTAGTTCTGGTGAGTTCCAGCTGAGAAAAAGCCCTACATGTGGCCATGAAGTATTTAGGTAAAGAGGGCACTGGACTCACCCTCACCGCCAATGCCCTAATGCATGCTGAATGATACTGCGGGATTCCCAATTGCAAGGAGATTTCTGAGTGTATGAGACTGCAAGTGCTTAGAATACCCTTCAGAAAATCCCACTCGATATAGAAAGCTTGAGAGTGGAGTGGGCAAGGATGGGGGCATTGAGGGTGAGACCAGCATGCACACACAATCACACCCTTGACACAGTTTATGCACAAATGCATTAAAAAAATTCACCTGCAATATACTGCATGTGTTGCCACTTTCTATATTTAATATAGGGTGCTAATTTCCAGGTAATGATATCATCTATAACAGCAGTGAAGAACCCTTGGTTTGCCAGATGTCAGTGGGCTACAATTCCTATCAGCCCTGGCCATTGACCAGTCTCACTGGCACTGATGGGAGTTGTTGTCTAGCAAAGTATGGGAGGAGAGGCAAAGGTTTCCCATCATGAGGTATAAAAATAGGGTATCTGATGAACCATACAGTAAGTATTTGGACTCGTAGAGACCAAATATGTAACACATGAATGCAAGTATAGTTCAACTACTGGTACTCAGGAGCCTGAAGAATGTAGATTACAAAGCTTTCCAGTAGGTCAAGTCTATTGAGCCAAGAGGCATCAAAAACTTTTTTTTTTAACAGAAACCCTGGGAGAGAGTGCAGTCGTGAGCAGAGGACCTTCCCAAGGAATCTTGCAATACACTGGCCCTTCTCCTGCTCCTGTCTATTATGGGGAAGGGTATTTTTGCAGCCAAAATAAAGAGGGCAGAGGCCACACGTTTGTCGTTGCCTATGTCAATTCGAAGCCCTTCCTCTTTATTTTAATAATAATAATAATAATAATAATAATAATAATAACCAAACCCTTTGTCAGGATGACACAGGAAAGTGTTTCCTCTGTGATCACATGAACGATCGTTCCTCTCTTGCATACTCTTAAGCCAGTGGGGTTCCATCTCAACAAAGTCAAAGCTTGTTTCAAAATTCCCCAGACGTGAATCCCTAGACTTCAGAGATGCAGCAGCTGTCAGCGCAGTCTTGGATTTTCCCTTTGTTGAATTGGTGGCTGTCTAAAATGATAATGAGACCTCTGCCATGAAAAGGCAGCCAGCTGACTTGCTGCTTTCAACACGAGACCCCCTGCTTTCGCGAGGCGTTTGTACTCTGTTGTTGAAAAGTGAGACTCACAAGTCAGAGCTGCTGTTGAGCTTCCTGTTGTTTGTTTTGGCTGTTTTTAATTAGACCTGATTTATATGTTCTTGAGGGCTCAGCCAGCTTGTTGGCACTTGTCACCTAGGGTTACCACCCGCCCCCCACTATCCCTGGGCAGGTTTCAAGTACTTTTAACATGTGACAGTGAAAGGTGAAGCTTTCCTAAGCATGGTGTAGCAATGCTGGGGGGGGGGCACTCAGCCAGTTTAATTTCTGCCCGTTATATAGCCATTAAATGCTGCTTAACCCCACTAGGAAAAGCACCTTCCAGACAATGTATTTGCCCAGTTGAAAAGCTTTACAGCAATTTTCTCCATATCTCTTGATTCAAATGGATAATTTACAAGGTAATCTTATAGATGTCTACATAGATATAAGTCCCACTGAGTTCAGTGATGCTTATTCTCTTTTTTTTTTTTTTTTTTTATAATATATTTATTAAAGTTTTCAAATAAAACATATATTAGATAAGCACTTATCATTGTCCATTTAACATCTCTCAATTGTTACATGGGACTCCCCCACACCTCCCGCATACACTTACATCATTATTAAATTAATTTCAAACAAATTATCATTTAACTCATCTTAATTAACAATCTTAATTTGATTTGACATATAATTCAGCCTTAAATCTAATTTAATGGTAGACAATTGTCTGCACTGGCATCCAATTCAGCACTCAGCCAAATTACAATATTTTTGTAAATAAATCTTAAATTTCCTCCAGTCTTCTTCCATCCTTTCTTCTCCCTGGTCTCGAATTCTGCCGGTCATCTCGGCTAATTGCATATAGTCCATCAGTTGCATCTGCCATTCTTCCACAGTGGGTAGCTCCTGAGTTTTCCAATTCTTGGCAATTAATATTCTTGCTGCTGTTGTTGCGTACAAAAAGAATGTTCTGTCCTCTTTTAACACACTCTGGCCGACAATACCCAGGAGAAAGGCCTCTGATTTCTTAGTAAAGGTGTATTTAAACACCTTTTTTAATTCATTATATATCTTCTCCCAAAAGGCCTTCACTCTAGGGCAGGTCCACCAGAGGTGAAAAAATGTTCCTTCATTTTCCTTACATTTCCAACATTTGCTATCAGACGAATGGTATATTTTAGCCAGTTTAACAGGGGTCATGTACCATCTATACATCATTTTCATCACATTTTCCTTCAACGCATTACATGCAGTGAAGTTCAGCCCAGAGGTCCACAACCTTTCCCAATCTTCAAACATAATATTATACCCAATATCCTGCGCCCATTTTATCATTGTTGATTTTACCATTTCGTCATGTGTGTTCCATTTCAGCAGCAAGTTATACATTCTTGAGAGTACCTTAGTCTTAGGTTCTAACAGTTCAGTTTCTAACTTTGACTTTTCCACTTGGAATCCTAGCTTTTTGTCATTTTTAAACACTTCTTTAATCTGAGCATAGTGTAACCAGTCTCGCACTTTGTCTCTCATCTTTTCTAAACTCTGCAATTTCCAGTTGTCACCATCCTTTTCTATTATCTCCCAATATTTTGGCCAGTTGGCCTCCATATTGGCTCTTTTCCGAGCCTTAGCCTCCAGGGGTGACAGCCACCTCGGAGTTTTATTCTCCAGTAAGTCTTTATATTTTGTCCAGACATTAAAAACTGATTTTCTGACAATATGGTTCTTGAAGGCCTTATTTATCTTAGCTTTATCATACCATAAATATGCATGCCATCCAAACGCATTATTAAAACCTTCCAAATCCAAGACATCCGTATCTTCAAGAAGTAACCAATCTTTTAACCAGCAGAAAGCTGCAGCTTCATAATACAACTTTAAATCTGGCAGGGCAAAGCCCCCTCTTTCTTTCGCATCTGTTAATATTTTAAATTTGATTCTGGGCTTTTTGCCCTGCCAGACAAATTTAGAAATATCTTTCTGCCACTTCCGGAAGCACTCTGTCTTGTCTACAATCTGCAATGTCTGAAACAAAAATAACATTTTTGGCAATACATTCATCTTGATGGCAGCTATTCGGCCTAACAAAGAAAGTTTTAATCTTGACCAACTATCCAAGTCTCTCTTAATCTCTGACCAACATTTTTCATAATTATCTTTAAATAAACTCAGATTTTTTGCTGTTATGTTTACCCCTAGGTATTTAACTTTTTTAACCACATTTAGTTCTGTCTCTTTCTGAAGCTGTTCCAACTCAATATCTGTCATGTTTTTCCCCAAAACTTTAGTTTTTTGCTTATTTAACTTAAATCCTGCCACTCGACCAAAGTTTTGAATCAGTTGTAGTACTCTTTTCAAACTAGACTCCGGCTCCTGTAATGTCAGAACTAGGTCATCTGCAAAAGCTTTAAGTTTATATTGTTTCGCTCCGACCTGAATCCCTTCCACCAACCGGTCCCCCCTAATCATATTCAGGAGCACTTCCAGAACCGAAATAAACAGTAATGGGGAAATCGGGCAGCCTTGTCGTGTACCTTTTTCAATTTTAAACTCTTCTGTAACCACATTGTTAACTATCAGTTTAGCCTTTTGTTCTGAATATATTGCCTCAATCCCGTTCTCAAACCCCCGTCCCACTCCCATTTCTTTTAAATTCCCCTTCATAAATTTCCAAGAAATGTTGTCAAAGGCTTTCTCCGCGTCTATAAAAATTAAAACTGCTTTAGTGTTTATGTTTGTTTGTAAAAGTTCCAATATGTCTATGATGTTCCTTGTGTTAGTAAACATATGTCTGCCCGGGAGAAAGCCTGCCTGGTCTTTATGGATTATCTCACTTAAAACTTTCTTAAATCTTCGTGCCAAAACATCTGCAAATATTTTGTAATCCACATTTAAAAGGGAGATGGGACGGTAATTCTTGAGTTGTGTCTTTTCAGTTTCTGACTTTGGAATCAATGTGATAAATGCTTCTTTCCACGATTCAGGCGCCTTCTTCCCCTCCATTATTTCATTACTGACCTCCAACAAAGGTTGTATCAAATAATCCTTCAATATCTTATAGTAGTTAGAGGTCAGTCCATCTGGCCCTGGTGATTTGCCCTGTTTCAGACTCAGGATGGCCTGTTCAATCTCTTGTCGTGTTATTTTGCCATTTAAAATTGTTCTATTTTCTTCTGACAGCTTTGCTAATCCATTTCTCTCCAAAAATTGTGTAATCTCTATTTCATCTTGTGGCCCTTGAGTATATAACTTTTTAAAATACCTCTGGAAGCACTTTCTAATCTCTCCCGGGTTCTGAATGTTCCTTCCTTCAACCTCTAAGTTTGTTACTGTATTTAATCTTTGTCTCCTTTTCAACTGCCAAGCTAGCAGTTTCCCACATTTATTTGCCGATTCAAAAGTTTTTTGTTTCATTGTTTTAATCTTCCATTCTATTTCCTGATTTATCAGCTTGGAATATTGCGCCTGATAAAGTTTAATTTCTCTCAGAATCGGTTGGGACTTCGGGTTAGATCTTAACTTCTTCTCCAACTCTTTGATACTTTCCAGAATTTTATCTTTCTTTTCATTTTGCAGTCTTTTCTTTAAGGAATTCTGTTGAATCAAGAACCCTCTCATCACAGCTTTACTTGCATCCCAGATAGTTCTTTTTTCCACCGTAGTGTTCAAATTAATCTCAAAATAGTCCTTTAAGGTTTTTTGGGCCTTCTTTACAATTCTTTGATCTCTAAACAGGCCATCATTCATCTTCCATCTAAAGGAGCCGATTGGGATCAATGTCATATCCATTCTCAAGGCGTTATGGTCGGAGCATGTTTTGGGGCAGATTTCCACCTTCCTCACCTTAGGTGCCAGACTTCTAGTTATCCATATTTGGTCGATTCGTGTCCAAGTCAGTTGAGCTTCAGAAAAGAATGTTCCTTCTCTTCCCAGGGGGTTTCTAACTCTCCAGATGTCAACCCAGTCCATATTGTCAGTCATTTCAAAAAAGGTCTTAGGTAGTCTTCCCTCTTTAGTAATGTTCTGGTTCTGTGACTTATCCATATTTGTTGATACGACCCCGTTCATGTCCCCCATCATGATGACGTTGTTGTAATCCAGATAATCCAGCATGATCTCGTGCAACTTCTTATAAAAATCCGATTTTCCTTCATTTGGAGCATAAATTCCTAACAGTGATGCTTATTCTCAGGGAAATCTGTCAATTACAATTTTTCAAGTTCTAAAATTCAGTTTTCCGAATTGTCGTGTGCATTTCTATTAACTCTATCCTATTTCATTTATATCTTGCCTTGCTTATAAGGAGCTCAAAGAAATCAATATGGTTCTTCCCTTATTTTATCCACAAAAGAAGTCTGTGGGCTAGGTTGGACTTACCAATGGTGATTCATCCAAACTCACCTTGTGAATATAATGACCAGCTAGGTTTTGAACCCAACTTCCCCAGTCATAGTCTGACATTCTAAGCACCACACCACCCTAGCTTTTGATTGTATATCTGTCCACCAAAAATCAGTGCCCAAACATTTCTACCCCTACACTTATAAGAATACAATACAGCTGCCGTATGCTGTATTTGATTACTCCAGAACACCTTCACATGTGCTTGTTTCTGACAGAAGTTGCTAGGTAGGCAAACGTCTACACAGACCATTCACATATCATATTGTTGGGGGACTTTGGAGGACCCGCAATAGTTCCTGAATGGCTCAAGCTGGGAATATTAATCACCATTATTTCCCTTCTTTGCAGGAATAGCACTACTTTATGTTTCTTTTCAGCTGGGGCTTCCTCAGAAGAGTTATATATGGATGGTTCCAACCAATCAATGATGATATCCAACCAATCAGGGATCATCTATACACAGGGGGCTGAATATTATTCATTACTTATTTTTTGCATTTGTATCCCACCCCTTTTCACCAAGGAACTCAAAGTAGTGCACATGGTTCTCCCGGTCTTCATTTAATCCCCACAACAACCCTGTGAGGTAGGTTAGGCTGAGAAGCAGTGACTAGCTCACCCAGGTCATCCAGTGAGCTTCATGACCAAGTGGGGATTTGAACCCTGGCCTCCCAGGTCCTAGTCCAGCATTCTAACCACTGCGCCACACTGGCTCTCTGCAGCTGTGAGCCTTCTCTGCCTGGATAGGCTCCCTGGATGAGGAATTGGGTTGTATCTTAGTCCACGTAGACACATTAAAATCAAATAACTTAAGCTATCCATGAATTAGCAAGGTCATTCATTTCTACAGGTCTACTCAGAGTTTGTTGAATGATTTACAATAAAATACAATAAAAAAACACAATCTTCTGTGTTTGGGTAACTTTAGGTTCATTCTGAACCCTCAAGGATATTCTGTAGTTTGTGGCATGAAGAAACACTAACATGGAAGCAGAGTGAGGTTATGTTGCAAATGAAAAACAAGAAGATGAGTTCACCATCCATCCTTGTTCAACTCATTACCTCTCTTAGCATGTCCTAAAAAGCAGAGAAGTCTGCAATATCAATAACCCTTTCTTAGCTAATTTGCCCAGTTCTGTACTGCACAAAAAAATTATTTAGGCAATGATGTTCATGAAGATGCATCCCTAATGGAAAAAGTGAACTATTAGGTGTCATTGGAAGTTTCTTACTTGAATAAGGGTAATATTTTAAGAGCAGCCTTCACTTATATAAGAGAAGCTGTGATGAACTGAACTGAAGCTGTACATTGCTTTTGGTGTGAGCCACAATGGAAAAACCTAATAATTATATAGCTTTTCCCATGCACAGGCCAAAGGTGTGTGTGTGTGTGTGAGAGAGAGAGAGAGAGAGAGAGAGAGAGAGAGAGAGAGAGAGAAGGAAAGGAAGAGGAAGAAGGAAAGGAAGAGGGAGAAAGAGAAAGAGATATGTGGTTATTTTTAAGCCTTTGACCAGTAACTAGAAGAAATCAAAGTGTCAGGCAGGTTTCCAGCACTTTTTTGAATAAAATTTGGTTTGTAATTTCCCCATGTTTACCCGATAGTTTTAGTCAAAGGAAGTAGGGTTGTTGGTGATTGGAACAGCAATATGGCAGATTGGCAGTGGCAGTGTGCAGAGCTCAGTCATCCATCCATCTTTCTTCATGGCCAGTTACTAGAACTCAAGTATAAGCTCAGTCCAAAAGTAGCCAAAAGTAGCCAAAGGAGTAAAAGGTTAAAAGGTAAAGAACCCCTGGATGGTTAAGTCCAGTCAAAGGCAACTATGGGGTTGCCACGCTCATCTCGCTTTCGGGCCAAGGGAGTAGCATTTGTCCACAGACAGCTTTCTGGGTCATGTGGCCAGCATGAAGAAACCACTTCCGGTGCAACGGGTCACCGTGACAGAAACAGAGCGCATGGAAACGCTGTTTACCTTCCCGCTGCAACGCTACCTGTTTATCTCCTTGCACTTGCGTACTGGGTTTGCAGAAGCTGGGACAGAGCAATGGGAGTTCACCCCATCATGGGGATTCGAACCGCTGAGCTTTTGATTGGCAAGCCCAAGTGTCTCAGTGGTTTAGACTACAGCGCCACCGGTGTCCCTAGACAAAGGAGTATCATCAAACAGAACCCTTTTTGTTTTAGCTCTACTCCTGCTGGGGCATTTCCTTAACTTTTCCCTGGCCTCCATGCCAGGTTCTCCATACCACACACCTGCATTTATGAAATCAAAAGTTGGCAGAGTCAGATCTTAAATAACAACAACCAAAAAACAAACAAACCCAACAAACATATGCATTCATCACCAACATCTTTGGGCCCATGGACACATCTGCAATCAGATAAATTGTTGTGGGCACCACCACCCTACCACCCCAACCCACAACCAAGCATCCTCCACTGCAACCAATTCCATGAGCTACAACAGAATGTTTCTTCCAAGCCAAACTTTGGTGGTGGGAAGGGATCCTGCAGGCAAAAGGAAAGGCCTCTGCAAGCACATGTGTGCCCACGTGCACCATGTTGGTGACCTTTGCTCTGCTGTATCATTACGGATATTCTTCAGATAGTGAAGGCTTGTATGACTTGTAACATGCATGGTCAAATGTAGCCCATAAAATCAAATTCACTTACTGACTATGTAGCATGACATTCACAGGGAAACAAAAATGCTTGTTTACAAAGCTATTGTACTACCAACCTTACTGTATGCTTGTGAAACGTGGACCATTTATAAATGCCATGTCCAACTCCTCAAAAGATTCCATCAATGCTGTCTTTGAAAATTTTTACACATCACTTGGGAAGACAGGTGAACTAATACCAGCATACTGGAAGAAGCAAAGATCACCAGTGTCAAAGCAATGATTTTTCAACATCAACTTCATTGGACTGGTCATGTGCGGATGCCTGATTATCATCTTCCAAAGCAACTACTCTATTCTGCACTTAAAAATGGAAAGCGTAATGCTGATGGTCAACAAAATAAGTTTAAAGACTGTCTCAAGGCAAATCTAAAAAAATGCAGTATAAACCGACAACTGGAAAGCACTGGCGTGCAAGCACTCCAATTGGAGAACAGCCTTTACCAAAGGCTTTGAAGACGCTCGAACTCAGGATGAAAGAGAGAAATGAGCTAAGAGGAAGGCATGCTTGGCAAACCCTCACCGTGATCAACTCCCACCCGGAAACCTATGTCCCCACTGTGGAAAGACGTGTGGATCCAGAATTGGCCTGCACAGTCACTTACAGACTCACGGTTAAAGCTGTGTTCATGGAAGACAATATTACTAGGCTACAAGTGATCGCCAAAGAGAAGAGAACATGGCCTGACAGGTGAGAACCCTGATATTTGGGAGATTCCATAAAGGTAGCAAAAAATGCAAAGACTTACCGGGTCTCTTGTGGGCCACCACACACAGCTGGTAAAGTGTGCTTAGCTTGGTGTGTCTGAAGGAGTGCAGGTCTGGTCCAAACAAGCAGGAAGATGGAGAATTATCTGGGAAGCCCAAGTCTACTTTACTCTGAGCTGAATTGGAGAACAATGGGGATGTCAATAGCTCTCAAGTTACAAGCAGAAAAGAATTGGCCGAATGTCACTGTACACGTTGAGCTAAAGCCTCAGAAGCCGAAGTGATAATTAAATTATAAATAAAATTAATTGCACATGCCTCTTAGACACACACATTATCTGGTTTTCTTAGGGCATTTCTAAATTAGTAAGCTCTTCCTCCTGCTCCGCTATAATTGGGACTGTGTTTTGAGCACACATGAGAACTGAAATGTAAATATGAAGCCAGTAGCAGCAAATGAGTTGCTACACTGGAAGTTTCTCTGCAGATAACACAACACATTGCAATTTGCCCGGGGGGAGGTGGGGGAGAAAGGAGAAAAACGTAAGTGGCGTTTCTTATGGGTTTTGATATAAAACTGTTTGCAGTGCTCAGCTGCTACTGTTTAGTTAATTGTATAATCTGCTTCATAATTAGATTTCGTTTCATTTTGCAAAAAAGAAAAGAAAGAAAGAAAGTTGTTTCAGGAATGAAACCTCCTAGGCTAAAAAAGAAAGAAAGAAAAAAGGCCATATAAAACCACCCCCACTCAGGAACTATGGAATGGATCCCAAAGGTTTATAAAAAATTGTTCACATGCAGAGCTCAAGTTAAACAGAATAAAGTTGGGGAAGAAACATGACAGTACAAAGCTCAATAAGCTTGCTTTTACCAAAGTTACCTTCAGATCATTTTGGAACTCTATGACTGGAATCCCAAAGTGCTTTGCAACTTTCATAAAATGTAACTATGCAATTTGGCATCTTACCGTTTTAAAATTAAAACCATAAAAGAAATAGATCCACGAGGGGAGACTGAGGTGACAAGAGAACAGGAAAACTTAATTTTCTAAATATATAAAAAACCATTCCTGGACATAAACATGTTTATTTGTGAACAAACAGATATTACAGAACATCAGAATTCTTGAGCATTCCTGTCTTCCTTGTAAATCGGATTCTGTCCCCAAAACTTCCTATCACTCAAGAAAAGAGGCCGAGGCAGCGCAAAACACAATATAATGAAATCGTATATGATACTTGACTAAGCGGCAATTGTGAAACCTCGCTGTTGCTAAGAATGCCATAATATTTTAGAAGTAATTGAAAGATAAGGAATATTTTCAATAGCATGTCAAGGAAATGATGTACAAGTACTTTTTAAAGGTAGCATCTGGCATTAACCTCCATTGCAAGCTCTCGAAAATTGTGACTTATCTTTATATAGCAGAAAGGACATGTTGAATCCGCTTAATTCTAGTATTCTGCAAAACTGTAACAGTTCAAGATCATTATTTTAAATGTAAAGAAATGTTAAATATAAGAGCGTAATGGCATCTCTTTGGGAAGAAGGCAGCTTTCTCCTGGAATGCTGTACTTAGTTATTGCCCATCTCCATCGGTACCTTTACATCTTTTGCAGATAATCTATGTTGTGGTCTACACAAAACCAGTTCTTTAGCCTTTTATGGTTCCTCTCCTGTGAACTGCATAGATGGGTGATTATTTGCAGAGTACTTGTCCTCCAAAAAGACAGCAAGGATGGAATACAATGATGGAAGCAGAAATATTGGAGGTGGCAGCAGGGAGGACAGAAGCACAAACACACTATCACTGTTATAAATACCTTCCAACTTGTGGAAGGCAAACTTATGCAGCAGGGAGACATTTATATCTACAGAGAGTCACCACATGTATTAGAACAGTGTCATTCCACCATCACCAGATATTGTTGGGCTATAATTCCCATCAACCCTGACAGGGATGGCTTGGGTTGATGGGAGCTGGGAAATCAGGATCCAAAACCACAGGGGCAGCCTTCATGGATATATAAGGCTTCCTATTTTAGACAGTGATAAGAACAGTAACAGGGAATGGAAGTAGATGGTTGATCCCTTTTCATCCCTGCCCTCCACATTGTGTTTAGATTTACCAGCTATAACTCTTGAAGAGGACTGTCTGCATCATACTGAAACTTATTTTTTAGATGAGCTCTTGCCACCAGAGACAGATTAAAAAGCCTAGGGGCACAGCTAAATTGGAGAGAGTGCATCTAAAATATATTTATCTAAAAGTCTCCAATCCAGGCATATTTGGAGTTTCTACTGAAGGTTCACCTAAAGTGAAATATGAAGCAAATCTGGCATTTCCCTTCCTCCTTCAGGTGAACATCCAAGTGAGACTTCTTTTGTTGACCACCAGCACTATGCTTTCCATTTTTAAGTTCGGAATAGAGTCGTTGCTTTGGAAGATGATAATCAGGCATCTGCACAACATGACCAGTCCAATGAAGTTGATGTTGAAGAATCATTGCTTTAACACTGGTGATCTTTGCTTCTTCCAGTACACCAGCATTAGCTTGCCTGCCTTCCCAAGTGATATGTAAAAAATTTTGGAGACACCATTGATGGAATCTTTTGTGAAGAAGAAGAGTTAGGATTTGATATCCCGCTTTATCACTACCCAAAGGAGTCTCAAAGCAGCTAACAATCTCCTTTCCCTTCCTCCCCCACAACAAACACTCTGTGAGGTGAGTGAGGCTGAGAGACTTCAGAGAAGTGTGACTAGCCCAAGGTCACCCAGCAGCTCCATGTGGAGGAGAGGGGATGCAAACCTGGTTCACCAGATTACGAGTCCACCACTCTTAACCACTACACTACAATTGTTCTCGAGGAGTTGGAGATGGCGTTTATAAGTGTTTCATGTTCCACATGCATACAGTAAGATAGTAGTACAATAGCTTTGTAATCAAGCATTTTGGTTTCCCTGTGAATGTCCCGGTCCTCAAACATTCTGCACTCACAAAGCTCATGCGATGCTAGATTTTGGCATCAATATCGGCACCTGCCCCATCGGATAAGGAAAATTAGTTCCCTCAGATCCTAACACACTTCCCACAATTTTTCAGGGCTGGTTGCCTCCAGAACGATCTGTAACAATCTGGTCCTATGCATCATTTATATACATGAATATTGCTGAATTTAATGGGACTTATGCCCAAGCAAGTGAACATATTGCACAGGTCAGCTTGCCTAAAGGCAGATATATTAGAGATCACAAACCCAGAACATTACTGAAAACTGTGCGCAGATGCCAGGCTCTTGCTGCTAATGAGACCAAGAAAGCAGCGCTAATATGGGTCAGTTCCAAGGGGCAGCTTACTTGCTGCCTCAAGCGTGCAATTTGTCTCAGGATTCATTCCTGCATCAAAAGAAGGCCCTACAGTGGCCCAGTTCTTGTGGACAAAGGTCACACTGCCTGTTATGGGGTGCTGCCAGAGCAAAGTTTCACCGGAAAGGCTTCCCAGCATTGTAGCAAGACGCTCATATACATTAATACTTTGTGTCCTGAGGATCGTGCTGTGTTAACAGCTTCCTATATTCCAGGCCTTATTAATAAGCCATGACCTGCTGGCCCTGGGATTCCTGCAGGCAGATGTGTGAAATTATCCTCAGCTTTCAGAAATGTACTCGTTATACCCAGCAGCCGGCCATTATGATGTAGCCAAGAAAGAAATAAGCAGACTATTTAGTTATCTGTCACATTGTCAGCATTCTTTACAATTATGGTTTGACCATTATGTGGAGATGTCTGCTAACTAGATGGCTTTAAAAGGGGACTAGACAAATTCATGGAGGGTAAGGCTATCAGTTGCTACTAGTTAGTTGTCTTTATGCTAACCCCATGATCAGATTCAGTATGCCTATGAATATTGTGTCATGAAATTCTACTCAGTATTGATCCAGAGCAGAACTCTGACTTATAGTTAGCAGAGTAAAACCTTAGATTTCCCCCCCCCCCAAATAGACCGGAGGCAATTAATATTTCATCCAGCAGAGCTTTACTGCTGCTGAAGGCAAATGAGCATAATGGTCACAAATCCAATACATTCAGGATTGGCACTGTCCATAAGAAATCCAATTACAGCAGATTTAACTTAAACTTTCAATAACTCATAATAAGGCTAAACCTTAACACTATATGCAGAACACCACACCAGAAGGGAGATAGAAAGTGATAGTGAAACCCAGGCTCCTTCTGGCCTTACTTTAATAGAAGAAGAAGAAGAAGAAGAAGAAGAAGAAGAAGAAGAAGAAGAAGAAGAAGAGTAGTAGTAGTAGTAGTAGTAGTAGTAGTAGTTTGGATTTGATATCCCGCCTTTCACTCCCTTTAAGGAGTCTCAAAGCGGCTAACATTCTCCTTTCCCTTCCTCCCCCACAACAAACACTCTGTGAGGTGAGTGGGGCTGAGAGACTTCAAAGAAGTGCGACTGGCCCAAGGTCACCCAGCAGCTGCATGTGGAGGAGCGGAGACGTGAACCCGGTTCCCCAGATTACGTGAGTACCACTCTTAACCACTACACCACACTGGCTCTCAGCATGACCTTGACAGAAGAGATAACAGAACCAGTTTAAACCAGCTGTACTCAGCTTCGCTGAAGAAATAACCCAACCATCATGAACCTTCTGCTTGTTTCTTTCACACAGAGAAGCTTCTGGAGAAGGGCTGCCCATAGACATTTGATGGACCACTTCGCCAAATGGGATGCTGACCTATACTGGCCTTTGGTTTGTACTCATGCAAAGTGGCGCAGGTTCTTTATATCACAGTAGGAAAGAGCAGAGCATTGTCCTTAGGTTCACCCAGCCTTCAGGTGTATTTATTTAAAATTATACCCCACATCTGGGTTTCAAAGCGGCTTACGTGCACACACAAAAAAACCATACAAAATTTAAAACATAAATCAGAACATCAGAAAATAAAGCATTAGTACAGCATTCGTAGTGCAAAGGTTGCCTGAAATAAAACCATTTTAATCTGGCATTTGAAACTCAGCAAGGATGCTAACTACCGATACAGTTCTTTCAGGGCACAGTTCTTTCTTCCAAAATACCCAATCCATGGGTCTTTCAGGAAAAGGAAACACACCCCAACACCTCTCATCTCAGAATGTCCTTTGTGTGGTTTCTTGTGTGAAGAAACCAGAAGCTTTCCTCCTGGGCATGGTAGGTCAATTGGTGTCAAGGAAAGATAGGACGTTCTTTATGTATGCTACAACAGCAGCAAGAGTACTTTTAGCAAAGTATTGGAAGACACAAGAACTGCCCACACTGGAAGAATGGCAGACCAAGGTGATCGACTACATGGGACTGGCGGAGATGACTGGCAGAATCCGTGACCAAGGGAAAGAGACGGTGGAAGAAGACTGGAAGAAATTTAAAGTTTATCTTAAGAATTGTTGTAAAATTAATGAATGTTAAAATGTCTTGGGTAATGCAAAATAGAATTGCAGTGACAAACAATTGGATATGAAAAAAAGAGTTAAAGAAAGTGCTATAAGAAATTGAAATTAGGGGTTGCTGGAATGATTTAAAACAGGGATGCAGAAAGGGGAGGTATGGGGAAGTCGCTGAAAGAAGGTTTTAGGAAAGAAAGGTCAAGAAATTATACGTGTTTATATGTTTGTTTGTTTATGTATTGTGTTGTATTGTCTTTTAATATGTGTTGAAAAACCAATAAAAAATTTATATATAAAAAAAGAATGTCCTTTGTGTGCAGCCCATTATTTGCTCGTGGATAACAATCCCAACTTGCACAAGTCCTGCTCTAAACTCCTTCTCTATTACAAGCCAGATTTGTGACCAGGATGGCCTTCCGCTGTAATGGCAGAGGAGTGGGAAGGTAAGAAAGAAGGAAAGAGTCCTTTCAAACTCACCTCTCACCAGCCAGCAAAAATCTTCCAGTTCTTCACTGAGATCAGATTTTACCACTGTTTGTACATTACATTATGCATAGGGTTGGAGAGCTAGATTGCACCCTCCTTGCATATTTGTTCAATAGAGGAACTGAAAAAGCCTACAGATGTACAAACTTTGTATGCATAGACTTTATTAATGTTATAACAAATCCCTGGATTGGCAGGGTCCAAGACTGCTCAGAGAAAGGCTATGCTTGTGCAGCTTTTAGGTCTCTTTAAGACCTAAAGGGGGCTCAGGGATGGAGCCAGAAGCTAAGAGTGGGCAGGATCATATCCCCCTGCCCCCACTCATGTTCCATGTAACATGTGAACGCTTCTCTAATGTCCTCTTCCACAGACTATGCGGTGGTGCACTCCACTTTCTTGTGGGACTTTATTTTTCCACAGCAAAACCTAGAAATATAGCACAAATCAGTAACTCCTCCTCAGGTGGCATGTGCTGGGATGCTGTACACCGACTCTTTAAAAACACAACTGGTGTAAGTGCTTTTAGTTGAAAGTCACACTGAAAAAAATGCTGCATGTTGATTTCATTGCCCATCAATAGGGTGTGCTACTGCTATACCGAACTCCTTCATAAGATGTATTCAGGATACAAGAATCTCCACCTAAAGCTATTTTGGACAACATCAACAAAAAAATAGCTAGCTATCTTGGTGGTTATTGGACAGTCATAATACATTTTCTGGAAGATCTCTACGCAAGTTCCCTTGAGTAGCCAGTTCATATTAATCAAGGACCATGTGAATACAGAAATCAGGAAGCCATCTGTTTACTGGGAACAGGTAACACTAAATATTGGCAGGGATGTGACACGATTGGCTCATTTTACCACAGGAGGTCGCATTGCCCTCAGGTTTAGCTGTTTTGGGTGGAAGTCTTTAAAGAAATTGAGCAAATTACCAAGTGACAGCTTTTAACGACTTCAAGCTTTCTCCTCTTTCAATTTTTGATTTCGACATAGAAGCTCCACTTTCTAATGACTTTTCCTTATTTTATTGGAGCAACCAGGCTGACAATAGCGAAACACTGGAGAACCCTGAGTACCTATCTGATGTTGGAACAGACTGCCCAAATATGACAGCTTGCCTGAATGGAAAAATTAACCCACAAACCAGGGGAGGAAACATATGGTAGAAAAGTTTTAGACCATTGGTCAAGCTTTATTTCATACACTGCAACAATGGGACAAGGCTTTTGCCCACTGGGAACTTGTTGCCTCATGTGGGAAAGCACTTTGAGATAAACAATATGGTGCTATTAAGTTGCCTACAGCTGGGAGGCTGGTAGCCTTTCTGTTTCATATTGTATTTTTTGCAATTGAAAAACACAATCATGGACTTCTTTTCTTAAAGAAGCATTCTGTTCATACAAGAAACCTTAACTGCATGAATATTATGCCATATAAAATTAGCTTTTATATAATAAGTTTTTTGAAGGAAAGCTGGGTCAAACTCCCCTGCTTTTGGGAACCATTCATCCCCCATGAAAATATAAAAGGGGACTTTTAGCAACTTTTGGGCAATAGCTACCTTCCCTCTGAGGATCAATCCAGTTAAACCTCAGTTCCCGAATGACTCCATTTTGGAATGTTTCAGCTCCCAAATGCAGAAAACCCAGAAGTAAATGCTCCTGTTTTTGAACTTTTTTCAGAAGCTGAACGTCTGACGTGGCTTCCGCTTGAGTACAGGAAGCTCCTGCAACCAATCAGAAGCCGTGCCTCGGTAGTCAAACATTTTGAAAGCAGAACGAGCATCCAGAATGGATTACATTTGACAACCGAGGTTTGACTGTAGATCTTTCTCTCCCTCTGTCCCCCAAATGCAGTTGGTTCATCAAAACACAGCATCAGTCCCATGGGGGCATTCTGTCCCAGAACTGTCCCTGGACTTCTGAAGGCATCCAATTTGCCACTTGAAAAAGTGTCAAGGCTTTTATGGCAAAATCTAGAAAGCAAGAAAGAAAAAATACACCTGTCAGGACAAGTTTACATATAAGGTCGCCCCACAGAAAACCCTTAGAATCCTCCCCACCTCTGAAGTTTAATCTAATCTTCATGGAGCATTTTCATTCACCTCTCTCCCTGAAGTGTCCAACCGTCACTGGGCTAAATATTTTAGCCTAGCACTACTTCAAACACTTTTCAGACCCATCCTTCCCCAGCACTAGACCCTGCTACTGCTGACATTGATTGAAGATCTCAGCGGATGCTGTCATCACCTCATGTCTCTTGAAAAGGGAATATCTGAAGAGCAACTTTATTCCTCCAACACCTATTCTTCACACTGAATATTGTAAACTTAATTGAAACGCTAATATGGACTAATTTGCATCTAGGAAGAACAACTGCCTGAAAAAAAGATCACCCTCTAATTAAAGTTTAAACATCAACTGACAAATTTGATGGGGATCAATACTGTCAAAGAGCTGCTTCTCATAAAATAATTATTTCACATTACAGCAATTATGAGGCAGTCTTAATTCTCAGCGAGGTCCTGGTGGACTTCCTCATGGCTAATGCCTGAATGCCACAGGAGAAAATGGTGTCTGCAAGCTGGCAAATTCTGTGACTTTTGAACAAACTTTTGAACATTTGTTATATAGCTATTGGAACAGTGAAGAGGAGATAGGAAATTACCAGAGGCTAGCAAATGGTAATGAAATGCATATGATGATTAATAACCTCATGGGTTTATCAAAACACCTATAGATAAACTATTAAACGCAAAAGCAATTTGAACATCATGTTCAAGCAGTTAAAGCCCAAAGTTTCGTATTAAAGAGCTATGCGTGTTGATCTGACAAAGACACACACATATAGTCCTTCATCCCCAACCGCAAATAATTGGAGCTGTCAAAGCTGAAATCATCAATCATGTATTTGGGAGTCTGTTAAATCCATTTCTGGGCATCCTTTTCCTTAATGATATATCAGACCGCAGTCCCACATATATTTCACTGGCAATAGTCAGTTGAACCCCCAAGTGAGACGCTACACTAGGGTTACCAGACATCCCCGGTTTCTGGGGACAGTCCCCGGATTTGCAAATCTGTCCCCGGACAGATTATGTCCCTGAGATGTCCCCAGTTTTGCAAATCTGTCCCAGGGAAACATGGCAGCGGCAGCCTCAGCAGCCCAGAGCCAGCCTGGTAGCACAGTTGGCTCTGGCTGGCTTCAGGAACTACTCGCTGCCGTGGTGCCCGTCATTTTTCCTCACTGGAAGTCCCCAGATGATGTGTCTTGTGCGCATAGGATGTGTCTTGTGTTATCTCCTGCCACCTTCCCCCTTTGTTTTGACTGATCAGGAGAGGCTTGGGAGTCACGGATGGCTGTTGCTCAGTTTTTTAAAAACTCTGTGCATTTATGTTTCACAGGGTGCGAAAGAAGGGCTTTGCACCTTTATGCAATATGCATGTATGCTTGGGCCCAGGGTCTTTTGCCTCACCATCCCCACTGCTGACTCCCTGTTGCTACTCAGCTTCAAAAAAGAAAAGAAAAAGAAAATGTGTCCCAGGATTCATTGAAAAAAAATCTGGTAACCATACGCTGCACCAGAGCTGCTTCTTAGAAGGTTTAATGAATGGGTTGGAGTACAATTTGAATGGATGTCCACACAGATGAGTTTCTAGGGAGCAACTTGAACGCTCCCTTTGTAACGTGGTGCCCAGTAGGAAACTGAGAGTTCAAATCTGCTGAAACAGGACTCCATCGAAACTGCCACTGAAATATTGGCAGTTCTGGAAGCAAAAACAAAACAGAATTTCCTTCCCAATATGTATCAGTACCAACCACGTGGTGCTGGAAATCCTTAGTGCATACTTTGCAGTGCACAGCCTGCTAATAAAATTGAGAATGATCACCAGATCGGACCCATGAAAACATTAATAGCGCCACACTTTGAAATCTCCATTCAGTGAATTGGAGCTTGCGCAGATCAATAGTCTACCTGACACTACCTCTGTCTTCTTCTCAGTCTTTGCTCTCAGTGTTTTGATGGATGAGGTGCAAGGTGTGCTGGCTTTCATTAGTCTAGTTGGTAGATTAATTAGCTAAAGCTTTTAATCAACTAAGTGGGCCCAATGTTAATCAGTGGGGATCAATATGGAGAGTTATGAGCAAACTTGTTTCTTTTATAGGCTATTTTGTTTTTGGTGTGTTATTGCCATGAAAAAGAAAAGGTGGAAACAGACTTTCCTTCTGACAATAGGTAGTACCTTCAGCAAATTAAATGGTAAGTTATCACACACTTTTTCTGGTCTCTCAAAAAGGTACCTAGGCTGAGGTTTTGGAAACATGCCGATTTATTAGAATTTTATCATTTGTTTAATTGATTGGTTAACTACAATGTTTTTAAATGGATGCACATCCCTATCAAAAGTAGTATCTACAAGGCTCATGCATCTCTTGCTTTAAGAAGAATATATATGTGCATCCAAATTAGGGGTTGTATTCAACTACCGCAGTCTCAACTAGGGCCAGGGCCTTTTCAGTACTGGCCCCAACTTGGTGGAACGCTCTGTCACAAGAGACTAGGGCCCTGCGGGACTTGACATCTTTCCGCAGGGCCTGCAAGACAGAGCTGTTCCGCCTGGCCTTTGGTTTGGACTCGGTCTGATCCTTATGTTTCCCTCCCCTTATGGTTTTGAACTCTGGGCTACTATTAAAATGAGGCTGCATTTTAAATTGTATTTTAACCCGTATTTTAAATTGTTTTTCCCCCCTGAGCCTGGCTCTGGCCGGGGAGGGCGGAGTATAAATAAATTATTATTATTATTATTATTATTATTATTATTATTATTATTATTATTAATTCTGCTCGCAGAAGCAAGAACAATGTCTCCTGCTAGTGCAATGGGGCTCCCCCCCCCAAAAAAAATCCACTTCCCCAAATCCACTCTGGAGGGTTGGAAGAGGCCCCCTCCCCCGCCACGAGCATCATGTGGAGTGAACAGAGGGAAAAATCATTCCACTGGGCAAGCAGAAATACTTGCACTGAAATAACAATTTCCTTTGTGTTATGTTGAACCACACCGCAGGTATAGAAAATTCAGTCTGCATCAGCTTTACATGTATTTTGTACATTGCCTTGAAACATCTGTGTGGAAGTCAACCAATCAATCAATTGTTCATTCATAAGCTTGCTCCCTCTCACTTCTGCTTCAATCTGCAGTAAAAAAACAACAACCCATAATATATACACATGAAAATGTGCATTATTTTTGTATGCATTTCACCCTAAAAGACACATTTTATGCATATTTTGGTATTTATTTTTTAGATGACATCATGTTGCAAAATCTGAAGAAGTGTGAAAACTAAACACAGATAATGGCTTCCCAAAAATCTTATTGTTGAAGCTAACTAATCCTGGTCCAGTGTAAAGGTAAATTGGCACCTTTTTAATATTAAAAGTGCATTGTAGTTTGGGAGTCCCATTATATACTTTAAGTGTATAGAAGCGCCTTCATTACATATCTATAAGTGCCAGATGAAAACATTCTCTTCAGCCAGGCATTCGGATGATTAACATTCTATGGCTTTTTAAATGTGTTTGTGGGAAGGGGTTATTGGTTTATTCTGTATTCTCATTTTGTATTTTTCTGTTGTGAATTGCCCTTGTATTTTCAGATGAAGGGTAGTACATAAATTGGAATCATCATCATCCATGTAAATCAGGTCAGCCTCCTTAAAAATGAGGATCAAATCATCAAGCACCCCAAAGATTAAGGTAAAGGGACCCCTGACCATTAGGTCCAGTCATGACCGACTCGGGTTGCGGCGCTCATCTCGCTTTATTGGCCGAGGGAGCCGCTGTACAGCTTCCGGGTCATGAGGCCAGCATGACTAAGCCGCTTCTGGTGAACCAGAGCAGCACATAGAAACACTGTTTACCTTCCGGTTGGAACGGTACCTATTTATCTACTTGCACTTTGACATGCTTTCGAACTGCTAGGTTGGCAGGAGCAGGGACCGAGCAACGGGAGCTTACCCCGTCGCAGGGATTCGAACCGCCGACCTTCTGATTGGCAAGTCCTAGGCTCTGTGATTTAACCCACACCGCCACCCACGTCCCCCCCCTAAGATTAACCCCATTCAAATTTCCAGGATGACAGGAAGGTAGAAAGTTTGGAATCCACTGTGACTGACCTGCCACTAAATGAAACGTTCTGATACAAAAATTGTAAAGCAACCCTGTGGATGTATTGTACCAAGGTAGAAGTGATAGTACTTACATATCAAGAGAAATGAAATTCTTTTTCAGCAAGTGTCCTCATGTCACTCCTCTGTCCCTGGAAAAAAAAGAAGCTTCTTTTGAATTCCATTGTCCTATTTTATTTCTGACAAGCTGTCAACAGCTCAGTGACATCCTATCTGCCAGAGCAGATCAAAGCAGACACTGTGTATACCTTGTGCACAGCTTCCAACAAAAGAGCTCAATTGGCCTTTAAAGATATAAAGTGTGACAAGTAAACATCAGTCTGCCTGTAAGAGTCTAAATATGTAAATCTGAATGTGGAGAGATTTTGCCTGGACACCTCAACATGCCTTTTACAGAACGCATTGAAGCAATCATTGTGGATTTAAATTCCATGTTTTGAAGTGCTGAACTCTGAGGTGGATTCACAATCCTAAAAATATTTCCCTTGAAGCTGGACGAGAGAAGGCAATAAGATTATTGCAGAAGATTAAAACCTTGAAAGACTCCTACTGCAGCAGGATACTGCTGATGAAATTGCTTTTCCGAGTTCAGTTTCTCTTCTGCCTCGAACGTCTTAGGGCAAGAGAGACAGTCAGTTGTGAAAGTCAATGGGGTCAAAGACGTCATCTTTTAGTGCAGCTGGGCAGCAGCCCAGGCCAACATGCCATCTATCTGCGCTGCAGTCAGGGCCCCATCCTTGGAGCCAGTCAGCTGGGTTGATTGGCTTTCTGGGGGAAGGACCTCAGTGTGGACCAAGGAGGGAACTTCTCCTGCTCTGCTCCTAGACAATAAATCAGAGCAGAGCTGGCAGGGGCTGATGGAAACTGTAGTCCAAAACAACTCCAGAGTACCAGATTCAGGCATGCTGAATTGCAGACCTGGGCTGGACTTCAGGATTGTTGTCGCAAACTTCTCACCAACCAACCATTGTCTTACTCATTAACTTGTTGACATCTATCTGTCTTGGGAGTCAATGGAGGAGGGCGCCTTTGGGAGTGAAGTCAGGCTGTTGGAAAGCTGCAGCGCCTTCTGCAACTGCAGAGACCGATACGGGAGAGACATGCTTTGCTGCAGGTGGGGCATCCAGCTGTGCTGCTGCAGATGCACCATGGCATTTCTTCTCTCTGTGCTCTACCCAGTGGCGATTCCTCCTCTGGTCCCTGCTGTGGATGCCCAACCTGTCTGTCTGTCTACAGGCACTGCAGTCATATGCAAGGGATTCCCACACAACAGAGATGATGTTACCAGACTTCATGTCTCATTTGCATACATCTTTGTAACACAGAGTTGGTCTGCCCATGGTCCTGGTGTCTAAAGCCAGCTCCCCAGAGAGTGTGTCCTTGGGATCCTGCCATCTACTTACTACGCCAAACCTTTATTAAAAGGCAAAGGGACCCCTGACCATTAGGTCCAGTCATGACTGACTCTGGGGTTGCGGCGCTCATCTCGCTTTATTGGCTGAGGGAGCCGGCATACAGCTTCTGGGTCATGTGGCCAGCATGACTAAGCTGCTTCTGGCGAACCAGAGCAGCACACAGAAATGCCGTTTACCTTCCCGCCGGAGTGGTACCTATTTATCTACCTACACTTTGACATGCTTTCAAACTGCTAGGTTGGCAGGAGCAGGGACTGAGCAACGGGAGCTCACCCCGTCGCGGGGATTCAAACCGCCGACCTTCTGAACGGCAAGTCCTAGGCTCTGTGGTTTAACCCACAGTGCCACCCGCATCCCCAAACCTTTATTAGGTATTACAAATAGAGGCCATCCTAAAACATCCATATATAACGTTTAAAAATATATACAAATAAACAGCTGTGTAAAATAGGTAATAACAAGGATTTTCCTTGGAGTTTCTTCCCACTAAACAGTGCCATTCACCACTCTAAGAGATACTATTGACAAAAACTCACCCACCCTTGCAGTTGTTTCCGGGTTAATGTCAGACAGATAGAATTTGATATTTTCATTGTTCTGTGATGTTAGATTACCCCAAAATTGGGATAGCATGCGTTTGTGTGGCTGGTTGTATAATGGACAGTAGAAAAGAATATGTTCTACAGTGTCCGTCGCATTCAAAGAACATCCACAATGTCCAGTGTTTCTGGGGACGGGATCCTGCTATCCAGCAGGGTAGCACCAGTGGTTGGCACCTGGGGAGGGCACACATGCGCCGGGTGGAGAGCATCCCAGCTCTTGCTGCTTATGCTCCCAGAGCTACCATACCCCCACTGGAGCAAAGCGGGCTGTGCTGCGCCACCTGCTCACCTGCGCAGGGGGACGTCCAGCCAGTTGACCCTCTTCCCAAAGCGTGGTGCTTTAAGAAATACTGATCTTTAATTGCTGTACTGCGGTGCCTCAATTTTATCTTATTTGAGGTGCACATTTGGTGGAAGAAGGCAGTGTATCTCATGCTTTATGAGCCATAGCACTGCTTTGCAAAATGCATATACCCATTCTCACGCTTTTAAGATGATGAACTCACAGCCCTTGTCCATGCTTGTTTCAAACTAGCATGAAATGGAATTGCGTAGCTGAGGAACTTCAGACGAGTTTGGAACATTAGCATTCAAGCTCTGCACACACCATAAAAGCGCCCGTCAGCACAGCTCGCTTTCTCTTGCTTCTTCTCCGTACACTGTACTGTATTATATATAATTAAAAGGATATTATTTGTCTATACTGAATGGCTGATTTTTCAATTCCATGGTTCGCCTGACAGCCATTTGTGTTTATCTTACTCAATGATGGTTGACAACATTCCAGTAACTTCACACATTCATTTACATGCCCCCCTACAATCCTGAAAATGTATGGGTTGTTTGTCTTCTAACTTTCAAACATTCATATATGCCTTCCTCTTCTCCCCCCCCCCCAATAATAATAATAATAATACTCACCACAAAGTAGAAAAATAAAGTAGATAAATCATACTTCCGGACAAATCCCGCTTAGGACACATCAGTGGTTTCTGTGGCTTCTTCTAACTTACCTCCGTCGGTGGATTAGGGGTGAGGCAATAGAGGGAGTTCACATATATGCAGAGAACCCTGGGAAGTTCATTCTGTTTCTCTGTATTCTTCAAAAGGTATCCCTCTCTAATAGCCTTACCCAACCTGGTGCTCTTCAAATGCTTCTGACTGCAAGCCCCATCGACCTCCATACACACAGTTTTGGACAGGGATAGAAGTCTTCAGTTGATTACTTTACTGCAGTCTTCCTCAATTTTTCAAGCTAGGGCTGAGGGGAGCAGGGGCGGAGGAAGGGGGTGCGGTAGGTGCAGGCCGTCCCGGGTGTCACTACTGAGTGGGGTGATAAAATGCCAGGCGGCACTCACCGCAGGGCCTGCAGCGCACTGGAGCCATGCGTCTCTCCTGGGACAGATGCAGTGGCCTGACCGTGTGCAAGCTCCATGGCGCCCAAACAGTCTGCCCCTGGGCAGTGCCCCCTGCCCCTGAGCATGCCACCCCAGGAGCCCAAGCGGCTTCCTTCACCACTGGAGGGGAGAGCCAGTGTGGTGTAGCGGTAGACTCGTAATCTGGTGGACCAGGTTCGCGTCTCCGCTCCTCCACATGCAGTTGCTGGGTGACCTTGGGCTAGTCACACTTCTTTGAAGTCTCTCAGCCCCACACACCTGACAGAGTGTTTGTTGTGGGGGAGGAAGGGAAAGGAGAATGTTAGCTGCTTTGAGACTCCTTTGGGTAGTGATAAAGCGGGATATCAAATCCAAACTGTTCTTCTTCTTCTTCTTGTAGTCTGAAATATTTGGAGGGCACCAGGTGGGGAAATCTGCTCTATTCGGTTCCTGTCAGTACGGGCTAGACTAGCTAATGTCAATCAGGGATGAAGAGCAGGTCTGTCTCAATAAAAATGGCAGCCATACAAAGAGACGCATTTTGGAACCATTTTGCGATGAAGAAGGGAGTTGCCCCATGCTCCTAGTGCCTGCTGTCTGGGGAGATCCAGAGGTTTTGCCCTCATTCAGCTGTGCCACAGACGACAGCCTTTTTATTTTATCCCACAGGAACTAAGACCTAGTTTGTTTTTGTTTTTTTAAGAAATATTTATTAAGATTTCACAAAAACAAACATACAAAAACACATAATAACAAAAGAAAAAAATAAAAATAAAAAGATAAATAAAACATACATGAACAACAAGAAAAATTAAGAACAATTGTTTTTCATAACATAAAACTCATTTGCTTGTTTCTTTGACTTCCTCACACCTCCCCTTCTTGTATTCCCATTTAAATAATCAAATCAGCAAATCCTTACCCTCTTTCATTTATCTTATCTCTATTACTTAACATTTTATAACTCAGTATTTTCATACATTATCGATCCATTTTTGCATATTCTTATTAACTTTGTTGCCAATACCTCTTATTTCCAATCCAACACCATTTTAGTTATTTTTTTTTAACCTAATTAACCCTTCTTCCATATTCTTAAAGCATTACAGCTGGAAACCCCTCAGTTTCTATCCAACATCATTCTAACATTCATTAATTTTACTGTATTTCTGTAAATAATCTTTAAATTTCTTCCAATCTTCTTCCACCGCCTCTTCTCCCTGGTCCCGGATTCTGCCAGTCATTTCTGCCAGTCCCATATAGTCCATCATCTTCATCTGCCATTCTTCCAAAGTGGGTAAATCTTGTGTCTTCCAATACTTTGCAATAAGTATTCTTGCTGCTGTTGTAGCATAGGAACTAAGACCTAGTTTGAACTTGATGGAGAAGCATGAAATGAAAACCCTTTTCCTGGGATGTACCAGTTCAGACTGCAAGTGAAAGCTGACCTATTCCCTCTCCTAAAAAATAATGTGCCTGCAGAAATAGCTTCAGGTTAAAAGAAATGAGATTCCGACTAAAAATCAGGAAAAACTTTCTTTCAGTAAGAGCTGTTTGACAGTGGAACGGTTTCCCTCAGGAGGTTGCGGACTCTCCTTCCTTGGAGGGTTTTAAGCAGAGGGTGGATGGTCATGGACATAGCTGTCAACTTACAGATTTGAAAATAAGGGACCAGCAGCCTTGAAAATAAGGGACCAGCAGCCAAAATAAGGGACCTGCAGCCTCACCTGTTCCAGGCACTGCAGTCTTCCTCTCCTCCTGCAGTCTGGTCAAACTCATGCTGGTAGCTTCGAGAACACTGTCCAACCAACTTTGTAACCAGAGGTTCAACTGAATAGAATCTGAATCACATGCACCACAAGGCCTATGCAGCCTCAACTTAAGATGGCTCCCCAGCCTGGCTTTGCACTGCAAAGTTTGCAGCAGCACGTGCAACAAAATGGCATCCAGCATTCAAAAACCCCCTCAGCTTGCATTAACTAGCCACACACAAGGCATGCAAGCTCCACCCCCCAGTCGTTCTTAGACTTCTTATTGGGTAAGCAACACAGCCAAGCAACACAGTTGGAGCCTCCCTCCTCCCTGGCCGGCAGGGAGGGAGGGAGAGGAGCTGCTTCCTTTGAAATTTAAGGGACATCATTTAAGGGACATTTAAGGGACATCCAGCAATAAGGGACAGCAGCGGGACATGGCGCTGGAATAAGGGACTGTCCCTTCAAATAAGGGACACTTGACAGCTATGGTCATGGATCTGTCATGGATGCTTTAGCTGAGAATCCTCCATTGCAGGGGGTTAGACTAGATGACTACAATTCTATGTTTCTGTTATTCTACGGCCTCAAGAAGGCACATTTTTCAATAATGCTTCATTGCTTCACATGCAGGTTTGTAATCACATCTGTGAAGTCTCTGAACACCTCACTTTCTGCTATCACATCATTTCAAGAGCTGCTGGAGTCCCTGCCCATGTGTTTATACATATCATTCTTCTTGTTGTTGTCTTCTTAAACTACAAGGACTTTTCTTCCTACTGTTTTTTAGACTAATCAAACAGTACCTCTAAACCATTTGCAGATTCACAGTCAGAGGTTATTGGTGGTGTGTGTGTGCTTGTTTGTGTGTTCATTTAATTATTCGGCTCCTAGAAATTCTTGGTGCCGGCACTCACATTTCATTCACCACAGGCAAATATGTTTTATTCCCTGGACTTCCGCAATTCTCTCCAGACATACTGAAGTATCTGTCAATCACTATTCCGTGTTGGGGCACAGTGCATAAACAACATTTTCATAAATTAAGCTTCCCCTTAGCATAATTACTTTGTGTGCATCTCTCACTGAGAGGAAAGGAAAATGTTTGTCTTTTGTTTACTGACTACGAAGCTGTTTTCTTGAAATATGACTATTGTTGGTGCATATTCCTTTGAACAATAGCCCCAAACGGTTTAAGATAAGCTCTCATTATTGAATTTGCATGCTTCCTGTGTGTATGTGTAGAGCACAGAGCCTTGCTTTTGTCTTCCTTAGAAAGATGGCAAGACCTGGGTAAGATTGCTACATCTGAATTCTCAAAATTTGGATGGCCTAATTTGCATATTATGCCCATTTGTTGCTAATTATGTAAATCAGGCACTTTACTTGTTGATCCCTTTACCAGTTGCTTTTTGTCTGATCTAAGCAACTATCTCAAAAGTTGAGGAAGCATCAGAGGAAGCATATTTTTGCATGACCACTTGCTCCAGCCAGCTTTTGCCTAAGCGTTCTGTTTAGATAACAGCTAATAGCTTGTTCGTGGGTGGCGCTGTGGGTTAAACCACAGAGCCTAGGACTTGCCGATCAGAAGGTTGGCGGTTCAAATCCCTGTTAAGCGGTGAGCTCCCGTTGCTCGGTCCCTGCTCCTGCCAACCTAACAGTTTGAAAGCACGTCAAAGTGCAAGTAGATAAATAGGTACCACTCCGGCGGGAAGGAAAACGGCGTTTCCGTGCGCTGCTCTGGTTCACCAGAAGCGGTTTAGTCATGCTGGCCACATGACCCGGAAGTTGTACGCCGGCTCCCTCGGCCAATAAAGCAACATGAGCGCCGCAACCCCAGAGTTGGTCACGACTGGACCTAATGATCAGGGGTCCCTTTACCTAATAGCTTGTTGGAGAGAGATGAAGTTCTTTTTTCTTCTAAGTCTTGAACATGGCAGATGGGTTCTTTCTTTTTTAAAGCACCCTCATTTAGCCTGCAGAGATTATCCTTGTTTAGAAGAAAATGGGTAACTCCAGGGTTGGATTAAGACCTTTAGAGGCCTAAGCACTTAAAAGATTTTGGTGCCCCCATACGTAACATATCTAATTCAAAATATAAACAATAATAAACCATAAAGTAAAATTTTATTTCTTGAAATGAAATAAAACTTACATTAAGATGGAAAATAATGATTTTTTTTGGTATTCTTCCACTTTATGTATTACTATTTTATCATTATGTATTTTTTATTATAGTGTGTGTGTGTGTATGTGTGTGTGTGTGTGTGTGCAATTTTCTCATTTATTGTAGGAGTCTTTTTTGTGGAACTTGGTTCAGCTGCACCATATGGTCCAATGGTAAATCCGGCAATGGGGGGGAAATTGTATTGCGTCCCTTCCCTTGATGCCCCAAGCATGTGCTTATGTTGCTTAATGTTTATTCCAGCCCTGGATAACTCTCATAGTCGCATGAGACTGTTTGAATGGAAGGGGCAAAGTCAGCTCCAAATCCATAGCCCCTCCACAAATACCTCAGAACAGAATCTGTTCCAAAACGTTTGAGTTTCAATGCGCGTCTTCCGATTGGCCGACAGCTAGGTTTTCGCACAAAGGAAGCTGCGTCGTATGTTTGGGTCTGAGGAACGTTTGAAAACCGGAGCACTTACTTCTCAGTTTTCAGCGTTTGGGAGCCAAAACGTTCAAGAACGGAGCCGTTCTTGTTCCAAGGTACCACTGTATTGGGTTCCACCTTCCATGAAGTGTAGAGAAGTTCAAACTTCACCTCTATCAAGAATTTATGTGAATTTTACCCCAAGACTTTTTTTTTGCTAACAGGGAGTCCTCTTCTCTATAGACCATTCTTTGCATGACTATAAGGTTAGAACACAGTCCTATGTTGTAAACCGTAAAAAACCGCCACAGTCTTGTTTTTAGAGCTTTTAGCTCACACTTTATGGTTGCTCATTCATTTGAATAGATTATTGTCATGCCTGAAGAATGTGCCAAAAAATTAATGTCTTAAAGTTGAGCAGGCCCACAGGACGCTCACAAGTTCTGAATACAAAGTGTAAAAATGCCAGCACTTAGAAAATGAAGGCTTTAATCTCCCCGTTATTAGTTTTGCATCTTTTCGAGCATAATAGCGAGGCACCCTCTCCTCGCAGGAGTGTGGGAAAATAACTGCTTTTGTAGAATTGCTTCTGACCCCAAAAGGAAATTGTTCTAGAAGCACAAAGTTATCATATTATGCATCACAAAGAAATAAATCAGTTATGTGTTGCCAGCAAGTATTTATTCCCATTCAAAGGGTAGTAAATTTAACAATGCAAAGTAAAATTAATAAGAACAGCCCTGCATTCTTCATTTGGATATTTTAATAAGCAGTTCTGAAGGATAATTACTGGAATTTTTATATAGTTTAAAGCTGGCTCTGCACTAAAATGGGTTTCTATGAATAAATAAAATGTAGCAATTTTCACTACATCTGTTAATTAAGATATGTTAACTAGATAAGTAGCAATGCCATTTACTCATTGTAATTTTTTTTTGGGGGGGGCGAGATAAATCACAGAAAGCTACCTATTATCCCCTTCACAATCTTAGCCCACATACTGAGAATGTGAACTCCATGTGGAAGCACAGCAGGGAAGGTATAAAACTGAGGTTATTTGACGAAGGCTTCTTTCGCTGTTATATTGATTATGTTTCTCTTTCCTGCTTAACAGAACGTTGCTGCGGTTCCTCTGAATTTTTTCTAGAGCAGAAAGTATTGATAGATATACTATTCATATGTTTATAGAACACTTTTATTTCGAAAAGGGAACAACATGCTAACATCTCGTGGGGATCTGCAACAAAATGTTGTCATATATCACTAGGCCCGGCACTTCATTAATGTATGGAATCCCTACCATAAAAAGCATTGATCGTGTTGACAAAGGATTAGACAACCCACAGACATTTTATCAATGAAGATAAATCGTAATGGAATCTTAATGGAATCCTTCACGTTTAGAAGGCCTGCAGTGTACCTCTGAATACCCGATGCTGAGGATAAAGGGTTGTGTCCAAAGTGTCATTAAGTAAGCCTTCTGTCAGAGCAAAGATTTTATGTTGCACAATGGGGAGTGCTCCCGTCCATTTCACTGGCATGTTCCCTAAATCTGTTTGGGGGTTGCCCCATCCTTCCAGGGCAGATTTGAGGAGGGGAGGATGTCTGTATAGGGAAGGAGAGGGGCAAAGTCCCATTGCACAAACAGAAATCATTGAGGAGATGGGATATGTTAGTTGTATGCTACTCATAGAGCAGAGGAAGTTCGTTACCTTTATGCCATCCTACTTTCTGTAGGATGCTTTCTGTAAGAATCCGACTGGTCTTCTAAGATAGATTGACCATTGCTGTAACCCAAATGGGTTTTCCCACCTGTGTTCTTAGCTGAAATCTAATTTATGATTTAATCTAGAGGGATGAAAATACAGGTGATATGGGTGCGTTAGACATACACAGAGTAGACCCATTGAAATTAATTTACTCAATGGGTCTACTCTCTGTTTGTGGCTTATTTGGCTAATTACCCAATGTGCGTTAAAAAAAGTTTCATCTTTGCAAATTTAGTCTTGTTTTGCATTTTTCTGTTGTGTACTGGGATCTTCAGCTGGAGGGTGCTATACACACATAGTTAATTTAATACTACTACCAATAATAATAATATTAAATAATATTAAATAAAACTCCCATCATGGGAGTTGTAGGCTGAAACATTTGGAAGGTGCCAGATTGACGAAGACTGGCCTTGATCCATTTCACTGGCATGTTCCCTAAATCTGTTTGGGGGTTGCCCCATCCTTCCAGGGCAGATTTGAGGAGGGGAGGATGTCTGTATAGGGAAGGAGAGGGGCAAAGTCCCATTGCACAAACAGAAATCATTGAGGAGATGGGATATGTTAGTTGTATGCTACTCATAGAGCAGAGGAAGTTGGTTACCTTTATGCCATCCTACTTTCTGTAGGATGCTTTCTGTAAGAATCCGACTGGTCTTCTAAGATAGATTGACCATTGCTGTAACCCAAATGGGTTTTCCCACCTGTGTTCTTAGCTGAAATCTAATTTATGATTTAATCTAGAGGGATGAAAATACAGGTGATATGGGTGCGTTAGACATACACAGAGTAGACCCATTGAAATTAATTTACTCAATGGGTCTACTCTCTGTTTGTGGCTTATTTGGCTAATTACCCAATGTGCGTTAAAAAAAGTTTCATCTTTGCAAATTTAGTCTTGTTTTGCATTTTTCTGTTGTGTACTGGGATCTTCAGCTGGAGGGTGCTATACACACATAGTTAATTTAATACTACTACCAATAATAATAATATTAAATAATATTAAATAAAACTCCCATCATGGGAGTTGTAGGCTGAAACATTTGGAAGGTGCCAGATTGACGAAGACTGGCCTTGATCCATTTCACTGGCATGTTCCCTAAATCTGTTTGGGGGTTGCCCCATCCTTCCAGGGCAGATTTGAGGAGGGGAGGATGTCTGTATAGGGAAGGAGAGGGGCAAAGTCCCATTGCACAAACAGAAATCATTGAGGAGATGGGATATGTTAGTTGTATGCTACTCATAGAGCAGAGGAAGTTGGTTACCTTTATGCCATCCTACTTTCTGTAGGATGCTTTCTGTAAGAATCCGACTGGTCTTCTAACATAGATTGACCATTGCTGTAACCCAAATGGGTTTTCCCACCTGTGTTCTTAGCTGAAATCTAATTTATGATTTAATCTAGAGGGATGAAAATACAGGTGATATGGATGCGTTAGACATACACAGAGTAGACCCATTGAAATTAATTTACTCAATGGGTCTACTCTCTGTTTGTGGCTTATTTGGCTAATTACCCAATGTGCGTTAAAAAAAGTTTCATCTTTGCAAATTTAGTCTTGTTTTGCTTTTTTCTGTTGTGTACTGGGATCTTCAGCTGGAGGGTGCTATACACACATAGTTAATTTAATAATACTACTACTAATAATAATATTAAATAAAACTCCCATCATGGGAGTTGTAGGCTGAAACATTTGGAAGGTGCCAGATTGACGAAGACTGGCCTTGATCGTTGTCTGAAAGCACATGATGCAGAAACATTAATGAGGCAAGCTGGTCTGGGTTCACCCTTTGGGAGTACCTGAGAACTCTACACTGCTTTGAGCATCATGGATGAAAGGTGGAATATAAATGTAAATAAATAAATGTGGTGTCACAAGAGAAAAGATCCTGCAGATTGAATGAAATAGAGGTATGGAGTTCTTCGCAGGGGACCATTACTTGTCCTAACACAAGATTGGAAAAGTAGTTGAATTTGAGACATTTTTTAAAAATACAAAGACCTACAGAAATAAGCTTTTAAGATCCATGCACTCACTGGTACTTACATTTAGGGCTTACCTATTTGCACTTATGGTTCTGAAACAGCTGTCCCCTGTGTCAAATAGGGGATCTTTCAAAAGTAGATTGTGGGGTCTGTCATTCCAAGAAGAACCATAAACAATTCTCACAGGACACTTCCTTGGACCCTAAGCAATGTGATGTGCTATTTTGCTATATAAGCCCCCCAAAATTACCGTATTTTTCGCCCTATAGGAAGCACTTTTTCCCCTCCAAAAATGAAGGGGAAATGTGTGTGCGTCCTATGGGGCGAATGCAGGCTTCCGCTGAAGCCTGGAGAGCGAGAGGGGTCGGTGGGGACCGACCCCGCTCGCTCTCCAGGCTTCGCGGACCTCTCTGCAAGCAGCGGGAGCGCTCCCACTGCTTGCGGAGAGTTGCCAGCATGCCGAAGCCTGCGCGCGCTAAGATCAGCGCACCCAGGCTTCGCGGACCTCTCAGCAAGCAGCGGGAGCCAGCGCTGGGCTCCCACGGCTTGCAGAGAGCTGCCTGTTTGGGGGCTGGGGTCGGGGGAAGCTCGGGCCTCCCCCGCCCCAGCCCCGCGCCTGGGGGGGGAAATAATTTTTTTCCCTTTATTTCCCCCCCAAAAACTAGGTGCACCTTATGGGACGGTGCGTCCTATAGGGCGAAAAATACGGTATGTACTAAGAAGTATTCAATTAAAGGAATGGACACTAAGCACATCAAACCTAATCAGTAGTGAAAATTAACAAGAGATTGCACATGAGCAATTTAGATCAATTCACCAGTGGAAGTTAGTTTTGGAAATAATGTTTTTTTGTTTTGTTTTTCCCCCAGATAAAAGGAGCACAAAAATGGAAAACAGAGCCTCAAGCAGGCTATAACTCCAAATAGCATTTGTTTGTTTTTTGTTCAGTTTTTACAAAGGAAGATCAAGACAGCATCCCCAGGTAATGTAAGCATCTGCAGATGGAAAACTCTTCCATCTAAGCAACATTAAGCTGATTGAAATATCAAGTACTGGGTGAAGGCAAGCTATCTGAAATATCAGTAACCTGACCATGAACATATACAGTTGTATCTACCTGCAGTATCAGCATGACACCATAATTTATTATGTTTCACTGGTGCACCAGTAATCATCTACATTGTCACTTTCAACATGGCTACATACAGAAGCAGCTTAAGATGCATGAAATAACCTGCAAATAATAATAATAATAATAATAATAATAATAATAATAATAATACAACAAATAACCTGGTAAGGAAAGCACAATCCATGTTAAACAGAAAAGAGACAACCCAGAACCAAAGTTAGATTATTATTTTTTGGCTGATCTAATGAAGGCTATAGTTGTTTAAGAATTGTATGTAGTTCCTCTGCTATTATTTTATAAAATGAAAATTAAAAAATGGAAATGCGGAAAATTCCCAACATTCATTCCTGCTATATCAAATTCGGGATGAAATTGTCATATCCAATTTTTAATGTGGTTTTATGTTGCCTTCTGTAAACATATAAATAAATAAAAATTGAAGTGTGCCTATTGACAACACAGTTTCATCAGTGTCTGGTCGTCCCCCCAAACCTTGATTGGCCAGTTACTGGTTTTATTATAGCAGTTTTGTTCTTATTGTTCTCAATAGCAAAGGGTATTGTATGAAAAAATAATATTTTTACATCACTGGGTTCTCATGACAGCTCTGTACATTATGTTAGGTGGTGAGATTTGCCCAAAGTTACCAAGAAGTTTCATGGCGGAGCAAGGATAATCTCATAACCAAACACTGTCTTGCCCCAATTGCTGAACTGGAATGTGGAAAGGTGTGTGAAACCTTTGGGGTGTTAAAAGTATGCTGTTTGTTTACAAGATATGTTTCTTTTGCTGCTGGGGGGCCAACATTATCCCTATTCACAGTCTTGGTTGGAATGGAATCAACCATCACAATGATGTAGCATTACTCTACATAGCAGGCAATGAAAGGAGTTTCCACCAGAGAACATCAGCTGCCTCCATTTTGTGTGTTCCTTCATGAGCACGTTGGCTTCCATTTTGTCTTGAAAGAAAGGCTGGGGAAATCTAGAAAACTAGTTTCCATCAAACTCTATTGAAATGGTCAAGAGAGAATCTCCAGCCTCTTTACAGTGCCATGGACCTCCTGAAATGTTTATTGCTTTTCCTCTTCCTCTTTCCTTTGCTATGTGGCAACATGCACAGCTGGTCTTTGAGATGCTACACTTTTGATTGGTTTGGAGGGAGGGGAGTTTATTAACTAAGCCTGGTCCCTGCTGTAGTGGAATTGCCCCTAAAGTTGTTATCTATCTCCTCCCAAGCTTCAGATACAAATAACAATGCTAAAGTAGATTCTAACCATTATGAAAGTTCACTTAGGTCAATGTTAATGGTCCTAGGAAGCTCGATATTCAGTTGAAATGCAGTGGGTCATTTCAGTTTGATGTTATAAGGTATAGGGAATTCCAAAAGCTAAAGCTGGCACCTAACTACATTGAACTTCTGCAAGGAGGTTAAAGCTGCAGTGAGGTTGATAATAGCAGTTCTCATGACACAGTTTATCTGGCTTCGGAGAAACTACTTTTGTGAAATACAAAATGACAGGCTGCTGATAAGGAATGAAGCACCAGGGATTGAGGGCAGAATCACAGGAAGCAATGTGCTGAAGACACAGTATTTGCAAAGTAAAGTGTTTACCCAGGTCTCTCTGGGGTCAATGGTTAGATTGAAATTTTATTTACATAAATGGCTTACATGAACAGTGGAAAGTAGGAAGTTCAAAAGGATTCGTCAGCTGTCCTGCCGGGTGTCATGGTTTGGTCCTGATGAATCACTGCAAATTCAGTTCTTTCTTTTCTGTTGTTGTTGCTGAAGCTAACTTTATCTTCCAAACAGAAAAAGAGATTTGCAATAGTGAAAAATGGAATTGGCTTAGGTAATTAAAAACCAAACTCAGGCTGCTCTCTTTGAGTGTCTTTCATCCGACTCACAATCTAATTTGTGTTGCAGGACAGTAAAGATTTGGGTCTATGAGCCCAGGTGAGAGTTAAAGGGAAAGTAGTTGACCTCTTTGTCTATGGAAGAAAATATTTGGGCCTCTGCTCATGGGGCTGGATCCTTGTGGTGCTAGCCTTTCCCATGTCCAAGGGCAGAGTTAGTCTTCTGTTTCTATACAAGGAAAAGAGGGGTGGGGGAATAACGGGAAACAGAAATGGTCAGGGAAAATAAGCCTTGAGTTGTTTTGCTTGAGTACTCTGGCATCGTAAGAACATATTGTATAGCCCATCCAGTACTGCATTCTGTTCTCATGATGGCTAACCTTATTCCTGTGGGATATGCCAGTAGTCCTATGTGTCCCTAATTCCCAGTTGTGATATCGCTTTAAACGTCTTCCAGCTTGTACAAGTTGAGGTTGAATCATGACAAGACAGAAGTACTGTTTTTGGGGGACAGGGGGCAAGCAGGTGTGGGGGACTCCCTCGTCCTGAATGGGGTAACTGTGCCCCTGAAGGACCAGGTGTGCAGCCTGGGAGTGATTTTGGACTCACAGCTGTCCATGGAGGTGCAGGTCAATTCTGTGTCCAGGGCAGCTGTCTACCAGCTCCATCTGGTATGCAGGCTTAGACCCTACATGCCTGCAGAGTATCTCACCAGAGTGATGCATGCTCTAGTTATCTCCCGCTTGGATTACAGCAATGTGCTCTACATGGGACTACCTTTGAAGGTGACCTGGAAACTACAACTAATCCAGAATGCAGCAGCTAGATTGGTGATTGGGAGCAGCAGCCGAGACCATATAACACCCATCCTGAAAGACCCACATTGGCTCCCAGTACATTTCCGAGCACAATTCAAAGTGTTGGTGCTGACCTTTAAAGTCCTAAATGGCCTTGGCCCAGTATACCTGAAGGAGTGTCTCCACCCCCATCGTTCAGCCCTGACACCGAGGTCCAGCTCCGAGGGTCTTCTGGAGGTTCCCTCACTGTGAGAAGTGAAGTTTCAGGGATCCAGGCAGAAGGCCTTCTCGGTAGTGGCGCCCACCATGTGGAACACCCTTCCATCAAGGAAATAAACAACTATCCGACTTTCAGAAGACATCTAAAGGCAGTCCTGTTTAGTCAGTCTGTTTTGGGAAGTTTTTAAGGTTTGAAGTTTCATTCTGTTTTTAGTGTTCTGTTGGGAACCGCCCAGAGTATTATTATTATTATTATTATTATTATTATTATTATTATTCAAAGATCATGCAGATATTAGTTGTATAGAGAATATTTTTGATAGACAACAGATCAAGGTGAATTCCACAGAGATAATTTCTTTTTTTCCATCTTCAGAAGAAACCTCTCCAAAATATTTGTGATTGCCTCTGCTTTGGGATAAAATACTTTGAACGAAGGGATTTTATTTCGGAAACAGTGATTGGTCTGGCTTAAATGTTACATCCCTTGGTTTTGTGCCAGTGCAAAGTAGGAGTGCTTTCTATTTTCTAGTCCAAGTGACTTCCAGTCCTCATAACATATTTTCCAGATACAAAATATCGAAATATATGCAGAACATTATTTAACTTAGGGCTATGTACAAATGCCTTCCTCAGACTTTTCAGGAGCCTCATTTTCCCTTTGGAGAACACAAAAAACAGAGAGGGGGACATTTTGGCTATGTTCAGAGGGTGCATAAAATGTTAAGGATGGGGGGCAGGAAATTCACTAGTGTTCATCTTAACTCCTCACTGTTGCTAGTCCTGTATATTACCCTAGAATATAATTACATCATTGGCATTGGTGGCTGCCATCTCCCCCCACAAAAAAAATCATGGAAAGTCCTCTCAAAAGGCACATTTAAATATGTTTTCAAATATATATTTAAATGTGTATTCTGCCACCCCCCCCTCAGAATCCATTTATAAATATGTTTTTGATAAATTGCTGAGAACTACATTACAACATTCAGGGAAGTGCAAAATTCATTGCACAGCTGTGATCCAATGTGCACCTTAGTCCAAAAGATGTAGATCACATCAGTTCATATACGAATTACATATGCAAAGATCTAATCCCTCAAGCATCCCGAACCATAAAGTGGAGATTGTCACTTGCAGCAATTAATTATAGCCCTTATCCAGCAGAGGTTTTGATCTATAAAGCCTGAAATAGCAATCCTGATATGTTATGAACACCAGTTACTATTTAATTTGTGCCACTAATGAGCTGGATGTTTTACAGAGCACAGAGAGGAAGTGGCACTTAGATGTTTGAAGAGGCCAAGGGCCTCCAAAGTTTGCATTGATTTCTCCCCCTCTACTGCCCTGGTTGCTCTCCTCTCCTCTGACCAAGCTGTGGGGAAGGGATCAAAGAGATCCCTTACCATCAGGACGGAATGCAAGGGAATGGATCCCTTTTTCTTTATTTTTCCTGAAAACAGAAAAAGACATTTCCTTCCCTTCCTTGCCTTACTAAGAAGCAGGGAAGGGAAAAATTGGTTTCATATTTTAACCTTTCGTTATAATTTTTTAAATGAAGATTGTTGATGTACTGACGCCAGCACACCAGAAAACTACTTTAAAAAGTTTTGAGGGGAGGTTAGAAAAAGAGAGCCATTTGACCTGACCGCCTGCCTGATTAGTCCCCTGGTTTCTCTTTTCTCTGAAGTCCTTTATTTATTTTACCATATGAAATTATATAAAAAAATCAAATACATAACCATATACAGAGATTCCTCCAAATCTCAGGACTCCCCCCACCTCCTTCCTGGAGTCCCATTTTAAACATTAAAAACTGCATCTTCTTTCACACACTAACTATTATATCAATCCATATTTTCCATGGTAATTGGTACCCCTGGTTGTTGTTTTCCCCTGCATCATTTCTCCCACAACTTCTGCTTACTAGGTGGTGCTGATTTCATAACTTCCATCAGAATGAAACTACAGGAAGTTGCACTGGCCACATGGGGCCTAGAGGCACCACAAGAAAATAAAAATGACAACTAGAGCTGTCTTGAGTTGGGATGGGAAACTTTTTGTGGACTGAAGGTAGCACCCCTTCATGGGCAACCTTCCAGAGGCCACATGCTCCTGGTGGGCAAGTCCAGAGGCAAAAACAGGCAGAGCACCATTCGTGAACCCTTACCCCTGTACAAATGAATGCATTTCAGCCATCTGAAAGTTAGAGATTTTTACACAGACCTCTTTCCATCCTCTATTCAAGTAAGCAAGAAGCATTACCATTGTTCAAGGACACATGCTAGTTAGACAAAAGCACAGAGCAGGGATGCTGAGGGATGTGTCTTGGGGAGAGGATATTGGCTGAGGAATGATCTGAGGGCCAGAAAGAAAGGTCTGGAGGGCCAAATCTGAGGTTCTCCACTCCTGTTCTGGAGCATGAGTCTGGCAGCAGCATGTACACTGTATAATGTTTTTCTTTTGTTTTTCTTTTAAAGGAAATACTTTATGGGGAACACCAATAACTGTTCCCCGCAGCCCTTGTGGGGTCACTGAAGACAGCAGTGATGTGATCCCTCCCCAACAGCAGGGGCAGACCAATCAAAATCTTAGAAAGCCAGCATTATTCACAGTGGGGTAAATTGTGCCCATGTAACTTATCAATATTCCAAACTTTATTTAGGAGCAGGGCTGAGTGAGCTGAGCTGTCCCAAGCCTGGCAAAGAGAAGAAGAAGAAGAAGAAGAAGAAGAAGAAGAAGAAGAAGAAGAAGAAGAAGAAGAAGTTGCCCCACCCACTCTGAGCTGCTTCCAACATATATAGAAACATAAGGAAACATTACACATTAAAAGGCTTCCCTACATAGGGCTGCCTTCAGATGTTTCCTAAAAGTTATATAATTACTCATCTCCTTAACATCTGATGGGAGGACATTCCACAGGGAGGGCGCCACTACTGAGATGACCCTTTGCCTGGTTCCCTTAGCTTCACTTCTTGCACTGAGGGAACCGCCAGAAGGCCCTCGTTGCTGGATCTCAGTGTCTGGGCTGAACAATGGGAGATGCTCCTTCAGGTATACTGGGCCGAGGACGTTTAGCTCTTTAAAGGTCAGCACCATCACTTTGAATTGTGCCTCTAAAATAGAGTTTGGCTTACACAAACCATTTTTTTTGTGGGGGGGGGCAGTGTTGCTTCTTCCAGGTTCCTAGTACACATGGCCAAGTGGAATGGTGTTTGGAAATGGTATAAGTCTCCCCCTGCCTTGCCACAACTGTGGAACATCCCTTGGGGGAGGGATGAGCCCCAGTTGACCCAGGAAGGAGGACTTACAGCAGCACATATCCAGCTGAGATGGGATGAAGGACTTCAGCTGGCATAGCCTCAAGCTCATCTTCTCCCAACTCTGCGCATACCAGCAGTTCTTGACCTTGAATTGCTCTCTCCTTCAGGAGTGCATCATGTATATGTTTATCTCATTCAATTACACCAGAGGTCTGATTTTTTTTGGAATGGATACCAAGAGCAAGCTCCTACAAAATAGTTGCCTAAACAGATGTTTCCGAAGAAGCCACGTTTAATAACAGTACCCATGCTAACTTGCAAATTTATTCTAAATGCAATTCATGAGGCACCTAATGGTATCATTGGAAATGAAAGGCTCAGAGCCTGCAGTTAAGAAGGCAGACAGATTAGGGATGGGGAGGGGTTGCGATGCTGTTAGGCTGCTATCTTCTTTAAGGGATATGAAGCTTTGCATATTTTCTTCATTATGTTCCTATTTCAGTGGAAGCTTTTGTGACAAGCTCAGCTTCTTTTCAGTCAAAACGCTACATCGCCGGACCTTAGAGCAATTCACATATGCTTCTCTGTGATGACTCAGCCCCAGAAGCTACTATCAAAAGAGTTTTACTCCCTCGGGCAACTTCTGTTTGTCTCTGCGTACAAATAAGCGCAAAAGCAGCCACTTGGAAACACACACGGGAAACTGATTACACCAGTCCCCTTCGCGAAAGTGATTACAATGCTGATGATAAAAAGAAAGAAAAATGAAAAGACAAAGAGAATCCCCTGCAGACGCTTTTGGATAATGCACACTTTTGGAAAGAAAACTCCTGTTTTGTTTTTGCAACTTAAAACAAAACAAAAATGAATAGGAAAGCATTTGGGTCTGTGTGGGAAGAGGATGTCTTTGTGGGGGGAAAGTATAAAAAGCTGCTAGTTATTCTAAACAGAAATCTTAAAAGAGGCCTGCACAATTTGGAGAGTTGAGCCAATGAAGCTCACAAACCTTTGTGGCAGGCCACAAAGAGGGGAGTAGACAACAGGGACGAGGGAGGAATCCATAGAACTTGAATTCCAAAGTGGAATCATCAGATTCAATCTGGGAAGATCATGACCGGGATTGGATGAGGAGTCCACTCCAGAATCTGCCTTTAATGGGCACCTGAGGGCTGCGGCGCTGTCTGGTAAGCATTTTATCTTGCCTCTAGAAAGCTCCGAAATAGGTCATCCAGCCACTCATGGTCTGGAGCAGCTATTCTGTGTGGGGCTCTGTGGTGCCACACACTTTGAATAAAACAGAGCAAGTCCCCCTGGGAGCAATGGGACTTGATGATGTTTGGTCACTTTTAGGGGGAATTGCATGGTGAAGAATATTGATGCCACCATGTAAAGATATACATGCTACATTTCCCCCAGTTTAAATCAGCTCCACAGAAGACATGTACTCTGCACAAGGAAACCTATGGACATCCAGAGGCTTCCTTCCTCATCTCCATGACAACAAAGCATACAATTCTTTCCTGTCCCTGCAACACCCTCCTTGCCCTTCAATATTAGTGGCACCTTCCTTTTATACCCTCAGCCAGTCTTCACGATCATCATAAGGTTATGCCATCAGAGGTCGAGCAGCTGATGCTGTCTCTCTCCCAGGGTGCGCTGAAGAGGATAATCTTTATTTTTCTTAACTGAAAAAAGAATAACCTGTTGCCAAGGATTTGTATCAGGGTTCTGTTGAGTTGGGACATCATGCTTTCAATACTGGTGTGAAAAGGACAGAAGCTAACTCGAACTATAGCTCTCTTGAGGCATTCAGTTTCCCTATACAATTAGAATTATGTGAGGGATAGTTGGGGTGCGATTGTCGCATCCCTTCCCCCTCGGTTGTAGCCCCATGCCAGTTATCATTGCATGAACCAATGTGTTGAAGAGTGGATGTCTGCAGTGGTGAGCTTGCTTTACTTGTGACAACCCACTACATGACTGAGAACCCTGATCAAGATGGCAGACCGTAGATGGCCATTGACAGATTGTTGCCAGTGGCTCTCTATCCCTTTGCCATCCCAAAGCACATTGCTCATGGTCATGCCTATGCAATATTCATTTCCGAATAGCTCCCTGAATGGTGGCTGGCTGTGCTGCTTTCAAATGGGAGCCAAATCTGGTTCCCATCTGTTGTGGCAGCCCATCATCTTAATTCACTGAAAACACTGTGCCCTGGCCTATATGTCAATAGATTGCATAGCTCTATAGAGTGATATTTTATAGATTAAATAGAACTAAAGGCCAGGACTTTGTGTTTTCAGAAAATGAAGGTGTTGCTGCAGCTGTCAGGGAGAATGGTGAATCGAGGCACGATCAGGTCAGGTCAGTGAAGATACCTTCTGATCCCCTATGGCTCTTAGCCAATGCCCAACCTAGATCACTTTTGCCACCAGACCTGGCAGAACACATTAAAAAGTACAAAGGCTCCCTGCCACAGATGTTTTTACTGCAGTACATGGAGGAGGGGGAAGTAATAGGTACATGACAAATGTGGTGGAGCTAGCTAGTGCATCCTCACCTATGAGGAGAAGAATGCCTGAATAGGACTAATGGTTACTAAATGAAATCCAAGCTAGAAATGTTGGCAGATCTCAGATTCAACCATAAAAGCCAAATGCAGCTGTGCCTTCCCAGTACATCATGGATGGAACAAAGTGAGAACAACAAAGTGAGAAATTTCCTACATCAAATTTCTGATCTTAGTCACCTCTTTCAAAAATGTATCGACCCTGTTTAAGGAAAACAAAACACAGCTCAGCAGGAAATATAATTTCCCAAGGCCTTGTCTAGTTTCTCATTGAATCATACAAAATAAGACAACTATTTAAAACAGGTGAGCAATTCTTGAAAAAATACGATGGCCAGCACACACACACACACACACACACTAAATTACTCTGCCATTAGCCTAATATTGAAATTGTTCCTGTTTGTAGCCAAGGTGACTTATTCACTGATAAGGGGTGACATGCAAAAGCAGGCAAACAGAGCTTGCAAAGGGCTCTCCCTGGGAAATGGTTCTCTGCTTGGATTCCTTTCATACTACACAGCTAAAGTGAATGTTCAGTTGTGGTGAAGATAGCCAGTGAAGCAAATGATGAGATTACAGTTCAAAAAGAAGAGATAGGGAGGGGGAGGGGGAGGAGGAAACGATTATTAACATGAATCACTCTGATGTTTTTCAAAAGCACCAAGCAAGATACAGATATTAATAATGCCAATCAGAGGTATTAAGGACATTGTAAATTCCTTCACACCTTACTTACATAAAAGGAGAGAACCATTAAAAGTGGTTGGGGTCACAAATATTTAGCTGAACCCTTGGTCCTTACTGGGGAAACCCAGCCAGATGGGTGGGATATAAATAATAAAATTAGTATCATTATCATTATTGCAGTCCACGGTTTTTGAAAAAGCTTGAAGAGGGGAAGGCTGCTGAATGTGCATTATTATTATTATTTCCTTTTTTCAGTTTATGTTTCTCCCTTTATCCATGGGTGATGTGCAACATTAAGAACATATCTTATGCAGGATAATCATAAAAACAGAATACGCAATGTAATAATACAATAATCATAATGACTCCTCCCCATTTAACTTGCCATAGACTAGCTGGTGGCCATTTAATGCAATGGAGGTGGGGGGCTCTGAAACTCCTTCTGCCACCGTCTGCCTCTGGTGGAGCTGCTCTTTGAGCCTTGGATTCCCAACCCAAGACTATGGGGCACCCACATGCTCCTTCTCACGAGAGTTGTGGCTCTGGCTGCTGGAGACAAATCACGCCCCCTCACCACCCCTGGTTGTCATGCCACAGATGTCAGCAAGTGTGATGTGGCTGGAGAAGATGGACTGTTCCTGTGAGATGGATCCCTGCACATTCACAGAGACAGTCTGTGTGTGCTCATCACACTTTCCCACTTCAGGCCTTTCCACAACCCTTGACCGAAGAATGGTATACTCCTTCTGTTGGAGATGGTCATCCTCTTCCACCGAGCGTGCAGTTTCGGGAGGGATGCACATGGAGCGGTGAGGGAGGAAGGAGACGCCGGCCTAGCCAACCACATCAGACGAATCAACCCTGGCAATCAATGGGGTGACAGATGTCTCAGCCAGATCACCCTCACATATGAAAAAACAGTTATGTCCCTTTGGAGATGGCAGTATTGAGTCAGTGGCTTGTGTGCTTCTGGCTTGCACTCTTTATAAAGATTTGAGGAGTGAGGTTATTACCCCTCTATTATTGTTGCTCAATCATTGCTACTGTGTCCTTTTTTTAAGCAGATCAAGATGACCAGGTGACAGCAAAAACTGCAACATTTTTAGCGGGGGCAATTAGAATAAGATCTATTATTTGATTATTGATGTAAACCCCCAAAATGTATTTTCTGTCTTCAGTACATTTCATTTTACTTTATTGCTATGGCTAGTGGCTGATGCAAATAAAGATTCTTCTGATTCTGATTCTTCTTCTTTCCACAATGTGTGGACAGCCTGAGAACAGGGTCTAGATAAGCCTGTGCAACTTTGTAAACTATAGTAGTAGGACGAATATAAAAAAAGGAGGAAAGAAAATGTTTGTTCAATTTAAACATTGCTTTCTGCAGTGTTTTCTAAATCACACACATTCGCTGGCGTTGCAGAGAAGCATATGCAATTGTACTAATAGTACAGTGCATACTTCAACTCCGTAATGTAATTTTAGAAATTATCCTTTTAAAGCTAGAGCTTAGAAGGAGTGGAACACAAGGCAAAGCAAACCAAGGGGGAAATAAGAGAGCAAAACTAAAAAAATAAACACCACATTCTCAGCGCTAGTACAAAAATTTCCGAGACATGACAATTGCTTGACAATAATGGAAGTAAAATATTTATACACCTATCCCTCAAATCAAGATACATGAAATATATCTAAATGGCTATGTTTCTCCCAAAACAGCTGCTGATCATATGTAGCCAAAGACACCATGATTTCTATAGCTGTTTTTTTTCTTTCTTTCCAAAAAAAGGAAATACTGGTAAATCTCTTTCTCAAAAATAATATGCCCCAAAATTGTTAGAGCACTTTCATACCACTTCAAAACTTAATCGAAGATTCCCTGATTGGTAGTTTAGTCTGAAAAGGATTAATCTTAAGGATTAATACTCAAAATTATAATCATAATGGAGAGCAAAATTGTTAGTGTTGAGCAAATCAAACCACACTATGAAACTGTGGCTTGAGGAAGTTCAGAGACTCTCCATTGACAGTTGAATGAGGAGGCATTCTGAGTAGCATCAGAAACACATGTAGTTTTGAAATACAAGCAAAGTTTAGTATACTGCATACAGATACATTGAAGAATGGATAGCTAGAGAGCGAGAGAGGTTTAGAGGTTCTACATAGAAGTTTACATACACATACATTGCTCAGTCAGCTCTACTGGCTTTTTGAACCAGCTTCTGACAACCAACAATCACTACTTTAGCAACAGAATTAAACAAACCTAGGAGTTGAACTAGATTAATGGATCAGCCAACTTTTTCAGCAGGGGGCCGGTCCACTGTCCCTCAGACCTTGTGGGGGGCCGGACTATATTTTGAAGGGAAAAATGAACGATTTCCTATGCCCCACAAATAACCCAGAGATGCATTTTAAATAAAAGCACATATTCTACTAATGTAAAAACCTGATGATTCCCAGACCGTCTGCGGGCTGGATTTAGAAGGTGATTGGGATGGATCCGGCCCCCGGGCCTTAGTTGGCCTACCCATGAACTAGAAGCTCAGCAGAAGACATGGAATGAAAATCTGGTTGCCAATGCACAGCTGCAAAGTGGTGCGAGGAGAGTGGAACTTGCAGCAGGGAAGTTGCAAGTGGGAAACCGGTGCTTCACCCTTCCCCTACATGCTGCTTCCCCTCCTCCCTCCACAAAAGCCTCTTCTTCAATTGCTTTTTCTTCAGTTGCTTTTCTGTTTCTGCCTGGGAAACAGTTGGGGGAAAGATCGTTGCAGGAAGAAAGCAGTAGGTGAAGGAAGGGGGCAGGTGTGAGAAGTATTTACGCCACAAGCCCGCTAATAATAACTAGCTCCAGGTACTCCATTGAAGTCATTTGCATTGCTCAAATGGATGCTGGGACAGTTTGTAGGCTTCGTGGATTATCTCTTCTAGGTTCTGCTAGTAGACATCTCGCATTATGCTGAACTTTGAAGTCTAGATAAACAAAAATGTAATACTGTAGTACCTTAGGTTAAGTACTTAATTCGTTCCGGAGGTCCGTACTTAACCTGAAACTGTTCTTAACCTGAAGCACCACTTTAGCTAATGGGGCCTCCCGCTGCTGCCGCGCTGCCGGAGCACGATTTCTGTTCTCATCCTGAAGCAAAGTTCTTAACCTGAAGCACTATTTCTGGGTTAGCAGAGTCTGTAACCTGAAGCGCATGTAACCCGAGGTACCACTGTCACAGTCTCTCTCTCTCTCTCTCTCTCTCTCTCTCTCTCTCTGTGTGTGTGTGTGTGCATACACACACATATGTACTAATTCAAGAAATAATGAATTGCCATTCCAAATAATGCATTACAGACAACAACTTAATGTTGCAGAACTATAAGTAACCCCATGCTGTGGGAAAAGGCTTGTGCTTTCCTATATGTGTACCAGGCTGATTGCTACTTTAATACATATCATAAAAGGGGGACAATGCCAGATTTCAATTTTTTAGTAATTTAGGAAGGCAGGCTGTTACAGAATTTGAAAATAATTTTAAAGTGTATCATTTTCATGGACATCAACTAGTCTTGATGCTTTTCTTATACAGATATTTATTAATATGGGGAACAACAGGGGCTCATTTCAGACAAACCAGGCTGTTACAAGAATAAGCAGCAGAGAGGGTATGCTCATGCACTTTCTCCCCCTCTTCTATCTTCCTTCAGACACAAGGCAAGAAGACTTGAAGCTTCCACTTCTGGTTTGCCATCCCATCCAAATGTAGCAAACTGCAGGATCCAAAGCCAGAATCAAGCTTTGGGTGGGATTCTGGACTGAGAACAAATGATGGCTTGTGTAAACCAGGGTTGGGTAACTTGTAGCCCTCCAGACCCTACCAGACCACAACTCCCTTCATCACTGAACATTGGGGCATGCTGGCTAGGGTTCATGGAAGCTGGAATACAGCAACACCTGCAGGATCACTGCTGCCTTTCTGTTGCAGAAATCATAGCCTGCTGTACTGGGACAAAAATGACTAGAATTTTCAGAGGTCCACTCCATGTTTTTCTAGAAGGTGCGGCATAACAAAATCTGGAGTAGTTCCAACTCAGAGCCTATTTGGGATTCATGACTCCTTCATTCTGCTGGGGGTTCATGACTCCAGGACTGACCTGCTGGGAGCCTGAAGGGCCCTGCCCTGCTTCTCTCCACCCTGGCTTAGGCAGGACCTGACAGGCTCCATAAAGGACTGCTGGGCAGAGAGGGCTCCGTTTTTGCTTTTGTTTTTAAATTGCTTTTATTTTTTATCTATGTCATTTTAAATTGTGATTGATATTCATGCTGTATTCTTACTTTTAGATTTTATGATTTAGGTGGAAATTGTTTTCCATTTGGTTGTGTACTTTTGATGTGTTTTATTTATTGTTTACGGTTTTTGTTATGTTGGTAATTATGTAAATCTTGTCATCTTGTAAGCTGCTTTGAGCATTGTTTTAACTATGGAAAGGCGGTATACAAATAAAATGATGAATGAATAAATGAATGAATGAATTCTTCAATCTAGACCAGGCTTCCTCTCTCTCTCTCCCTATATATATAAAAAAACACATTTTTATTGGTTTTTTAACATATCATTTTCAACAATCATTTAACATAAATTCTTATCTTATACAATATTTTCAGACTTTTGTCAACCACCTCTGATGATTTTCCTTTCTTTATCACTTATTCTGCATTTCTTAATTTCTCTATTACTCTTAATTATCATTAACTAATAATTATCTTCATAGTCTTTCTTGCAATATTCCTTTTTTATAAATATTTATTGAATTTTCCAATTTTATACAAACAGAAAAGAAAAAAGAAAAAGAAAAATATTAAAAACAAATCAATTTCAATCACAGTTTTTCAATAACATGTTTCTTTGACTTCCTCATACCTCCCCTTCTTATTTTCTAATTCAAATTGTTAATCCAGCAAATCCTAATCTCTTAACATTCCTTTTAACTAACACCTTATTTTCCAATCAACTTTTTTAAATTTTATGACTTAAACAATCTTTCTTGCAATATTCCAAACAGTCCTCCTTACAGAACTTCTTGCAGTCCTACTTAGACCAGGCTTCCTCAACCTCGGCCCTCCAGATGTTTTGAGACTACAATTCCCATCATCCATGACCACTGGATCTGCTAGCTAGGGATCATGGGAGTTGTAGGCCAAAAACATCTGGAGGGCCGAGGTTGAGGAAGCCTGGTCTAGATGTACCATGAGAACCAAAACTTAGAACACAAACCAGCAGCAGCAAAACAGGGACCAAGGACAAAGGTGGAAAGAGTAAGCCTCTAGTCCTGAAATGCTGACATGCAGATAATCACAACTTGGTAATTTGCATATGATTCCTATGTAGATTTGGCAATAGCAACTAGGAAAGCAGAGATCAAGAGCTGAGGGCTTGACTGGAGGGAAGTGAACCCAAATCCAGCTCTGCAAGGTGTTCAGTAATGGAGTCCAAGCTCAAAAATTACAGCTCAGTATATGAATTTGCTGGGCTCCCAACTCAACTTTATTTTCAAGTAAGCTTCCTTGCCTCAGATAATAATCTTCTGCTAGTAATTTAAGAACATTGCTAGCAGCTTTTTAAAAAAGGTTATTTCTTTTATATTGCACAGGGGTGCTGTTGTGCTCCAATAGATGCTACCAAAAAATCTGAATGAATAAAAAAAGCATTGCAAGTTATTTCCTGCTGAAGTGGAAGTGGTTCTTTTTAAAAAAAATTGTACAGAATAGGGTTTCTTTCTTCCCTCTCTTCTTTTTCTGAGGCAATTTGGAACTCTTGCTTTAATTTTGTGTTCACAGGTGCTGTTTGCCATAGGTGAACCACTTGTTTTTTTGCAACAAGGGGAATTTGCCAATCACTATAGGTGTGCTCTCTAAGTTCAGCCATATGAATTGGAAGTGGAAGCTCAAAATGCAATAGTACTGAAGTGTAGGTGGGTTCCCATGAGGCAAGACACAGTGATAACAGCAAGAACCTTTATTGAACTAACAGAACTAGGCAACAGAAGCAAAGCAACTGCTTGTATACATTTCTGAAGGCCTGGGCCACACCCACGCCCAACATGATTGGCTGTCTAAACTTCCAAGCTGCAAATCAAGACTCAGAGTTTCAGGGCCAATGGCAGAGGTCCAAATCCTGAAATGTTCTGTGATTGGATATCGTGTATCCAGGGACTCAGAATCCTTAGTCCAGACTCAAACTCAGGCAAGCACTGAATACATAACAATTACATTACTCTGTTGACAGGGCCAGCATAAACTCAGTTGATTTCATATATCCTACCAGCTGCTGGTGCTGGCATTGATGTTGTCAAGCAATTCTTATCCCCATACTGGCCTGAGCAGTTCATTTTAACTTCAGAAATGTATGGGCTACCAACACACTGAGAGGATGAAAACATTTTAATTGTGCCAATTACATCTCTTGACAAACAAAATATGCTGGATGGGAAGCCTTTGGCTTTCTGCAGCAGGGCTTTTCTTATGTTCTTATGAGGTTCAGGATTGAGCCATCATAGAATTGTAGATCTGGAAGGGACCCCGAGGTGACATACATAGGTACGTGAGGTGGCTGTGATGCATGAATTATCCCCATTGTGTTCTTGTTTTTGTAAACCGGACAAACTCCATATTGAAGCAGGCAACTGCATTCCAAGTGGGTAGAGTGTCATTGTGCTCATTTTCTACTTGTGGGCTGCTTCTTCTTTTTAAAATAGTTTTTATTTCATTTTACGAGTATATAATTACAACAATACAACCATTCACATCCACATTTACAGATTTCTCCGAATCTCTGGACTTCCCACCTCCCCTCCATGGTTCCTATTATTAAACCTTTCCTACTGCATCTTTTCCAATAATCTATATTTTATATAACACCATTGTCTCCATAGAACTTTCTACATTACAAGTGTTATCACTTGCGGGCTTCTCATAGGCCACTGAGAGAACAGGTTGCTAGGCAGAACATTTGATGTGGTTCTTCTTAATGTAGGTTCTGGAGACTGTGGCAAAGAGAGAGCAAGTTTAAAGATTAGAGGTACGTGTTACCTATAATGTTGTGGATAACCCACTTTCATGTACAAGATTCAGAATGGAATTAAATCAACACTCAGAATATACCAATTCTCTTCACTCCCTGTTAAAAATATAAATTTAACATGCATAAAATGCAGTGTTTATATGCTCTGAAGTAAACAAAAAAACAAAAAACAACAACCTTGCCTTTGCCTTTGCAAAGAGATGTTTGCATTAGGCACAGAAGGTTGCACTCTGGCAACTTCGACGGAAAAGGTTGGATGTTTCCATTCCAGTCTTTAGGCTTAATTGATGACTCATCCCAGAAACCTGAGCTGCAGATCGCTCACAGTTAATTGAACTGTATTAAGGACTGAAAAAGGCAGTCCTTGTTTACGAGCAATGTATTATTTTGTAATTGCAATGTTTATTTTTCAACTATTTTAAGACTGTTTCCAGTAAAGCTTTGAAACACATTCTTGTGGTAGAGAGCAAATTCATTTCTGCTCTGCACAAGATCCAGATAAGAATGAGTAAGTGAATGAGAAGAAGGCAGCAAGAACAGAGTTTGTGGGCTTGCGAAAGATTTGGAAACCTTGTTGTATTATCTGATGATGTCATCAGGAGTGCAATGTGATTGTTAAATTTAGAATTGAGCTTGGTGAAAAACCTGTGCTTTATTTCAGATGCCTTTTCTTTCTTTCTTTTTTTGGAATCGGGGTGGTGGAGGTGTAACTTAGTATATCAAGCCCAAGTCCAGGGGGGCTTCATCCTTCGCTATATTTAAACTTTGTGCTTCTTTTTGACAACCATAGGTCCGTGCTGCAGTTTCAAACATTTAATTCTAGCAAATTGTTACTGCCCTCCTTTTAACACAACTAGTAAAACAATACTTTATGCAATCACAACCAAAACCTGTTTTTTCTTTTATTAAGAGCAAGGCTGATTATTTTTAGTATTCACTGCAAACATTCATTCATTCATTCATTCAAAAAATATGGCTAATTGCCAGCACCACACACTGAAAAATCCCCAGGTGACCCCGAGATAAACTCTAAATCCAGAAATCCATAACAGACAAAGGGCTGCTGTCTAATCAAGCTAACTAGAGGATTTGAAAGCTTCCAGCTCCTTTCAAAAGGGCAAGAGGCCAGCAAGTGCACCAAAACACATAGTTATAAGTCTCTTGGAATAATGAGATAAAACACTGTTTCCATTTTAAGTAGATAAATGAGTACAAAAACCAGGAAATTTAGCTAGTTTTCAACACACACACAGTTTAAATATCTATTCCCCATTTGTGTTTTATGTGTCCTTCTGAGGAATAACTGTCGAAAGATCAAAGATAAATACAATAGAACAATTAATTCTGCTATATATTTTTTGGTCAGAGGGAGAAACATCTTTATTAATTTTTAAGCAGTAGATGTATCTAGCTTTATAGTTTTGCACAAAGTCTTTTTAGTTCCATTTAGATGTAATTCGGTTTTGGTCAGCAGCAGAATCACCCAAGCATTTAAGAGAGATTGCCGAGACTGAAGTGGATAATAGTCCATTTTATCGACAATTGTGTAGGTATTTTCTATAAAATGTTTTGGAAAGATAAAGCGAAGAAGACAATGAAGTAGAAAACTTCAATGAATACAATTTTTCAACTACTATCCAATTCTCCCACACCTTGCAACATTGTGCTAACCTCCTAACACAACGAAATGAGAGGGAAATCAAACATTTGCAGTGCCTCTGCAAAATGAATAAAATCAGACTGGAAATTCTCTGTAAGCATCAGATCTTGGATTGCAAGCCATTCTGGTCAGCTCTTGTCCATTTTATTATTTGTAAGAAGCACTAGTAGAATTTTAAGGGCATAAAACATAAATAAGTTGTAAGTATCAATGTGGTCAAGGGACGCGGGTGGCACTGTGGGTTAAACTTGCCGATCAGAAGGTTGGCAGTTTGAAGCCCCACAACGGGGTAAGCTCCCGCTGCTCGGTCCCTGCTCCTGCCAACCTAGCAGTTCGAAAGCACGTCAAAGTGCAAGTAGATAAATAGGTACTGCTCTGGCGGGAAGGTAAACAGCGTTTCCGTCCGCTGCTCTGGTTCGCCAAAAGTGGCTTAGTCATGCTGGCCACATGACCCGGAAGCTGTACGCCGGCTCCCTTGGCCAATAAAGCGTGATGAGCACTGCAACCCCAGAGTCGGTCACGACTGGATCTAATGGTCAGGGGTCCCTTTACCTTATCAATGTGGTCAGGCAGAGATGCAGACAGGAATGCCAGCTTGGCCCTGCGACCGTGGGTGCCAGGACCTTGGGTACCATGCAGTGTGCATGGCCCTTGCACTGAAATTTGTGGGTGCCTGGCCCCTTCATGGGTAATTTTGTGGGTGTTTGGACACCCCGGGTCCCAGGGAGTTGACACCAATGGATGAAGAGCTGTCCTGACACCAGCATCACTACAGCTTAACTGGGTGGGACTGAAGCTGGTCAAGGCAGAGGATGCAATTGGGGTCCACTGACACACTGGCCAAGTCTATCCAGTGCTCATACTGGTGCTTCTACACAACCCCAGCCCTGCTGTCATCCTGTTCTGTCCCAGCCCTATTTAGCTAAACTGTAGCAAGGCAGCTGTTGGGATGGTGGCTCTGAGGCTCTGCCCAACCAAGCCTGCCACTACTGTCGATAAGAATATGAGACGTTTCTCTTCCATTTCAGGATACAAGAACTGGGCCTTTTTGAAGCTTAGTTGTGCATCAATAGGGAAATGACAATGGTGGTGATTTGCATTCTGCTTGCAATGGTGGATGTTACAGCAAACCAAATGGCAGTTCCAATAGCAGCAGTTAATAATAAACATTGGCAGTGAGTTCTCTAGACTTGTAAAAGGCCAGGAATATTAAGACTTTATTCAGATATTTCTTTACAAAAATAAAAACTTCTTTCACTATAGAGCTTAGTGAGTTGTCTGGGAACCTCTGGTATTGTACGCATGGTTGAAGGCAAGCAGGTGTGAATCTAATCTTAAATGAGAGACCTCTGAAAAACCAGGTAAGCCATTCTTGAGTGGTTTTCTTTACAAGGAGAAATGAGAAGCATAATCAGCTGCCAGAGAGGGCATCTGTCAGGGACTGGACTGAGGAGGAATGGTGGAGACTGGCCCCACCTTCTCCTGCACTTCCCAGAGAAGTGGGAGGCAGTATTGATTTACAACCGTGGTTTGCAGAAGGTCACAGTTCAGAGGCTGCAGAGGGAAGAAGCTGGAAAATATTGGGAGAGGAGCAGGAAGAAGAAGAAGCACCGGGGGAGAGACAGCTGACAGACTTAATGTCTTTAGCACTGGAGGAGGAAGAGGAGGGTGGGGGGAGCGTACCGCCCCCGGAAGCGCTATCCCGGTGGGGTGCCATGGTGGCTGCCCCCCCCCGCGCTGGGTGCCACGTGCCCGCAGGTGGCATGCTGCACCCCCAGGACACGCGTCACGCCCCTGCGGGCAGTGTGCCATGCCCCCAGCACGTGCACCATGCCCCATGGACGCGAGCCAGCCCCGCCCCCACCTGGTCTCCTCCACTGGTCTTTAGAATGCATTCCTGCCCCCCCCAAAAAAAAACCTGGCGGGCCTTGAAAGTAGCAGAACAGAAAGCTCAGAGGCATAAAGTACAGATCAGCCAATGTAGGGATGACATATAAAAGGAGAGACAGAAGGGGTGGGGCTTTACTTGGAGCAACAGCATTACCAAAAAGGCTGCATTTCTATATGCAGGGAATGTTGAATAAAAGACATTGGTAAGAGCTTCTTGTCTTTCCATTACTGGCAGCCTGCCGTGAGGGAGGGGGGCCAGAAGCGGCATCACTAATGCAAAATGCACCATATACAACATCCATATGGTTTCTCCATCCAGATAGCACTGACCATGCTGGAAGCAGCTCCCATGCCACCATTGCAATTTATGCATTACGCCTGAAACCAGCCCGTTAAATATCATATTTGTTTGCTTAGCACGTATTATTCATTTAGCACACATTGCATATAATGCAATTCGCCAGGAACATTTGTGCTCTCATTTAAATATAGAATACATGACATTATCCCCAGCGGACTATACATTTCCCCACAACTATTGATACATATCGGCTGCAATGGTGAGCAATGTGGATAGGGTTGCATTGGACTCCTGGCTTTCAAACACCATTTATCACTGTCCGTTACTAAGAGGAAAGAGCAAGGCAGCCAGTAGTTCAGCATGATGAGGGCACAGTGGCAGAAAACATCAGACTGGTAAACAGCAACAATATGTGGTGTTGGGAAGGCAAGAGAGCAACACACACACCCATCCACCCTGCCTGGACAGCAGCTGCTTCATATAAGACATCAGAAGTACCAAAAATTATGAAAAGCATCAATGTCCCAGCAAGCAATTTATTATGCATCATCACGATGTCTTGGCAGTATTGCACAGAAAACTGCCTCTTTCCCATGCTGCCATTGCTGAATTTTATTCTGCAACGATATCATTTATTTATGAATCTTGTTCGGGCGCTGGGAGTGGGAACAGACTTTTAATTCAAGTTTCTGCTATGTAGTATGACAAGTTGAGTAGCACAACACAGAGAAACAGGGATCTCCATTAAATGAAGTGGAAAGAAGCAAAGCATTGCCTGTGAAATGTTTTGAGCTTTATTTTGTTCCCACAAGGAAAGATAAGTACCATGGTATTGGAAAGCATGTTTTTCTTTTCAATACAGCTGGGACAGACATGCAGAGCAACTGTGGATATTTTTAATTGCGCTACTAACGCTACAAAAAGTAAAGTGGAGACTTTGATTTTGTACCAGATTAAGAACTTTCTTCTTAACTGTCAGGGGATGTTGGCTGGAGGGAGGTAGGACAACAGCCTAGGTGTGCTCACCTGCCAGAGATACAGCTGGTACCTCACATTAAGAATGGATGAATCGATCAGTTGCAGTCCCAGTATCACTGCCACCCTCCCCAAGGCTGTGGTTAAAACAAAGGGTGGTAAGATGAACTCAGGCAAACAACGAACTGGATTAAAAATGGCCACAACTTTATTGATTACAGGCATCAGTGGAACTTTGGTTCAGATTTTGGGTGTATAACTGTTCCAGTCTCCTACCGAATGGCTGAAACCACCCCACCCAAGATGCTGATCTAGAGAGGCCAGGGCAATTCCCAGATAATCAGGCTGCAACGTGAGCTCTGACCACCCTGGGATGGGGGCTAAGAGCAAGGGGGCTCACAACCGTAGCCCATCTGTCAGGGATCGGACTCAAGAGGGCAAGATGGAGGAGGAGGAATGGTGGACATCAAGAGAAGAGGGAGGCAGCCTTGATTTACAGCAGGGCTTTGAGGGCTTTGAGGAAAGTCACAGCTCAAAGATAGATGAACAGAAAAGTTAGGAAGTGTTAGAAGGGGGGGGGGGTTTGCAGCAGGGCAGCCAGATGACATGTTGTCACTGGAGAGTATTTCTGATCCCCCTTCTCTGAGAACTCAGCATTCATTAAGAGTGCAGGAACAACGGAATCAGAGACATTTGATCACAAGTGGCCACCATAAGGGGAGGTGCTGTTGCTAGGAAGGAGGGAGGAGGAGCCCAGTTTGGAGCAATGCCATTGTTCAGGCTTGCTGCGTTCTTTTGTCTCTCGCTATTAGGATTGAATAAAACTCATTAAAAAGGACTCAACCTTGTTTTCTCGGCTTGTGCTGCAACCGGGGGAGGAATAGCTTTCCCAAAGCCTTGACACCATCTAGGAAAGGGTGAGCGGTCATTTCCAGTATATGTTACACTTGCATTTCTGCATTAATTCCGCTATCTTTTTTAAAAAACAAACAAACAAACAAACAAACAAACTCAAATTACTATTCAAACACATATTTTTAATTAATACCTTGGTATGTTTAAAATGCTTAAACATTTTGTGTTGTGTTCAGGAGATGTGTGAAATGCAGTGGATAACTAAGTTCCAATTTTCACATTAATGTGAAAGGTGTTATTGGCATCCATTTGCCTTGGGAGACAATGGAAGAGTGTGCCTTTGGAGATGAAGTCAAACCACTGGAGAGTTACAGTGCCTGTTGTGGCTGTAGAGACTGATATAGAAGAAAGACTGGGTTTTTTTTTTTTTTTTTTTTTGCAGCTAGGGAAGATGTAGGCATGTGGTTGGGCAGTTGCAGGTGTACCATGGTGTTACTTCTTTCTGCGCTCCTCCCAGTGTTCATTTCTCCTTTGGTCACTGCTGTGGATACATGACTTGACTGTCTCCAGGTGCTGCGGTCATCTGCAAGGGATTCTCACACAGTGGGGTTAATGTTGTCAGTCTTCAAGTCTGACTCTTTGTAAAACAAAGTTGGTCTGCTAACCAGCTCCCCATCCCACCTTCCATCCTGTGTACATGACCAAGCCAGTATAGATGTCACCGAGACAAAAGTGTGAACATATTGGGAAGGTGAGCTTGGGACAGCATATATTTGCTTAAGACTCTCTCCTGCCATGTGCTACCCAGAATCTTCCTGACACAGTGCATGTGGAAGGCACTGAGGCATCACTCCTGGATGGTGTAAGTTGCCCACTTGTCATTACCATAAAGCAATGTGCTCAACATACAAGCCTGGTAGACCTTCAACTTGCTATCATTAGCATCACATTCTCCCATACCCTTTTGGAGAGGCGAACCATTGCCATAGTTGCCTTGCCAATATGCTTGTCCATCTCAATGTTGATGGATAGGCTGTTGGCTATGGTGGAACTCAGGTAGATAAAATTGTCTGCCACTTCAAGCATGTGGTCACCAAATCTGATGCATGGAGTTCTGCCCCAGGATGTTGGTCTTCACCAGACTGATGGTAAGGCCAAACTTCAGGCAGGCTTGGGCAAAATGATTGAGGGGTCTCTGTAGAGCTACCTTGGAGTGTGCAGTCATCTGCAAACAACATCTCTTGGATAAGAACCCACAGTACTTTTGTCTTGGCATGGAGACATGTCAGGCTTAGCAGACCCCCATCTCTCCTTGAATGCATGTACACACTGTATTCAGTCAAGCTTAAGGCATAGGACAGCAACAGGGAAAAGAATGTGCCAGAGAGCTGAAGTGAAAACACAGCCCTGTTTCACACCACTGTTTATAGGGAAGGCATCCGAGGATAAGGTGTCATACTGGATGGTTCCACAAATGTTCTCATGGAAGAACACAATCATCTTGTGGATCTTAGGTGGGCATCTGTCAGGCTTCGGGGAATCAGCTTCCTCCCCCATGGCAGTAAATAAGCAGCTCAAACAGAAGGAAATTCTTACCAGTTAGTTTCTTTAATAAATACAGCGAGAGACAAAAGAAAGTGTCTCCCTCGAATGGCGGTTCTCCCAATTAAGGCTCACCCCCCCCCCAGTCCCTATTGATCTTTGTCACTCCTACGTCTTGTAATCTGGGCTTGTAGTCTCTGTGCTTTCTGTTCTAATGCACTCCGTGTCTTTGAATCTGTTAACTCTCTCTCTTCTGGCGTTTCTTCTGCTAGCTGTTCCCCATCCAGGATTTCCCAGCTTCTGCCTTCTGAACTATGCCCCTCTGCAAACCGTTGTTCTAAATCTATACTGTCCTCTTGCTCCTGGGAAGATTCAGGGTCAGGGGGAGGGGGCGGCTCCCATCAATCCTCCTCAGTGCAGTTTTCTTCAGCACAGTCCCTGACAGCATCCTATCTTATTGAGATATTACATGTGTATGTTTTTATGTTTGCTCAAGATTTGCGTTTTTCTGCATGACCTACCATGATCAGAAAATGGGCCTTTTTGGAACACAAATAAGATGTAGGTACTTAGCTCTGGAAACTTCTCTCTCTGCAGTCCTGCTGAAAGGCAGGGTGCTGTTAGTCTGGTACAGCTGGCCCAGAAACTAGATATTTACAGAAACACACAGGAGTTCAGTATGTAAGAATAATAATGTAACTTTCAGAACTTTATGGTAGAGGTAGTAGAGTGCCCCCATAAACTACCTGGAAGGGAGTAAAAGAGAAGAGCTCTTCCATTAAATGAGAGTCTTGTTGAGAAAATGAAATAGAAGGCAAATTGCAAGGTAGATTACTGAAAGCTTATCCAAGAAGGGAGAGAGGGCAGCAAGACATGAGGCGGCAGCATGGAAAGTGTGGCTGTGCAATGATACTTCAGCACTTGGGGGGAAAGGAGGGGATTGAAACGGTGGAAGCTGAAAAGCTGCATAGAAAGAGAAGAGAAGAAATCAAGGGGAATGAAAGACAAATGAGATGTTCTGATTGTACACCCATTCTTCCTTATGATCTGTCCAAAAACCCATTATAGGGAGAGGAAGCCAGGATCTTCCAAAGCAGAATGAATTGAAAAGAAGCCAGAAAGAGCATTTCTGAGCCCCAGCAACTCGTTACTGGGCAAGGATTGCTAGGTGAGCAGAGACAAGTATCGAAAGCTGGATGTAACACGAGTTTGTTGGGGCTGAGCATTCTTAATTCAATTTATATTTTATTATTTAGATTCTGAATCCTTGAGCTTTTAAATTTTAAAGCTTTAATTTATGTTTTACATTTTGTATATTTTATTATTGTAAACCACTTTGAGACCCACATGGTGGAAAGCGAGGTTCAAATTAACAAAAAATGCCAAGAAGAGGGCTGTCCTGAAATCTCACTAAGCTCATGGCTCCAAGGCTCAGAGTGAAGGCTCAGAACCAGAAATCTAACAAAAAATAAATAACATAGGGATGGGGGACTGGAAGGAGAGGATGATTGTCAAACTTTCTTAAGACAAAGAGATGTTCAACTCTAGTTGGGTGTTTTCATTGGTAATTGAATAGTTAGCACAAGAACTCAGAGCTCTAATTGTGAGTTAATAAATCGGAGAGCGGTAACTTGATTGAATCAGGAAGATGCGATATAATTTAAACAAGTCCAAGGTTTCCCACCACAACACAGGGCGCTCTCTTTTCAATTTCAATAGACAATATCAACTGGGATAGCAAATGCACTCTGCCCTTCATTATTAGTCTTTGTCAGCTAACATTACAGGCAACATAGAAGCCTGAGAAACATCAGGGTTGAAGCATCTGCCATTGCTGATATGCAGGACAGCACATTCTGCATCTGGGGGCAGAAAATATAAACGTTCTAAACTTCATTGACATAAGAATGTTAAAAATATGAAGAGATGGACAGGAGACGGAGGTATCAAGAGGATGTGAGGTACATGGAGGTTTGAAGCACCTGCAAAGGTATCAAGGTACAGAAAAGCTTACCTGTGAGCAAGGAAGAGTGGTAAGTTAGGGAATGTCCACAGTAGGGCCCAAGGATTGCCATTATCCAATTTCAGTTTGTTTTTGTTCCACAGGGAATATTTTGGGTTTCAGTAACTTTTAGCCACCTCATTTCTTTCTCTTTAACATTTATATGTCTTATTCTCTTTAACCTTCTTATTTAAGTAAACATTTCTCTTGTTTCATAAGCTGTGTGGGGTCTCAGCTTTTTCTAAACATTGTGAAGTCCAGAATCTTATATTTCACACTCCCTAAGGAGGCTTCAGAGAGACCCCAGGGAACATTTGAAGGCTGTCTGATAAGGGGCAGCCTGGAAAATAATTAATCTCATAGCTAATCATTTAAGAGGGCCAGATTCAACTGTGATCAGGCATCCCCTTCCCAGGTGCCATGAGACACAGGTGGTTGGGATGTGGCTGTCACATATATTATCACCACCATAAAAAAAACCTGTAGCTAATTTGAAGGCGTAAAAAGAGGGGGCAGGTGCTGTTATGTATTGAAATGCTCAGATACAAGTTGACTTTAATTATCTATCTAATTCTTTATCCAAACTTAATTAATGCATTTCCAAATTTAATTAATGAAGCTTTATTTGAAGATATTCTAAGCGAAACAACTTGGTATTTATTGTTCATGGCCTAATGACTATCATTTGGAAATTATTCTTAGGGAAGATTTATTTCTTTTGTATTTCTTTCCATCATGTGTCTCTTGAAGATCAGTCTTTATTACCCGAGCTAATTGCCCTAGATATATCAGGCTTCATCTAATTAATTTTTTCAGCAAGGCAGTTTTGAGAGAAAGTTTGAAGCCAGAAACCTCAGTTTTATTTTCCCCCAGTATCAGGCT